>NC_090925.1:743173730-743785093 GCF_040938575.1 Ambystoma mexicanum
TTGGTTGTCTTTCTTCTTCCATCATTTTCTGCTGCATGTCAACTCCATTTGCGAAAACCTCAGGGGATAAACAATCCGACCTTGTACGATGTCCAGTGAATCCTTTGTCTTTTCTGTTGATTCTTATCGGGTTTTTTGTCCAATCATAATATTTTCTGGAGCGGTGACCGTTTCTTTGATTTGTGTAATCTCTCCCCCTCCAATCTGCGGGGTATCTTGTGCCCCTGCCTTGATGGTATTGACGACTATACGTCTCCTGCCTTTCCGGAGTATTTAGCCTTCCGGATTGCCGGTATAGATCTTCCATTTTGGATCTATAATGATTTTGACGTTTAGAGTTCTCTGTCAAAATCTCTCTGGGTGCTTCGGTCTCCGTAAATCTCTTGTACTCCTTCAAAGATAGGCCTAATTGATGGAATTCCTTATAGACCGCCTCATCAATGTGATCGATGGCAGATGCTTTCAGATGTATGAAAGCTTTAGCCTTCTTTTCTCTGTGGTAGGGTTCGATGAGCACTAGGTCCTCCGTCATGATCTTTTTCAGGGTTTTCATTTTCTTTGTTATCTGGAGAATTGTGGGTCTGTTTAGAATGACATAGTTTTTCTCCACTTCCGTTTGCTCGAGCTTAAAGACTCGTATCGTTTCTTTGGAAGCCTTTTTGTTTCTCGCAACATTTCTTTCCACTCTATGCTTACGAGGACTTCTTTGACAGTCTTCTCTTTCTCGCCTTTGTCGCTGTTTAGGAGGGCTTGATCTTATTATCTCCCTCTCTATCTCAGGTTTTTCTCTTTCTGGCTCTGATTTTTTGGCCACTTCCTTTCCCCCTGCCGGACTTGACACGAATTGTTCTGTGTGGCACTGTCCATCTCTGTCTCTTTCAGGCTTTACTGTGTATACATCCAATTGATCAAAGGGCTTTTTTCCCCCCTGGTCGTTGTCCATTTCCTTTGGTTTCAGAGAGCCATTGTCTGAGTGAGTAGAAATGTTCATTAGGTCGCTACATTTTAAGAATTCCTCTGTGGTTCTTGGCGATCTCTCGCTGCCCCAAGCCTCTACTTTGGAGCGAACATCTTGTCGATTTTTGCTCTCCGGCGATCGGCTTGGACACGGATCCCTCCGGTCTTCTTTGTCCATTTTTGTGATATCCTTCTTTGACTTTGTTGTTGTTTAAGTCCATTCAATATTTATGGGGTTTGTCTTTTGTGCTGCGGCCTGCCATCTGATTTTTCTTGCGCCAGAATCAATAGAGTTTTCTTTTTTCCATTGATTTGAGTCTCTGTCTTGTCTGCTCCATCTTCTGACATCCTACAATCGGTTGAGAAATTTTTGTTCAGAATTTCCAAACTTTCAATCTTTTTTTCCAGAGCTTCAATTTTTGTTTCCCACGGTGTTTTCTGATTTAAAGTGTTCAGGGATCTATCTGATGCTCTTTCAGATTGGGTACCCATCCCCATTTTCATGTTCTCAATCTTTTTTTCCAATGTTTCCAGTTTCCTTTCATATTGCAGTTTCTGGTTTAACATAAGATCCGTGTTTCCTGGTAAACTGGACTCCATCTGGGCTAGTTTTATCATTAAGTTGGAGAGGATTGCGGTATTGTCTTGTACGTTCTCTTTGATAGTTTCATACAGCTTACAAAAGGGGGCCAGGACGATTGTCATTGCCGACATGATGGCTATCATTTCTGTTTTTTTATTTGGCGATTCATTTTGTAAGGCCATGGCGATTTCACTGAGTCGTCTCTTTTTCGGTGGCGGTTGGGTTTTATCTGGTCTTCTCGATGGTACTGAGGAATAAAGGTCCTGGCGCACCCCCAAAGGTCTTTCATTTCTATCGCTTTCAAAGGGGTTTCTCAATGCTCCCGTATTCAAAGGTAACGTAGGAGATACAGATGGAACTCTCCTGGATAGATGAGGCTTTGTCCACGCCAAACACTCTTCTCTATTTTGATAGGTTTGGTTCTTTTGATTGATTTCCCGGTCATAATGTAGACCCCTTGCACCCTCTTTTTCCTGATCATTTTCTGAATCGGGAATCTCTTCAATATTTTGAGGTACCCCATTGGGGCTGGATACGGGCTCAGGGATCTCATTTATAGCTATTTGGCGATCGTTTGTGTCTAAGGGACTCGTTTCTAGAAGTTCCGGTCCATTAGCTTTTTCGATGTCACTACTTAAGTCCTGTAAGGGCACCATATTCTTTTCCTGCACCCAGCCGTTAGGTCGGGTTTGTTTGTGTACCTCCATGCTTTTTTCCTGCCCAGATCTCATAGGCCGGGCTTGATTTTCTATCTCCCCTGTGGGCTGCTCAGTTTTCCTCTGTTTTTGAGCCGGTTGCGTTTGTATAGCTATTTCCAACATCTCTGCATCAGATACTTCCGTATCGATGCTCTGCTTTCTCTTCTGTTGCAATGTAAAAAACACTTTTAGCGGGCGTGATAGAAGCGGAATCGGCAGCCCTTTTTTGTGTGATTTTCTCGCTTTTTCATCACCTAGACTAGTATTTTTTTGCGCTCTTGTTTTCGCAGTTTTCACTCCTTGCGGCCTGGGTTTTGCCGGTGTATTTGGTTTGCCTCTTTTTTTTCTTTTAGGGCCACAAGCCATCTTCAGTTGTTCACCATCCGTTTCTTTATTAGAATCATCCGGCTCTCCCTCAGAGAGATTTCCACTCTCCACATCTTCGTCATCCGAATCTGTATCCTTGTCGGGATAAGGGCTTATTACCATGTCTCTTGTTTCACTCGAGCTTTTCATGGTTTTTTGTGGGTTTGCACCCAATCCTTGCACCGTTTTTTCAGAGTCCTGTTCTGTAGCATGGATCATGGGTTGGATGGCTATCCCATTAGGGACAGAGTTTTCTATTAATGTTGAGCCAGAGAGTTTGGGCGCCGTTATTCCTTTTACACTGAGACCTCTTACCCTCTCCTCACTGGGATTTCGGTGTACAGGTGTTTCATTTTTTTCCACGTTTTCTGTTTTTTTTCCTTCTTGCAACGATAGCACCTTAGCCCCACTTTGGCCGCTATTTGGTGTTATAGCATTCCTGGTTCCAATCCATATCACCTCTTCAGGGGTATATGGGTTAGAGGGGGGCGGCGTTCCCGGGCACTTGTTTGTGTCTTTAAATTTAGCCTCTTTCGAGGCTTTCAGCTTCCCCTCCCTCTCGGGTCAAACGACCGTTGTTGCTTACTCGGCCTGTTTCCCCCGCCCCCCTCGACTCCTTTTCGAGGTCTTCCTCAAGCCCACTCCTCGGCACCGGGCTCAGTTCTAGACCCCTTTCACTTGGGGCACTGCGGGCGGCATGCGACGCTGGTTTGTCCTCCCTCCGCGGCGCCTGCATGCAAGAGAGTTGCTCGTCCGCTCTCCTCTGCGCCGCTCCACCACTCTCGTCCGTTCCCGACCGCGGGCGGAGCTGGGCATCCGCCGCCATGGTCATGGCCCCTACCATGTCGTGCTCCCCCGCTCGCGAATCAGGTACGGCCTCCATTTGTGATTTGTTATTGTTTGCTAAAGTCTCATCCAGCGTAGCTAAGTCTTTAACACTCCTCCCAGCCGTAGTTACGCCGTGCTTAGTGGCTTTTTTAGCCGTGGTAAGCAATTGTAAGATGGGTGGTGACATTGTTTGAGGAGACCTTTGCCCGGGAGTCGAGTCGGGTTTACTCCTCCTCCTCTTTTCCGGGCTTAAATTTCTCTCCGGTACAGATTCATGGGAATCTTTCATGAATAATTTGGGACTTTTAGAGACTTTAGAGGTTTTCAAGGGACGTACCTCAGGCTCCATCCGGCTGTGGCTTCGTGTCTGCAGTGGACTGCTGTAGACTGGCTCCCACCTCAGGCTCCCAGCTCCACTCACCGCTCCGCGGTGTATCTCGGCAGAAATAGCACTTCCTGCTTTTTTCACACAACGATGTGAATAGGTGCAGAGACTGCTGTGGACTGGCTCCCACCTCAGGCTCCCAGCTCCGCTCACCGCTCCGCGGTGTATCTCGGCAGAAATAGCACTTCCTGCTTTTTTCACACAACGATGTGAATAGGTGGAGAGACTGCTGTAGACTGGCTCCCACCTCAGGCTCCCAGCTCCGCTGCACTTATTAGTACCCGCAGTTGCCATCCGTTGGCTACACTCTTGTTTTTCTCCTATGTCCCGCACTTCTCCATCCTCCTCCACTGTCAGACCTTCTCCCCTCTCCACCTACGCTGCACTTGTGCGATCTTAATGGCACAAGGCTTAGTAAGATTTTTATTTTGTCCTCCCTTTTGTTTCCCCCTCCTTGTCTTGTTACGCCTAGAAACACTTGTGTACAGGGGCGTTATACATGCCATATCATATAACCATAAATATTCAGAGTACACCATATAAAGGTAGACATAATGCTACCATATCAATCATTATCTAGACAATGAAGCCACTTACATCATTATGAATGTAAATATATCTACATGCCCAGGCCCTATGCACAAAGTTTGAAACTGCAAATACAACTTCAGGGCATAATGACAATTTGCACATCAGCTCTACCTAAACAAGCGTATTTACTCCAAATCTGTTCAGAAACAAGCCTTGACTTAACCGTGCTAGCAGTGGGGTTGCTCTGAGTTTCCCTAAGTGGGTCTCTTCCTCCATCATACCCACCCAGCCTTACTCTTCCTTCAAGACCCTGGTTTGTAAGCTGATCATCTCACCCACTTCCTCTCTGACCATTGCCACCATCTACGGGCCACCTGGCTTTACCACCCTGTTCTCTGAATGGGCCGATTTCTCCACCTCTCTCCCCACAACCACCTCCAAACTCCTTCTCATGGGTGATTTCAACATCCATCTTGACTCCTCAATCACGACAACCACTCTCTTCCGTGACCTTTGCACCTCGCTCTACCTCTCCATTCTCCCTTCTGGCTGACCCATCTCGCTGGACACACTCTTGATGCGTTCATCCACACTGATTTTTCACTCTCCTCCCCACTGATCACTCCTCTCTCCTGGTCAGACCACTCTCTCCTCTCACCTCTTTGACTGCACTTTCCACAGCCCTGCCAACTTCATTCACGAACATCCTTCCGATGAAACGAGTGTCCGCTGCTGCCTTCACATCCACCTTCATAACCCCTCTCTCCCCACTACAGACTCTATCGCTGAATCTGCTCTCAGCAACCTTCATCTTTGCCATTACCAATACCCATGACTCTCTTGCCCCAGTCATGAGGATCTGCCTGAAACATGCCTCCAAGCGTAACACCTGGTACGACTCCAAACCTGCAGCCTTTAAACACAAGTGCAGAGCTGCAGAAAGGAAGTGACCGACCTCAGGCCCACCCTCTGACAAACTGGCTCCAAAGGCAATACAGACACTCCATCCGAGCCAATAAAAGGGCCCACATCCAGGCTCGCATCTTGGGTGCATCCAACAACACGGCTGAACTCTTTAAAATCGGCAGGGAGTTAGCCAACCCTTCCGCAGACTCCTCTTCCCCTCTTCCTTTGCAGGCTCTCTGCAATGCATTGGCCACACACTTTGCTGCAACAACTGAGCACCCTTGTGTCCCTCTTCCCTTCCCCCACACCTCTGCCCCCTATGACCACCCACCCTCCCTCTGCCCTTCTCTCCTCCTTCTCTCCTATCACACCTGATGAGGTCACCACAGCTATCCGCCCCATGAACATCTCCTCCAAAAAGGTTTCCCCCTGCTCCTCCAGACCCATTAAGGAAAATATTAGCGTGCTTGCCCCTCCACTTGCTGATTTCTGTAACCACTCTTTTGCTCCTGGATCTTTCCCCTTCTCGGTCCAGCACTCCCTTGTGACCCCCTCTTGACAAAACCTTCTGCAGACCCCTCGTGTCCAGCCAACTACTGTCCCATATCTATCACCCCCTTCCTTGGGAAACCCTTCGAGAAGTTGGTCTTCCCCCAACGTACCCAGCACACTGAACTTGTTGGTTGCCTCAACGACCATAAATCTGGATATCGAGCATCCAGAGGCACAGAAACTGCTCTTCTGAACACCCGTGAAGAACTGCTCGTATCGCTTGCCTCTAACTCTCGAGCTATTCTCATTCTCCTTGATCTCCGCTCTGAATTTGACAGCTCCATGATACCCTAGGTATCTCGGAGCAGGCACTGGACTGGCTGACCTCCTTCCTCAAGGACCGTCCGTCCCAGTTTATCCTGGGCTGTTTATCTTTCCCAACTCTATCTCCACTTGCGGTGTCCCCCAGGGTTCCAACCTCTCTCCCTGGCTCTTTAACACCTATCTTGCTCCACTTCCACACTTCATTTCCACCTTCTCCCCCAACTTCCAGTGTTATGCAGATGGCACACAACTCTTCTTCAAACTTCCCTCTGACCCTCTCCTTACCTCTTCCATCCTTCCTGATTGCATATCTGACATCCAGTCCTGGTGCATCTCCAATGATCTCTGCCTCAACGTCAGCAAGACTGAGATTATTCCTATTGGGACTCCTGCCCCCACTGTTTTCCCATCACTCTGGCCATCTTCTATGGGTTCACCCCCTTCCCCTTCATCTGAAGCCAGAGACCTTGGAGTCATCTTCAACTCCTCTCTCTCCTTCCTCCCTCACATTCAGGATCTTGCCAAGAAGGCCCACTTTCAACTCTATCTCCTCAAAGGAATTCTCCCTTTCCTCACTTTCCCCCAAAGGTTCAATGGGCCTCATTACGGGTCCGGCGGTAACCTTGCCGGTGCTACGGGCGGGTTGCTGACGGACCCGTAAAGAATTGCCAGCCGGGAAGTCAGGCGCCGGCAATTTCGTTAGTCCCCATTCCTACAGAGTCCTATAGGACTCAATGGGAATGGGGACACGGGAGCACCGGCACCAACCCGCAGAGTTGTAGTGTGCCCGCCTGGAAACAACGGTGCTGGTAAGTTTACTGGCACCGTTGTTTGCGGACCTGCACACTTATAATGAGGCCAAATGTCTCTAGAGCTCTGGTTCTCCCGAGGCTAGACTACTGCAATAGCCTTTTCGTCAATCTACCCTCTTCTTCTCTACGACCCCTACAGCTAATCCATAACAGGCCTGTGAGACTTATCCTTGGCCTCAAGCCCAGGGACTGCATCTCTCCACCCCTAAAAACTCTCCACTGGCTCCCGGCTGCTGCAAGAATCAAATTCAAATCCCTCTGCATCATCTGTAAGGCTGTCTGGGGCCAGGGACTACACTATCTACAACTTGCGCTCACTAAATACTTGCCCTCCAGATCTTTACAATCCTCTGGCATTAACTCTCTGTGTGTCAAGCGTTTCGCCAAATAGAGAGCAGGTGGCCAATCTCTCTCCTCAGCAGGCTTTCTCCTATGGAACAGCCTTCCCCTTCCTCTCTATCTTGTACCGAATCTCCTCTAATTCCAGAAGCTCCTTAAGACTTTCCTTTTCACCTCCTCCTTCCTCCCTCCATTCTAAAAACCCAAAGTTGCTGAGATTGGTGACCAGGGCTGTTATGTGTCCTCCTGGGCCCTGGCCTCCAACACCCAATCGCCCTCAGGCTCTGCCTGCTCTTGGCCCTTGCCTTGGCACCCATGGGCCTGTGCCTCCACTTACCTATTTATTACAGCGGTTCAATTCCCTGGCACTTCCCTCCTGGTACACCTAGCAGTTCCCCCCACTCCTTCATCCCTTCTCTCTCTTTCTGCACTTGCACATTCTGAATGCTCACAGGAGCTAGTAGGTTCGCCTCTTATCTTGCATTATTACATTTGATTTTCGCTCCCATGTTCCCTCCCTGCTGCTCTGTGGATGCTTTGAAACACAATTTACTTGATGTATAAGCGCCTTACAAATGCACATTAACTAAACAATAAATAAACCGGTGTCAGATTACATCTTTGCAGGCCATTATATAATTGACATCTGAACAGAAAGTGCTGGAGTGTTTCCTCGCCTCCTTTACATCCAGGGCAGACTGATGTTGGTAGATTACTCTATTTTGCTGTAAAGGAGGCAAGTGTTAAACTACCCAATCTCATAATCAGCTACAGCATGCATGCTACTGGGTTCAATTGCATTCAAATATCATTCGAAGCTTGGGTCTTCCTTCATCAAAAGATAGTCCCTGCTGAGCCCTCCACCATAACCTTGATCAATTTGGGAGGATAGCTCAAGGGCTACGCGCTCGCCTTGGAAGCAAGACGATGCAGAGCAACGCAGGTTCGTTGCCCGGGTCTGCGCTTCGAAAGCTCTGTGTATTAAGCACGTTATAAATAACCAACTATCATATCAACTATGTAATTCTCCAGCAAAGCAACATGAGCCTTTTTTCCCCAGACACTCCCAGATGCTATGCAACTTGAAAGTCTTTAGTCATTTTTGATATGTTTTAACTAAGGTAATGTTTTAGCTTCATCCCGACTACGTCAATTAGAGCAACTTTGTAATTGACCATACCCATATCCAGTAATAAACTGGTTTGATAGCAGTCATGTTTTTATGTTTGTTTATTCGAATTGGCGCTACTGCCCGAAGGTTTCACAGCACTCGGCCATCATGAATCGGAATTGTTCATATATATGGATCATCCTGACCCCTCTTGGATCACAGTGGGTGTTGTGTTCATGGCATCTCTTCATCCTCACCTGCCAGATTCACAATCTTGGCTGCTTCTTCGCACATAGGGAAGGATAGCTCAGGGGCAACACGCTTGACTTGGAAGCAAGATGGCACGGAGCAACACAGGTTTGATTCCTGGGTCTGCGCTTAGAAACCTCTCGGTATTAAGCGTGTTATAAATAACCAATACATTATTATATTATAGTGCAATGGACCTGCTAGCCCTCACAGATTAATACAACACCAACAGTGAATTTCCACTTATGTTTGCTCTCCTCCTGCGTAAGTTTCTCTTTCACTGCAAAAAGGAAGTGTCTTTTAGATTGAGATCTGCAATATCTTAAAAAATGAGAATTGTATAGCTTTGATAGGTAGTCGACCGCAGCTGCCTCGAGGCCCGGAGCACCTCTTCCTTCATGGTATATGCATGAAATTTCATAATATCTCGTTGTTGAGCTCTGAGTCCCATACTCATTGGACTGACCCGATGGATCCTGTCCAGTGATATTCCTTTCTTTGTGATCTCTGGGAAGATCGTTTGAAGAAAAGGTTCAGCATCCAGACTTTGATGTTCGATCCTTCTATTCCTTTCTGCACTCACAAGGTTCCATTGGCAGTGCCGGTTTTCAACATCTTTGATAGTATTAACCAAAACTTATGCGACTTGTTTTGTTCATGCTACCCCCACCCCCTTGCAGGTGGATCGCATCTCCTTGTAAGGATTGGACCATTGCTGCGAACTCTCCTACTCTTCAGTCCGTATGACAAAGTTGTTGCACTAACTCAGTCATTGTATTACAGATGTCTGCAGTAGCCTTTTGGATCTCCTGCTCCAAAGTATGGGCTAGGTATTCCTTCAGGGAGCCCAGACACTCTTGGAAGTCCTCCTTAGTGAGAGCAGTGACAGTAGGGTGAACCAGCTTCTGCGCAAGTTCAGAAAACTTTACACCTTTGTGTTTTCCGGTAGTCTCCATACTGTCAGGTGTCTTCTTTTCCTCTGCCTAGTATAACTTCACTGATTCACTTTTCTGTAGGCCCTTCTGTCCTGGCATAAACCTTTTCTGGGCACAGACTATTCCCAGCCCAGCACCTCATCTCTTCAGGCTATTTCTCCCCTTGTCAAAACAATCTGTGACAATCCTACAAGCAGTTGAGAAAAAGAAGAAAAAACACAGATTCAGCTCTTATGGTGCTATCTAGAATATGCAGTGGGTCCTTTTGGTGCTTGAAGTTTTGAACTCATGGCCATCCTCAGAAGATCATGGTGTCCTGCTGTTTTCTGCCACTGGCCAGAGAGGCCAGGTTGTCTCCAGCAGCAAACGCAGCGCTACCACATACAGGGGTGAGTAAAAGGTGGTTCTTTACTCCTCTCAGGAGCCTGTTTAGAGATCAACCATGCCACCCCAGCAACAGAAATCCACCTGCACACACCACTGGGGACCGAGCACCCAAAATTTATTGAGCGTGGACCCAGCTTCAGGAAGCAATGGAGAACTTTACAATTATAGGGGAAGAATATGGTGAGGGAAGCAGAGAAACAAGCGTGCAGAGCTGACAAGGGGGAGAGAGGGCAATTTGTCAGCAAGGCATCTACAAGCAACCAGAGGAGGAAACAGTGGGGATTATATCACCCAGTTTCAGGCACAGTGCAGCGTGGAGGGTATGTGGACCTAGGTGTTATGGAGGAGCTCCTTCCTGAACTATAGAAACGAGGGGGCAAGTCTGATTTTGACAGAGAGGCTGTTCCAGAGGGCACAGACAGAGAAGGCCTGCCTTCTGGTTCTTTCCTTTCTGCACCATTGGAGTTCGAGTGTGCATATGTCCTTACTTCTGGTGGATCGTAGGCATCCAGAGATGCTAAGTTTCTAAATGAGGTAGCTTTGGCGCTTCAGGGTGACAGCCTTGTAGATGATGCAGTAGGATTTGAAGATGTTATGGGCTTGCAGCAGGAGCCAGTGCAGTTCGATGAGGCTCGGGTGATATGGTCAAATTTGAGGAGTTCTTTGATGAGCCATGCTGCAACATGCCGAACACATCTCAGGAGTGACAGGGTAATCGCTGGAAGGATTTCCAAAAGGGGATTGCCACCACCCAGGTGGGAGAGGCCCAAAGCGTAGAGAGCAGATCTGAAGCTGTTTTCTGGGATGAAGGGATTTATTTTCCACAGTAGAGAAAGTTGGTACCAAGCAATTTGTGTCTCCCTTGCTATGTGCTGTTTGACAGAGAGGTGTCTGTTAATGTCGAACCCAAGGGACTTGGTGCAGGTAGCCAGGAGGGATGTGAAGCTTTCGAGGTGCATAGCAGAGAGCCAGGTCTGGATGTCAAGTGTTTGGTGTTGTTGGTCAGCAGTAGGAATTCCATCTTTGAGGGGTTCCGCTTCAAGTGGACACTAGACATTCATGACTAGATCAAAGAGCAGCAGGCCTTGAGCCTGTGACTTTCTTCAGTGGAGGATATCTTAAAGTAGAGCTGCGTGTCATCTGCATATTGGTGGATGTGGATGTTGTGTGGAACAAGGAGAGTTACAAAAGGTTCCATGTAAAGATTGAAGATCACGGGGGAGAGGATAGATCCTCGCAGGACTCCACAGGTAATGGAAAGAGTGTCAAGATTTACCTAAAGCCCTGGAAACTATGAGACAAATAAAAGGCTAAAGCAATTCACGACTGCCAGCACTACCCCCAAGATGGCCGCTTTGAACAGACAAATGAAGTAACATAAAATGCACTCCTGTGCGGCACTTGGATTGTTGCTGCCTCTATATCTACACCGGGAACCAGCAGGGTGCTGCGCCGCTACTTTCCATGGCGATTCGCGGTTCGCTGCTCAGTGTCCTGACTTGCTGTATTCCCCGGATGGCACCTGTTCCTGGAACGCTGAGTCTTCTACATCTTGGTCCTGTAACTTTCCCTGCTTTCCCCGCTCTCATTCCTGGTCTGCTGGCTTTTTGCATGGCTTTATTGAGCAGCGTGCTCCACGCATTTATCCCACTCTTAGCCATGCATTTCCTTTCTCCGCTGTCTTTCCTACCCGCATGGCCTCCGTGACTGTCAGCCTATCCTCTTGTGCGCCTCGCAACTTTGCAAGATATAGCCCTTGATTGCTACGCACAGCCCCTGCATATCAGTCTCCTCAGAGCCTATACCTTTGGATTTCTCTCTCGCGTCACACGCTCCACACGCTCTGTGCTTTCTACAGCTGATCTTTCATACTGTTACACATCACCTTTAAAGCCTGCACTTCGATTCAGATTTCATCATTGTGTTCCTCGTCTTCCCTCTGCATTCTGGACTTCCATTACTGTGAATACATGTCTATTCTATTGGCCTTTGTTATACTCCTTGACTTTCTTTTTCCTTGGCCTTGCGCTCCTCGCTACCTCTCTCTCTCCCCCTTGGATCCTTCCTCTTACCACTCTTTGTGCTCCTCGCTCCTGGCCTTGTTCTGCCTAGCTTTTTTGTGAAACTTGCGGATCTACTCTATTCCTCCATCGCAGATATTCCATTACTCCTGTGCTTACTGGAAGGATCAACCCTGCTCGTGCCACAAGTATTCTACGTCTGTCGGGCAGCCAGAAGATTGCAGGGTCCTCAGGGTTTTCTTTCCCTTCTTAAGGGTTTTTTCCTCTGATTCTGCATGACCTCCTGTCACCAACCAGGGGTCTGACAAAGTCGGGGATAACCCTAACTTCATCTGCAGTCCAAAAAGCCTCAGGTCAGTATATCTTTCGATGGTAATTGTGATAAAGAGTAGGTGATTTGGAGGAATCCCTTTGTACTAACTGGTGGCAAATAGCAAGGTAGGATTTAAACCAGATGAGGACAATCTCGGTGATCCCCACACGGCAATGAAGATTGTTGTTGAGTGTCTGGTTGCCTACTGTGTCAAATGCTTCTGAGAGGTCAAGTAGAGCAAAGAGGCAAGGATGGCCATCATCAAGGATTTGAAGGGCTTTGTCAATCACCTTGATAGCAGCTGTTTTTGTACTACATCTGGGTCTGAAGCAGATCAATAGGACTGGAGGAGGTGTTTGGCCTCAATGTGTTGGAGGAGTTGCGTGGCTACTGCTTCTCAAGGATATTACCTAGGAAGGGAAGATGGGTGATGGGGCTGAGGTCGACAGGGTTCAGTGTTGGTTTCTTGAGAAGCAGAAGGTCTTGAGGGTCAAGGGGAGGTGCCTTGAGTTAGGGAGCTGTTGATGATTGGCAGTTAATGTAAGAGTGCTTTAGTCGGAAGGATCTTGAGTATGGAGGCAGGGAAGATCTCGTCCTTGTACAATGTGGTCTTGAGGGATGCTAGGATGCATTGATGTCTTCCATAGTGAGTGTTCTGAAGAGTTGTCGAGGTAGTTGCGGTTATGCGAGGTGGGATGTGTAGTGTGCTGTTAGTTGAAGCGTTGGTGTCTATGTTGGCAGATCATGCTGATCATGTTGATTAAGAAAGAGCTGATGGTGGTGGATTTTTCGATGGAGTGCGGTACAGGTGGGTCGGGCCGCGGTTTGATGCAGTGCTTGATGGCTTTAAAGAGGACTCTGCTTTTATTGTTGGCCTTGGCTATGGTGTCTTAGTAGTAGTTACTCCAATCAATATGGTTCTGTCGAGCTATATGTACCCTCTCAAATGTGGGCTCATCTCAAAACTGAAATCTATAGAATGTAGGGTTATTTTTCAATTAGTTTATATATATGATATAATATGATAGGTTATTTATAGCACGCTTAATACCCAGAGGTTTCTAAGCACGGACCCGGTGATCGAACCTGTGGTGCTCTTTGTCATCTTGCCTCCAAGGCAAGCACGTCGCCCCTGAGCTATACTCCCGAGACGTGAGATGTCTACTTAACAGATATGTAGTGAGTCAAACCAACTGTTTCATTTTGTATAAACCTGACATTATTACTTTACAAAAAACATTTAATTTATTACAAAATGTAGTCTTAATTGTTAAACACCACACAGATAATCATGGTAAAGTGCTCAAGTGTTAGTGAAAACAAAAAGAAAAAGTGTGCAATACTTTAACATTGTTTAATTTGATCATCAATGTACAATGTTGTCACAGCAAAGACCTTTATACATATATTTCTGTTTTGTTAACAGATAAGGGTCTGGTGTTACTTTGTACTAAACTTTCTTGCCTCTCCTTGTCTGTGTCACAATCATCAATAATCTTGGCATGGCTTAATTTTTCAGTCTTTTACGATCTGACAAACAACTCATCCAAATGTTCAAAATAAACGCTAACAACACTGTGTTTCGGCCTGGATATTCAAGGGCATCATTGCCCTTATGTCCCTCTTTCAAAAAAGGCCTTTATCAGGACTTTAAACAACTTTCATTAGGCACTTCAGCATTCAATGTGCCTTATCTGTGATGTTATATCTCTTATCTTTTTGTTTGTCAAATGCTTTCTTCAATCTGCAATTTCATCATCTTTATTTCATTGGGCCTCATTACAAGGTTGGCGCTCCGGTAATAACGATACCGGTAAGGCAATACCAGCATCCATTACCGGACCAGTGTATTACGACCCTAGATGCCGGTGCTACCGTCAGGGACCTGCTATGGCCATGCATCACCACACCGACGTGCGCTCGGGCGCCATGCCAGTTACACCGGCATGCCGCAAGGAAGAAGACATTAAGAGTCGCACGGACATGCACATAGTGGCATCCAGATGCTGGTAAGAAGGGCCACCATGATGCCAGCAACACCGGCATTGCGGATCACCCGTTAATAGCAAACTGATGTGTTCCCAACTGCCACAGGTGCACACAATCAGCACAGATGGAGGCAAAGGAGTCAGGCACAGCACAAATGGAACACACCCACACATCACACCCCTTCCAAGTCCAAAATGATACCACTAGCAGTTGTCATACAGGGGCTGGAGGACATGCCTGCACTGCCACTACTCCAGCAGGCACTAAGCCAGGGGATGTAGGGGAGGCGCAGGAGGAGAAGGACGGTGAGACTGGGCCAGCACATAACCAGTGCAGGCAGTAGTACCCCGCAGGCAGCCACCAATCCCTCGCATAAGGGCCAGTCCATTTGACTTAACCCCTGCACAGATCCACACCCTGTACCGCCTGGACAGTGACACAATACGCACAATTGTGGATCTCATTCACGATGACCTGGTCAGCCTGATCAACATCCATGCTGCCATCCCCCCCCTGCTGAAGGTAGTTCCTGTCCTCCACTTCCTCGCAATGGGGCAACTCCACGCTTCCCCGCTACATAGAACGTCACGCTGCATGAGGTGCCTGGCTTCTGGGTAAGTCCAACAACAGGGCCATGGGGGTTGTTGTGGGGGGGGGGGCACAAGCATACGTAACCTGTCTGCTGGCTGGACCATGGGGGTTGTTGTTGGGGAGGGGGGCACAAGCATACATAACCTGTCTGCTGGCTGGGCCATGGGGTTTGTTGTTGGAGGGGGACACCGTCCTGGGTGCCAACCACTGTGACCCCAATGAATATGAAGGGATGCACAAGACTGACAATGGATGCAGACGTGCCATGCCCGCACAGCCATGTGTAAATGGTAGCTACGAACACAAGCACCCACCCCTGCACATGCACAAGGTACATCATCAGACCTCAACCACAGGTATCACAATGCACCAACCTGCAGTCACAATGCATTATTCACATGAGCGCAGCAAAGGACAGGCGCAGGTCATGCAGACATGACTGAGCCTAATCCAAATGCCTCTCAGGGAATCCCTTGTCACAGCCCCTACCCGACAATTACACCACACAACACCATGCCATACACTGCACCTGAAGGGAAACCCAAAAATCCAATGGGACATGGTTGTACAGAACAGATCCCAGCAAGTGGTGAACACCAATGACACATGTGCGACTGCTGCAGGACCAATACACAGCACCTCACTTCCACCATGTCAGTTGACACCCAGCGCCATCACACAGCTGTCTCCCTACACTAGCGGACCATACCACCAATTCCATTGTGCCATGGTCACATTGGTGAAGGCGGCGACTGACAAGTACATGGCGTCATCATGTATATGGAAGCATGAGTGGCAAAACAACGTGTATCATGTTGCACATGGTTTATAGTCATAATTTCGACAACAAAAATGTCGAACGTCAAAATATCGAAAAAAGAAATGTCGAAAAAAAAAATGTCGACTTTTTTTTCAATGCATTTTTTTTTTAAATGGGGGGGTTCCCCCCCAACCCCCCTTTTTTAATTTTTTTTTTAATTTTTCCCTTTTTTTAACTCCCGAACCCCTAAAATAAATATATAATTAAAAAAAACGAAAGTCGACATTTTTTTTTTCGACATTTTTTTGTCGACATTTTTGTCTGTCGACATTTTTTTTTCGCAATTATGACCACCCACCGTTGCTGCACATCATGGAAAACCATCATCCAGTGCCCTACATGCATACTGGATTTACCACTGCAACACAGCCTTCACATGTGAGCACATCATGGGCCTACTGACATCATCTGTGTGAGTGCTGCATCGGGTGTCAAGGTCCTTACGACCTGTACGTTACCCATGCTCCCCTACCATGGACCAACATCGAGTGCACGGACCTGAGTGTTGCTGTAATTAAATGGCAATAGCACGCAGTCAAGATCCCTTGCATCTGACCATGAACAATGTACAGCCAGTGTACACAAGGAATGCCAAAAATCCTCACAATTAAAACAACAATTGCTCCCATACAGGTGATGTTGGGTATCCCCTCAAGCCGTGGCTCCTCAACTCTGTCAGGCATCCAGTCACCAGGCACGTAGAGGACTACAATTGTGCGCATGCACACACTCGTGTGTTGATTGAGCAGCTATTTGGGCTGTTGAAGGCACGGTTTCGCTGCCTCAGCAGGTCTGGTGGAGCACTCATATACGGACCTGAAAAGGTGGGGAAGACAGTATTGGTATGTGCCATGCTGCACAACATGTGCATCTGGCGCAATGTACCCCTGCCACCTGACATGGATGTAAATCCACCGGAAGATGAGGAGGATGATGGGGAAGATGCTGCATTTCGGCCACAGCAGAATGTGCCTGAAGGACGTGCTGTAGGCCAATGTTTGATTGAACAATATTACTATTGTACTCTGTAACACATGGCACTCTGAATGTTGGACACTGGGCACTGTTGACAAATAAATTGACACACACTCAATGATCAATGTCCAGTCATGAGTTCCTCATGTGCACCCCAGTTGTATTAAGGAAATGTTAACTATGTAAATAAAACAGGTATAAATGTGCACCAAACCCCTTTGTTGTTCTACAAAGTGCCCCCCACCCACCACCCCCTCCCTCAACTCCCCCACACACCCACGCCCCCCACCCATCACCCCATCCCTCAACTCCCCCACACACCCACGCCCCACACCCCCCACCCCCATCCCTCAACTCCCCCACATATCTACGTCCCTGTACTCAATAAATGTCCAACCAGACTCCCTCCTTCATGTATATCCGGCTAATGATGGCCCCTTTTGGATGGAGGCTGTTGCTCCTCTGGCCGGCGCATGCTGCGTAGCAACCTAAGCACCGGGCTCATCTGAGTCGAGCTTGCCGGGGTTGTGCTCACCAATGGTGGGGGTTGTGGCTCGGCCGGTGCAGCATGACGTTGGGCCATGGTGGCAGCCAACTGTGTGAGTGCCTGCGTCACAGATTCCATGCCCTCGCGCATCCGGACGGGCCATGCGGTACATAGCACGGGTGAGTGCATGGTTGTTGTCACGGTGGGCCTAGCATGTTGCCTCTCCTTCTGCCAGGTATTGTCGCACCATATCGTGCATGGCCTGCTGCCGCTCCTCCATGTGGTTCATGAGGCCCTCTACGTCCCGTATGTTGTTACCAGCTGGTGGTTGGACGGGAGGTGGAGTGGGACTCCTTTGAGGGCTGAAAACATCTCCAGGCATCTCCTCCCCAGAGCTGCGACCACCAGACCCATGTCCTAGGGAATGCTGTGGTGTGGGCGGCAGGGATGGTGTTTGCTCAATGTCCTCTGACATGCATTGGCCTGCTGTGTCAGCCTCGTCCTGTTGGCCATCCTCCTCTGCGCTATGTAGGGCGGATTGTGCCGCCTCCCCTAGGTCACTTGTGGCCGCTGACTGCAGCCCCTCAGCATCGCTGCCCGCTGGTGAACCCTCCTCGTCCACATGAGGTGGCTGCAGTGGGGCAGGTGTTATGTTGTCCGTGGCCTTTGGGGCTGGTGTGCCTTTTGGCATGTGTGCCATGATGGCACCAGTTTTCCCTGTCTGGGGCACATTGTAAGGTGTCAGAGCTGGCTGCTCCTCAGGTCCTCTGGCCTGTGGGACCTGTATGTTGTGGCTTGGAGGTGGTGGTTCGCCTCGGACCAGCCTTTGACGTGGATGGCCTGGTGCCGTCGTCATCCCCTCTGCTCCTGCGTGCTGGTGTTGCCTTGGTTTTTGTGGTGGGCCCTGCATCGCTGTCTGATCCTGTGCCTGCGGGGGATGGAGAGGCAGGGCATGAGTCATGGGTGAAGGTACATCCTACATAATTGATGTCTGTACATTTTGGGTCCTATGCATTGCTGTGTGCATGTTGGAGAGGCGGACATGGTGCTTACAGGAGTTGGGGGTGGGGTGCAATGTCTGTGCATCCTTCTAGTGCAGCCATATTGTACATGCTGTCTGTTTGGTGGCCTACGGGTGTGTCGTGGATTGCGTGCGGTAGGCATACCTCAGGGTCTGCGTGCCATGTGCTGTGTGGTTGGGGCTCAGGTGTGCACTCAGTGGTGGAGATGTCAGCACCATGCAATGAGATGTCACAGTGGTGAGGCCTGCATCTCTACAGTGATGCATGTGTGTCCGCATGCAGATGTTGTTTGTGTTTGCAATACGGGGACTCATGTGGTTTGTGTCAGTGGGGTTGGTTGTATGTTTCCGTGACAGGGATGTGGCATTTCTGTTGGTGCAGAGTTTAGGTGGGTGGTGATGGGCGATCTGCTTGCTGTCATCTACTTGCCATTTGGACTCCACCATTGTGTTTGGGGTGTTGTGTGTGTGTGTTCACTTTTGTATTGTGCTACCAGTCACTCACCTTCATCAGCGATGATGGGACTCCCAGCTCGGCATGCCCGACCCCTTCGATGGCCTCCATGTGAATCACAAAGCTGCCCGTTTCTTCCCACCGTGCTAGCCTAATGGGCGCGGATGGTCCGCCACCTGTTGCCTGGGCCTGTGTACGGTTGGCTGTCAGTGTGTTGCGGACACACAGCCGCAGATCGTCCCACCTTTTGCGACAGTCCTTTACACTACGTGGGGTAGTCCCCACTGCGGACACCATCTGGGCCACCTCCTCCCAGATGTGTTTCTTCTGCATTTGTGCTGCACGGCGCCTGTCTGTGCAGAACACCATATCCGCATGCTGGACCAGGGTGCCTGCGAGCATGTTTAGCTCGTTGTCGCTAAACCGTGGTTTGCACTGACGAGGTGTGCCTTTGCGGGTGGATTGAGTCATTCTCTGGCAGGCAGGATTCACAGTTCCAATTCCAGGTCCCGTAGGCAAGGGATTGCAATGGATTGTGTTTTTAAAGATGGCCGCCGGAGCATTTCCCGTTATTAGCGTACCGTGGTTTAGGGTGCCAACAGTCGGGTGGGGGGGGGGTCGGGGATTTTACCGGCAAGGTGATGCATCCATTACCAGCATGCCGGTACGCGCGTGCACGCAGACTCGTGATCTCCCGTTCATTACGGGCGCAGTCCAACACGGACACTTTCATACTGACATGCCGGTAATGACAGATTTTTACCGCCTAACTCGTAATGAGGCCCATTGTCTTGATTTCTGTTAATTTTCCTGAAGCCTTTTACATATTTTTATCTTCTTTATGATATTTTCGACATGGCGCCACGGTGAAGCCATAGTTTGCATTCCCTGTTTGCACAGCTATTCAATTCCTTAGTAGTTCACGTCGAGAGTGTAACAACATTACGCGTTGTCCGCTTTTGTGTCGACTCAGCTAGCAATTTCCACTTTGGTATTAGTTAGCCTTGGCAGTGGTGATCAGTCGTCTGTGTGTAGCACAGAATTCCTTGAGCAGGGCGAGGTCAGATGCCCTATAGGATTTTCGCCAAGTCGTTTGTTTGTTGAGTTGAGTTCTTGAGTGTACCAGGGTATGGAAGGTTTAGGCTTGGGGGGGCGTTGTTTCACCGGGGCATGGCAATTGATGTTGGTTGTGAGTGTGGTATTGAGTTCTTGGAGAAGTGTGTCACAGTCCTGGTTTATTAGAGGTCAATCAGCCTATGTGAAATGGAGTTTGGTGAGTTCTTCCATAAAAGTCTCCACTGAGAAGTTCTTGAATGATCTGAAGACTTGTTTGCTGGGTTTCCGATGAGTTTGCTGAGTTTGCTTGACTGGTGGCTCGTGTGGTATGATTAGTGTTAAAGGGGATTGCGAGATGGTCTGGCCAGTTGAGTGGGATAATTAGGTTGAGGAAATTACCTTTCCTGTGAGTTGGATTTTTCGATTTGCTGTGTGAGGTTCAGAGTGTTGAGTACAGAGTACAGAGTAGGCATCTCCCTTCATTGACTTGGTTGTCAGGGATGTTGAAATCACAGAGAAAGATGTTGCTGGTATCTATGAGAGACATAGTGGTAACCAAGTCTGTGAAGTCCTCTATGAAGGAAGTGTTGGGGCTTGGGTGGTCTTTAGATGTGGTGAAAAGTGACTGCCTGTTGGGGAGAGCGGGAAGTGGCAGGAAAGGTATTAGAAAAAGTCAATGGTGGCAATCTTCAGCTGGGTGCATGGGCATGATGCCTTGTGAATGTTGGCGGTGGCCTCCATCGATCTTGTTTGGACAGACTCTTTGTAGAATTCGGTAGCCGTTAGGGATGAGGACATTTAGGATGTGGGTGGAGGTTGGTGTCGCCAGGTCACATTAATGAACAGGCCATCCAAGACAAGTGTGGTGATGAGGTCAGCGATGCCTGTTGAATGACTGGTTGCTGAGTGGACATTGGTGAGCAACAGTTTTCGTGTAGTGGTGGATGATGGAGTGCTGATGTGGTCTATGGTGACATGGTTGAGATTGCTGGAATGTGGCGTCCATGATGTTGCTGGTGATGGGTGGTGTATTCAGCAAATGTCCATGATATGACAAGAGCCTATTCTAACTGCATTAAATAATAGTATTTATACTATGATTATATTACATGAAATAAAAAAAATAGGCTGAAAGCCACCAGCTAACGTTGGATAAGATTTTTAAAAAGCTGGATTTGTTAATTATAGACAGCGAAATGCAAAGAAAAAATTATTCTAATGATCCAAAGCAGCTAAGTATTGAACAATCAGAATTTGATGTGAGAACTGGAACACATAACAATGTAAATAGGGCTGATCCTACAATAGAAGTTCCAATTAATGGTGTTACTGCTGTTGAGAGCGTTGTGCTTATTGATAGTCAAGTTCCATCAGAGGTAATTCAGAATAATACACCTGGCATAGGAGATACCCGTGTGGAAGTATGTCTGGAAGAAGTATATGAAGTGTTACATTCTGTGTCCAAGAAGAAAAGAAAAGGAATCGGTGCTCACAGAAAAGAGAGAAAAGGCCTCCACTGTCATCCGCCGTCACGGCCATAGCCGAAATTGGCGGATGTTTCCGCGTTGGAGCTGGAGACACAGAGGTAGGGTATTTTAGTCCTTGCTCTGTGTTCTTGCTACCAGCCCCAGTTACGTGACGCAGCGCCGCTGGGGGTATTTAACTCCCCGCCTCCTGATGCTGCGTTGCAACCCACTTTGGACGCTTCCTGTTTCCGGGTTTCCTCGCTCCGATCCTCTGCCATCCACCTTTCGGTTCTGCCAGAGGGTTTTCCTGTCCACCTGTGTTCCTGCTTCTTTCCTCGGAACTCTACTCCTCGCTTCTAATTCCTTCCGCCGCTCCGGTGGTACTCCGGTGGTACTCCGGTGTGCTTTTCCGTTTCTCTCCCTCTCTTTCTGCTGGGCTCCTCTGAGCTGTGCTTGCCGCATACCCTTATTTTCCTCTTCCTGGAACCAGTGCCATATCTTCAAACTGCCACAAGGAGCTTCCGTCTCCCCTGACTCTGCTACTCTTTGGTTTAGACTGTTGGACATCTTCTACTCTGCCATCCGCCTCGCTCCGTTGCTCTCATCAGCGATTATCCTGTCATCCAGATGGAAGAGTCAACACTACACCTCAGGGTTTTTTCCCTTTTGGGTTTTTCCCTGATTCCTGGCTTGGTTCCGGAAAGGGAGACACGGGACAGCTGTTTATCCAGCAGTTACTGCGGTTTCCTTCTGTGACAAGCACATTCATCATAAGAAGGGAAGAGACTACCTTGCACAACGACACCTACAAGAGACCGACTACTCCGACAACTCAGGTGAGGAGAGTATGCTTGCGGGAGAGAAAGAGTTTGAATTGCACCACTCATCACAGATTGCAACGCCAAAAGCTTAAAAGATCTCTGCTGAGGATCAGGTTCAAGAGCTGTGGAAAGCTTTTCAAGCAATGTCTCAGGAGCTACAAGGAGTAAAGACCGAGAATGCTCTGCTTAAACAGATGGTATCAGTTAGAGAACCTGCCCCCCGGAATTACCGCCCATGGCGCTGCCCTCTGGGAAATTCGATGGATCTCCCAAAAAGGTGAAGGAGTTTCTGGAAGCATGCATGGTTTATTTCACCTTTAGGCCTCATACCTTCGCTACAGATCAAGCCCGGGTGGGTTTCCTAATTTCAAATATGACAGGGAAAGCACTGTCCTGGGCTACACCATTGGTGACCAGTGGAAATGCCATTTTGCAGGATTTTCCAGGGTTTCAGAATCTACTGAAGCAGACTTTTGAACGGCCACAGCTGTCCTTTACCGCCTGCGAAGATTTATTGGATGTCAAACAAGGCTCTCTAGATGTATTGTCTTACATCTCCTCCTTCAAAACCTTGGCTGCTGGAGCGGGGTGGCCTGAGACAGCACAATATGCCATATTCAGGAGAGGTTTGAAGGAAGAAATCAAAGATGAGCTGGCCAGGTCTCCTCGTTCACCCACTTAATCAGACCTGCTAGCGGCTGCTCTTCACATAGAGTATCGTCTACAGGAAAGAAGGGCGGCGCGTCACAAACAAAGAAGCCCTGGTTATAATACAGAACCCTCTGCACACTCACTCCCTGGTCGCTCTACTGCTACTTCTTCCGAAGAACCAATGCAGATCGGCGCCACCAGAGCACCGTTATCCGCTGCTGAAAGACGTCGCAGAAGAGAAAAAGGATTATGTGCCTACTGTGGTTCAGACCAACACCTTCTCAAAGATTGCACAGAATTGCCAAACAAGAGATCGGGAAACGAATACCCTCGGCGTCAGTAGGGACAAACGACCGGGGGTCTCCCAACATTTCTCACCGTCCCTATGTCTCTCTTTCAGTTTCCTCATCCGAGTCTAAAGAGGACTCCAGACTCATAGTGATTCCTGTACATCTTGACCTAGAGAGCAGACAAGTTAAGACCCTAGCCCTACTGGATTGTGGAGCGGCGGGTAACTTTGTTGACACCCTGTGGGCAGACAAGGTGGGTCTCTGCCTGATACCACGGAAGGAAGGTCAGAAGGTTGAAGGAGTGGATGGAACACCATTGTCTTCTGGTCCTATTACCCATACCACGGAGGAACTTTCCTTGACGATAGACCAACACAAGGAAATCTTGTGTTTTGACATCATCAGGGCCGCCCATTTTCCCATTATATTGGGCATCACATGGCTCCGTAGACATAATCCATTGATAAACTGGTTCGAGAATCAGCTGAGCTCCAATTCCCCGTATTGCACTACCAACTGTTTTCGGTTGGAGTGTCGGGGAGATCTACAGCCGGTTAACATTTTTTCCAACAATCACGTGGGAGTCCATGCATTACCCAGTTTTTGCTCAGGATTTTCCGAAGTGTTTGAAGAGTGCCTTCATGCCAAATTGCCGCCTCATCGGCCAGAGGACTGTACCATCGACTTGGAACCCAATGCCCTGGTTCCGTTTGGTCGGATGTTCTCTCTCGCAGACGGAGAAACAGGTTCTTCGGAAATACTTAGATACCAATTTGGAGAATGGCCTTATACAACCATCAAAGTCCCCTGCAGGAGCCCCTTTATTTTTCATTAAGAAAAAAGACTCCACCAATCTTAGACCCTGTATAGACTACCGGGGTCTAAATAAGGTTACCATTCGTGATAGGTATCCGATGCCCCTTATCACTGACATCATTGAGGCTGTACAAGGGGCTAGAGTATTTACCAAGCTTGATCTTCGAAACGCATACAATCTGCTACGGATTGCCCAAGGAGACAAATGGAAAACAGCATTCCGTACCCCTCTGGGCTTGTTTGAATATAAGGTAATGCCGTTTGGATTGGTGAATGCACCAGCGGTATTCCAGAGATTTATGGACAGAATGTTTTCCGACATGCTTTCGATATCAGTCATCATTTATCTGGATGATATCTTGATTTTTTCATCTAACATGGAGGATCACATCGAACAAGTCAAGCAAGTTCTGAATCGCCTGCAAAAGAACAATCTACTGGTCAAGGCAGAAAAATGCAAATTCTCTGTACCTTCGGTGCAATATTTGGGATATGTACTGTCTGAAGAAGGGATCGCCATGGACCCAGACAAAGTACACAGCATTCTCGACTGGTCGGTCCCTACTTCTGTTAGGGAGGTGCAGCGGTTCTTGGGACTTTCGAATTATTATAGGAGATTCATTCCAAACTTTTCAGAAGTGGTGTTTCCCATTACCCGATTGCTCAAGAAGGAGGCCTACCCGTTTTCCAGGTCCACTGAGGCGTAGGAGAGCTTCTGTCATCTGAAAAGCCTTTTCTGCTCAGCCCCGATTCTGCAACATCCGGATCAAACTCTACCGTTTATTCTTGAGACGGATGCATCCGCCATTGCTGTTGGGGCCGTGTTACTTCAGACCTTTCAGGATGTAGAAAACCCGGTCGCCTACCTATCTAAGACTCTCTCTCCCAGTCAACTAAATTATTCTGTTCTTGAAAAGGAGTTACTGGCGATGAAATTGGCTTGTGAAGAATGGCGGCACGTCCTCATGGGTGCCCGCCACCAGTTCCTCATCCGCACAGATCACAAGAATCTGAAGGCCTTACAGGAGATGGAATGTTCAAACTCCAGACAAGCAAGATGGGTTTATATGTTTTTACAGTATGACTTCCAGATCACATACATTCCGGGGTCACTTAATCGACTAGCTGACGCTTTGTCTCGCAAACACTCCCATACTGAAACAGTGTCTGTCAAGACCGAGCCCATGTTCCACCGAAATCAGATCCTAGCAATGGTGGGTTCTTTTCTTCAAGAGGTGAAGGCTGCTGTCACGCAAGAAATGCCTCAAATCTCCTTCTCTTCTGATTCCCCCTTTCAAGTAAAGGATGGATGGGTGTTTTATAAGACGAAGTGGTACATCCCAGAAGGACCGCTACGCAGGAAGATCCTGAGATGGTGTCATGACTCACGTATGGTGGGACACAGAAGCGGAGACGGCACGTTAGAACTCATCTCGAGGTCGTTTCTCTGGCCCAACATAAGAAAGGAGGTGTTTGAATACGTGAAATCTTGTCCAATTTGTGCCAAGGCCAAGTATGCCTCGGGCAAACATCTAGGACTCCTCACTCAGGTGGAGAAGCCGACTCGCCCGTGGGGACTCATCTCCACAGACTTTATAGTGGATCTTCTGGAGTCCGAATCATGTACTTGTATCATGGTGACGGTGGATGCTTTTTCCAAATTGGCACATTTCACCCCCCTTCCGAGATTACCTACCGCAACCAAGATGGCAGAGACCTTTGCCCGAGACATTTTCAAATTACATGGTCTCCCTGACAAGATAATTTCTGATCGAGGAAGTCAGTACATTTCAAAATTCTGGAACGCCTTGTGTACCCGATTAGGGGTAGAAAGAGCCCTTTCTTCCAGTTTCCATCCGCAATCTAATCGCCAAACCGAGCCACTCAACGCCACTCTAGAACAATATCTGAGATGTTTCATTTCCCAGCATCAAGACAATTGTGTCTCTCTACTTCCCACGGCAGAGTTCTCCTACAATAATTCCAAACACTCCGCCACAGGCCTTTCTCCATTTTTTTGTACTTACGGAGTCCACCCAAGATTTCTAATACCGCAGGTACCCCGATTTTCCAAATCACCAGCCGCTGAGGAGGTTTTGAGAAATATCCAAGAGGCACAGACCAACGCATTGCAAGGGTTGGAAGACAGCAGACGAAGGAATAAGGTTGGAGCTGACAAACACCGTAGAGAATGCCCTTCCTGGAGACCAGGAGATAAGGTGTGGTTGTCTACAAAGTACCTTCCCCGATGGACAAGACCTTCCAAACTGTCTCCACGCTTCCTGGGTACTTTTTCCATTCTCTCCAAAATCAATCCTGTGACCTATCGTCTTCAACTCACCCCTTCTCTTAAACGCATTCATCCTGTTTTTCATTCCTCTCTCCTCAAAACCTACTATCCAGATCCCCACCACAGGTCTCTCTCCCGGCAAATTCCTCTGCCTACATCCACCCAGGATGAGTATGAGGTTTCTGCTGTTAGAGATTCTAGGTTTTACCGTGGTAGGTTGGAATAACTCTTGTCATGGAAGGGTTACCCGCAGTCGGAGGACTCCTGGGAACCGGCTTCTCAGGTACATGCCCCTCGGTTGCTTGCCAGATTCCACCGCTTGCACCCGGGGAAGCCGGGGTGCTTGTGGTCTAAGGAGGGGCATACAGTCATCTGCCGTCACGACTATAGCCGAAATTGGCGGATGTTTCCGCGTTGGAGCTGGAGACACAGAGGTAGGGTGTTTTAGTCCTTTCTCTGTGTTCTTGCTACCAGCCCCAGTTACGTGACGCAGCGCCTCTGGGAGTATTTAACTCCCCGCCTCCTGGTAGACGCTGCGTTGCAACCCACTTTGGACGCTTCCTGTTTCCGGGTTTCCTCGCTCCTATCCTCTGCCGTCCACCTTTCGGTACTGCCAGAGGGTTTTCCTGTCCACCTGTGTTCCTGCTTCTTTCCTCAAAACTATACTCCTCGCTTCTAATTCCTTCCGCCGCTCCGGTGGTACTCCGGTGTGCTTTTTCCGTTTCTCTCCCTCTCTTTCTGCTGGGCTCCTCTGAGCTGTGCTTGCCGCATACCCTTATTTTCCTCTTCCTTGAACCAGTGCCATATCTTCAAACTGCCACAAGGAGCTTCCGTCTCCCCTGACTCTGCTACTCCTTGGTTTAGACTGTTGGACATCTTCTACTCTGCCATCCGCCTCACTCCATTGCTCTCATCAGCGATTATCCTGTCATCCGGATAGAAGTGTCAACACTACACCTCAGGGTTTTTTCCCTTTTGGGTTTTTCCCTGATTCTTGGCTTGGTTCTGGAAAGAGAGTCACAGGACAGCTGTTTATCCAGCAGTCACTGTGGCTTCCCTCCGTGACAAGCACATTCATCATAAGAAGGGAAGAGACTACCTTGCACGACGACGCCTACAAGAGACCGACAACTGAGACAACTCAGGTGAGGAGAGTGTGCTTGCGGGAGAGAAAGAGTTTGAATTGCACCACTCATCACATACACCCACCTCTAATAAATCTAAATAAAAAGACAAAAAAAAGGCTGATTTACCAATAAAAGGAATTTTGCATACCAAAGCATTCATCAAGACTCTTTTGACACTGATTCGCCTAAACCAAGCAAATAAACTTAAAGATCTTACAGATCCCAAAACTAAGTTTGCATATCCATCGGCAGAACCTAAACAAGATTTGATTAATGAAATATTATTAAACTGCTGTACGTACTCCACGTCTACGCTACCTGAAGTGCAACATAACAACTCTGCCCCTGAAATTGAGGATAAAGACCCTACAAATTATAAGGTGCAAGGCTGTGATAGCAACTCTAAAGATGGTAATAAAAGCCCAATAAACTTTACAGAGGTAATAGTGCCTCAAAAGTTGGTGGAATGCAGTATCACTGCGGGACATTAGAACAAAGCCGCCTAAAAAACATCAATAATAATAACCGAGATCATGCAGAAGTGGTATGCATCAATTTAGATATTGCCACAGAATTTGATAATGTTGTAATGTCCCGTATTAAACGCCAGGAAAGTATAAAAAGTAATATTCCTATAGTCGACTCGAAAAGACTGGGTGACGAATACAGAAAAACCTCTAGAAATAAGACCCAGGAGTGCACAGTTGCTATTGATGACAATGATTGTATCAAGAATATATATATATGCCCCGATGAAAGATAGAAAGCAAGATGATCCCCAATATAAGATCTTGTGATATTGAAGCAATTCGATATACTAAAGCGGTAAAAAACAATGTGGTATCATTCTTGGTTCCTTCAAGGATAGTAAGAGATACTATCTGGAAAGAGAAAAAAGTAATTTGGAGAAAAAAGGACTATGGTTGAAAACCTTAAATCCAGAAGATTTGAGGAAAGATAATAAACAGACTTCATATGGCGAAAGGGAAACTTACTATAAAGATGTGAGTAAGAGAGATAGATTTGTGAGCTTTAAAGAGGAAAGACATACAAATCATAGATCATCAAGTGGAACATCGAGCTGGCCCAAAGACAGCTGCGTCCGCAATAAAACATCATGGGCTTGGTTAAAGGGTAGTCTTAACGCCCAAACTAAGATGCATACAACCTAGTGCAATGCCCTTGTTCGCATTCGCTGAAATTTGCAGCATGGAATACAAGAGGATTTTCCTATCTGTTAGATAAGGATACATTTAAAAATCTACTAGTCTATGATATACTTATATTGCAAGAAACGTGGCTGGCAAATCAACATATCTCGGATGACTATGATATTGCTGATATTGCTTGTATCTCTGCCATAAGGGAAAAGAAAGGGAGACCTATATCTGGACTAATTATAGCTGTGGAAATAAAATATAAAAGGGATATTATACTTTTGGGCTTCCCCCCATGCATGTTTACAGCTTGTCAGACTCAGTATCAAAAATGAGAGCCAAGGAGAGGATCTCTGCATAGCTATATTAAACATCTATTGGATTGCAGCACTGATAGAAGATGATGATCTCATCACAAATGTCACTGTTACTTTATATAGTGGCGAGTGACAAAAATTGACACATGATAATGATTGCTGGGGATATGAATATAACATGCGTGGTGAATAGCAGTAAACTGATATGCACAAAAACGAACAAATGGCTTAATCTGATGAAAGCTAGAAATCTCACTATGCTAAATGGCACATTTAAAGATGATATTCCCCCAAGAGCCACATGGCAAAGAGGTACAGTGACAGCTATCATCGATTAAGTATTTATTTCTCAGATGGCCGCCGATTATGTCGAAAGTTTTCAAGTAGTGCATAAAAGTGACAGTGATCATAATGTATTGGAAGTTGTCTGGTGTTAAAGCATAGTAGGAAGATACAGTCTTATAAATTATTTGTAATGCTGAGAAGTGAGGATGAGCAAAGTGATGCAACTAATGTGCCTGATTATACGCAAGCTCTTATGCTATTTAGAGAAATACATACTAAAGGAATGCGACTGGGTTTTAGCCATAAATACCTGTTTGCTGGAAATATCCAGTGTGCAAAAAAGAAGTTAAATAAAGAGTCGCGGAATGTAAAACTTAGTACAAAAGCAGATGATAAAATGAAATTGACACAGCTGCGTACTAGATGAACAAGTTACTTACCAACTGGTAATGTTCTTTCGACTGGATGGTCCACCCATGTATTCCTCATCTTTGATATTCATATCTCGCAAGCTTTGTTGCTTTGGAAAAATAAATTTCGGCCGAGGGTGCTGTTCACGAGGTCGTGGCCTCGATGTCCCTCGAGGGCCGCTGTGGCGTGTCGACGTCATCAGTAGTATAAATAGCTTGTGCCGCGCCTGTTGGCTTCAGTTCTGTTTTTTCATTGTATAACTCGAGGAGCATCCAGGCGTGCCCAGACTGTAAGCTCTTCAGAAACACAGAGTGTAAATCACGTAAATCGTACAGCGGGGTAGGTTGAGAGGGGCGAGATGAGGAATATGTGGGAGGAACATCCAGTCCTCCCACTTATTCCTCATCTTTGATAGACTCCCAAAGCAGTGATAATTTTGGAGGTGGGAGTACTATTTAGCCATATCATGAATGGAATAAAGTACTGCCTTCGCAAAAAGGCCTTCTTGGGAAGAAGAAGAGTCTAAGCAGTAATGCCTAACAAAAGTATGAATTGATGCCCAAGTTGCAGCTGAGCAGATGTCAATTACAGGGACTCCCCTCTGAAGAGACGCGGAAGTTGAAAATGCACCTTGTGGAATGAGCCAGAAGCCCTTCTGGCGGTTCCTTTCCCACCATCCTGTAACACACTCCAATAGCTAGAGTAATCCAGCGGGAAATAGTCTATGTTATCACCGCAAATCGCAATTTAGGACCGGTATAACCGACAACAAGTTGGCCATCATGGCTGAATTTTGCCATTCCGCAATATAAAAACTCACAGCCCTTTTTGGGTTCAATCTATGCAACCTCTCTTCCACCTTGCCCAAACGAGAAGGAGGGTAGAAAGTTGGGAGTGTTATCTTTTGCCACAAGTGAAAATCAGAAACTACTTTCGGCAAGAAAGATGGTTTACCCTTATCCTTATGAAAAGTAGTATAGGGAGGTTTGCATGAAAGAGCTTGCAACTCGCTTACCCTGTGGGCTGATGTTAATGCCACAAGAAGGGCAGTTTTTAGTGTTAAAATCCTTAACGGGCAGGAATATAAAGGCTCAAGGTACACAAGTTAGAAATGTCAACACAAGATTCAAATCCCAAACCAGGACATGAAATGGTACCTGAGGGTACACCTTAGTGACCCCATTCAGAAATTGGACAACCAATGGTATCTTGAAATAGGAAACCTCCTCAGAGGAGCGCTTAAAGATGGAAAGCGCGGTTAGATATCCTTTAATTGTTCCAATCTGGAGCCCCAGATTGGCCAGATGCAATAGGAAAGAGAACACAGTAGGAGTGCCACATTCAAAAAGGTCCACATTCTTTTCTTTGCACCAGTTACTGAACTTAATCCAACGACACAGGTATAAAGATTTGGTTGCTGACCTTCTGGCCGAAAGCAAGATCTCCATTACGTCGTCCAGGAGGTCCGAATCCTTAAATCTCAGCCTCTCAGAAACCATGCATGAAGGCTGAGTGACTTGACCTCTGGATGGAGAACCCGACCATCCCCTTGAGAAAGAAGTTTCTCTCTTTGTGAGGGACGTATTGGAGGGCAGATGGACATGTCTAGAAGGTCCGGGTACCACATCCTCCTGGCCCAATCCAGAGCAATTAGGATCATGGATTTCCCGAACTTTCTAAACCTCCTGATTACATGAGGAATCACAGAGACTGGAGGAAACACATACAGGAGTGGAAATACCCAGTAGACCACAAACACATCTCCTAGAGCTCCTCTTAGGGGGAATTCCCTGGAGCAGAACAGTTCACACTTCCGGTTGACACGGGTCGTGAACAGATCCACTTGAGGGGTTCCCCAAAGGGTGAAGATCTCTTGAAGGACTTCCTGAGCTAGTTCCCACTCGTGGGAGACTGTGCTCTGCCTGCTCAGAGCGTCCGCCGCTGTGTTCTGCTCTCCGACTAGGTGAACTGCCGATAAAGAGATTCCTTCTTGTATTGCCCAGAACCAAAGCTGCACTGCCTCTCTGCACAGTGGTAGTGACCCTACGGCTCCTCTCTTGTTGAGGTAGTACATGGCCACTGTGTTGTCCGTCATTATCAGGACATTCTTTCCCTGTACAGAGGGCAGAAAATCCATCAGCGCTTGTCTGATTGCCCTCAGCTCCAAAAGGTTGATGTGTAGTCTGGACTCCTATGGAGACCAACGACCGCTGATTGTCAGATCGTTGGTGTGGGCTCCCCACCCCGTGAGTGAGGCGCCCGTCACTACTGTTATCTCCGGCCATGGTTGCCAAAAAGATTCTCCCTTGAGAATATTGACTTTGCATGCCACCATAGAAGATCTTGAGCCACTCTGGCCGGAACTTGCAGAAGATCTGACATACTCCCTGAAAATTGGGACCATTGATTCCTGAGAGCCCATTGAAATTATCTCATTCTGAATCGGGCCTCCGGCACCAGAAAAATGCAGGATGCCATGAGGCAGAGCAACCTAAAAAAATCGAAGGCAGGCAGATGCTGGGCATTCTGGAACTTGCAGAATGTGATGAGCTCTCACCTCGGGAGGCGAGGCTTTTCCTGAGGAAGTATTTAGGACTGCTCCGATAAATTGAAGTTTTTGGAATGGTATCATATGGAACTTCTTGTGATTGAGGGAGTAGCCCAGCCTGTGTAGGGAGTGGCAGGTGATGCTGAGATGTTCCAGGGCCTGTTCGGGAGAACGTGCCCTGCTCAGCCAATCGTCCAGGTAGGGGTAGACGTGAATCCCCTCTCTGCTGAGTCCCGCTGGCACTACAGCCATTAGCTTGGTGAAAACCCTCGGGTGGATGTCGGCCCAAATGGCAGAACTCGAAACTGATCATGAGAAAGGCCAACTGCGAACCTCAGGTAATTTTTTGCATGAGATGGATTGTCACATGAAAGTAAGCATCCTGAAGGTCCAATGATACCAACTAGTCTTGGAGTTGGAGAGCCTGAAGGATCTGAGAAAGGGTAACCATCTTGAACTTGTCCTTCCTGAGGAACTTGTTCAAGTTTCTTAAGTCCAAGATGGGTCTCAATCCTCTGTCCTTTTTGGGAATGAGAAAATAAGGGGAGTACCAACCCTTGTTCCTCTCCGCTGCAGGTACATTTTCTATTGCACCTTCCTCTAGCAAGCTTAAGATTTCCTGCACAAGGAGCGATTCTGGAATTTAGACAGCGTTGGCTCCCAGTGGATGATCTTGAGGCCTTTTTAGAAAAGGAAGGCAGTAACCTTGAGCTACTGTTTCCAGTGCCCAATCATCTGAAGTAATGCCCTGCCATTCGTTCAGATGCTGAGAGATTCTGCCTCCCACCGCGGTCTTGAACGTCAAAGCCTCAGAGTGGCTTAGACGCGGCTACAGCAGCAGCTGAAGGCAAAGATGCCACTGTTGGGGCTGATTTAGCAACCCTTCCTCATTTAACGCAAGTGAACTTTCTTTGTCCTTTCTGTACGGCCTGTCCTCTTCCTCTACCAAATAAGGAATAGTGACGAAAAGAAAGACCTCTCCAGGAAGATGAGCCTGAATAAGGTTGTGGAGGTTGCTGAATGGAGGCGATAAGGGACTTAGCCGCTGCCTTAGAGGTCTGCAGCTTCTCCAAGCTTTCATCCGCCTTGCTGGTCCCAAACAACCCTGAGCCATCGAAAGGCATGTTGAGTACCCTGGCATGCACGTCCGGTGCAAACTCGACTTTCTCAACCACGCAAATCTGCACAGTACTGTGCTTGCAGCCATGGATCTGCTAATGCTGTCAGCAGTATGCAACCCTGATTGGGGACACTCTCCCATCGCCTCCTTGCCATCCTTAACTATATTCAGAAAGCCTTCCCTTTATTCGCTTTCAGGAATATGTTCAGCCGCCATCTTTTTTTTTTTTAAACCTATTTTTATTGGTTTTACAAAATTACAAATAAACAAACCCAGTGTCCCCTTCCCCTGCCCCCCCACCCTTTCCCTCCCTTCCCGAATGATGGCAGCAAACTTTGATTCTTTGGTGTTGATTGAGTTACAGAATGTCAAGCATTTGGATTTTGTGTGGGCACCATTGGATCATGTAGTCGCTTTGGAGGTATTGCAGAATAGTTTCCCAGTTTGCTCGGAAGACTTCCGTATGCCTTGTATTTTGCACATCATCCATTCCAGTGTCACGAAAGTCCACACTTCCTGGAGCCAGTCTATTTGCGTTTGTAGTCTTTTTTGTTTCCAGCGCTGTCCTAGTGTCAGCCATGCCGCTATGATCAGTGTCATCAACCCCTTTTGTTGTTGTTTCATGTAGGTCTTCAGAGTCGGGTCCCACATTCCTGCCAACCATATTCTAACTTCCAGTATGTCAGCCCCCTGTATCATATTCTCCACTTGTTTCTTTATTTCCTTCCAGTAGTTTGCTATGATCGGGCAGTCCCACCATATATGTTTGCACTCCCCTAGCTGCTGGCAACCTCGCCAGCATTTCTCGCTTGTGGTGGGGTACATTGTGTGGAGTCTTTCTGGAGTGAGGTGCCACTGGAGGAGAACTTTTTGCCACATTTCTCGTAGTTGTATGGAGCGTGTCAACTTGAGGATTTTATTCCATACTTCTCTCCATTGCTCTCATGAAATTGATTCCCACAAGGTCTTTTCCCACCTCTTCATGTACTTCTCCAAGCTTTCTTCTGCCTTGCTGCTCCCGAACAACCTCGAGCCGCCGAAAGGCATGTTGAGTAGCCTGGCCTGCACGTCCGGTGCAAACCCGACTTTCTCAACCACGCAAATCTGCGCAGTACCGTGCTTGCAGCCATGGATCTGCAAATGCTGTCAGCAGTATCCAACCCTGATTGGAGACACCCTCCCATCGCCTCCTTGGCATCCTTAACTGTATTCAGAAAGCCTTCCCTTTATTAGCCTCCTGGAATATGTTCCATCCTGACACAGTCCCACAGGTTATGGGTAAACCTGGCTAGGGTACAGGTGACATTAGTGGATTTAGGGCCATACTGCCCGAGGTAAACACCTTGCAAGCCCAAGCGTCCACTTTTTTATCATCTCTATCTGGGGGAATAGAGGGATAGGCTGACTGTCTGGTGGAAGTCCAGCCTGGACCATCAAACTCTCAGGCGTAGGGTGTTTCCTGGGATAATCAGGATCACTGGTTGATGGCCTATACTTCCTGGTAAAGCTCCTATTGACAGCTGGCCCAGATTCAGGAGTTTCCCAGTTAGCTTCTACCTTCGTTTGAAGGGCCCTATGGAAGATTAGAACTGGGTCTTTTTGGGGACCCTGATCCAGGATGCCCGTCATGTCATCCTGCTCGAAGGTTGGTGAGGCCCTACTCCAACCCACGTAGTCAGTGACCCTGTTCATAAGATTCCTGTCCCCTGAATCTGCATTTTCTGAAGGGTCAGGTTTAGAAAACTCCAACTCTGGTGATGTATCAAGACCACTGGCAGAGTGGAGGGAGTCGCAAAGATCTTTCATTTTTGACTCAGGGTCAATTAATTCTTCAGGTACTGCTCTGGAGCCAAATCTGCCTCCCAATGGAGAAATATCCTCCTCTGAAGCCCTTTCCTCTTCAAAAATAGAGGACATTGACTTAAAAAAGTCTGACTTCGGTACAGGTCTGTACATTTTTTCCTGCATCCGAATTTGCCTCGAGGGAACCGTCGATGATGTCGACGATTTCTTCGATAAAGGAGTAAATGTCTCCTTTGACTTTGGCGTCGAAGCGATCAGCACCGGTGGCGTCGATGAAAACGTTGAGTGTTTTGACGTCTTATGCTTTTATGCCGTTATCAGGTACTGACTCGACACCCAGGTCAAAACCTTTGACGCCTTAGAGTCGGGTCGAGGATGTCGAGTGTCCGATTTATTACTTGCCGAAGTCATTTTTGAACTTCCTGATTCGGCCAAGGGAGTGACCGGCGTCTGACTCTTGCGAGGCTCTTTTAAGGGGGTTGAGGCCGCGTTCTCAATAATTTGCAACTTTTCCATCCTAAAAGCATTCCACTTGCTAGAGGAATACGACCTAGTCGGGTATCGTATAACCTCTGTGGAAGTGTCCGATGACGAAGAGGGAGACATTCTTCTTCGCCTTCTTAGTAGAAGAAGACGAAAACTGTCTCGATCAACTCCTCGATCGAGACCTCTCCGAGTGTCTATGCCGACTAGAGTCTTTGGACTCACCGAATTTTGTATATTTCTTTGAAGAGTCCTTCAAAGCTTTCCGCCCCACCGCCAATTTACCTTTGCGTTCCCGAAGAGCTTTATCAGTCATAGACTGACAGGAGCTGCAGTCGTCAGTCCGATGGTCGGGGCCCAAAAACCAAAGGCAGACGCAGTGAGGGTATGTGATCGACATTTTTGCCCCACAGTCGTGACATTTCTTAAAACCCGACTTAGGTGTAGAATGAGTCGAAGAAGAAGACATTTTTTTCTTGAGGAAAAAAAGATTATCTCGAAGCAAAGCTATTGGAAAAACGGAACTGAAGCCAATGGGTGCGACACCAGCTATTTATACTACTGATGAAGTCGACACGCCACAGCGACCCTCAAGAGACATCGATGCCACAACCTTGTGCACAGCACCCTCTGCCGACATTTTTTTCCGAAGCTGCGAAGCTGGTGAGATCATGAGTCTGATTCATGGAATTAATGTGCGCTGAAAATTCCCGCGCAAGAGTGCGAAAGCGTGCGAATCGCAGCGCAAGTGCGAAAATCCCAGCGAAACCCGCGCACAGCGATTCATGGAAGTCTGGCGCGTGTAAATCCATGGATGTGTGCTAAAATCCGGCGTAGCGCATGCTGGCGCACACGTCTTCAAACAGCGAAAGTGCACATAGCGAAGCGCACACAACAAAAGTAGGCGTAACACGGGGCGTAACACTTGGAATGGGGAACAACGCGTGAAAATGTGGGCGTCACGGGGGGAGTACAGAAGGCAAATGCGCGGATTGCCCACACGCGCGCCTACAACATGGAATCGAACAGGGCTAACGCTTGCGCCAAAAAAGACGCGCGAATCCGGGAACACGTACGCCAGCAGGAAGCAGGCATACGTGGACCCGCGCAGCATAAAAGTGTGCACAAACAACAAACAAGCTCAGACGCCAAGATGAATATACCGTTCCTCGCAGCAGTGGTTGTGGGATACCGCAGGAGGAGGAGGAGGATAGTCAGGGCCAGAATTTTTACACCCAGAAACAGCCTTTTTGGGATGCCTGATAACTAGGTGTATGGGAGGTACAGGTTTCCACCTCACATAATAGTCGACCTGGTGAGTACGTGGGAGGATGACCTCACATCACCCACCCTGTGCTCCCAAGCACTGAGCCCCTTGGAAAAGGTGCTCAAAGTACTGCACTTCTTGGGCACTGGTTCATTTCAGCGGACAAGTGCCATAGTGCGGGGGGTCTCACAGGCCATGCAGTCACGCTGCCTGCACCAGGTGTTGGCCATCATGACTCCACGCCCATCAGTCCGCAGGCACATATACCTGCCCAGAACACCTGCAGAAAGGCAGGCTGTCGTCCAGGATTTTTACGGGGTGGCGCACTTCCCCAAAGTGCTAGGTGCCATTGACTGCACCCATGTGGCTCTACGTCCTCCCAGGGCAACTGAGCACATCTACAGAAACCGCAAGCACTGGCATTCCATCAACGTGCAGGTAGTATGTGATGCCAAGGGAATCATCACCTCAGTATATGCCAACTATCCAGGGTCCACCCATGACAGTTTCATTTACAGAATGTCAACCCTAAACCGGGACCTAGAAGCTGGGCGGCATGGCGATACATGGCTGCTTGGTGAGTATAAATGCCCCTGCACATGCATGCATGTCAGATACTGAGTAATGTCACAACCCCACTAATGATACCAATCATCACCTCCCAGGGGACAGTGCCTACCCACTGAGCACCCACATGATGATGCCAATTCGGAACCCCACCACACCACCCGAGGTAAGATACAATACAGCCCATATTGCAACCTGGGCATAGTGGAGCGCACATTCGGAGTACTCAAGTCACGCTTTCGCTCCCTTGACCGCTCTGGTGGGAAGCTGCTATACGCGCCCCCAGTAGTGTGCAGGATCATAGTGGCAGCATGTGTCCTGCACAACGTTGCAACACGCCCGGGCCTGCCGGTGGACATGGTGGTGCCCCCACATCCCCAACCACAAGCACACCTGCTGCGCATGGGAGGGGAAAGGGAACGTGGTGAGGCAGCCCATACGCAGCTGGTGGCTAATTACACACCCCTGTGGAGTGCACACAGCCCTGGCACATACCAGCTGACAATCAATGATGATGACATAAGGGACAGTCAACTGTCACAACCAATGAAGCCTGAGATTGGTCACCTGGAATTGTTACATTGTGTGCATCCGTACCTGCCGAAAGACAACCAATGCTGTGTCACAAAACAACACACATTTATGCTGCATGAATGACTACCCCCTTGCAAATTACAACATGAAAATAGCGCCATGTCACCCAACCCCTCCCCAGCTCCGTCACCCAACACATCATGGCATGTCATTCAATGTGAAAGTAAACAAAGCAATGCACAAGACCTGACACAAGTGTCACAAAGTGCACTGTCCCAAATGGAAACTGGCCACAGACAATATGCTCCCAATAATCAATAACAAACAGCACACATGAACAAATACTTACCACCAACACAATACAGCAACACACCATGAAACATTGCAAAAACATGACAGTACTAAGTCAACATAGTGGTAGTCTTACAACCTGAATAAGCCAGCACATCGACCCCTTCCAACTGTAGAGTGTTGCTGCCACGCAAATGTGTCAGTGTACTGCATACAACATGAACTCCATCTGCAAAGGAGACGGCCTTGTGAAGACATGAGGAAGGAACCTGCAAATTAGGAGGAAGACATGGATGCACAAGCACATATCAATACACCATGCAGTGTACAATACAACAACAATACCCACTAGGGATGTACACACAGTATTGGCTACAGACTGCCCACACAGCTCATGGGAGCCCAATGACACTGTGTAAGTCACTGTCACTTGGTCACACCCTTTGCAAGCCCATGGAAATGGGAAGCAGGATGGGTGTGTGTGTCACGAACCCAAGCATCCAACAAAAACTCAGGACAAGCCTGCATGTGCCCAGCCGTAATACAGTGGATGACCACGGGAGCCACACAAGGCAACACACTGTAAAACATTTTTTTTAAAAAATGGGCATGTGGGGGTCAGGGGGGGAGGCCACCCAGGAGGTTCGAGGACAGAGTGCACACCAACACCACCTGCGTGGATGTTGCAAAAAAAAATACCTCCATGGGCTCATGGCTTGCACGGCTATGCCATTGTGGGAGAAATGCTGTCGCTCTCTTCACCCTCTGCTGCTGCATCAGGAGGTGGTGGCACTATGGGAGGCAGCCCACGCAAAGCCCTGGTATGGTCCTCCATGGCAGCAAGCATGCAGGTCTGGAAGGTCTGATTCTGGAGGATTAAAGTGCGGAGATCCCCATGCAGCAGGTCACAGGTTGCCTGCACTTCTGCACGCATGGCCTCGCGGGATGCTCGGATCTCCTCACGTGTTGCCTGAGCTCAGCTGAGAGCGAACGTGTGAGCTGCTCCAGCTGCTGTTCTGCCCTAACATTTCGGGAAGCCTCAAGTTCAAGCAGACTCTGCCTGAGGTTATGGAATTCCACCCTCAGGGCTTCCCTGTGGCCCTGTGACTCTATTGATATGGATTTGCGCAGAGTCTCCAGTGCCGCCCGTCGGTCCCTGTTGGACGCCAACATGTCTTCCCTGTGTGATTGGCAAATGGAGTCTGTTGCCTGCTGTTGTTGCTCCATCTGCCTTTCAGGGGGGATAATGGAAGTGGCCACCTTCTCCATTGCGTGAGCCATCATTTCTACTGATGCTGCCTGTTGGGTTGCCATACCGTACATGGAGTTTTCCCATACAGTATTGCCTGGTGGCGCACGGCCACCGCGTCAGCGGGCACCACACCTGTTCGGGGCAAGGCGATCTGCACCTTGCTGTGCTGGCACTGCCTGAGGCTGCAGGACTGCATTCCCCCTCTGATCTGCTGGCCCAGGAACAGGATCAGATGCTGTGGAGTGTGACCCTACATTCGTAACCGCCAAAGGCGGACCTACCAACACTGACATCCCCATAGAGGGTTCTACCCCTTGTGCAGGTGGGTTGGACAGAACATAATCCCTGCCAGAAGCACTGACCTGCAACAGCACATAAGTCTCATCATTCGACTCAGCACCTGAATAGAGGTCTGGGGAGCTGCACCCAGAGACACCCCTCGACAGTATGGTCTGCAGTACCAAAGTGTTTTCACCCACCACCACACCACGTCCCCCACTGGTGCCTGGTCGTTACTGAGAATCCTCCTGGGTCTGCACCATCTCCTGAACCTCACCAGAATCAAGTGCGTCGTCACCTGCAAAAACATGAAATACAAGAAATGGAAACAGGCATGAGCACCATAGCACCCACATAGGCCTGACAAGACAGAGATTCTGTACATGGTTTACACATGTCCCACATGACTACAACCCTGGCATGCATGCACTGTCAATGAGTTTGAAGGGGAGTCAAAAAGGCAGACAATGAGGACACCAAGATGGAAAAGCAACACATTTGCAGCATGTCGTGTAGCACTGGCATCACACATCAGCCTGTGAGTGGCATGTCCGATACACATACATGACACGCCAGCACACAGATGTCATGCAGCATAGCCATGGTAAATTAGACAACTACAGCGATATGTCAGTGAATGAGTACTGTCAAACATCCATGTCACATGGACATGATGAGAAGATTAATGCAGAATAGTGTTGCAAAATATGCATGTGTCACACACTGCAACACATCCAGTGTACAATAAAACAGTGATTGTAGGCAGATGTACACATCAATGGTTGGTCACTTCAGCATGACAGGAAACAACTATCATGTTCCACATGCAAACAGGCCCTAAAAATAAATTTCAGCAGGCCAATACTCCCTCGTCCTGAATGGTCTAATCATTCACATAACCAGGTAACTAACGTGGCACAATGTGGGGTGTAAACAATGACAGAAGCATGTCACATATGTGGCATTAGGGATGAAAAAAGCATATGAAAAATGGGATAATCTAAACAATCAACCTGAATGAACACAGAAAAAATCAGAACAATGTTGTTGCAAGATGATAGTTCAAGTGCAACAGCAGTAATGTGGGGCTAATTGGCTACTGTGGGCAGAAGGGATACTGTCATACCCAAATCAAAGGCACGTGAATGTATTGGAGGAAGCACATGAGTGACCCATAACACACAGGAGTACACACCCTCACCTGGCACTCAATCAGAACCCGTCACCCAAACAAAATACACATGGATTACACACACATGCATGGGCACTCACCGGACAATGCGTCGTAATCAGGTAGCTCTCCCACGCCTTGGATCTGTTCCTCTGTGACAAAGGTCCCAGCAACAGACTCATGTTCAGTGAGTTCGTTGTCCTCTGGTGGAGACACATCGCGGTCACCAGAGTAGCGGCATGATTTGAGGCCAGCTTGTTCTTTGCTCTGCGTTTCAGGTCATTCCACCGCTTGTAGCAAACATCAGCTGTGCGCCTCACAAATCCAAGGGCACTTATGCGGGCCGCGATGGTCTGCCAGTGTGCCCTACGTTGACCAGGTGTGGTCTTGCACCCTGCAGTCACCACCATTTCGCGGCTATGTGCCGACACATAGGTCACAAGTGCATCAAGTTCGGCGTCATTAAAGCTAGGCTTCCTTGACGTGACGGACTGTGTAGCCGTGTCTGGGGTCTCAGCCTGTAGTGCCAGAGCATCCTTCTTCCTCTGGAGCGGAGCCTGAGTGGCTTGCGCCGCTCTGGTCAGTAGGGGCAGAAGCGCAGGTGGACTGGGTACTGGGAGTGTGCGAAGGCACAATGACCATAGGTCTTGGTGCAGGCATTGGCTGAAGTGTGATGTTGGCAGGGACAACATCAGTTTGATGGACCAGGACCGACACTGTCCCGGCTGGGAGACTCAGAACTGGGGTGAATAGAGCTGCAACTGCCCCTGCAGCCTCCCCACCCTGCCTACTTGGGGCAGCAGATGACATCGCTGCCCCAGATCCACGTGGCCTGGTGACACCAACTTGCACCGGCACACGTGGCTTAGACTTGCTGACCTGGAAGTCAGCCTGGGAGTCATCATGTGCCGGGTCAGGTGCCACAATGGGCTGGTCCAACAAGGGCTGAGCTGGGATGGTGTCAGCCACGTTTCCCTCAACCATGGGGGGGAGCATGGGTGTCCCTGATTGGTCCTCCACACATGGGGGTCTAGGGGCACCCTGCAAATCCTGGCCACGTCCCCTACCGCGCCCACCACGCCCACCTTTTGGAGATCGGCCACCTTTGCCTCTCTTACCGCTTGGTCACCTCCTAACCATGCCACTGATGTTGTTGTGCATATGGGAGTTGCAGTAAACAATTGTCCTGGGCAATTGGGGGTGAAAGGGGTAGGGTACTAGATGGAATTCGTACCCTAGTGCTCTAGCAAGGCTGTCTCTGACCCCTGGGGGAAGATGACGGATCACGCATCGCACAGGCACCCCGAAAACAAAAAGTAACGTGCACGCAACCCCTCGTAGACCACGTGCGTGGAAAAATGAACCCGCACTACGCAGTGGCACCCAGAAACACAAAAATAAGCGTATGCGTGTTACACGCAGCCTACAATGACCTCTGAAGGGGTACGCGACACACGGGGCAAGCACAGTTGGTAAATGCGTGCGCGACTCACCATCTGCCTGGAAAAAGAACATGAAAAAAACGTGCATGTGCGCGTTGGCAACACACCCGCCAAAAGAAGAATTGTACGCTGTCTGAGGAAACAGGCCCAACAAAAAAAATGAACACTGTCAGAGGTAACAGGGAGTACGAACTTGAAACGCTGTGAAGTAATGAGGTGTGAACCGACAAGAAGTACAGAATTCACCCACTCGCTCGCTACGAAAAGCACATACAAGGAAATGGGGTCCTACACGTACCTTTTAAAGCGGCCCACACGTACAGCGTCACTTATGCGTGTACGCGCTAAGGCCCTTTCCTCCAATTACATGAGCTGACACTCGGACGTGCAGTTTTTGGACATGTACGATGAACATGCACCCGTGTTGATGGAAACGCCCGCGCGCATCACGTCACAGACGCGTAGGCCCTTTCCTCGGATTACGTGCATTCACACGCGGACGTGCAGTTTTTTCACGCGCCATGAGCCATTATGGCCACGTCACGAGGGAAACGCCCGCGCGTGTCACGTCACATACGCGCTTACGCGCTAAGGGCCTTTGGTCCAATGAAACCGTGTACATGTGCTGACACGCTTACGCGCTAAGGGCCTTTCCTCGAATTACACGCAGACGTGCAAGATTTTCACGTGCCAAATCACTCTGTATCAAGCTGGCCACGCAACAACACACGGGAGACCACGCTCCTGCCCAGAAGGCCGAATTACTGCCCCCCAGAGTCCCGAGCACGCTCCCACCTGCCATCTGCTGCTGCCTGCCTGCCTGCTGCCCACGTGCCCTGCTATTTGCTGCCTGCACATCATCCATCTGCAGGGGTGCAGTTGTTGTGACCACCCCTGCTGGAAATGAAGACTCCCGACTGGGATACCATCCCTCCACAGCCCAGTCCCAGGACCCAGTTGCCCACCCACACCTGCCTCTGGGGTTGCCATGTCGGGCACACCACCATCTGGCACCACTGGCAACCCCCAGCCAGAGAGGCAGAGGGCCACCAGCTTCAGTGCCAGGGAAGTTGGTGTCCTGGTGGAGCAAGTCCTGAGGCAGTATGATGCCCTCTTTGGAAGTTCTCGCGCCGACTATGAAGGACGGACCAGGATCTGGATGGACATCGTGACTGCCATCAATGAGGAGGGGGTGGCAGTCCGCGACATTAAACATGTCAAGAAGCGCTGGGAGGACTTCAGGTCCAGGACCCTCGTCAAGGCCCGGCACCTCTTGAAGGCAGCGGATGGCAAGGGGCGCCGGGGCCACCTGTACGACCACCAAATGAGGGTCCTGGAACGCATATGCCCAGCGTTCCATGTCCAGGTCCTTGAGAGGCAGACCTGTCTGGAGTCGAGCGGTAAGTGTACATGCATACTGAATGCACGCTGTGCGTGTCGTGGTGTGCCAGTAGTGTGCAGGTTGCACATGTGTTTTTGTAGGGCCATGTATGGATGTGTATGTACAGGGGCGTGAGGCTGACACATGCGAGTCCTGTCATGTGTGAGACACATGGATGGTGTATGTGTGGGTAAGCATGCAGGCCAAATGCAGATGCGGGAGCACACATGTTTGAATTACTGTGTATGTACGTTGGCATGGTTGTGGTGTCACACATGGATTTTTTTTCCTGCTGCATGTATCTGCACTGTGTACATGTGCATATGTGTGTGTTTGACAAGTGTGCAACTGTGATGCAACATGGATGCATGTGGCACTGACATGTAGAAGGCTGAATGCCAGATGTGGCATGGATGGCGATCTCATCACTCTGACAGTTGGTGGACATGCACACATGCATTTAAGTGTGTTGGTGTGTGTGCATGTGTTGTGTGCTCCCCGTGTTTCATGTGACGTCAGGCTCACCTTCGGATGCTGATACTGTTGTATGTGTATGGATGGTGCTGGCTGGTGCAATATTGCTGTGGAATAGCTCATGTGTGTGAGTAGAAATGACATGTGTGTCAGGGAGTGTGATGCCATGTCTGAAGTTTGACACTGCCACTCATGTACAACTGTCATGTGTGTATCAGTCCATTGTACAGTGCCCTGATGCCTGTGTTCTATCTCTCCCTGTCTGCAGCGTCAACTGATGAAGAGGGCGGAGAGGGTGCTGTGGAGCAAAGCGGCAGGGATCGCACCACCAGCTGGAGACGCAAGGCCCGGCTCCCTTCCCAGATTGTCATCTCTTCGAGGAGTGAGGAGTCTGGTGCCACGTCCCAGGCCGCAGCTGCCGAGAGAAGGTCCAAAAGGCGAGGTTGAAGATGGACTCCTCGGCAGCAGAAGGGGCAGCTGAGACCCCACAGGGTCCGACGGAGGAAGATGGCATGGAGTCATCCAGGTTGGTGGGGGGTTTGGAAGAGGAGGAGGCTGTTGAAGGGACACACTGGGTCTCGAGGTGGGGATTCCACTGGTGCCAGTGGTGCAGTGCAGGGGCAGGGACAGGAGGCAGCACAGGCCGTCGCGGAGGTGCCTCTGTGTAATCCTGTCCCTGATCCTGTGACTGCATCATCCGGGACCAGCAGGGATGCCTACGTCCAGACCCGTTTTCAGGGACGGGATGGGTGCACAACAACTGGCCTTCCTCTCCCTGCGGACGTGGCTATCCAGGACCGTGTTGAGCCTGTCCTGGCTGGGATAGCGTTGCGTCCACGGGGCATGCGAGTTGACCTGCGGTGTTTTCGTGAAGACACTGCACGTCATCTCGGATGCCTCTTTGACCGCGTTGACCTACTGGGACGGGCCACCAGTGCTGGATTTCTCCGTGTGCTGGACCTTCTTGCGACCCCCTCCTCACCTGAACCCCCTACGCGCCAGTCGTCCTCCATGCCATCTTCCCACCCATGTATCACATGGGTACCCTCTGGAGCTGCCTCTGACCGAGCGGCCAGGCTGGTGGAGGACACATCCCTGCCACAGTCGGGAGTCGGACGTCCAGCAGGGGTGGCCACCACGACAACTGCACCCCAGCCAGAGGAGGATGCGCAGGCAGCAAGAGCGAGGGCGCAGGCACAGGCACAGCAGCAGCAGCAACATGGTGGGAGCAATGATGGCTCGGGGCCTTCAAAATCGGAGGGGCAGGCATCGGCCAGAGGGCAGGAGGACCCAGGATTGGAAGTGTCTTCCGTGTGGCAGCGGTTGGGCCACGCCATAGATGCGGAGCAGCAGCGGGCGGAAGAGGCACGGCTCACAATGGTCAGGGCGGAGAACTCCATGCGGAGGGCACTGAGGCAGGCCGAGTGCCTCGAGGCAATTCGCAGGGAGTTGGAGGCCAACATGTCATCGTCCCTGCGGACCCTCGGGGCCATGGAAGAGGACTGCCTCCAGGACATTGAGCGGAAGTTCGATGATGCCCTGGCCCGGGACATCCAAAAGTGAGCTATCGGACTAGCCCGCTGCCATTGTAAATAGTTAGTTAGTTAGTGTTAGGTTTCATTTTGGTTTTTATTTTTTTTTGGGGCGCTTGGACAATACCCCACATTTTTGTATATAGTTCTTCATTAGTTAGTGTATTTTTGTAGGTTTCATTTGGACAGTTGGGCTCATGGACCCAGGATTTCATCCTTGTAAATAGTTGGGAGTGTGGATTTGTCAGCATTTTCTTTTTTGATTTTTCCATGGAGCAATGGATTTTACTTTTTCATTTCTGTTTGGATTTGCTTTGTTGGAAGGAGACTTTGGAGACATTTTTGATTTCATATATTTTGGATTATGATTTCCTTTTTTTATCATTATGTGACATTCTGCATTGTTTTCCTTATGTCCATTGTTTGGTATTTGATTTTCTTTCACCACATTTTTTGTTCAATACATTTGTTCCCGTACTTCAATGTGTGGTATTCTCTCATTGGTTTCATGCATGTCACGATGTGGGTTTTCACATTCACTGGCACCCATTGTGTGTGTGTGACGGACATGTGTTGATGTACATACATGCCATTTGGGTTGTTTCATGTAATGGGCATTTGAATGGGGGGTGTATGTTATGCTTGGTTGCTTATTTGGGCAGGGGTGACGTGCCGAGGGATTTTGGTGGCCATGAGGGCCATGATTGTGGGTCATGTTGACATGTTGAGGGGGGAAATGAGTGGGGGCCTGCTGGCAGGTGCCCCTCACTGATTGGGGGTGGGAGTGCTGGGGGACATGAGTGGGACATGAGTGGGGGCCTGCTGGCAGGTGCCCCTCACTGCTGGGGGGTGGGGGTGCTGGGGGACATGAGTGGGGGCCTGCTGGCAGGTGCCCCTCACTGATGGGGGTGGGGTGCTGGGGGACATGAGTGGGGGCCTGCTGGCAGGTGCCCCTCACTGCTGGGGGGTGGGGGTGCTGGGGGACAGGAGTGGGACATGAGTGGGGGCCTGTTGGCAGGTGCCCCTCACTGCTGGGGGGTGAAGGTGCTGGCGGACATGAGTGGGGGCCTGCTGGCAGGTGCCCCTCACTGCTGGGGGGTGGGGGTGCTGGGGGACATGAGTGGGGGCCTGCTGGCAGGTGCCCCTCACTGATGGGGGTGGGGGTGCTGGGAGACATGAGTGGGGGCCTGCTGGCAGGTGCCCCTCAATGCTGGGGGCTGGGGGTACTGGGGGACATGAGTGGGACATGAGTGGGGGCCTGCTGGCAGGTGGCCCTCACTGATGGGGGGTGGGTGTGCTGGGGGACATGAGTGGGACATGAGTGGGGGCCTGCTGGCAGGTGCCCCTCACTGCTGGGACGTGGGGGTGCTGGGGGACATGAGTGGGGGCCTGCTGGCAGGTGCCCCTCACTGATGGGGGTGGGGGTGCTGGGGGACATGAGTGGGGGCCTGCTGGCAGGTGCCCCTCACTGCTGGGGGGTGGGGGTGCTGGGGGACATGAGTGGGGGCCTGCTGGCAGGTGCCCCTCACTGCTGGGGGGTAGGGGTGCTGGGGGACATGAGTGGGGGCCTGCTGGCAGGTGCCCCTCACTGATGGGGGGTGGGGGTGCTGGGAGACATGAGTGGGGGTCTGCTGGCAGGTGCCCCTCAATGCTGGGGGCTGGGGGTACTGGGGGACATGAGTGGGACATGAGTGGGGGCCTGCTGGCAGGAGCCCCTCACTGCTGGGGGTGGGGGTGCTGGGGGACATGAGTGGGACATGAGTGGGGGCCTGCTGGCAGGTGCCCCTCACTGCTGGGGGTGGGGGTGCTGGGGGACATGAGTGGGGGCCTGCTGGCAGGTGCCCCTCACTGATGGGGGTGGGGTGCTGGGGGTCATGAGTGGGGGCCTGCTGGCAGGTGCCCCTCACTGCTGGGGGGTGGGGGTGCTGGGGGACATGAGTGGGACATGAGTGGGGGCCTGTTGGCAGGTGCCCCTCACTGCTGGGGGGTGGGGGTGCTGGGGGACATGAGTGGGGGCCTGCTGGCAGGTGCCCCTCACTGCTGGGGGGTGGAGGTGCTGGCGGACATGAGTGGGGGCCTGCTGGCAGGTGCCCCTCACTGATGGGGGGTGGGGGTGCTGGGGGACATGAGTGGGGGCCTGCTGGCAGGTGCCCCTCACTGATGGGGGTGGGGTGCTGGGAGACATGAGTGGGGCCTGCTGGCAGGTGCCCCTCACTGCTGGGGGTGGGGGTGCTGGGGGACATGAGTGGGGGCCTGCTGGCAGGTGCCCCTCACTGCTGGGGGGTGGGGGTGCTGGGGGACAGGAGTGGGACATGAGTGGGGGCCTGTTGGCAGGTGCCCCTCACTGCTGGGGGGTGAAGGTGCTGGCGGACATGAGTGGGGGCCTGCTGGCAGGTGCCCCTCACTGCTGGGGGTGGGGGTGCTGGGGGACATGAGTGGGGGCCTGCTGGCAGGTGCCCCTCACTGATGGGGGTGGGGGTGCTGGGAGACATGAGTGGGGGCCTGCTGGCAGGTGCCCCTCAATGCTGGGGGCTGGGGGTACTGGGGGACATGAGTGGGACATGAGTGGGGGCCTGCTGGCAGGTGCCCCTCACTGCTGGGGGGTGGGGGTGCTGGGGGACATGAGTGGGGGCCTGCTGGCAGGTGCCCCTCACTGATGGGGGTGGGGTGCTGGGAGACATGAGTGGGGCCTGCTGGCAGGTGCCCCTCACTGCTGGGGGTGGGGGTGCTGGGGGACATGAGTGGGGGCCTGCTGGCAGGTGCCCCTCACTGCTGGGGGTGCTGGGGGACATGAGTGGGGGCCTGCTGGCAGGTGCCCCTCACTGCTGGGGGGTGGGGGTGCTGGGGGACATGAGTGGGGGCCTGCTGGCAGGTGCCCCTCACTGATGGGGGGTGGGGGTGCTGGGAGACATGAGTGGGGGCCTGCTGGCAGGTGCCCCTCAATGCTAGGGGCTGGGGGTACTGGGGGACATGAGTGGGACATGAGTGGGGGCCTGCTGGCAGGAGCCCCTCACTGCTGGGGGTGGGGGTGCTGGGGGACATGAGTGGGACATGAGTGGGGGCCTGCTGGCAGGGGCCCCTCACTGCTGGGGGGTGGGGGTGCTGGGGGACATGAGTGGGGGCCTGCTGGCAGGTGCCCCTCACTGATGGGGGTGAGGTGCTGGGGGCATGAGTGGGGGCCTGCTGGCAGGTGCCCCTCACTGCTGGGGGGTGGGGGTGCTGGGGGACATGAGTGGGACATGAGTGGGGGCCTGTTGGCAGGTGCCCCTCACTGCTGGGGGTGGGAGTGCTGGGGGACATGAGTGGGGGCCTGCTGGCAGGTGCCCCTCACTGCTGGGGGGTGGAGGTGCTGGCGGACATGAGTGGGGGCCTGCTGGCAGGTGCCCCTCACTGATGGGGGGTGGGGGTGCTGGGGGACATGAGTGGGTGCCTGCTGGCAGGTGCCCCTCACTGCTGGGGTTTGGGGGTGCTGGGGGACATGAGTGGGGGCCTGCTGGCAGGTGCCCCTCACTGATGGGGGGTGGGGGTGCTGGGAGACATGAGTGGGGCCTGCTGGCAGGTGCCCCTCACTGATGGGGGGTGGGGGTGCTGGGGGACATGAGTGGGGGCCTGCTGGCAGGTGCCCCTCACTGCTGGGGGTGGGGGTGCTGGGGGACATGAGTGGGGGCCTGCTGGCAGGTGCCCCTCACTGATGGGGGTGGGGTGCTGGGGGGCATGAGTGGGGGCCTGCTGGCAGGTGCCCCTCACTGCTGGGGGGTGGGGGTGCTGGGGGACATGAGTGGGACATGAGTGGGGGACTGTTGGCAGGTGCCCCTCACTGCTGGGGGGTGGAGGTGCTGGCAGACATGAGTGGGGGCCTCCTGGCAGGTGCCCCTCACTGATGGGGGGTGGGGGTGCTGGGGGACATAAGTGGGTGCCTGCTGGCAGGTGCCCCTCACTGCTGGGGGGTGGGGGTGCTGGGAGACATGAGTGGGGCCTGCTGGCAGGTGCCCCTCACTGATGGGGGGTGGGGGTGCTGGGGGACATGAGTGGGGGCCTGCTGGCAGGTGCCCCTCACTGCTGGGGGTGGGGGTGCTGGGGGACATGAGTGGGGGCCTGCTGGCAGGTGCCCCTCACTGATGGGGGTGGGGTGCTGGGGGGCATGAGTGGGGGCCTGCTGGCAGGTGCCCCTCACTGCTGGGGGGTGGGGGTGCTGGGGGACATGAGTGGGACATGAGTGGGGGACTGTTGGCAGGTGCCCCTCACTGCTGGGGGGTGGAGGTGCTGGCAGACATGAGTGGGGGCCTCCTGGCAGGTGCCCCTCACTGATGGGGGGTGGGGGTGCTGGGGGACATGAGTGGGTGCCTGCTGGCAGGTGCCCCTCACTGCTGGGGGGTGGGGGTGCTGGGGGACATGAGTGGGGGCCTGCTGGCAGGTGCCCCTCACTGATGGGGGGTGGGGGTGCTGGGAGACATGAGTGGGGGCCTGCTGGCAGGTGCCCCTCAATGCTGGGGGCTGGGGGTACTGGGGGACATGAGTGGGACATGAGTGGGGGCCTGCTGGCAGGTGGCCCTCACTGATGGGGGGTGGGTGTGCTGGGGGACATGAGTGGGACATGAGTGGGGGCCTGCTGGCAGATGCCCCTCACTGCTGGGGGGTGGGGGTGCTGGGGGACATGAGTGGGGGCCTGCTGGCAGGTGCCCCTCACTGCTGGGTTGGTGATCACTACATGAGTTGGTGATCACTAGTGCAACGTGACACGTGGCCTGGCTGGGGGGCATGGCTATGGTGGACGGGCTGCCTGTGTTACTGGGGCCGTGGAGGGGCAGAGGGGACACCTGGGAGGACCCACACTGCCAATTCACGTGTAGGACTCCCCACGCACCACACTGGATACACGAAACCCGCTCTGACAGCAAAATCGCGTGTGAAACCTTCCGCGCACCCCAGTAATACACGTACCCCGCTCGCACAGGGCCAATCGCGTGTGAAACCTCCCGCGCACCCCAGTAATACATGTACCCCACTCGCACAGTGCCAATCGCATGTGAAACCTCCCGCGCACCCCAGTAATACACGTACCCCGCTCGCACAGGGCCAATCGCCTGTGATAGTTCCCGCGCACCCCAGTAACACACGTACCCCACTTGCACAGGGCCAATCGCGTGTGAAAGTTTCTGCGCACCCCAGTAACACACGTACCCCGCTCACACAGGGCCAATCGCGTGTGAAACTTCTCGCGCACCCCAGTAACACACGTACCCCGCTCGCACAGGGCCAATCGCGTGTGATAGTTCCCGCGCACCCCAGTAACACACGTACCCCGCTCACACAGGGCCAATCGCGTGTGATAGTTCCCGCGCACCCCAGTAACACACGTACCCCACTCGCACAGGGCCAATCGTGTGTGAAAGTTCCCGCGCACCCCAGCAACACATGTACCCCGCTCGCACAGGGCCAATCGCGTGTGAAACTTCCCGCGCACCCCAGTAATACACATACCCCGCTCGCAAAGGGCCAATCGCGTGTGAAACTTCCCGCGCACCCCAGTAACACACGTACCCCCCGCTCGCACAGGGCCAATCGCATGTGATAGTTCCCGCGCACCCCAGTAACCCACGTAACCCGCTCGCACAGGGCCAATCACGTGTGAAACTTCCCGCGCACCCCAGTAATACACGTACCCCGCTCGCACAGGGCCAATCGCATGTGAAAGTTCCCACGCACCCCAGTAACACACGTACCCCACTCGCACAGGGCCAATCGCGTGTGAAAGTTCCCGCGCACCCCAGTAACACACGTACCCCGCTCACACAGGGCCAATCGCGTGTGATAGTTCCCGCGTACCCCAGTAATACACGTACCCAGCTCGCACAGGGCCAATCGTGTGTGAAACCTCCCGCGCACCCCAGTAATACACGTACCCCGCTCGCACAGGGCCAATCGCGTGTGAAACCTCCCGCGTACCCCAGTAATACACGTACCCCGCTCGCACAGGGCCAATCGCGTGTGATAGTTCCCGCGCACCCCAGTAACACACATACCCCGCTCGCACAGGGCCAATTGCGTGTGATAGTTCCCGCGCACCCCAGTAACACACGTACCCCGATCGCACAGGGCCAATCGCGTGTGAAACCTCCCACGCACCCCAGTAATACACGTACCCCGCTCGCACAGGGCCAATCGCATGTGATAGTTCCCGCGCACCCCAGTAACACACGTACCCCACTTGCACAGGGCCAATCGCGTGTGAAAGTTCCTGCGCACCCCAGTAACACACGTACCCCGCTCGCACAGGGCCAATCGCGTGTGAAACTTCTCGCGCACCCCAGTAATACACGTACCCCGCTCGCACAGAGCCAATCGCGTGTGATAGTTCCCGCGCACCCCAGTAACACACGTACCCCGCTCACACAGGGCCAATCGCGTGTGATAGTTCCCGCGCACCCCAGTAACACACGTACCCCACTCGCACAGGGCCAATCGCCTGTGAAAGTTCCCGCGCACCCCAGCAACACACGTACCCCGCTCGCACAGGGCCAATCGCGTGTGAAACTTCCCGCGCACCCCAGTAATACACATACCCCGCTCGCACAGGCCCAATCGCGTGTGAAACTTCTTGCGCACCCCAGTAACACACGTACCCCACGCTTGCACAGGGCCAATCTTGTGTGAAAGTTCCCGCGCACCCCAGTAACACACGTACCCCGCTCGCACAGGGCCAATCGCGTGTGATAGTTCCCGCGCACCCCAGTAACCCACGTACCCCGCTCGCACAGGGCAAATCGCGTGTGAAACTTCCCGCGCACCCCAGTAATACACGTACCCCGCTCGCACAGGGCCAATCGCATGTGAAAGTTCCCGCGCACCGCAGTAACACACGTACCCCACTCGCACAGGGCCAATCGCGTGTGAAAGTTCCCGCGCACCCCAGTAACACACCTACCCCCTCGCACAGGGCCAATCGCGTGTGATAGTTCCCGCGCACCCCAGTAATACACGTACCCAGCTCGCACAGGGCCAATCGTGTGTGAAACCTCCCGCGCACCCCAGTAATACACGTACCCCGCTCGCACAGGGCCAATCGCGTGTGAAACCTCCCGCGTACCCCAGTAATACACGTACCCCGCTCGCACAGGGCCAATCGCGTGTGATAGTTCCCGTGCACCCCAGTAACACACATACCCCGCTCGCACAGGGCCAATTGCGTGTGATAGTTCCCGCGCACCCCAGTAACACACGTACCCCGTTCGCACAGGGCCAATCGCGTGTGAAAGTTCCCGCGTACCCCAGTAACACACGTACCCCGCTCGCACAGGGCCAATCGCGTGTGAAAGTTCCCGCGCACCCTAGTAACACATGTACCCCGCTCGCACAGGGCCAGTCGCGAGTGATAGTTCCCGCGCACCCCAGTAATACACGTACCCCGCTCGTACAGGGCCAATCACGTGTGAAACCTCCCGCGCACCCCAGTAATACATGTACCCCGCTCACACAGGGCCAATCGCGCATGAAATCTCCCGCGCACCCCAGTAATACACGGACCTCGCTCGCACAGGGCCAATTGCGTGTGATAGTTCCCACGCACCCCAGTAACACACGTACCCCGCTCGCACAGGGCCAATTGCATGTGATAGTTCCCGTGCACCCCAGTAACACACGTAGCCCGCTAGCACAGGGCAATTCGCGTGTGAAAGTTCCCGCGCACCCCAGTAACACACGTATCCCGCTCGTACAGGGCCCATCGCGTGTGAAACTTCCCGCGCACCCCAGTAATACACGTACCCTGCTCGCACAGGGCCAATCGCATGTGAAAGTTCCCGCGCACCCCAGTAACACACGTACCCCGCTCGCACAGGGCCAATCGCGTGTGAAAGTTCCCACGCACCCCAGTAACACACGTACCCCGCTCGCACAGGGCCAATCGCGTGTGATAGTTCCCGCGCACCCCAGTAACACATGCACCCCGCTCGCACAGGGCCAATCGCGTGTGAAACCTCCCGCGCACCCCAGTAATACACGTACCCCGCTCGCACAGGGCCAATCGCGTGTGAAACCTCCCGCGCACCCCAGTAATACATGTACCTTGCTTGCACAGGGCCAATCGCGTGTGAAAGTTCCCGCGCACCCAATAACACACGTACCCCGCTCGCACAGAGCCAATCGCGTGGGAAATTCCCCGCGCCGGAGTGTACATGTATTCGGAGGGGTGCGCGGGAGTTTTACTGGCATTTTCGTGGTTCGGGGCCTGCGCGCCATGTACGGGATTTGTGCGCTGTGCATGGCGCATGGGGAGGGGTTGGGGTGTAACTGGCGCTGCTGCAGGGTTGCTGCGCCACTCTGCGCCACGGCTGGTTTTGGATGCTAAAATCCATTAATATGCTGTGCGCTGAAATGGATTTTAGCGCACGCAGCTTGCGCAGAAAGTCGCACGCGCACACTGTGCGCCAGCTGCGTGCGCCACTTGTGCGCTGAATTCTATGAATTACCCTGATAATATCTAAGATGAGGAATACATGGGAGGACTCAATCCATTCGAAATAAACATTTAGTGCTACAATATAGAATTAAAAAGACTCACAAACAGAATGAACAAAAAAACAAGCGCTATGATATGGAAACTACTAAATGAGGAACCATCTAGAAAAATGTAATCATTGTTGATAAATCCAATTGCAGAAGCAGACTAGATTTCTTATTATACTCGTATTTATGGTGAACCCGATGAAACAATAGAAATAGTATCTACGCAGATCAATCCCAATTGATCATCATGATATTATGACCCTAATTAAGAGATTTGATCGTCATGGTACTATGACCCTAATTAAGCGATTAAGCCCTTCCAGAGCCCCAGGACCTGATGGTCTTTCCAACGCGGTATTGAAAGCTAATGTTCACGAATGGACTGAAGTAATGTATTTGTTGTTTACAAGAATTACTAAAACAGAACTTATACCAAAGACATGTAAGCAATCCATTTTAGTGCCAATATTTTAAAAAAGTGATCGGCACTTACCTGAAAATGATCGACCATTGGCACTATTAGATGGCCCTGGTAAACTTTATGCCCGATTAATATTGAGGAATTTAACCCGATGGCTTGTAGGGAATACAATGTTAGATCCACAACAAACTGGATTTGTAGCTGGCTTAGGTACATCCATTAACCTCACAATACTCACAGCCTTAAGAAAACAAGCGGAGACCAAGAAATATCCTATGTACTTGCTTATATAGACTTTAAAGTTATGTTCCATTCAATCTCCAGAAATATCTTATGGTCTAAATTACGCAATGCAGGTTGTCCAAATTATATATTGCATGCCTTACAACAATTTCATATGAACACGACCATAAAACTAAAACTGACTAAAGATGGATTGCTATCGGTTGTAATACCAACTAGTCGAGGCCTTAAACAAGGTTGCATATTTTCGGCAACCTTGTTTAACTTCTATATAATATGTACCAGCTATTTCAAAACACTGTATCATTTCCACCCAAATTAGGAGGCAAACGTATTCCTTATCTGTTTTACGTGGATGAGCTAGTGATAATCGACAGAACGCAAATAGGGTTGCAAAGAGAAATGAGTCGTATATGCGAAAGAAAATATGCTATCAATTAATGTGACAAAATCTAATACCATGAGATTGAAGTATGTTAAAAAAAAGCTGAACGCTCCTTTAAATGGGTAGTAGATAATAAAGATAAGGACTTAGCAAATCAATACAAATATCTGGGTCTAATTATAAATTACACAAAAAACAAAGCACTCTATAAGCTCGATTTGAGAAGTAAGATGATGACTCTGACATCCCAATCGAAGGTTATACAGGAAAAATATGAAAAAATCTCGATTACCCCGGTGCTAAAATTCTATAAAGGTAAGGTAGTCCCAACAATCACCTACAGAGGACATACGAAATTGCTGGAAATTAAAATAGAATGTAACTTGTTAGAGAGTATGTTTTGGAAGGGTCGCCTTCCAATTCCAAAATGTTATCCAGTACAGATTGTACAATTTGAATTGGGTCTTACATCGCTTGGGGCAGTGGTCGAGTGGCATAGGCTAATGCTTTATACAAAATACAAAAGAGAAGGGTGAGCAGGGCACCATATCGCTATATTGCTGGGGGATTCAGCAGGGCACCACTCTCCTGCAGGGTGGGCAGGGCACCATATCCCTGGGAGGGTGAGCGTGGCACCATATCTGTGGGAGGGAAAGGGGTCGGGAAGAGAGGATAGAAGTAAGCGGATAAGAATAACTGAGTGATGAGGGGAGAGAATACACAACTGAGGAGATGTTAGATGAAAAGAGTGAGTAGGAATGAGAGTGGGAGTGTGGACATCGTAGATACAGAAGGAGAGAGAGGAGAGGAAGAAGAACAGAGGGTGGGAAAGAAGAAAGAGAAGGCAAAGTGAGAGTGGAGTAGTGGGTGAGGCAGAAGTAGTGAAATAAGGGAAAGCAGAGGGAGGTAGTGGATACTTGAGAGAACCGTCCAGGGTGTCTGAAAGCAGCACAAGAAAACGTTGTTTCCTGTTGAGAAACCTGGGGAGTGATACGTCAGGGCACTCTCGGAAGATCCCTAGAGGGAGCCAGAAGGCTTTTGTTTTTAGGCCATCTTCAAAAGCCAGTATTAGACAGTATGTGTTACTGATTGCTAGCTGGGAAATCTGCGGGTTAGGGACACCTGGGTTAGCGTGGTGGGAAGCCCACAGGAGAAACGAGAGGGATGTCCATTTGTGCACCCTGTCCCCACCCTGTCTACAATACAAACAGTGATTGTTACTAGTTTGAAAATAAAAACCCATGAACCACCTTTCAGAGTCTGGACGTTGCAAAGGCCATCTGTGACACGGGGTTGGTGCCTTGTAACGGAATTCCCAAACCTTTCTGTGGGAGTGACCTATATTCGATTGAAAGTACTCCACCAGGAAACTATAATCTAGGAACATTTTCATTAGATAGAGATGAACATTTTATAATCCACAATGTGTTCTTCATTTATAACATCATCAGGAATGATGGTTGTGTCTTCCCAATGGATACATTTATTTAATAATGCATTTCCTTTTTCATACGCTCCCCTAGCTACTTTGGGTACCCAAGTCATATAAACTGCCCTATTTTCATCTCTTTGCGTGCAACTCACATAACACTCAGTAATGTTTGAAATCTGCCTAGTAGAAGGGTTGATTTTGGGAAACACTGTTGGTAGGGTACAGTGTTTGGGAATGGATAGTTTTTATCCCTTAAATTGTGGCGAGGTGGATTGTTTACTTAATATTTAGCAATAACAGATAATACCTTGTCATGAGCACTTCCAGTACAATCTACCTTTGTTAACTTCCCAGCACACACTAATGTGCCCGTCAGAACATTCACACAGGGCTGCATTTTTTGGTTGGAGGTCATACCACTCCGTTGCTCAAAAGAATATGATCTAGTATAGTGGTTGGAATATCTGTTGATGTAAAGGTAGAGGAATTGGGGGTAGAATAAGCCTTGAGAAGTAGACCAATAAGGTGTTTAGTGAAAAATAGTTAAGGACGATAGATGGAATGTTCTTTTATGTTAAAGATAAAGTTTTCAAAAGTTTGTACAAACTAAATGAAAATAAAAAAAAAAAAAAAAAAAAAGTGGTTGTACAATCCTTTGGAGAGTTATTATCCAGGTGGTTCATAGTGGGCTGCCTGTTGCTGACAGTTTTTGGGACAACAGCAGCACTTCTAAATGAAGAGAAGCAATTTCAAATGTCATCTTTTTTAAATTCAGACTTAGCACCCCCACATCCTGGAAATACAGATGGCCTAGGGTTAACAAAATAGTAAAAAATGGGCTGTGAAAGCGGCGGCACCATTGTTATCTGGCTGTAAAGACCATGAATCCAATCTTGTTGCCCAGTTCGAATAGTCTCGTTGTGCTGTGTCAGATGGAATGGTAGACCCAGTAGGAGATGTCTCTAAGTCCTGAGCTGGAGAATTTAAGGGAATATATTTGTTGCACAAAGACACATAATCATACACCTCAAATGTTAAGCTATCCGATGTGTGAATTATTGTGTCCTCATTCCCTGTACCATCAGAATACACTTCTGCAGCAACAAAATAATGGCATCCCTCATCTTTCTTTGGTTACTGGAGGTGGGGGACGGGGGAGGGGTCAATTGCAATATTGCTTGGTTGTGTATCGGTTTTAAACGTGATGACCCCTTAAAGAGTTACTCGGCTTACTATTGTGACCAAACTCTATTGTAGACAGTTTTAGATTAATCATTCCTTTGTCACCTTGTTTGTATAAACCACTCAAATCTGCATCAGATAGTAATGGGCCAAGTAATACAATCCCCCAATCTATCCTATCAGCTTCCCTTTTAGTCCTTTTATTATAGCTACTACCCCATCAATCAACACCCCCAGGTGTTACGCAATGGATTTGTAGTCTTTAAAGTAGATCTTGCGGTGGATGGATTGTTTAATAAACACTCAATCTCCTCTATGAGAGTATTAGCTTCCTTGATTGGGGCAGTTACCAAGGTCAGCTTTTCTGAAGGGGGTGGGGATAAGTGGGTTAACACGTTGTGCTTGGTTATTTCCATTTCTTAATCCAGGCTAAATTATTCAAACCAAAACAATACACTCCCAAAGATTCTACGAGTTTGCAGAATATGCAAATATACAACCTTTGCAAAGTATGCAGTACACACATTACGAAAATATACAAAATGTGCAAAGCACACTGTTAAAATGCCTATAATGAAACTTATAACCTGCAACCACAATTACAGTGCATATAAAAACGCAACACATCTGTAAATCCTCAAATATATCAATGTATCGCTGTGACAATGAATCATAATCCTAATGCTTCAAACTGCATTTTCATTTCCGAGCCTATGTGCGGGTTTCAAGCCTTTCAAAGGACCTTCGGTCACCATGGGGAAAGAAGTTGATGCAACAGGTGTTGGCAAAGACAAATGGATGAGTCCGTTCAAAGAGTGCAATTTTGCTATTGTGCCATAATTGTCACTAATATACAGAGTACAATGAAGTTTGACATATGTAACCTCACTGGTTCCAAGCCATTCAATGTGCCCTTGTTAGGGAGAATTCTATGTAAGGCTAATTTCCCAAACCTAGTGAGTCCCCCAGCAGCTTTGCTGGATTTTTGGGGTTTATTTTTTTCTCTCCTGCTAAGAGTGAGACTCTTTTACTCCCACTCTTAGACATGATTTGAGGTGCTCCTTTATCTTTCAATGTGTTTTACGGGCTATGGGGTCTTTTACTCCATAGGGTCTCATGTGTTTTTTATGTGGGTTACACAGCACCCTCCGTGCCGTAACTCAGGGGTTTCGTAGCGACCCCCCAACATAGACTCCATACCCTGGGGCTGACTACTGTCTCCCAGGGCATGTAAAGTCACCATTGGCTTTACTAGTCCCAAATTATGAACAGAAACCAGTACAGACCATCATATTGTCGACGTACTGGTCGGGGCAATTCGATTGCCCCGGGGTCTGTTGTTCGAGGGGGCATGTCTCCGTCCCCCCTGATCGAGTTTTGGATGGTGGCAGTGGATACTACTTTTTACATTCGACCGCAAATATATCTCTATGGGATTTTCCCATTGTTCGAGGCTACCAACTTTAATTATTTAATTCTTATAGCCTCGAACATACCGCTGGTTTATTTATTTAATATTAATTCACCGGTTGGTATTTTTTGCCAGAACTCGATTCTAAAATGGCGTTTGTGTTCTCTTCTGTGACTCCAACCCAAGTCGAGCCCTTTGCTCCACTTTTTGGCCGGCTTCTCCACAGAAGCCTCCAAAATTGGTGCCACTCTGTCTGGGTACCACAGGGGGTGTGGGAGGGGGCTTAGGCACCCTGGACTGAGTTACCTTGGTAACTCAAGTCGCACTCTTGTATGATTGGCCCAAGTGGTGAGCCGGCCGGCTCACCACTTAGCATGTTTGATTGACAGCTAGGCTGAGTGAATGGGGGTGTGCTGCATAAAAGCAGCGCTTTGGGGGCTGGAACTTCAGAAGTCGCCACAGGACCGAAGAATCCGAGGAGGGAGAAGCTGAGCCAACCTGCAACGACGACAACACCGGTGGAGCCCTGCTGAACCGTCTCACCACTTTTCCCGACGACAGAGGAGTTCTCCAGTCCGTAGAGTCTTCTTCCTTTGACTGGTGGGGATAACCAGTTTTGCCTTCTTTTCACCTTCCTGGAGCATCTCGTGGCCGCCTTGCCCGTGCCAAGCACCCCGGCAACCGGAATACCACAGTTTACCACTACCGCGAAGAGAAGGGTGGTGCATTTTAACCGGAGAACTCCGCGGCTGGTTTCTTCCCTGGCAGTGCAACGTCCTTCATCTTTCCTCCACGGCGAGACCTCTTATTCCTCTGGACGAAACACCGACTTGCACCTGCTGCCAGGAACAACTGCCCCCGCTGGAGCTTCCTTCACATTTAAGGTACTGTGTCCCGCCTGTCTTCCGTTGCGACAGATCGTTCGGGGTGACAGTAAAGCCTCGACTTTCTAACCTGGGCTAGCCTGGGACAACCTAGCTAACTTTTCCTGACTTTAATTTCATCCTTTTTGTGCGAACTATCTATAAGACTCTATGGGCATAACCCCACTGTGTGAACCTGGACCCCTTCTGCTTGTTCTCTCCAAGAGTGGGCCTTGCAATTGACTCCCTTGCTCTCCAGTAGAACTCTGCCTATGCTGCCCTACTGTGGTTCTTTGTAAAAGTATTGAAACTTGTGTGCTTCCTTAACTCTGCCTTTTTCCCTCCCTTTCTTTACAATTTATTAGAGTATCATCTTATGTTAAGCGCTCACCTCTGTCTGAAAATAAGTGGTGTTTCTCACTAAGACTTGTCTAATATGTGAATAGGGTTGTATATATATGATAGTGACTGTGTGCTGAATTTACTGACCTCGTTTTTGCTAGTGTAAATCACAAGTGTGTTTTTAAATAAATAATTATATACTTTTACACCAAAGCTCTGGTCAGTGTTTGTTTGTCCTACTGTGTCTCTGTACCTATTGTGTATACTCTGCATACTGCCTAACTCTTCTTAGGGGAAGTCTGACTGCTCAGCCACAGCTACCAAGTGAATCTGTGTGGTACAGACTGCTACCAAGTGGGTTTACTGCCAAACACCTGTAGTCTGAAATCTTTTGCAGTGGTCCCTAAGGGAACTGCACAGGTTTCTGCCTAACACTGGTGTACAGCGGTGGGATTTGTATTGAGTATACATTTAAGTGTGCTTGAAGATACCTTAGTGCAACTAACCACAACGCTTAGCACTAAAAGAAGTATTTTCTAAAACATGTCAACTATGGAAAGTTATAGTCAAGAGTCCCTTGCTACAAAAACTGCTGATTGTTTAAGAGTTCTCTGTAAGCATAAGAATCTCCTGACTAAAGGCAAGAAAATGGAGCTCATAGAAAGGTTGCTAGCAAACCAAAGTCTGGATGGTGGTTCAGAGGAACCTACCACTCCAGCAACTGTAGATAACAGCAATGATATTGATATGAATGGTAGTATTGATAACTTTGAGTCAGAAGCAGAAGAGGAGGGGGAAGATGTTAGAGTTATCTCCCCTGGGCCTCTACCTGCCCTGCCAGCTGTACCTACTGGACCCTTAACAGGTCCCACACTTAATCCTCAATATATGGAACTAGAAAAAATGAAGCTTGAATTAGAATTCAAAAGAATTAATGCTCAAACAGAACAACGGCACCAAGAACTAAGGCTCAGAGAAATGGAGCTCAACCATGAGCTAGAAATGAAAAAATTGTCTGTGGAAAGTGCTTCTCTCTCCGAATCCTCTAGGAGTTCCAGTCCCAATAGACCCCGGATGCCTAAGGAGTTGGTGGGTATGTATGAACCTAAGTTGGATGTGTTGGACTGGTTGAGTTTGTTTGAATATAATCATGAGCTCCAGAACATTACAGGAAATGAGTTACTTTCCTGGTTGTTCTCTAAGCTCCCCCCTGTTGCAACTGATGTGGTAATGGAGTTGGGGGAGGAAGATAAGAAGGATTATGAATGTGTGAAACTAGCTTTGATAGCTAGATTTGGGAAGACCCCTTCCCAGTACCTTAAGAGGTTTAGGACCCTCAAAAAGCATGATGGTACCCCTTGGGCTACCTGGGCGAGAGAGTGTTTGAAAAACTTAGAGGGATGGATTAAGGGTTACAAGGTGAACACTTATGAGGGAATGGGAAATCTTGTTATGTTGGAGTCAATTTATGATGCCTGCTCTACTGAGCTCAGACAGCACTTGGCTGATTCAAAGGAATTAGATTCCAGGAAGCTAGCTAAGGCTGCTGACTTGTGGGTTGCCAACAGGGCCACTCACAAGGATTCAGGGGTCACTCAGAAAATGGATGAAGGAAAGCAGCCACCAAAAGGGAACCAAGAGATTTCTAATACCTCCCAACCCAAAGAGGGCCCCAAACAACAAAATAACCAGGGTAAGCCCCAGGGTAAACCACAACAGGCTAGTGTACCTTCTGGTCACAAACCAAAAGGAGGTCAGGCCAAGCCACCCTTCCAGAGAGTATTTGGAACATGCTATCTCTGTGGGGCAACTGACCACATCAAAGGAGATCCCAGATGTAAGGGTAAACGTACAGGGATCAGCACAGTCTCCCTAGCCTTCACTCCTGAGGAGGAAGTCCAAATGGCTAGTGCTCACTTTGAAGTATTTGCTGAAGAACCTTTGGGTCTTCAAGCAAGTGTAACAGTAGAGTCCATGGGTCTGGTTAGTGATCAGAATAGGAGTGTGTACAACTCCATACCAGAAAACTCTAAAGTTTATTATATGGACAGTGTTCTTGTCAATGGCCAGGATACTCCTGCCAGGCGAGACTCCGGGCCAGCAGAACAGTATTGGATGAAAGCTTTATCAGTCCTGAGGATGTTGCTAAGGCACCCAAAGGTCCCACTAAGATGTCTGGAGGCCCTGTCCAAATGGTTCCAATTCTACCAGCTTTCATTCAGTGTAATAACATGACATTGTTGATTCCTGTCAGTGTTCAGACTGAGGTGCCTGGGAGAGTCCTGTTGGGGAATGATCTAAGAACTCTAGGAGTAGTATCCAGTACCCCCAGGCCTCCCAGTATGGAGACCCAGAACCAAACCAAATTGGCTAGAGAGGCCACCTTAAGGAACCACTCTAAGCCTGTGGGAACCTCTACTGAGAACCCCACTACAAGCCCTTGTGTTGGTAAATTGACCTCTGACCCAGGCAAATTTCAGGCTAAAATGTTAGGGAATTGGGAGCCCCAACCAAGCTCCATCATTATTCCCCCAGTTTTAAAGTCCGTGACTCCCCCTGCTTCTGAGGAAGAGGTGGATAGACCAACTGGACCCCTAACTAGGCCTAAGAGAACTGGTAATTCTCAGTGCTGGTGGAAAACCAGAAAAGAAAAGTCTAAGGCCAAAAACCTTCAGACTGTTGAACCTTCCACAGAATACTCCAACCCAATTCTTATTCTTAAGGGGGAAACTCCTAAAGTAGGTAAAGGTAGATCTAGGAGGAAGGAGAAGCATGTACCTTGCTTATCTCCATCCCCTCCAACCAAGAGGCCTAAAACCCAACCTTCTCCCAACAGAGAGGTGGTGAGGACCTCTGGAGGCCCCTCAAGATCTAAGGGAATCCTTTATAAGGACCCCTTAAAAAAGCCTAACACAGGTTCAGAAGTTGTACCAACTTCTGAGGGACTGGTCAACCAGATCCCCTATAACTTTAAAAAGACTAATGTTCCTCAAAGGGTTTGTAGGTCATATAGCTTACAAAGGAAAACCTTTGACTCTACCACTGAACATAAGTCAGGGTGTCACCACCAAAATTCTGATGGTCTCTATAGGGTGTTTGTAACCGACTAGAGGTATGAGATTCATCCAGGAGTGGATTAAATCCTCCTGTCCCTTAGTCTGGGGGGGGGGGGTGCGAGTGTTAGGGAGAATTCTCTGAAAGGCTAATTTCCCAAACCTAGTGAGTCCCCCAGCAGCTTTGCTGGATTTTTGGGGTTTATTTTTTCTCTCCTGGTGAGAGTGAGACTCTTTTACTCCCACTCTTAGACATGATTTGAGTTGTTCCTTTATCTTTCAATGTGTTTTATGGGCTACGGGGTCTTTTACTCCATAGGGTCTCATGTGTTTTTTATGTGGGTTACACAGCACCCTCCGTGCCGTAACCCAGGGGTGTCGTAGCGACCCCCCAACATAGACTCCATACCCTGGGGCTGACTACTGTCTCCCAGGGCATGTAAAGTCACCATTGGCTTTACTAGTCCCAAATTATGAACAGAAACCAGTACAGACCATCATATTGTGGACGTACTGGTCGGGGCAATTCGATTGCCCCGGGGTCTGTTGTTCGAGGGGGCATGTCTCCGTCCCCCCTGATCGGGTTTTGGCTGGTGGCAGTGGATACTACTTTTTATATTCGACCACAAATATATCTCTATGGGATTTTCCCATTGTTCGAGGCTACCAACTTTAATTATTTAATTCTTATAGCCTCGAACATACCGCCGGTTTATTTATTTAATATTAATTCACCGGTTGGTATTTTTTGCCAGAACTCGATTCTAAAATGGCATTTGTGTTCTCTTCTGTGACTCCAACCCAAGTCGAGCCCTTTGTTCCACTTTTTGGCGGGCTTCTCCACAGAAGCCTCCAAAAGTGGTGCCACTCTGTCTGCGTACCACAGGGGATGTGGGAGGGGGTTTAGGCACCCTGGACTGAGTTACCTTGGTAACTCAAGTCGCACTCTTGTGTGATTGGCCCAAGTGGTGAGCCGGCCGGCTCATCACTTAGAATGCATGATTGACACCTAGGCTGAGTGAATGGGGGTGTGCTGCATAAAAGCAGGGCTTTGGGGACTGGAACTTCAGAAGTCGCCACAGGACCGAAGAATCCGAGGAGGGAGAAGCTGAGCCGACCTGCAACGACGACAACACCGGTGGAGCCCTGCTGAACCGTCTCACCACTTTTCCCAACGACAGAGGAGATCTCCAGTCCGGAGAGTCTTCTTCCTTTGACTGGTGGGGATAACCAGTTTTGCCTTCTTTTCACCTTCCTGGAGCATCTCGTGGCTGCCTTGCCCGTGCCAAGCACCCCGGCAACTGGAATCCGCGGCTGGTTTCTTCCCTGGCAGTGCAACGACCTTCATCTTTCCTCCACGGCGAGACCTCTTCTTCCTCTGGACGAAACACCGACTTGCACGTGCTGCCAGGAACAACTGCCCCCGCTGGAGCTTCCTTCACACTTAAGGTACTGTGTTCCGCCTGGCTTCCCTTGCGACAGATCGTTCGGGGTGACAGTAAAGCCTCGACTTTCTAACCTGGGCTAGTCTGGGACAACCTAGCTAACTTTTCCTGACTTTAATTTCATGCTTTTTGTGCGAACTATCTACAAGACTCTTTGGGCATAACCCCACTGTTTGAACCTGGACCCCTTCTGCTTGCTCTCTCCAAGAGTGGGCCTTGCAATTGACTCCCTTGCTCTCCAGTAGAACTCTGCCTATCCTGCCCTACTGTGGTTCTTTGTAAAAGTATTGAAACTTGTGTGCTTCCTTAACTCTGCCTTTTTCCCTCCCTTTCTTTACAACTTATTAGAGTATCATCTTATGTTAAGCGCTCACCTCTGTCTGAAAATAAGTGGTGTTTCTCACTAAGACTTGTCTAATAAGTGAATAGGTTTGTATATATATGATAGTGACTGTGTGCTGAATTTACTTACCTTGTTTTTGCTAGTGTAAATCACAAGTGTGTTTTTAAATAAATAATTATATACTTTTACACCAAAGCTCTGGTCAGTGTTTGTTTGTACTACTGTGTCTCTATACCTATTGTGTATACTCTGCATACTGCCTAACTCTTCTTGAGGGAAGTCTGTCTGCTCAGCCACAGCTACCAAATAAATCTGTGTGGTACAGACTGCTACCAAGTGGGTTTACTGCCAAACACCTGTAGTCTTAAATCGTTTGCAGTGGTCCCTAAGGGAACTGCACAGGTTTCTGCCTAACACTGGTGTACAGCGGTGGGATTTGTATTGAGTATACATTTTAGTGTGCTTGAAGATACCTTAGTGCAACTAACCACAACGCTTAGCACTGAAAGAAGTATTTTCTAAAACATGTCAACTATGGAAAGTTATAGTCAAGAGTCCCTTGCTACAAAAACTGCTGATTGTTTGAGAGTTCTCTGTAAGCATAAGAATCTCCTGACTAAAGGCAGGAAAATTGAGCTAATAGAAAGGTTGTTAGCAAACCAAAGTCTGGATGGTGGTTCAGAGGAACCTACCACTCCAGCAACTGTAGATAACAGCAATGATATTGATATGAATGGTAGTATTGATAACTTTGAGTCAGAAGCAGAAGAGGAGGGGGAAGATGTTAGCGTTATCTCCCCTGGGCCTCTACTTGCCCTGCCAGCTGTACCTACTGGACCCTTAACAGGTCCCACACTTAATCCTCAATATATGGAACTAGAAAAAATGAAGCTTGAATTAGAATTCAAAAGAATTAATGCTCAAACAGAACAACGGCACCAAGAACTAAGGCTCAGAGAAATGGAGCTCAACCATGAGCTAGAAATTAAAAAAGTGTCTGTGGAAAGTGTTTCTCTCTCCGAATCCTCCAGGAGTTGCAGTCCCAAAAGACCCCGGATGCCTAAGGAGTTGGTGGGTATGTATAAACCTAAATTGGATGCGTTGGACTGGTTGAGTTCGTTTGAATATAATCATGAGCTCCAGAACATTACAGGAAATGAGTTACTTTCCTGGTTGTTCTCTAAGCTCCCCCCTGTTGCAACTGATGTGGTAATGGAGTTGGGGGAGGAAGATAAGAAGGATTATGAATGTGTGAAACTAGCTTTGATAGCTAGATTTGGGAAGACCCCTTCCCAGTACCTTAAGAGGTTTAGGACCCTCAAAAAGCATGATGGTACCCCTTGGGCTACCTGGGTAAGTGAGTGTTTGAAAAACTTAGAGGGATGGATTAAAGGTTACAAGGTGAACACTTATGAGGGAATGAGAAATCTTGTTATGTTGGAGTCAATTTATGATGCCTGCTCTCCTGAGCTCAGACAGCACTTGGCTGATTCAAAGGAATTAGATTCCAGGAAGCTAGCTAAGGCTGCTGACTTGTGGGTTGCCAACAGGGCCACTCACAAGGATTCAGGGGTCACTCAGAAAAAGGATGAGGGAAAGCAGCCACCAAAAGGGAACCAAGAGATTTCTAATACCTCCCAACCCAAAGAGGGCCCCAAACAACAAAATAACCAGGGTAAGCCGCAGGGTAAACCACAACAGGCTAGTGTACCTTCTGGTCACAAACCAGAAGGAGGTCAGGCCAAGCCACCCTTCCAGAGAGCATTTGGAACATGCTATCTCTGTGGGGCAACTGACCACATCAAAGGAGATCCCAGATGCAAGGGTAAACCTACAGGGATCAGCACAGTCTCCCTAGCCTTCACTCCTGAGGAGGAAGTCCAAATGGCTAGTGCTCACTTTGAAGTCTTTGCTGAAGAACCTTTGGGTCTTCAAGCAAGTGTAACAGTAGAGTCCATGGGTCTGGTTAGTGATCAGAATAGGAGTGTGTACAACTCCATACCAGAAAACTCTAAAGTTTATTATATGGACAATGTTCTTGTCAATGGCCAGGATACTCCTGCCAGGTGAGACTCTGGGGCCAGCAGAACAGTATTGGATGAAAGCTTTTTCAGTCCTGAGGATGTTGCTAAGGCACCCAAAGGTCCCACTAAGATGTCTGGAGGCCCTGTCCAAATGGTTCCAATTCTACCAGCCCTCATTCAGTGTAATAACATGACAGTGTTGATTCCTGTCAGTGTTCAGACTGAGGTGCCTGGGAGAGTCCTGTTGGGGAATGATCTAAGAACTCTAGGAGTAGTATCCAGTACCCCCAGGCCTCCCAGTATGGAGACCCAGAACCAAACCAAATTGGCTAGAAAGGCCACCTTAAGGAACCACTCTAAGCCTGTGGGAACCTCTACTGAGAACCCCACTACAAGCCCTGGTGTTGGTAAGTTGACCTCTGACCCAGGCACATTTCAGGCTAAAATGATAGGGAAATGGGAGCCCCAACCAAGCTCCATCATTATTCCCCCAGTTTTAAAGTCTGTGACTGCCCTGAGGAAGAGGTGGATAGACCAACTGGACCCCTAACTAGGCCTAAGAGAATGGGTAATTCTCAGTGCTGGTGGAAAACCAGAAAAGAAAAGTCTAAGGCCAAAAACCTTCAGACTGTTGGACCTTCCACAGAAGACTCCAACCCAATTCCTAGTCTTAAGGGGGAAACTCCTAAAGTAGGTAAAGGTAGATCTAGGAGGAAGGAGAAGCATGTACCTTGCTTATCTCCATCCCCTCCAAACAAGAGGCCTAAAACCCAACCTTCTCCCAACAGAGAGGTGGTGAGGACCTCTGGAGGCCCCTCTAGATCTAAGGGAATCCTTTATAAGGACCCCTTAAAAAAGCCTAACACAGGTTCAGAAGTTGTACCAACCTCTGAGGGACTGGTCAACCAGATCCCCTATAACTTTAAAAAGACTAATGTTCCTCAAAGTGTTTGTAGGTCATATAGCTTACAAAGGAAAACTTTTGACTCTACCACTGAACATAAGTCAGGGTGTCACCACCAAAATGCTGATGGTCTCTAAAGGGTGTTTGTAACCGACTAGAGGTATGAGATTCATCCAGGAGTGGATTAAATCCTCCTGTCCCTTAGTCTGGGGGGGCGGGGGGGTTGAGTGTTAGGGAGAATTCTCTGTAAGGCTAATTTCCCAAACCTAGTGAGTCCCCCAGCAGCTTTGCTGGATTTTTGGGGTTTATTTTTTTCTCTCCTGCTAAGAGTGAGACTCTTTTACTCCCACCCTTAGACATGATTTGAGGTGTTCCTTTATCTTTCAATGTGTTTTATGGGCTATTGGGTCTTTTACTCCATAGGGTCTCATGTGATTTTTATGTGGGTTACACAGCACCCTCCGTGCTGTAACCCAGGAGTGTCGTAGCGACCCCCCAACATAGACTCCATACCCTGGGGCTGACTACTGTCTCCCAGGGCATGTAAAGTCACCATTGGCTTTACTAGTCCCAAATTATGAACAGAAACCAGTACAGACCATCATATTGTGGACGTACTGGTCGGGGCAATTCGATTGCCCCGGTGTCTGTTGTTCGAGGGGGCACGTCTCCGTCCCCCCTGATCGAGTTTTGGCTGGTGGCAGTGGATACTACTTTTTATATTCGACCGCGAATATATCTCAATGGGATTTTCCCATTGTTCGAGGCTACCAACTTTAATTATTTAATTCTTATAGCCTCGAAAATACCACCAGTTTATTTATTTAATATTAATTCACCGGTTGGTATTTTTTCCCAGAACTCGATTCTAAAATGGCGTTTGTGTTCTCTTCTGTGACTCCAACCCAAGTCGAGCCCTTTGTTCCACTTTTTGGCGGGGTTCTCCACAGAAGCCTTCAAAAGTGGTGCCACTCTGTCTGGGTACCACAGGGGGTGTGGGAGGGGGTTTAGGCACCCTGGACTGAGTTACCTTGGTAACTCAAGTCGCACTCTTGTGTGATTGGCCCAAGTGGTGAGCCGGCCGGCTCACCACTTAGCATGTTTGATTGACAGCTAGGCTGAGTGAATGGGGGTGTGCTGCATAAAAGCAGGGCCTTGGGGACTGGAACTTCAGAAGTCACCACAGGACCTAAGAATCCGAGGAGGGAGAAGCTGAGCCGACCTGCAACGACGACACCACCGGTGGAACCCTGCTGAACCGTCTCACCACTTTTCCAGACGACAGAGGAGATCTCCAGTCCGGAGAGTCATCTTCCTTTGACTGGTGGGGCTAACCAGTTTTGCCTTCTTTTCACCTTCCTGGAGCATCTCGTGGCCGCCTTACTCGTGCCAAGCACCCCGGCAACCGGAATACCACGGTTTACCACTACCGGTTTACCACTACCGCAGTACAGAAAAACATCAATGGCAATTGGTTAAGCATATCAAGGAAACAACCCAAAACCCCACCCCATCCTCTGCCACCCTCCCCCCCAAGACCACGGTTAGTTCACTGTTCCTCTCTAGTTCGTGCCCGTATCCGGGCAACTCTCTCCACTCCGCTCCGTATCGTCCTCCTCAGGGTGGAGCAAGGGCACCGTCAGGGCCACCCAGCGGTGTAGTTCCTCGCTGGAATCCAGTCTTTGCACATGAATAGCCGTTTCCCATGCCGCGGTTTCAGCTATGATCCACTTCTTGAGGTCACCCCACCATAGGGGCATATGTGGACCTCTGGGGCTTTTCCACCCCATGGCAATACATCTTTTGGCTGTAATGTATATAAGGTCAGTGAGCTTGGATAGGGGTTTGTTCTTCCTGTTTCGCCTGTATTTGCCAAGGATGCAGGCCGTAGGCTCGTCCACCTCAACTACGATGTCTGCGCCAGCCACTCTGTCCTTCACTTGTGACCAGAACTCCCTGATTACTGGGCAGCCCCAGAACATGTGAGTCATTCCCGCTCTGGGTTCACTGCATTTGGGGCATGCCTGGGTTCCAGCTCCCGTGAATCTCGATATGGCTTCCGGTGTGATGTACGCTCTATTGGTGATATACAGTTGAATGAGCTGTAAGCGGGCGTTCCTGGAGACCTTCTTATGATAGTGGGTTATGTCACCCCAATCTTTGTCTTCGAAGACGAGGCCCAGTTCAGTTTCCCACCTACTCCTACATTTGAGGTCTCCCCTGGTCGTACCCCATAACAGGGCTTCGTAGATTTGTGAGGTTTCATGGCCCCCCTCAGCGGAGTTCAATATCATTTCGATGCATTCGTCGTCCTCAGTTAGGTCAGCTGCGACTGGCCATCTTCTGCACAAGGCCTGTACAACCACCCTGTGCAACAGGAACTGTCCTGCCGGGAGGCCCGTGGTCTCACAGAGTTCCTAAAAAGTAAGTATTTCCTGTTCTTGAATCAAGCCCCCCAGCGTGGCCAGCCCCGAGGAGCTCCCATTGTGTACGTGTTTCGACATGCCCCCAAGAGTGATTGACCATGAGTGAGCGATGGGGATCTGTGGGGAGAACGGGTCGTCCGACCCGACCAGTTTGCAGGCCCTTTTCCAAAGCCGGATCCCGAGCTTGGCGAGGTAAGGGCAGTGACTCGTAGCACCCTCCCCAGCCCACAGTATGTCTCTGAGTAACAACCGGCGGAGGGCCGGCTGAAGGAGGTGAGTGTCTGTCGTGCTTTCGTCCGCCATCCACTGCGTGACATGTCTCAACTGGCTGGCGAGGAAGTACAGCTCAAAGTTGGGGATCTTAAGTCCGTCCCTCTCGTATGGTCTTTGGAGGGTCTCTAATGCCACCCTCTGCCTGCCTCCCTGCCAAAGGAAGCCGCTACAGAGTTTGTTGAGATCTTTGAAAAAAGAGGGGGGGATGTTGAAGGGGACGTTGGTGAAGTTATGTAATAGGCGGGGAAGGGCGACCATTTTGAGGAGTCCCGCCCTCCCGGCCATCGAAAGCGGGAGCCGGCCCTAGAACTCCATAGATTTTGTGAGAGAGTCTTTGGCCCTTACGGTATTAAGGATGTGTTCGGTGGCTGGGTTGCGGTGTATAGTTATCCCCAAGTATTTGAAGGAAGTAGCCTGCCATTCGAGATCCAGAGGGGGGAGGGACCTGTATTCATCTTTGAAGAGTGCTGCGAGGGATAAAGGCAAGGCTTGCTCCTATTGATCTGGATACCAGTGAGCTTGTGGAAACAGTCCAGGGTTTCCAAGATGTAGGGAAGGATGTGCTCAGGGTCCCGTAGGTACAATAGGGTGTCGTCAGCGTACATAGAGATGAGGTGGGTCACCCCGTCTATCTTAATGCCACCCTCTCCATATTCCTGTCTCAGGTAGGCCGCCACTGGTTCAGCGGCAAGGATGTATAACATGGGGGACAGAGGGCACCCCTGGCGGGTGCCTCTGTGAAGGGACCATTTAGCGGAATCGTTTTTGTTGGTACGTACCCTCGCAGTGGGGCTGGCGTAAATCAGCCGGGTCAACTTAAGGAACACAGGGCCTATCCCCATTCTGGCCATGGTGGCATACAGCCAGTCCCACCTCACCGAATCAAAAGCTTTCGTGGCGTCAAGTGATGCCACTGCAAGTTTCTGCGGCCTTCCCTCAGTGCTACAGATAACATGATGCAGCCTGCGCAGGTTCTCAGTGACGGAGCGCCCTGGGACGTATCCCGTTTGGTCCTGATGGATCAACAGAGGGATAACTCTGCGCAGTCTATTCGCCAGCAGGGCGGTGAGGATCTTACAGTCAACATTAAGCATAGAGAGGGGCCTGTAAGAACCACAATCTGCCCCATCCCTCCCGGTTTAAGCAAGGGTATAATCACGGCCTCGTTCATGGAGTCCGGGAGTATGCCACACTCAAAGGCCTCATTAAAGACCTCGGGCAATATTGGGGCAAGAGTTTCCTCATTGGTCTTGTAGAATTCCCCCGGGAGCCCATCCGAACCCGGGGTTTTCCCAGCTGGTAGCGATCTGATTACCACCCTGACCTCGTCGGGGGTGACGGGCTTATCAAGGGTCTCAGCCAATTGCAGGTCTAGTTTAGGTAGGCCGATGGCGTCAAGGGCGTCCTCGATCCTGGTATCAGAGGGGGGCAGGGCTTCGGAGTACAGGTTACGATAGAAGTCAGTAAAGACCTAATTGATTTCTTGTTGGGTATGTACGGCCGTGCCGTCGGGGGTGAGTATTTGGCAGATGGGTGGCCTGGGGTCTCCCTTTTATAGAGCCAAGTTAAGAGTTTCCAAGGCTTGTCTCCCAGGGCATGGATTCTTTCTGTGTTCTTGGCATAGCTCAGTTTACCAAGGGATTCCCAATGAGTTAGGCAGGTTTGTCTGAGTTTTTTGTAAGTGGTCAGGGGATGGGTCAGCCCTACCTTCGAGCGTACTCAGGTCCCTTTCTGCGCGCTCAAGCGAGGATGTAAGAGATCTCTGGGCTCCCCCAACTGCTGCAATCATCTCGCCCCTCATGACCACCTTATATGCTTCCCAAGTTCTGCTCAAGTGTCTAACGCTATGCAGATTATTTTGCCAATATTCTTCAGTGCTATCTTTTATGCATTCCTTGAATGCAGAGTCAAGTAGGGCCTCAGACCTCAGCTTCCATGTGGGTATGGGGGGTGTTAGCGGAAACACCTCCCAGGTTACCAGAAGGGGAGAGTGATCCGACAGCACCCTAGGCAGGTAGCGCGCATCAACAAATATGGACTGTTGCGTTAGGCTGAGAAAGATGTAATCCAGCCTGGTGTGTACAGCGTGGGGTGGGGAGTAGAAGGAATACTCCCGTTGCTCAGGGTGCAGGACCCTCCATAGGTCACTGAGTTGCAACTGTTGGATTAGTTTGGAAAGTATTTTGGCTGGGGGGGAGGGTCGGTCGTGTTTGTTATCAGATCTGTCAAGTAGAGGATCAAGGGTGCAGTTGTGGTCACCCCCCCCATATCATAATTCTGTCCGCATATGGGCTGAGTCGCGCATGAAGGGAATGGAAGAAGGCAGTCGCGTCATGGTTGGGTGCATAAGTACTGACCAAGCAAACCTCTTTGCCCTCTATGGAGCCGCACACCACCACCATCCTACCCTCGTTGTCTGTTTTAGAGCTAGTGAGTTTGAAAGGAACAGTGGGGGCAATCCAAATCAGGACCCCCTTGGCGTAGGAGGAGTAAGTCGAACCTATTAGGGTACCCCGCCAAGTTTTTGCCAGGGCTTCCAGTTTCTTGGGTATTAAGTGAGTTTTCTGCAGCATGGCGATTCCGACCTTGCATCTTTTCAAGTAAGTATGGACCCGTCGTTGTTTAACAAAGCTGTTCAGGCCCCTGACGTTCCAGGTAACAACCCTTATTGTGTCAGCCATAGGCATGGTGTGGTTTATTCTGTGTAGCGGGTGGAGCTCGGGATCTAGGAGGTGCTGCATTGAATGTGAATTGTTCCCGTGGTCTCGATATGTCCCAGTGCGTGTCCCCAACTTGTTTAAAAACGTGTACAAAAACTCCCGTATTCCCACCCTCCCTACTTAACTGTGAAAAAAACTCCAAACATAGAACTGGCCCAGCGAGGTTACCCTCGTTATGACTGTCCCGTTTCTGCTCCGTTGGACCGTGCATCGGTCTCCAGGTGCCCTACGGGTGGGTATATGTACCCAAAAAAGGGGGAAAACAATCAGGGGGTGGAGTGAACAAGGACTCCGGGTCTCCGCGAGGAGGATCCATTCAGCTGTGTAACGGTTCAAGCAAATATAGTTCCCCCCTGAATGACAGGAGGATCATTATCTCGGTCTCTGTTTCCTTTCCTCAATATCAGGGATCTGTAATCCGTCCATCCAGCCCCTGCCTGGGCCGGGGTGTCGAATAAGTGTGCCTTGTTGTTATGCAGTACTTTAAGTCTGGAAGGATACAGGAGCATATAACGCAGCCCGGCGGCTTTTAATCTGGCCTTGGTGTGTATGAACTGCGCTCTGTTCATTTGAACCTGAAAGGTGTAATCAGGGTATATGGCGATTTTAGCAGAGTCCCGTTGGATTTGGCCGCCAGCTCGGTTAAAGGCCAGAATGACCTCACAGTCCCTGTAGTTGAGAACTTTCGCTATCACCGGCCTGGGTGGGGCCCCCGGCTGCGGTTTCTTGGCCAGGGTTCTGTGGGCCCTCTCGATGGTGAAGCCCTGGGAGAGTTTGCCAGCTCTCACCTCTTGAAGCAGGAGGGTCTCTATGAAGTTAGTGGGGTCGGAGCCTTCGGAACCCTCTGGCAAACCGAGAAGACGTATATTGTTCCGGCAAGCCCTTCCTTCTGCCTCCTCAGCTCTGTCCTCCAAGTTTTTGACCCTTTGCTGAAGCTCGTCGACGTCTCGAAGAAGGTGAGTTTTGGATTCAGTGTTTTCCCGGACTTGTGTTTCAAGCGCCTCAGTCCTGCCTGTCAGGGAGCGGACATCTTGACGCAGGAGGCCCAGGTCTGTGGCAACGGCATCTATTTTGTTTTCCATTGTTGCCTGGAAAAGCTTGATGGCTTCGAGTATCTGGGTGTTGCTAGGCTCTGAAGCCGCGGCCGCCGTGGGGTTAGATTGAGCGTCCGGGGCCGCTTTGTTTGTGCCCTCAGGATTCGGGGATTCGCAGGCTGCGAAGGTGTCCATCGTGGTCTGGCGCTGCTGCTTGGGCCTGCTGTTCCTGCCTGACATGTCGTCAACACAGGGCCTTCCCGCACCGAAAATGCCAGGGGCGCAATCGAGAGGCCGCTAGGTCTCGTTCCCGTCGCAGGGCCGACAGGGCGATGTTAAGAAGCAGCGGGGTAGCAGGCCGGTTTTGGGAAACAAAGGTATCTCGGATCAGGCAGGCGCGGTCGGCCCCCTCCGCCGTCGGCTGTGAAATGATGGGGGCCCTAGGAGTGGGCCTCGCGGTCCGCCGGAGCGTCAATCTGCAGGCAGGGGTCAGGTGTTTTCGCCCACACCTCCACCCGGTGAAGGATCAGCAGGCGGGGGGGAAGGAAGACAGCGGGGGTCACAACGCCTCGAGGAGGCCAGCCCAAGTTCTTGCATTACCACCAGCGGCAAAGTCAGGCGCAGGGGGTAGAATAGGCCCCCCTCACCCTGCCTCCGATGTAGGTGTCCGGGGTGTTCCTCCACTGCCCCCGCTTACCTCTGCGGTACCGGTCGGCCCCCGCTCACGCCGGGGGCCCTCTTGACTGTCCAGGGCACACCCAAGCCCGGTCGCGTGCCGCAGGCAGGGCGCAGTCCGGTCAGGACGTCCAGATCGGTCCTCTCGATCGATGAGTGTAGCTGTTCGGTCCCCTCCTCCGGGTCCAACGCAAGTCGGCAGCTCAGGATCCTCTCCTCCCGCCGGTGGGCAGCTTCACCAGCGATGGTAGTGCGCTCCGGCCTTTCAAGGGATCAGGGCGTGGGAGCCTCCATTTTGAATCCGCTCGGTGACCTTCTTCGCTCGCCGGATAGGGGTGTTAGCCGTCTCTGCTTCGCTTGGGAGACGGTGCAAAAGTTGCCGAGGAGGTTCTGCCACGGATGGTGCAACTTGTAGGGTTCCGGAGCACTTTAAAGTCCCTTAAAGACAGCTTATCATGGCACATCAGCGCTGAGCTCTCAGGAGACACGTCTGCTCTACATGGCGGTTAGCCACGCCCGCAACAAACTTCATCTTTCCTCCACGGCGAGACCTCTTCCTCTGGACGAAACACCGACTTGCACCTGCTGCCAGGAACAACTGCCCCTGCTGGAGCTTCCTTCACACTTAAGGTACTGTGTCCTGTCTGGCTTCCCTTGCGACAGATCGTTCGGGGTGACAGTAAAGCCTCGACTTTCTAACCTGAGCTAGCCTGGGACAACCTAGCTAACTTTTCCTGACTTTAATTTCATCCTTTTTGTGCGAACTATCTACAAGACTCTTTGGGCATAACCCCACTGTGTGAACCTGGACCCCTTCTGCTTGCTCTCTCCAAGAGTGGGCCTTGCAATTGACTCCCTTGCTCTCCAGTAGAACTCTGCCTATCCTGCCTTACTGTGGTTCTTTGTAAAAGTATTGAAACTTGTGTGCTTCCTTAACTCTGCTTTTTTCCCTCCCTTTCTTTACAATTTATTAGAGTGTCATCTTATGTTAAGCGCTCACCTCTGTCTGAAAATAAGTGGTGTTTCTCACTAACAAGAGGGTTGGGCAAAAAAGCCAAGTGGAACACTGCGCTTGCAATATTAATTTGGTGTTAGATGGAGGGCAGCAGGTGACTGGGTTGTGTGGGTATATTGCCCATATACACCACTGTGAGGTCAAGTTCAAGGAGGAGTGTTTCCAGTCTCACTGCGCCAACACATACAAAATTGAGACACTGCTTAGTTTGCAGTTTTATTAGGTGAGTATGGTACAGCCTTACACGTGTTTCGAGCAACACTGCTCTTCCTCTGAGGCTTATACATAAAAATTAAAATTAAATTAAATATTAGCCAACAATATACGAGGTTGTAAAAGTAACAAAATTAATAACGACAAAAATTAAATAAAAAATAAAAAATAATAATGAAAAAAAAAGAATAGTCATGTTTCAAAGCAACCATATAGTGATAATGAATAGATTCAAGAATTCAAGATGTACCACGGGGCAGTGGGGGTGATATGTCACCCGATTTTAGAAATAAGTCGGTCACATTTATGCCCCCATTTTGTATAGAGGCGTGAGTTAAATTATATAAGACAAACACATTTTAAGTCCAAAAGTTAGCGGGAAACATTGTCCATGCATAGCATAAAAATTAGTACATTTTGGGTAAACCCACAAATACATTTGTGTACATTTAGCATTGTTGACCAAATAGTAAGAAAACCCACCGTATTAATGTGGTAGGTTCAAGTGGCATAAACAATTTAGAAACAGGGTTGGAGAGTTGAGAAGGAGCGGAGGATAAGAGAGAGACAAAACAATAGGAAAACCGTTAGTGCATGATTGCAGTGTGTTCCCAATGACCATAAAATGCAAAAGTTCGATTTGATTTAAAAGCTTGATATTAAGTACCTTGGGTTGATTGTTGAACATACGTGATTACGTGTTGTAGATGTACTGAAAGGTACGAACCTAAAGTGGATAATACTGATTATAGCATTGGTCGTAATTAATCAGTTTAGAGTTGCTAAATTACGCAATTACAGATAATTAGGGCATACCTTTTTATATTCCTCGCAATTGCGGAAAGCTACCCAATTAGTATATCCGACTGTAGATGTAACATAACAGTTGATCGGCATGAGTGTTCCATTGGGGCAAAGCCGTAAAGAAAAGAGAGGTAGATCATTAGGTTAGAGCGCTAGCCGCTTATCTAATGACAGGCAAATAGGCATGCGAACACATATTGGAGGGTGTTCTAGGGACCGGCGAGAGTTACTTACCCTGGTGGTCCGAACTGAACGTGTCTATTCCCCACGCATGCGCTGTGCGAACTGTTGTTTTTATTGAACTGCTTAGAGCTGTACACTCCAAAATGGTCGAACCACACCCAAACCCATGTCGGCCATCTTGGAAGGGTTAAATTGCTGTATCTTTGAATTGTAAAAGTGATAAAATAACGCCTCGCGCGAAATAGTAAGTGATACTACCAAAGCCTGATATGTTATATCTCATTTTGACAAATGTCCAGCTCAAAATTATTATTGTAAGATAGCAGAATTCTACATGGTATTCCAATATGAATCTCAGGTTGCCATGGAGACCGAATGCATCTCACCAATATGGTGATGTGAAGTGTTATAGAGGGCCTAACTGAAAAATTATAATTAAAAAAATGTGTATTCCTTGAAATATAAATGTATTAGGCAACTAAGAGGCCGACTACAACCTTTGACAAAGGTGACAAGGCAGACTCGCTCTCTACGAAATTGGTACATTCCGTGTTAATGTATCAAGGGGTTGTTTGTCAAAAACGTATTGCCCGCTCCTGAACCTTATGTACAGCAAGTGCTGAAATTTCATATAATCATGAAATTCGACCGAATTAGATAATATTAAGTGCAAGACACAAACGCAATTGAATATAGAACCAGACCAGGATAGACAGTAAGAGGAGAAACTTGAACCTGAAATACGCAATAGTAGAAGGGCTTTCTATATAGTCTGAACGAATTATATAAAACATTATGTTTATAGAAAAACAGCAAGTTCATGGTCCGTGTTCAGACCCTCAATTACTGTTCTGTATTGACAAATAAGACGTGCTTCCAATCGACGAAGAATCAGAGTAAGGTTACCGCCTCTCTGCGGTAATGTCACTTTTGCAAGCCCTACATATCTGATGTTTTGTTTAAGGTCAAGCTGATGGAATTTCTGCCAGTGTGATGCTAGCGGGAATTTGGCATCCTGGCTGGCAATGGTCGACAAATGTTCACGAATTCTGGTCTTGAGGGGCCTGATCGTACTTCCAATATATTTCTTGCCACAAACACAAATGATGCAGTAAACCGTGTATTTGGTGTTGCAATTGATAAAAGACTCAATCCGATGTGTTTGGCAAGGATGAAACAAAACATTATTAGTTTCTAATGCATATGGGCACATGGAACAGCTACCACATTTGTGAAAGCCTTTGAATTTGTCTTGGTTGAGCCATGTAGTTTGGCGATCTTCATTAGGCATGAATGATGGGCTGAACGACAATTTCTAATTTCAGATGGTCCAATTTTGCCAACCATTTACTTTCTGCCTAAACTACACAAAGGGTATACCAGTATACCCGAAGGCAGACCAATAGTGAGTGGAAGAGGAGGTGTTTTGGAACCCCTTGCGCTATACATCAATCAATGTTTGTTACCTGCCATGCTTACCACCACGGCATATATTAGAGACACAATGCATGTCTTACAAATCCTAAAAGACTTACCCTTTCGACAAAATTTATTGATGGTGACATTAGATGTCAAATCACTATATACATCGATTAAACACGATATGGCTATTCAAAGTGTGGAATACATTTTCCGTAATACCTCAGCATCTTACTATGTGCATATTGAAATGCTCAAGCAATTTATTATGTTTGCTTTGGAGAACAATGTGTTCCTCTTTAATGATGTGTATTTTAAACAACTCATTGGGATTGCTATGGGCGCTAGCTTTGCCCCAGCATTAGCCAATATTTTCATACACAATTTTGAACAGCAATTTGTGTTTTGCACACATGCCTACACCTCATATATTCATCTTTGGAAGCGTTATATAGATGACGTGTTTATGCTTTGGACAGGTAACTTAGAACAACTAGATGCGTTTGTGAACTTGCTTAATTCAAACGAATGGGGCATACAATTCACTCACTCTTCCAGCTCCACTACTATTGACTTTCTGGACCTTACTATTTGCATTTCGGACTGTGGCTTTACAACCAAAACCTTCAGGAAAATTACTTCAGTTAATTCAATCCTGCATGCTGACAGTTGTCATAAAAAACATGTGATTTCAAACATACCCAAGGGAGAACTGATTCGAGCACGTCGGAATTGTACAACGTTGGATGAATATTACCTTGAAAGTCAATCAATACAAAATAGATTTCTTCAAAGGGGTTACAACCAACGAAAAATAGCTGCCACAGCCCGTCAAGTCAGTACGTTAGAGAGAGATACCCTACTTCGTCCCAAACAAACGAATCGTCGACAAGGCCCAGACAAGATTCGACTGATTACCCGATACAATTCGGGTAGTCATATACTACATTCCATCATGAAGAGACACTGGCACTTACTGCATTTGGATACGGATATCAGTAACTGGATTGACCCATTTCCTAATTTTACATTCAGTAAAGGAAGGACTCTAAAAAATTTACTCAGCCCATCATTCATGCCTAATGAAGATCGCCAAACTACATGGCTCAACCAAGACAAATTCAAAGGCTTTCACAAATGTGGTAGCTGTTCCATGTGCCCATATGCATTAGAAACTAATAATGTTTTGTTTCATCCTTTCCAAACACATCGGATTGAGTCTTTTATCAATTGCAACACCAAATACACGGTTTACTGCATCATTTGTGTTTGTGGCAAGAAATATATTGGGAGTACGATCAGGCCCCTCAAGACCAGAATTCGTGAACATTTGTCGACCATTGCCAGCCAGGATGCCAAATTCCCGCTAGCATCACACTGGCAGAAATTCCATCAGCTTGACCTTAAACAAAACATCAGATATGTAGGGCTTGCAAAAGTGACATTACCGCAGAGAGGCGGTAACCTTACTCTGATTCTTCGTCGATTGGAAGCACGTCTTATTTGTCAATACAGAACAGTAATTGAGGGTCTGAACACGGACCATGAACTTGCTGTTTTTCTATAAACATAATGTTTTATATAATTCGTTCAGACTATATAGAAAGCCCTTCTACTATTGCGTATTTCAGGTTCAAGTTTCTCCTCTTACTGTCTATCCTGGTCTGGTTCTATATTCAATTGCGTTTGTGTCTTGCACTTAATATTATCTAATTCGGTCGAATTTCATGATTATATGAAATTTCAGCACTTGCTGTACATAAGGTTCAGGAGCGGGCAATAAGTTTTTGACAAACAACCCCTTGATACATTAACACGGAATCTACCAATTTCGTAGAGAGCGAGTCTGCCTTATCACCTTTGTCAAAGGTTGTAGTCGGCCTCTTAGTTGCCTAATACATTTATATTTCAAGGAATACACATTTTTTTAATTATAATTTTTCAGTTAGGCCCTCTATAACACTTCACATCACCATATTGGTGAGATGCATTCGGTCTCCATGGCAACCTGAGATTCATATTGGAATACCATGTAGAATTCTGCTATCTTACAATAATAATTTTGAGTTGGACATTTGTCAAAATGAGATATAACATATCAGGCTTTGGTAGTATCACTTACTATTTCGCGCGAGGCGTTATTTTATCACTTTTACAATTCAAAGATACAGCAATTTAACCCTTCCAAGATGGCCGACATGGGTTTGGGTGTGGTTCGACCATTTTGGAGTGTACAGCTCTAAGCAGTTCAATAAAAACAACAGTTCGCACAGCGCATGCGTGGGGAATAGACACGTTCAGTTCGGACCACCAGGGTAAGTAACTCTCGCCGGTCCCTAGAACACCCTCCAATATGTGTTCGCATGCCTATTTGCCTGTAATTAGATAAGCGGCTAGCGCTCTAACCTAATGATCTACCTCTCTTTTCTTTACGGCTTTGCCCCAATGGAACACTCATGCCGATCAACTGTTATGTTACATCTACAGTCGGATATACTAATTGGGTAGCTTTCCGCAATTGCGAGAAATATAAAAAGGTATGCCCTAATTATCTCTAATTGCATAATTTAGCAACTCTAAACTGATTAATTACGACCAATGCTATAATCAGTATTATCCACTTTAGGTTTGTACTTTTCAGTACATCTACAACACGTAATCACGTATGTTCAACAATCAACCCAAGGTACTTAATATCAAGCTTTTAAATCAAATCGAACTTTTGCATTTTATGGTCATTGGGAACACACTGCAATCATGCACTAACGGTTTTCCTATTGTTTTGTCTCTCTCTTATCCTCCGCTCCTTCTCAACTCTAAAACCCTGTTTCTAGATTGTTTATGCCACTTGAACCTACCACATTAATACGGTGGGTTTTCTTACTATTTGGTCAACAATGCTAAATGTACACAAATGTATTTGTGGGTTTACCCAAAATGTACTAATTTTTATGCTATGCATGGACAATGTTTCCCGCTAACTTTTGGACTTAAAATGTGTTTGTCTTATATAATTTAACTCACTCATCTATACAAAATGGGGGCATAAATGTGACCGACTTATTTCTAAAATCGGGTGACATATCACCCCCACTGCCCCGTGGTACATCTTGAATTCTTGAATCTATTCATTATCACTATATGGTTGCTTTGAAACATGACTATTCTTTTTTTTTCATTATTATTTTTTATTTTTTATTTAATTTTTGTCGTTATTAATTTTGTTACTTTTACAACCTCGTATATGGTTGGCTAATATTTAATTTAATTTTAATTTTTATGTATAAGCCTCAGAGGAAGAGCAGTGTTGCTCGAAACACGTGTAAGGCTGTACCATACTCACCTAATAAAACTGCAAACTAAGCAGTGTCTCAATTTTGTATGTGTTGGCGCAGTGAGACTGGAAACACTCCTCCTTGAACGTGTTTCTCACTAAGACTTGTCTAATAAGTGAATAGGATTGTATATATATGATAGTGACTGTGTGCTGAATTTACTTACCTCGTTTTTGCTAGTGTAAATCACAAGTGTGTTTTTAAATAAATAATTATATACTTTTACACCAAAGCTCTGGTCAGTGTTTGCTTGTACTACTGTGTCTCTGTACCTATTGTGTATGCTCTGCATACTGCCTAACTCTTCTTGAGGGAAGTCTAACTGATCAGCCACAGCTACCAAGTGAATCTGTGTGGTACAGACTGCTACCAAGCGGGCTTACTGCCAAACACCTGTAGTCTTAAATCTTTTGCAGTGGTCCCTAAGGGAACTGCACAGGTTTCTGCCTAACAGGCCTCAGTCACCGATGAGGATAGAAGCTGCGGAACAGATGCCTATAAAAGCAAATAAATGAGGCAGTTCAAAAGGTGCAGGTGTGCAATCCTGCAAGACATAAGGATAGAGGGCAAATAGAGTACAAAGAAGTTCCAGACAGTCCCACAGGTTCCAAGACTCGTGAAGGACGCACGGTCACCTGTATATGGAAGACAAATTCATTTGTGCACAAATATTTTCGAAAAGCCTCACCGATCTGGATAAATTCATAAGAGGTCCATAGAAAAGCACAGGTTGTTAGGAAGGGGGATATATCTGTTCCATAGCTGAATACTTTGTTATCTCCTTTGTGGTGCTTTTGGACTGAGTGCCTGCTAGGGAACTTCCAAGCATATTCAGGAGGTTTCAACTAGTTTCCCATCTGCGCTGCTATGCTCAACAACTTCTCTCTGTGGGATACCATGCCTATCATCTGCTTTCCAGAAGACATGGCGAGTCTGATACCTGGAAACCTGCTGCCAAAACACTACCTAGGCCGGCCTCCTGCACCTGCTCCTGCTTCCAACTCCTTGCACGAACTGAACAAACTGCAGACGCTGCAGCAGGCGCTCGCATCTATCTTTGTATCTCCTGGTCTTCGGTGGTGACCTATTCACAACGTCTCACCCCAAATTACTTACAAAAAAGACACATCTTTGAATTCTACTAAAAACATTGGTTTGATAAAGTGAAAAGTAAAGCTGGTGATTCCAAAGTGATTACAGAAGGGATCTCCTCACCAGACTGATGGAACACTTTCTTTCCCGCATTGATTTACACTCACCTTGATAATGGGGCAGACGTGGACGCAGCCCCCTCGCCGGTCCTCATGGAAGAGCGGAGCTGCAATCAGCAGCACATCAGTCTCATTGTCACCATCCAGATCCACGGTGCACAGCTCTGACCCAAAGTAGGATCCAATCTGCAGGAAAAAGCCAGGCAGACATGAGTGGAATTAGGAAACGGCTATGTACGTATGTCCACCATCCTCATACGTAAGCAGCTGTATGATATGATCGTTTATTTATATAGCGCCTATAGATGTGTTTCAAAGCGCTTCAAGGCAAGGGTGGGAACAAGGGAAAATACAATGACATTCTTACAGGCCATGAACAGTAAGGATGTGACATTAACTATCATACTCGGCCTGACGACATTTCAGATAGTGCAAGAGCTAAGACATAGATAAGGAAGGGAGGGGGGCAGTGGGAATGAAATGGAAACAGACAGGCGACTACTGTACTAGGCCTGACGAAATTTCTGGTAGAGCCGGAGAAAAACAAAAGGTGACGGAGAGGGGTGCAGAAAGGGAGGGGAGGAACAAAACAAGAGACTATTGTAGTAGGCCTGACGACATTTCAGATAGTGCGGGAGGGGGTGCGGGGACAAGTAAGCGGAAGGGGGAGGAGAAAGACGAGATGGCTATCATAGTAGGTCCAGGGACAATTCTTTAGAGTAAGTGCATAGAAGAAAGTAAGGGGAGGAGGGAAGGAGATAGGAAAAGGGAGAAAGGGAGAGGAGGAGAGAACGGAGAGTAAGCATGATCATGTGTGTGTTTATGTCTACCAATTATATGTGTAATAAGTTTTGTGACTAGTGTGCTGTGCTTGGATATTTATATCGGCAAGGGCATATGTGTGACTGATCCCCATCTATAATCATAAGAAGGCTCAAGAGTATATTTGTGCGCACCATATACATAAAGTTTATATATCAGTCACAAAGAGTGTCCCATGATGGGGCCAGGAGGTCGCACAGTTCAGCATGCCAGGTGTAAACACACCAAAGAGCAAGCATATACTATCACAAAATTAAACGTTTGATAATTAAAAAAAGCCAATGCTTACAAACCCTTACGATAACATTTCGAAGACAACACCGATTTTTGCAAAGGCAGAAACACCTTGGAAACAGCTGTCGTTCATTTGTAGCTGTGCAAATAGCAATTTTAAAATGACAAAGTCCCATGTAGTGGCAAGCCCAGTTTTTACAACAATACAATATGTAACATTGTGTAAGCAAAGAACCCACATTTGACATAATTCTTATGTACTTTCTTTCTACAAACAAACAGGTACCAATACATTAACATTTTGTGGATTCACAGTTTTAACAGTTAAGACAATAAAAAGCAGAAACGGGCATCATAAACCTGATTCACAGAAGCGTTTTATAATGGCGCAATCCCAGTGGAAAAAGTTATGTGAATCCGGCCCATACATCTCTGACTGTCTCTTTCTCTCTATCTCCCCATTCAATGTTCCTCTCCATATGCCCGTGCTTTTAGTGAGTCTGGCTGAGCCCCCGTCCAGCTCTCCATGAAGGCGTCGCGGGATTTGCGAGAAGGAGTGGCTGAGTAGGGCCCTAGCTGTCCAGAGACCCTTGCTGTGTTTTAATGATCATTTGCGATGTGGGAGGCGAGGTACCGAGCCTCACTGACTTTTGGAAAGGAGGGGCAGAGAGGTATTACAGTGACCACATTTTCAAAATCAAAAACCAGAACAAGTAACCAACAGAAATGTAGGACTACACTTTGATAGTACCAACATAGAAGTCAGACTGCACATCAGTAGCTTGGGGTAAGGGGAGACACAGGATGTTCTCTAGTAGTTAGCATGTCATAACTTTAGCCCCGATTACACAACTTGCTTGGAATACTAATCAAGGCCATCTGAACATGAAAAACGACTCCAAACTACAAGTCATGCTATTAAATCGACATTTCATTGAATTTAAAATGTACTGGTGCGCGATTCTTTCACTGTGTTATTCAGGGGAGACATTCAGGCAGCATGCCACTTAGAGCAGTCATACCAATTGGCAGACCTTATCAGAGGTCGATGTGGTAAATGGATTGTTTCTGCAGACACCCTGCAGCCTGTCCTCTACATCCGCCTTCCTCCCCTAACACATTGCTCGCTCCCCATTTGCTAGATCCACACCAGTCTTTGCTGACAGCAGTGCAACCAGCAAAAATAGATAGATACCTTGTAGGCGAGAACAGCAGCGACTGAGGCAACCCAAAGTGGGAACTGAACTAGCATTTGGAAACATATGTTGTCATTGCTTGTGTCCTGGAGTGAAGTTGCCATCACACTAAAAAAGTATTGTGCGTATGATGAGTGGTAAAGGGGACAAGGATGGCCTCTATATGGACTACAACGTTGTTTGTTATTTTCAATTTTTTGTTAATTGTTAGTGGTTGGGCATAGTGTAATAAATACATGGTTTCAGCATCACCACGAGCCAATCAGTGCCCAGCACGCAAAATTAAAGATTGCATTGGTGCTCACAGAAGAAACTGATTATGGGTGTTAATAAGAGCACGACTCTTTCATAGAAGAAAGAACATTTTTAGAGACAACATTGTGTGTATTCTCAGCAAAATAAGGTATTCATTGTACTAACATTGTAAACCAGTTCTTTTTAAGATGTCATAATGTCCATTTCTAATGATCAATATCAGTGTATGCTGTTGTCATGTCATAATACACATGTTATATTTGTCTAACTGAGCAAAGCACCTTATTAAAACATAGACTAACTGTATTCATAGTTTCCTATTGTACGCTTTAGACATATGTCTATGAAAGAAGGGGAAGAAGACAAATAGAATCGACGAGGCTTCTTGGCAGCTTTGCATACAATCAAAGAGCATTTTGGGAACAGATGAAAGGCCACAGATCTTTATATTTGGCAAATATGTCTGATATGTCTGTGATAAAATAGTTGTATGCTTGAAACACTGATTACATAATGCACACTGGTCTTGGTGTTCATTTAATTTTTCATTAGACTAACCCTAACATTAACATGTTTGTAAGCATCAACCATATCTAATCATTGGACAGCTTCAGGGTTTGGATGTAAGGATAACATTGCAGAGGGATCTGTGTCTCCACTGGGGGCCAGGTACCTTGCTGAATTTTGTAAGAGGAGCTTAGAGGGGACCCTGGTCTCAGGATTAGAATGTCTGTGCGTATGCTGTTGTGTGCATGCCCAATGCACAAACATCCTTGGTGAACTGTATATGCATGTTGAACATTTATGTCAGGAGTATGCAGCCAGTGGCTCGCCACATGTTTTGGACGACAGCTCACATGATCCTTTACACTGGTTTGGGCTGATGGAAGAAGTAATACAAAATATCTGGAGATCCAAATGTTGCTGATCCCTGATATAGATATGCAATATAATGTAACATGGTTTTGCATTTCACACCTCTTCCATCTGGGGGCCTTGTTTTTCATTGTCCCCAAGAAAAGATGCAGGGAGTGGTAAATAGAATGGAGCGGCAGATATGAAACATGTGATGTTGCTGCTTGCAAGCTGAGTCTTTCTAAGTCTTGAGTGCTGGTGTGATTCTAGGCTGGTATTGGATGAGAGAACCTTGAGTGTATGTTTCAACCAGAAGTTTGAGCACAAGTTCAATCATCTAGAGATAGCGTTGCAAGGACATAGTTAGCCATTATGGCGTAATGGGGATAAGGGAGTAGTGAAAGAGTTTCTTGGTTACTATGTTGTTTTTGTAGACAATTGCTGCTCTGAGCAAGGTTTGCTTGCGTGAATAGTTCAAGATTGAGAGAGTTGAAGATGAGATTTGTTTGGGAGTGGAATGAGTAAGCAAGAACATTCTTTGAGTTCAAGACTGTGTTGTTAGAGGATTTGGATATTGTCTCTGTTAATAATACTTGTTTATTTGGGTTGGTGTGAAGGGCAAGCCAACCTGAATGAGTCCGATCTCCTGAAATTCCTGGATGGCACCCAGTGTGCTGGCCGATTGCACACCCATGAGAACCTCTGTCTGATTCCGCTTGGAGATCCCCAGGGAACCAAACTGATACAGTCTGTTCTCCCATTGTCGCACACTTAGAAGTCAAATGTGGATTTGGATTTGTGGCCTTTTCTTGCAATTTTGTGTAGAGGTGGTCCAGTCTGTTCAGTGCTACCAAGAACAGATGGCTGTTGGCTGAGGATTTTGTGCTATGTTCGTTTGGATGTTGGTTGAATAACCAGGTTTGCAGTGACTTTCTGAAGGTCAGTGATTTTCCTTTATGTGAAGCGATTTGGGTACGAGTTCCAAAGCTAGGCATTTTTCCTAGGGTAGTGTTGCTGAATCAAAGAGGTCTCAATGGTTTGTAGTGAATTCATTTCATGGTGATGGATCCGGACCCTTTTATGGAATGTGTGGAGGTCAATTTCATAGAGATTTTAAGTGAATTCTTCATTTGATCAGGAGTCAGTGAAGTGTTCGGTGGGTTGGGGTGATGTGCTTGTGTCTTTGAAGTCTCAGAAGAAGGCTGGCTGCTGTATGTTGGACTCTTTCTAACCTGTTCAATAGGTTATCTGTGAGCCCTGATGGAAGATGTTGGTGTAGTATATTCTTCAGGGTACTAGAGTGATTCTTGCCTAGTTCTGTGCATGAGGGCCAAGTAAGGCATGATGCATTGGATCATTCTGAGTTGAAAGCAGTAGCTCCTTGTATTGGCTTTAACGTGTGCTTCAAGTGTGAGATCTCAGGCAACAAAGGCTCTGAGGATTCGAACTGTTGCTGTAGACGGAGGGCAAGATCCCATTTCTTCCAGCCACATGAGTGGTGTGGGGTTTGGTGGTGTGGTCAATCGTAAGCTTGGGTTTAGTTGGGTTAAGTTACAGTCTATGTGAGGCATGTGTTAAGATCTAGTATGTTCGCTGACAGGTATTCTTTGAACTTGTAAATGATTTGGATATCGTCAGCATAGTTGAATCATATGAAGCCTGAGTTACTGATAAATCCATTGCAGCAGCATGTAGATGTTAAAAAGGAGAGGTAAAAGACTGGATCCTTGGCAAGCTCTACACATGAGCTTCTTATAACATGACCTGAAAGAGACTGTGTGTTGTTTCAGTCCTCTCAATGTGGAATATAATGATCCAGCGTAAATAATTTCATTTTAATCCCATGCCCTAATCTATGTAGGACAGTTTTATGGCTGATAGCATCGAAAGCAGCAGAGATGTCCAGTAGAATGCGCCCACTACACGTGTTGATAGCCAGGTCATTTCTTAGGATGGCCCATATAGAGAATAGTGTGGTATCTGTTCCTCTAAGTCGATACACATGTTTTAAGAGTTAAGCTTACTACATATGAAACAACGAAGCCTGCAAACATTGGGAATGTCAATGTTAAGGTACATGCACCCAGTCAAAAGGTAACAAATGTAAAGTCTAGAAATGTTAGGAATGCCAATGTTAAGGTACTAACACTCTGACCAAATTCCCTAATATAAACAAAGCTTATCAAGTTACAAATTGAACCTTACCTCACACTACACCACTACTTCACAAGCCTTCTTTAAAAATAGCATTGATATAAGCTACCTAATATTTAAAGCAAGTGCTGTAAATTAACAGTATAGTGTCATTTCGGGTTCAGTTTGTGCTGTGATGGACATTGTTTGTATCATGGAAATAATCCATTTGGACTTAGTGTTTGTATATTAACATAGACACTGCCAACGTTTGTAGACTTCAGCCTTTTGTAGCTAGTAACCCTAACATTTCAAATAATGATTAACAGATTTGCACATTTTTATTTTTGTGCATTTGTATCTAAGTTCCTGAGAGAGTGTGCATGCCTGTTCAGAGCCTATACATTGCGGGCATACTGCATGTGGATTTGTGGATTGTTTGTATGTATGCAGATTCTGAGCGTATTGTTTGAACTCAATTGTATTCTGTGCCTATTGTATCTGCTATTGTGCTTGCTTATATTCTGTCATACGCCAGTTCTATCGGCGTATATGGGACCAGTGGAGGCGGTTCCGCCATTAATGTGTGCCCTTGCGTTTAGCATCAGCGGTCTAGTTGTTTCTAAGATGCCGCCTCCGGGAATTCAAAGCCCTCCTTCTACAGACGCCGGCCGTGTTGCAACTTTCCTGGAATCTCTCCTTTGGCTGCCGCGCTCGGTAATTTCCCTAGCCTTTGGTATACCTGCTCTTCTTGGTTCCCTCGGGCCACCGGCTCCTCTAGCCCGCTCGCTTATCCTTTCTGTTTCTTCCTTCTGAGGGTTCTTTCTCTCTGGCGGCTGCATCAGCGGTCTCCGGGTTCTGCTTCGCTTTCGCAGGCTCCCAGGCCGTGCTTACCTTCCCTGCTCCAGTCTCCTCTCATATCTCTCTCCTCGCTGTGGCTTTCTCCTCTGTGTCCCCCACTGCTTCAGCTCCTCCTCACCTCTCTGGCAGTGTACAATCTTCCGTACTGAACTTTCCTCTGGAATCACGGGATCCTTCTCTGATTCAACTGGCTTCCCTCGTTGTCTCTACAAGTTGCACGTTTCTGAAGTCATCCACGTCCCGGAAGCACATCAACTCTTCGCCAGACGGACTCACCGTTTTTTTTTTGCCAATCTTAGGTTTTTTTCCCCTTCTGGCTGCTGCGGGACCGCGGCCACTTGTCTTCTGGTTCTTACACCGACCAGAGTGGCGCTGTCCCGCGGTAGGCCACATCTTCCTAAAAAGAAAACCAACTTCAAACTCAAAGGAAGAAAGAAGCCACCTGTCGATGAAAGCTCCAGTTCAGGTGAGGAGTTGGACTTGAGTTCAGAGCATAACAGTGATTCTAATAGTTGGCAACGCCTTGCTACACCCAGGATGGCGACAGCAGAACAAGTGCAGGAGCTGGTTGCTGCAGTACAGTCCCTCACAATGGAGGTTCCGAATCTGAAGGTAGAAAATACTGTGTTACGTCAGTTGGTATCTACCAGGGACCCTCACAACACAGACCTTCCTCCCATGGCACTCTCTTGAGGGAAATTTGATGGGTCCCCAAAACACCTGAAAGAATTTATTGTGGCTTGTAAAGTGCATTTTGCCTTCCGCGCTACCACATACGCATCAGACCTAAGCCGAGTAGGCTTTATGGTTTCCAATCTGGTTGGTAATACCCTGGCCTGGGCTACCCCTTTTGTGACCAACAATGACCCAGTACTCCGAGACTTCGAGGCCTTTGTGGATAAGCTAAAGCAAACCTTTGAACGTCCTGAGATCACCTTCATGGCCTGTGAGGAACTGCTAGATGTTCAATAAGATCAGATGGATCTTTTGTCCCACATCACTCAGTTTAAATGTTTAGCAGTGGAAGCAGGATTGCCTGAGCAAGCACAGTTTGCTATCTTCAGGCGAGGGCTCAAGGAGGATTTGAAGGGCGAGTTGACTAGGATTCCTCATCCGTCCTCCTTTTCTGAGCTTTTATATACAGTCCTGCAGATAGAATACCGCTTGGGAGAAGGCAAGAGCGAGAAAAGAAAACTCTGCGGATCACCAGTTCCCTCATCCGCCCTATCTCCAGCATCTGGAAGCCCGGCCGTCAAGGAGGAACCCATGTAGATTGGGACTACTAGAGTTCCTCTCACCCCAGAGGAAAGGAAACGCTGAAGAGACTCGGGGTTATGTATGTATTGTGGGGCTTCTTCCCACCTACTAAGAAACTGCCCTGAGGTGCCGCCCAGACACTCGGGAAACCGGCGACCTCGGACCTAGGTGGGACTATAGTCTGAGGTACTTCCAGAAGTCCCTATGTTACCCTGGTGGTTTCTCCTTCACGCATATCTGAGGATTCTTGGCTTATGGTGGTTTCACTTCATCTGTCCTGGAGGAACAAGAAGGTAGACACTCTTGCCCTCATAGACTGTGGTGCCACAGAAACATTGCAGACACTCTGTGGGCATACACCGGGTAGCCAACGAGGAAGACCAAAAGGTTGAATGGGTGGATGGCACACCCTTGAGCTCGGGGCCCATCACTCACTCAACAGAGTCCTTACAAGTCACTATCCAACAACAACATTAACAACTCTAAGTCTCTGGCACCCAGTTACCTCAGGGTTCGGTGCGCGGTACAAATAAAGAAACTAAACTAAACTAAACATGTGGAAGACTTGACCTTCGATATCATCAGGGCTGCACACTTCCCAATGATACTGGGGATTGCTTGGCTACGGAGAAACAACCCAACCATCGACTGGACTAAAAACAAGCTCAGTTTTCATTCCTTGTACTGCAAACAGAACTGCCTACACACCCAGCACTACCAACCCGCCACTCGTCAGGCTGTGGATTCCAACACACGCACTGTGTCCCAGCAGAACTCAAGAAATACAGCAGTGTCTTTGTCGAGAAGGAGGTTCACGATTTTCGCCGCATCGAACCGAGGACTGTACCACTGACCTTGTAGCCGGGGCTTTAGTACCATTTGGTCGCATGTTTTCTTTGTCCCTCCGGGAAAAGGAGGTCTTTCCTCGCTATCTTGATGCCAACCTCAAGAACAGACTTATCAACCCTCTAGGTCCCCTGCAGGGGCTTCCCTGTTCTTAATTGCAAAAAGGGACTCTACAGAACTACGCCCTTCTATCGCTTACAAAGGTCTCAATCAAGTCACGGTACGAGACCGGTACCCGATGCCCCTTATCTCAGACATCATAGAAGCAGTTCAAGGAGCTACGGTCTTTACCAAACTGGATCTCATGAATGCGTACCATCTGCTCCGCATCCGCGAAGGGGATGAGTGGAAGACCGCTTTCAGGACTCCCTACGGACTTTATGAGTATCAAGTTATGCCCTTTGGCCTGGTCCACGCCCCAGCATTATTCCAAAGGTTTATGAACCGCACATTCTCGGACCTCTTATTTCACTCAGGAATCATCTACTTGGATGATAATCTGGTTTATTCTCGCTCGGTCCAAGACCACTCTACCCATCTACGCACCGTCCTTCAACGACTGCAGGACGACCGCCTCCTGGTCAAGCCAGGCAAATGCCATTTCCAAGTGTGCTCCGTCCCATATTTGGGTTTCATCTTATCCTAAGAAGGAATCGTGATGGATCAAAGAAAAGTATCTGCCATCCTCAGTTGGCCCTCCCCTACTTCAATGAAGGATGTGCAGAGGTTCTTGGGGTTCTCAAACTTTTACCGCAAGTTTATCGCCAATTTTTCCCACACGGTTCTCCCCATTAAAGGCCTGCTGAAGAAAACCAAGGTTCCCTTTCGATGGACTTCGGAGGCAGAATATGCCTTCCAACTTCTGAAACAAAAGTTCAGCTCAGCTCCGATACTCTGTCTACCAGATCAATCTAAAAGATTCATTGTGGAGGCAGATGCTTCTGCCAACACAGTTAGAGCCGTACTCCTCCAAGAGCATGACGGAACCGAACACCCGGTAGTCAATCTATCTAAGACTCTTGCTGCCACTCAGAGCAACTACTCAGTGATCCAAAGGGAGCTCCTGGCCATGAAACTCGCCTGTGAGGAGTGGAGGCACCTCCAGCAAGGGGGAACACAACTCTTTGTGATTAGAACAAATTACAAGAACCTCAAGGCTCTCCAAACATGGAATGCGCCAATTCCAGACAAGCACGATGGGCGCATTTCTTTGCACACTACGATTTCACCATCACCTATATTCCCGGCAGTCAGAACGTCCTTGTGGACGCCCTATCCCGCCGCTGTTCCTCTGAACATACCTCCACTGGACTCCAGGAGAAACTGATTCCTGGGAGGAAAATCATTACCACCGCCTCTACCTTTTTACGGCAGGTCAAGGCAGCCACTTCCTGAGAACCCAATCTGGGCCTACCTAGTCAAGATCACGAAATCGAAGAGAGGGAAGGTCTTCGATTTGTTAACAAGAAACTGTATGTACCCCAAGAAGAACTCCGTCAGCAGGAGCTATTGTGGTGTCACGATCACATGACCGCTGGCCATAGGGGGGCTAGAGGGACAGAGGAACTCATCAAGCAATCTTTTTTCTGGCCGCGGATGTCTGCTGATATAGCAAAGTATGTTAAGGCATGCGCAAGGTCTGCCAGAAGCAAGTATCATTATCAAAAACCCATAGGGTTGTTGGAGCAAGCCCCGTTACCTGACAAACCATGGAGCCAGACCTCGACAGACTTTATTGTGGATTTACCCAATTCTCAAGGCTACACCTGTATCATGATGACAATCGATTTGCTCACTAAACTCACTCATTTTTCCCCTTTTCCGAGGATTCCTTCCGCTTCTAGTATGGCGGACATGTTCATCAGAGATATATTCCACCTCCATGGACTACTCAACCAGATCATCTCGGATAGTGGTAGCCAGTATGCCTCGCAGTTTTGTCAAGCACTCTGCAAGGGATTGGGCATAGAACAAGCCCTCTCGTCACGATTCCACCTACAAAACAACGGGCAGACCGAACGGCTCAATGGGACTCTGGAGCATATTGGCAGTGCATATAGTGCTTACTTTGATTCTGCGTCTTTTGTATTGAAATGCATCTGAATCAAGCATACGGTGGGTATATACGGTGTGGGTCTGACTATGCATGTACAATCCACAAATGTCTGGAGAGGCGCAGGAGGAACCTGGAAGATAAGATAAGGTATAATCAATACAATTATTTTCTTTTGTCCCTTATCTGGGGGGTGGGGGAACAGAGGGGTAATTTTAAATGTGTTCTGCTTTTTCTGAATGTTAGTTATTAAATATTGTTTTCTTTTATGGATTTAAGATGTATTTGTTTATGCTAACACCAAACATTTAAATTTAAAAATAAATCCACAAACATGCATATTTCCTTGCAGAAAGGACCTACTGCGCAGTCTGAATAACAGTGTATCCAAAAATGTCAAAAATCTAAGAGATCAATTTCGAGATATGCATTCTGAAACAGTGTTTTTGTAAACCCTATGGCAAACGTACTGCAAAAAAGACCTTTTATGTACATTGTTTTCATCATGACCACGTAATGAAAGTTCACCAAATTTGGCATGTGTGTTTGGATGTGGACAGAGCAGTTTGTTGCTAAATATGGTGAAGTTACATGGGTGAGGTAAAAAAGTCACGTTAATTTTCGGAAACCTAATCAGGGCTAGATTCTCAAAAATTAGCACAAATGAAAAAAGTACAGAGAATACGCTTTTTAAATTTCTGCTCATTGTAGAAATGCGATCACCTTATTCTCAAAGGTGACCTATGCATTTCATGGGGTGGGCTGTGGGCAACGATGCAGTGGCCAGTAGCATGGCATACATTAGTGTCAGATGTATGACTGGCTCCCACAAGGTTGCTGGGACGGCATTTTAAAGAGATAGGCTCCTCAAAAGATCCTTGTTTGGGGATGGAAATGCAAGTGGGACTGCTGCATTTTCAACCGCGGCTGTCACACTTCAAGAAAAATGCTTGACAGGATCAGAAATTACTGTCATGATGTGCGCACCCCATGCGTCATTTCCCAACAGACACAGGAGCCTGTGCCCCAGTTCCCGCTTGCAAATCTCATCATATCATCATATGTTTTGTGTGTCAGGCCGAAGGTGTATTTTAGGCATTTATAAGAGTGTGCCCGAGGGCATCAGGGCGCTGGTTACAGTAAGCCAGGAGGAAAAAGAAGGGGGGAAAGGGCACAGAGGTGGGGGGGAGGGAGAGTCTTAGTTGAACAGGTGGTTTTGAGCTTCTTACTGAAATTGCCGTAGGATGGTTCTCTGTGCAGGTGGCCAGGGAGCTCATTCCAGAGTGTAGAGGCATGGACAGGGAAGCTGCTCCTTCTCCCCTTTTTCAGTAGAATCTGGGGGTTACGAGGCAGTCTTTGTAGGCTGCGTGTTGGAGCCTTCTTGAAGTATGTCTTGAGATTTTAGTTGCCAAGTAGGAGGGGGCCTGGTGGCGTAACCTGATGTAGAAGCAATGTGGTTAGTTTGACAAATCATGTTGAGGGTGGGGTTCAGATAGACATGTTTTAACGGCAGCAGCGACAGGGATGAAGTGGCTATCGATTTTAAAGGACTTGCAGTCCTGATGGAGTTTAGCTAGTCTTGCTGGGGAGCCCACTAGGAGGAGCTCTGTCTTCTGGTCATTGAGACAGAGGGAGTGTGTGGCCATCCAGGTTTGGATTGTTTCGTAGAGGAGGTTGACCTTGAGTGAGTCCTTTATGTAGTTGCCTGAGAGGGGGGGTGAGGATCTGAGAATCATCTGCATAGTTGGTGTATGAGACACCTAGCAAATTGAGGTGGTCAAAGAGAGGCATGGTATAATTGATATATAGTGTCTGGGATTCGCAGGAGCCTTGTGGGACACCACAGGCGATGGGGGTCGGGTGTGCTGAGGTTTTTCCAGCGAATACTCTGTAGGTCCTGTCGGCGATGAAGGAGGTGACCCATTTGTCTGTGTTCAGTGAGGTGATGGCAAAGTGTGTCATGGTTGACCATGTCAAACGTGGCAGAGAGGTCTAGGAGCAGGAGAAGGGAGATGTTGGCAGTCATTGGCTGTGTCAAGCTGTTTTTTTTTTTAACTTCTATTTTATTAGTGGTCACAACAGATATATTAGCACTTACTCAGCATCATATCCAGCATATCATACAGTGGTGCAACTTATAAACATTTAGGCAATATACAAGTTACATGGATGTTTCACTGTCCGAAAGCAGTACACATAGGTACACCCTTAAAGGGCCCCATATGTCCTTTGGTCGGCTTGTGCCTGGTTGGTTTAAAACATACTGCTCCTCGCATTCATTAACATACGTCAGTTCGCGTAAAAAAGTGTTCATGTTCGGTGGTGTGGGGCTTTTCCAAGCCTGCAATATACATTTTTTTGCAACAGCACATGACACATTGAACAACCTTCTAATTTTTTCAGTGCATTTCCCAATATCCATGAACAGATACTTTTGAGGAGTCAAATGCAGGGGAATTTGTGTAATTTCTGCAAGCATTTCGGCCACCATCTCCCAGAACCTCACCAAGGCGGGGCACTCCCAATACATATGAAGAGATCCCACTTGCGGAGAACCGCACTTGGGGCAGTTACCTGAGCCATCAGGCGCGAATTTGGCAATTTTGGCAGGCGTGTAGTGCAATCTATTCAGGATTTTGAATTGTATCTGGCGCAGACCCGCATTGAGTGATATTTTTTTCATAAGCGCTCAGTATCTGCCCCCTTTGTCATCAGGTATAAGCGTTTGCATATCTGCTTCCCATTTTTCTTTAACACGATTTGTCGCGGGGGTATGGGTCTGCACTGATACATACAATTTGGAAATCCCCAGCCCTCCTTGTGTTGTGATCAGTATTAGGCATGGGTGTGGGGGCGGGGGGGTTTGTCAGGGAAGAGCGGCCATCGCGCCTGGTACGCAGATCTCATCCGATAATATTGAAGTGTTCGGAGCGGTCCTCTCCCATAGCTCTCGTGAAGTCTGTCAGAGTCGCAAACTTCCCGTCTATGTACATGTACCTTCATTTCTCCAGTAGAGTCCCAGGTTTCCCGTATACCTACGTCGAATGTGGGGGGGATATTTGGGAAGTTCCACAAGGGAATCTCCGGGTTATAGGGTGTGTCTAACTTCAGTCTCTTATATGTTGCCCTCCAAGCTCGAACAGTACAGCTCACAGGGTCATATTTGCATGAATCTCTGTGCCGTGAGTCAAAAATGACCGATCAAATATCCGTGGGTGAAGTGGTGTATGTTTCTATCCATGTATGGAGTGGGTTATCTGCTACATCATACCAATATTTCGCGAATTGTGCCTGAACGACCAGATAGTAGAACTCAAAGTCTGGGGCCGCAATTCCACCAGTATAGTATGGTTCTATCATCTTCTCCAACCCTATCCTTGCTGTTTTCCAATTCCAAAGAAATGTCACTGCCATTGATCGTAGTTTGTAGAAAAAATCCCTGCCAGGCCATATGGGGACATTCATGAATAGATATAGTAACTTCGGGAGTACAATCATTTTGAGAACTGCAATCCTGCCATGAAGTGAGACAGGGAGGTGTCTCCAGACCTGTAGCTTTGTGTTAAGTGATTGTAGTGCCTGGTCATGGTTATCAGCATACAGGGTTTGTCTGCTCCCAGAGACCAGCACCCCTAAGTATCTAATGTGCTGTTCCGACAGCTTAAGACCACACGTCACCACGGGACACCTTGTCGAGGGGGTAAGCGGGAACATTTCTGACTTAGCATTGTTTACTGTGTACCCAGAGTATTCAGCAAACTCATGTATATCTGCCATTATAGGTGCGATGTTTTTGTCGGGCTCACGGATATATAACAGTGTATCGTCTGCGTATACTGAAATTAATTGGGTGGATCCTTTCATTATGATTCCCTTATCTTTGTGTCGCATTCTAACAGCAGCTACCATGGGTTCTATCATTAAGGCGAACAGAATGGGAGAAAACGGGCAACCCTGTCTGGTGCCTCTGCCTAGTTCGAACAGCTCGGAAATGGTTCTGTTTGTGCATACTCTTGGCCCAGGGGCAGTGTACAGTAGCCTGACATATCTGATGAAATTGGGCCCCACTCCAAACGCCTCCAGAACTGAAAAGAGGTATTCCCACGAGACCGAATCAAACGCGTACTCGGCATCGAGGGATACCGCAACCGCCTGTCTGTCTTGGTCTATTTGTGCCATTATACCAAACAGCCTCCGTAGATTCAGGGCAGTGGACCTTTGAGGGATAAATCCACTCTGATCCGAGTGGACCAAAGTGGATATTATAGGTAGCATGCGGTTTGCAGTACTTTCGCGAAGATCTTCGCGTCCACATTTATAAGTGAGAGGGGCCTGTAAGATGACACATGTTGAGGCAGGCGACGGGGCTTGGGCAGTACTGTGATTATGGCTTCCCACATTGTCGGGGGCAGTATGTGTTTTTCTAGGGCTTCTTCCCATGTTTCCAGCATTATAGGGACCAGCTCTTCATGGAATTCTTTATAAAATTCGGCACCTAGACCGTCCGAGCCCGGTGTCTTACCGGATAAAAGATCCTTGATTGCTTCAGTGATTTCCTCTACCGTGACAGGCTGGTCTAGTACCATTTTGTTTTCATCTGCGAGCGTCGGGAGATTGAGCATGGCTAGATACCCTTTAATCTCAGTGGGGGGTTTTCTGTCCTTATTCGCATAAAGGGTCTTATAGAATTTAACAAATTCGTCGTTTATGCCTTGTTCGCTCGTGATTATTTCATTTTGTGCCGTTTGGATAGTAGTGATCGGGGTCAGTTGTTTCTCATATTTAACCAAATTAGCCAGCATTTTCCCGCTTTATTCCCCTCTCTGTATCTGCGTGCCCGGGTAGGGGCCGCAATATACTGTATTTCTCTCACGGCAAACTGTTGAAGTCTCTGAGGAGCTTGTGTATTTTAGCCAGAGTGTCACCATTGTGTGTGTGACTATAACTTTCTTTAAGGTTGTTAATTCCCTCTCCACCGCCTCAAGTTCCTGACGTACATCTTTCAGGAGGCCTGTGGTTTTCGATATTAGAACTCCTCTAACCCAGACTTTGAAGGTTTCCCACACTGTGGAGACCCGATCTACTGTCCCCACATTATCTGTGAAAAAGTTAGATATTTCAACATGCAAGGTTTCAACCACATTTAAATCATCTAGTATTCCCTTAGGCGTTCTCCATCTCCTCGTTGGTCTGGGGACATCTTTCAGCCTAATTTCCAACAGCACCGGGGAATGGTCAGATAGCGTGCGGGGCAGGATTTCACAGTGTTGTAGTGTATGTGAAATATTTGAGTATATGAACCAATAATCTATGCGTGACTCACTGTCATGCACGGAGGAGTAATATGTATACCGTCTACTATCAGGGTGGAGTACACCCCATGCCTCTATCAATGACAATTGCGGGAGAATTTGACCCAAAGTTAATGCCATCTTAGTGGGTGTCCTTGCCACACTAACGGATCTGTCCAGTGCAGGATCAAGTGCCACGTTGAAATCCCTGCCCCATATTATGCTGGTCGTATCTTGTTCGCTGAGGACCTCAAACATGTTCAGGTTAAACTCTAGGTCGTCTAAGTTGGGGCCATAGGTATTCACCAGGGTGATTTGTTTGCCTGCTATTTCCCCCCAAACCAGAACACATCTTCCCATTGGGTCTATCTTGTGTCCCTTGGTCTGAAATCCCAGTGTGGGGTGTATAAGTGTAATAACCCCCCTGGACTGAGAGGAATAGTCCTTGTAATAAAGTAGTTTGCCCCATTTAGCCAGTATATTTTCATTGGCAGACCCCTGTGCGTGTGTCTCTTGTAGCATCAGGATCTGTGGTCCGTGACTGGCGACATAGATCCCCACTTTCCTAGTTTTCATCGGGTTGTTTAACTCCCGGACATTCCAGGATAGTACGTTTATCTTTAATCCATCACGCACTTGTCATGCATATATATTGTGACATACCATCATAAGCTTTAAATCTTAGTTTGATATAATATGAGCAGCACCAACATCTGTGAAACCACATTTCAACCAAACTGGAACTCTCGTTCACACATCCTTCCCCCCAGGACCCAAACTCGTCCTGGTGGCGACAACAGTCTAAAACGCTCCCAACTTCCCAACCCCCCCCTCCACCCACATCTACCCCAACTTGACGATGAGCTCTTGTAACTAGTAGAAACATTCCTGAGGGTGCCATGTTGCCATCACGAAGCCACCAGATCGGGCTCACAGCGCCCCTTAACATTACTTGGAGGCCCCCGCAGGAGCCCAGCTTAGTTTCAACTCAAAAGGATATGCATGTGTCCTGGGTCACTCAGCAGGATCTTGGCCCTCTGCCGCAGGTGAGAGTCTTCCGTTCTGGTCTGGTCCATGGCCCCTTGGGGGCAGAGGTATGGTGGCTTCTATATATGCCAGAGCAGCAGCCGGAGTTTCCAAAAATGCGCCCTCCCTCCATATTGAATTTGCATCTTGGCCGGCAATATTAGTGCGTATGGGACTCGCCGTGCTCTTAGAAGTCTCTTGACCGGTTCATACGATCTTCGGCTTGCCTGCACTCCCGCAGCGAAATCCGGGTAGATGTGTATGCGGCTTTCTTCGTATTGCAGTGTCCCAAGTTCTCTCGCCATCCTAAGGACTGTGTCTCTATCTCTATAATTGAGAAGTCTTGCAATAATCGAGAGCGGCGGGGCCCTGGGCTTCGGCACTGGGGCCAGAGTGCGATGGGCCTGCTCAACCAGGAAGTGAATCGAAAAGGAGTTTGCTCCGAAGAGGGTTTTAAGGAGTGTCTCCACCTGTAGTTCCATTGTGTCCTTGCCACATTTTTCTGACACCCCCACAATTCGAACGTTGTTTCTTCGTGAGCGTGATTCAAGATCCTCGCATTTATTCTGGAGTTTGTTCATGCCTTCTCTGAGCTGGGCTATGCCTCAGTTGTGCCATGTGATGGTGTCTTCATTTATTTCAATCTTGCTTTCCGCTTCAGTTAGTCTCAGGCTTTCCTTGTCCACTCTTGTTTTCAGTGCCCCAATGGTAGTTACAATATCGTCCAATTTCACATTAATGGATAGGAAGCCATTCTGAACTATGGTGGTCAGGTGCTCAATCCTGTCGCCGCCATCTGCCCCAGAGTCAGAACCGGATGTTGTTGGTGGTTCATGCTCACAGCCCCCTGTATGACTGCTAGTGTATGAGTCCATCAGCCCTTTTTTCTTGGCGCTTGCTCATTCCGCCATTTTGTCTTGTTTTCTTGTGTTCCCCATGGCAATCGTGCCAGCAGGTATTCCGTCTCAACCTGCCTGCGGGATAGTGACGTCCGCGGGCCAGTCTGTAAGCGGATGTTCCGGTTGTTGATCTGTTTTGATCGCAATGTCGACAGGCCCAGTCTTCAGTATCTCTGCATGGAGGGGCCAGTGTACAGAGTCTCCACACTTATGCACTGGCAGGCGTACAGGATTTCAGGCAACACGTGGCTCAGTGTTGCTGTATCTTAATGGCCCGAGGCACATTATCGTCCCGCTGTGTGCATATACATGACCATAGTCTGCTGTGGGCGCGTATTTTGGTGTTCGCCCTACGTTGTCTATAGTGTTCATGGGCCCAGTCACCGGAGTACTTGTGTAGCGTGGGGAGAGGGCCTTGTACCACAACGCGTGTCTTAATGTATTTCAGCCAGTATACGTTTTGACTCAACAGTGTCTTGGCGGTCCCAACACACGACCTTCACATGTGTCCATACTCCGTGTTTCTTTCGCTTGTTCGCCCACCGCTCTAGGATATGGCAGTATAATGTGTGTTGTCTCACGGTCCAATAAGCATAGGATTTCTGTTTCCCCTCGCCTCTCTGCAGTGTGTTGTCCGGGTCGGACCAGGCCGAGTGCTCCGCAGCTCCCCGCTTCGGTGCCTCTACCCAGGGAGGGGGGAAGGGCCGTCCCCGCCAGGGGGGGACACCGCTCGGAGGCCCCGCAGTGCACGGTGAGCACCCGCCCCACCCGGGATGCAGAGCGCCAACTCCGTCCAACCAGGCCCCTCTGCGATCGCACCCGTCAGGGTGTGCAGGTCTCGGTCGGGGCAGTGTCCATCAGCCAGGCCCGTTCGCGCGACCACTGTGGTCCGTGCAATTACTTGCGTCCCAGCCCTGATGCAGAGCACAGAGAGAGAGCCGACCACACCAAGCCTGGCTCACTTCGTCACAGGCGTTGGGTGCCTCCGCACCGCAGGCCTCTCCTCTCGATGCTCCACTGGTCCAGAGCGTCAGCGGCGCAGGGCTCCAAATCTCTGGATGTTCAGCCCAGCCCAGTCTCGCCGGATCTCTCACACGGCGTAACTCAGCAGGCACAGCACCTCCGCTGTCAGGATTTTCTGTGCGTGTGTAACGTTCCTCACCGGACGTCTCCATTAATTCATCACCCCACGGTTAGCTCCAAGAACATGATTAATAATCATACGGATACTGATCGGGCCTGGGCGCTCGAATCAGGCAGCCATTACTGTTGTGCGCAACAGCGCCCCCCCCCCCCGTCAAGCTGGTTTTTGAGGTCTAGTAATGCTGTCTCAGTACCATGTTTGGGCCGGAACCCGGACTGCCGGGAACCTAAGATGTAATGAGACTCAAGGAAGTCCTGGGTTTGCAGATAGGCGACCTGGTCGATGATTTCTTAGCAGAAAAGCTTCTGTGGTGATAGGACGGTAATTGGTGGGAATGGTGGGATCGAGGGAAGGTTTTTAGAGGAGGGGATACCCAGAATTCTTTGAGGGCCAAAGGTACGGTGCAGGAGGGGAAGGAGGAGTAGATGATGGTGGCAATGAGGGGGATAAGGGGTTCAGCACAGTCCTTCACGATGGGGGCTGGGCAGGAATCTCCTTTACATCGGGAGGGTTTGAGGCCGTTGATAATGTTTCCGAGGGTTTGGGTGCTGATAGGTTTGAACTTGAAGGGAGGGGAGGTCCTTGGGTTCTTCAGGCAGTGTGGCGGGGGGAGGGTCACGGTGTGGATTCGTTTGCCTGCAATCCTTTGTTGTAGGAGAGTAATTTTGTTGGTGAGAGTATCTTGGACCACATTGCACCATGCGTTATCTTTATGGATGCTAGGGGGAATAGAAGGGGATTCCAGCTCACAGAGGATGGCAAAGAGTTCACATGAGCAAGATGTTGCTTTGGAAATCCTTTCGTTGTATGACAATGCGTTGGCCTTGTTAATGGATTGTCTATACAGACAGGAGGCGTCTGTGAAGAGGGCTTTGTTGGTTGAGCTGGGGTTTTTTGTCAAGAGGAATCTGCTTCTCTTTTCTTTGTTTGCAGGGCCTTACGTTCTGGTGTGAACCAAGAGTTAAGGTGTTGGGCGTTCTTTTGTTTTCTGGTTTTGAGAGGGGCCAGGAGATTAAGGGTGTTGATGAGCAGATCGTTGTAGGGCTGCACCAAGGTGGCGATATTGTTGGAGTTGGGCAGGGGCTCCTTGGGGAGAGGGATGATGCGGTCGATTGTGAGGTTGCGGGTGCTACGTGCAAGGATGGTGGCGGGTTTGGGGGTGGCTAGGGTGGCTGCATGACCGATAATGATGGGGATGGAGAAGAGTATGGTATTGTGGTCAGACCAGGGGCCGGGGCAGTTAGCAAGGATGATGGCGTTGCTGTTGTGGTCCAGGATTCAGTCCAGCATGCAGCCCTAAGCATGGGTGGGTCCGCAGATTAATTGGTTGTAGTTAAGAGCTGTCATTAAGTGTGTCAGTGAGGTGGCGTCTGAGTCTAGAGGGTCACTGTAGCCGAGGTTGAGGTCACCAAGGATGAGGCACTGGGTGTTGGGTTTCAGGTTGCTGAGAGCAAGCTGTGAGAGGTCTGTCTCGAAGCTGGCTGGCGGGCCAGAGGGCCGGTAGATGAGTTGGAGGGTGATGGAAGAGTTAGCTGAGCATTTGATTTTGGCCGTGGTGATTTCACAATTGGGGATAGGGGTCGTTTTCAAGGGATGCAGGGTGATGGTGTTTGTATAGATCAGTGCGACACCACCCCCTTTGGTCTGGGTTCTGTCGCAGTGCAGTATGATGTAGCCGTTTGGAATGGGAGAGTGCTGAGCCAGAGGAGAGGGTGAGCCATGTTTCGGTGAGAGCGAGGATGTCTAGATTGTTGTTGGTGATGAGGTCATGAATGTTGTGTGCAAATGCTGTCAGAGATCTGGTGTTGAGAAGGGCACAGTGCATGTCAGGAACTTAACTCTGCAGGCTCTTTCAAATAACATTGTAATGTTTGGCGATTTGACAGCATTGGTCAACATTTACATTATCGGACCAGCACATGTACTCATCGCCAATTGAGTTCCCCGCACTGCACCTCTAATGCAGCGGGCTTGTACCTATAAACCGAGCATCACTAACCGAAGCACACACAAAGTTCCATACATTTCTCCCAGATCAGAGTAAGGTTTGAGCATTGCATATCTTTGAAGGGATGTAACTTTGGATGTTAGGAGGCAGAGCAAGGTCTAAAAGAACTGCAATAACCATGAAGGTAACTTTTCCTTTTTCTATCATTGTGCTGTGCCTCCATCTTAATCTGTTTGCAATCCAGAATAAACGGATTAACAATTTGGGATGGGGTCAAAGTGAAGGGATTTCACAGAACCTCTTGGACAAAAGAAAACACACCATACATGTTGCGTGGCCCCTGCGGCAGTCCTTCATATTTCCAAGATAGAGACATGCCTCAGTGTTGCTTTTATCTGGTGGAGTGCGCATGAGGCCACTAGGGTGCTGGAATCGTTGCAGTTCATGGGAATGAGTTATGCAGGGAACAATCCTTCGGGCTAGGGTTGCCTTGGATGTTTTCTTGGCAGAGATAACAACACAATCAATGGAAAAAGGTGATATGTAGTCCTGAGTGCCTTAGTTCTCCCGAGTTAACATTTGAATTCTGTTAAGACATCCAGATTGTGAAATGTTTCCTAATTTGAGGAAGCATGAGATTTAAGCTGAACAATTTGGAGTATGATTTCTTTATTGAGGTATTTTCTGAAAGGGCTTTAGGTATGATGGATGATTGAGCTTGAAATTTGATTGTTCTTCTAGCTAATGTTATAGCCACAAACTAAGTTCACATGCCATGATGCAACAGGCTCAAAGGGTCTGTTCCTTTGCAAGCCAAGCCCTAAAAGCAGCTCTCACTGTGATTGGACTCTCTAATGGGAAGGTAAAATAAGGCAGTTGAAAGGGCGCTTCACAGAGACGTGGTCGGCGGCGACCAAGATGGCCGCTTCTTAAACGAGCTCTAACGAATCCCGGGTGGAGTATTCCACAGAGCACCCTTGTTGCGGGGAAGCTGTGTCGCCCAGGTGGCTCACTGAAGGGCCGAAGACGCCTGTGAGCGGGCTCCCGGTCTGAAGAGGGCAGGTGGTGCAGGGCAGGGCCAGGGGACCTGCAGGCAGTGAGTCGGGACGGGTGACAGCCTGCCATCACCTGACCAGTGGTGGCTGGGGTAGCACTGTGCCTCGTGGCAATGGGCACTGGAGGAGTGGAGGCCCGGTGGGCCTGTGGCAAGCAGCACATAGCTGAACGCCTTCGCAGCTCATGAATAGGTGAAGTGAGCGTCGGCCGGCCCTGGATGCCATCCGCATAGAAGGACCTGCCGCGGCCTGAGCCCAGCATATGAGCACTCTCCCCAGGATTTGTGGCTTGTGTCCCAGGGGATACTGACGGTGGGAGTCCAGGTTGTGTGGAGATTGGAGGAGAGCTTGGACTGATATCTGGGCCCTCTAAGGGTGAGTGCCTTTGCTCAGTGCTCTGCTGGTCTGGCAGGAGGGCCGGAAAACATTATGACAGCTTTGAGACCTGTCTGGGTCTTTAAGTCTTCGCCCCCCCCCCCAATCTGGAAAGAGTGACTGGGGGCTATGTCCTGGGGTGCCTGGTATTGTGCCCCTGAGGTGGCCTCTTGGCGGTGTGTGTGCCTTTGGAGAGAAGTTGGCAACATTGAAGGACTGCCTGTGGAGATGACCTGACCAGCCCCCCAGATGGTGTCTATCCAGAAGCCAACAGTGCTGTTGGTGGCTGCTTGACTAGATGTAAACTGGTGGCCTGGGAAGTCTCCCCACCTCCAGGGGCTGTCTGCTGAGTCTCACCAGGCAGTATGGGGTATGGCTGCCGGGAGGTTCAGGGATCGCCACCCTGGGAGTGTCAACGCTGAGAGGAGAGATACGCAGCATCAAGGGGGCGGCAGGCACTGAAGCACGGAACAGAAGAAATTGAGGTCGGTGACATCCTTGTGGACCCCTGTGATGGACCGTGAAGGGGCGGGCAGTGCTGGTAGACCGATCGTAGCCCCAATTGCAATGGCAAAGGAGCAGGGAGGTGGGGCTGCCCCTCTTTCAAAAAAAGGCCTACAGGAATGTATGACCACCCTGAAGCTCTCTGCCTCGGTAAGGAAGGAGATTGCATCTGCAAGCGAAGGGCTTCAGAAATCCCTAGATATGCTCTATAGGGACCAGAAGCAGATCAACACGAGAGTTGGGGATGCAGAGGATTCAATACACTGCCTACAAGATGATGTCATCCATTTGCAGAGTGAGCTGGCTGGAGCAAAACAGGGAATTGAAGAGTTAATCTCCACCATTGAAGACTTGGAGAATAGGCATAGGAGGGAGAACCTCATAATTTGGGGCCTCGAGGAAACAGCTTAGGGGATGGACATGAGGGTGTGGGTTCTTTTCTTTTTCAAAGGCACCTTCCACTGCATTGCAGCAGATACCATCCTCCTTGACAGAGTACACAGAGTTGGGCCCCTCCGGAAGGGTCAGCAGGGCCAGCCCAGAGACATTCTCACGAAATGTCATGCCATTACGGCCAAGGACTAGATCATGAGGGCCTCTAAGTCAATCGGGGAGATTTCCTACGGCACCCAGAAACGTCTCATCTTAATAAATTGTTCACCAATCCACTGGAATCATGAGTGGTCATTTCTTCCATCACAATTTGCTGCCTTAATACGTTGCATTCCTGTTGCACTGAGGCCAGATCCAATGGCTGCTGGGCGCACTTCCTGGTGATCTCCCAGGGACCAGGAGAGATTTTCTTTAATCAGAGGGGATAGCTGGCTGGAGACTTGAGGACGGCGGACAGAACAGGAGCGGAAGCAAGAGACGATCGAAAAATTGTGGGTTGGTGAACACAGGTAATTGCATCAATTATTATTATTTATTGTCACCTAGTTCATCCTGTGAACTTTTTACAAACTTAACAGTAATTGCATCAATGTATCATGATGTCATGTATTGTGTTGTCTGAAAAAGGCAGGGGTTAATGTTCGTCTTTTGAAATCTGGAAAATTAAACTGAAATCTGAAGTCTGGGATCTGTTGGCAGTGTCCAAGAATACAGGAGGGAAAGTACCCTGCCTAACAGAACTGGTTATCTGAATTAGGGAAAAGTGAAAAACGGCCTGGCCACCGCAGTGTAAAAGCAGCACATCCATGCTCCCTACTGACTTAAGAGAAACTGAGACCGCTGTGCTGGTCAGAGTGGTGTAGGATTGATCAGGGATTAGGGCGAATGTGTGCTGTATGAGTGGGAAGAAAATATTTTGAATGAGAACCCCATGATTGTCTTGTCTTAACCCATACCTTGTTACTTGAAACTCTTGGGGCCTAATTACGAGTATGGAGGCAGCCATGGAGCTATTAGCTATTAGCTCCATGGCTGCCTCCATACCGGGCTCCATTACCGGGTTCCTGCAATAAGGACTTACCGGGTCATTCCGACTCCTTGCAGGAACTATTCCCCATTCCCATTTGAGCCCCCATAGGGCTCAATGGAATGGGGAGGGAGGTAATAACGGGCACATTATGAATGGCCCGTTATTATCTCCCTCTTCCCCTCGCGGGACCCGGAAAAGATGTCTGGTTTTACCAGACGTCTGATCCGGGTCCCGCAAAGGGAACCTCGTAATCGGCACTCCCGTAATGAAGGGGGCCGGTCCCGTACCGGCCCCCTTCATTACGGGAGCGCCACTCTTATGATGAGGCCCTTAATGTGCCACCCAGTTGCAATCTCGCTTTATATTTCACACTCGTCTCTATCCTAGTAGAGGAGCTGTAATAGGCTTTGTTTCTACTGATTATGTGTCTTGTCTTTGACGCTTTCCTACCCATATCTCTGAAAAGCTGAATACTTCTCTACATTGTGGGTAGCATAATGGGAGAAATAGGCTGCAAACTAGCAGTCATCTGAATCTGCCCAACACCTCCGGGTGTTTCTGAAATTTCTGTATGTGGGGGAGTAACAGTTAGTGAGCCGTGCCCACGCCGCCAGCCACGGAACTCAATAGCATCCTGATGCAGATTTATTTATTTATTTTATTTCAATTTTTATAAAGCGCCACACGCCCGTGGGCCTCAGAACACACAAATAAACAAAGACAGACAACAAACACATGGAGTCTGAGGGTCAGCAGAGTTCCATAGCAAAGGAGTTTGGACATTGAAAGTGGGACCCCCAAAGTGTACCAATTTGTACCTGGGCTGAATGAATGTAGGACAGGCGGAGGATCAAAGCTCCTTACCTCCTACCTTGGATTTTATTCTGTCAGTAAGATAGATGAGACACACATTTTTTCGGCATTCCTTGGGGGTCATTCCGAGTATGGTGGTAGCCATGGAGCAATTAGCTCCATGGCTGCCTCCCATACCGGTACCGACTCCGGTGTGGTTCAATGGGGACTTACCGGTCCATTCCGACCCTGGAGGGACCGGAAAGTCTCCATTGAACATACCATTCCCCATTCCCATTGAGCCCCCATAGGGCTCAATTGGAATGGGGAGTGCGCAAATAACGGGCTAGTGATTGGCAAGCCCGTTATTTGCGCCCTGGTCCCCTAACGGTGCCCGGTATCCCCTACAGCCCGACTCGGAATGACCCCCAAGGTCAGGATCTTATGGGTACTCCCATGTCTAACAGGTAGCTAGTGGAGTGACCTTCTGGCCTCTGAGATGTGGGCACATTTGGGTAGTCCCTGTATAGCTCGGACAGCATTATTTTGTACGATCTGCAGGGCTTGAATATTTGCTTGCATTGTGCCTGCCAGAAGACTATTATAGTAGTCAAGCCTGGATTTGACTAATGCAGTGGCAAGCAAGGCACAATTGTTGGTTGAAAGAAAGGGGCGAATATAATAAATTTGCTTCGTGATCAGGCTGCAGGATGATCGGATGAAGGCGACATGGGGAAGCATAGATAACTCATCATCAAGGATGACTCCCAGTGTCTTCACCTTCTTCAGTACAGGGATAATGTTTGAAGCAATAGTGAAGTTGGCATAGGCAATGTCTAATTTGCTCAAGCAGACTTTAGATGCCACAATTAAGAGCTCCGTTTTCTTTTTTAATTAAGGGCAAGCGAGTTGGCTTTATAGATGGTATTAATGGCAGGCGAATCCTGCTCATAATTCCCACTCAACTGGAAGACGACCTGGGTACGATTGGCGTAGTTTGTATACCGAGCCCACAGTGCGTCTAGCATGTCAAGAAGTGGGTGAATATAGATGTTAAACAATGTTGGGGAAAGACAAGACCCCAGTGGGACTCCACAGGTTTGAGAAATGGGGTCTGAACTTTCTTCCCCAACAGCCACTCGGACAGTAAGTGGACCAAGAAATTATGAGATCCACTGAGAGGCGACTGGGGAGCAGTTGGTGACCTCCCTCAAGCGTGTTACCAGGAGTGAGTGGTCCACCAAATCAAAGGCTGCAGAGAGGTCCAAAAGCATCAGCAAGGCAGGATGACCATTATCCACCATGCCGGCCAAGGTGGATTTAAGGTCCAGCATGGCGGTTTCCGACCCCTGCTGAGCCCTGAACCCCGATTGGCATGTTCCGAGAATCCCATGGTCTTCAATATGTTTTTGCAGCTGGTGATAGGCCAATTTATCCATGATCTTGAGGATAAAAGGCACATTCGTGATGGGCCGATAGTTGTCTTGAACCTGTGGATCAAGACTAGGTTTTTTCAGCAATGGCGTGATACAGGCCTCCTTAAGGGAGGAGGGGACCACACCTTTGTCAAAAGAGAGGTTAATGAGCCTAGTCATCCAGCGTACAAGAACCGAAATGGAGTCCTTAAAGACATCCACGGGGCAGGTGTCTGCAGGACAGGTGATAGGTTTTAGGTCCTGAATAATTTTAGTAACTTGCTCATCAGTATAATGAGAGAAGTGGAAACATGGTATATTACTTTCTATATGGTATATAGAACATGGTATATTATATTAATGTCAGGGGGGTGCCTGTAAGGTAATAAGAGTCCTGCGTGATAACAAGGTTATTGATGGTCTCTCTATGAGTAAATATTTTTGCCAGGGAGCCGTCATGGATTATCTGACACCATGCAGCATCCTTGGTAACATTAGAGGGGGTGGATCCTGAAAGTCCTTCAATACTTTGAAAAGCTCACTTGACATTAGATCGAGCATTATTAATCAGATTATTGTAATAGGATGACTTGGAGGAAGTAATTTCAGTCTTGTATTTCTTAACAGCCAGTTTATACTGCAGTAACGAGTCTGGGTTAGGGTTTTTCCGCCAGGCCCTTTCAGACTTCCTTTTCGCTTGTCTGGCAGAGATGGTATCGTCAGAGAACCAGGTATTGTGATGCATTTCCGGCTTGATAATTTTTTGTTTTATAGGGGGCCAGATCTGAAATGGCTTGTTTTAGAGAGGAGGTAAAGTGATCCACAAGCAAGGAAGACTGGGAGAAGCTAGACAGAGGTTTAAGGTTCGAGGCCAGATGTTTCGAGAGACTGTCAGGTGTAACACTTTTAAAGTTACGGGCAAGCTTGGTGATCCTGGGTAAAGCTTTCTTTTTAGCTGTAGGTTTCAGGAAGTTAAGTGAAGCTTGAATCAAAAAATGGTCGGACCATACACAGGGTAATACCTGCAGATTAGAGATTGCGATATTTTGGGATACCAACCAGTCCAGGGTGTGCCGTCCTAGATGGGTTGCAACATCCACCCACTGTTTAAGTCCTAGTGAGGAGAATGAATCAGAGAGGGCAAGGCCCTGTTTATCCAAGATGTCATTGGCCCAAATAATTCAAGTCACCCAGAATGATTAATGGGTTCCTAGATTTGCTAATATGGGTGGTTAACTCCATAATTTGTTCCTCAAAGTGTGGCATGATTTTAGGGGGTCTGTATGGAACAAGCACATTTAGCGAGGAATTCTCTGAAGTTTTAATTTTAACCCATAAAGATTCACAACCATCCAGACTGTCATGTGGAATAACTTGACAGTCAAGGTGCTCCTTACATATAAGTGCCACCCCTCCCCAGATGGAGTTAGGAACGGACCCGGATCTTTAATAAGCCATACCTTGTCTTACCCTCGCGAGCATGGGTTCAGGGGAGTCTAGAAAAGGGGTACTCCCTCCTAAAGGGAGTCCAGCACACTTCATGTTTAGTCACCACTCGCCAAAAGCATGCCAGTACCTAGAACAATGGTACGAATATACACAGAGTGAATTACCTAAACATATCCCCCAGGTAGGCACATTTGATCTAGACAGGAAACCGAATTTACCAAAGGCATTAGAGAAGAAAAGCACACGCGTACACCAACACCAATGGGATAGTTACCTCGACAGGTATACCGAAGCCACTAAAAGGCATACTGAATCTAAGACCCGGGCACTGAAAGACTCTCAAGAAAAGCTCCAGAAGCAAGAAGAATCCAAGAAAACTGAGTACTCTAACCAGCAGGTACCAGACCACAAAGCTGAGTACAACCGATTATATCCCGTTCTCCAAGAGGAGCCCCTGTTAATAAAAAGCCCGAAGATATTTTGGGCACTTCTACCTTGAACACCCTGCCCGATCAATGACCAGGTAGCCCAGATTCCACTCAGCCGCCAACCTATCACCAGTCCACTCTAATAAACTCGACGGGCCCATTTACTCATGAAATACAAGCTGACATTTCTAAACTGTTTTCGCCTGCCTCAGGCATGTTCGAAGGATTCCTAATATCGACAGTCAATACCAGCACTGGTGTATTCCCGCTCACACAGCTAATAGGCGAGGGTCACACAGGCACGGCTGCCGCCGGAGTTTCATTTTTTCCAACCTCTGGCAATGGGGATGTATTGATATTGATATTTTATTTCTATCGCGCTCGTACACAAGTGTTTGTACAGGAATGTACAGGGCCATTCCGACCTTGGCGGACCCTGTATGTCTCTATTGCCGGGTGCCGGAATCCATTACTCCCCATTGCCATTCGAGCCCCGTAGAACTCAATGGGAACGGGGAGATTGGATGCACCGGTTTTAACGGGCAGAAAGGCACCCGCAAGCACAACTCGTAGTTTGCCGGTCCGGGAACTACGGTACCGGCATGCTTACCGGTACTGTAGTTCCCGGACCAGCAAACTTATAATGAGGGCCAGTGTTTCAAACGGTATTCTGGGATAGTTGATGCCGTGCTTACTGAGTCAAGCCATGGTGACTCAGTTTCTTATGGGGTTGCAACCCAAGGTATCTGAAGGAATTAAGGCAGTGATGATAGGATGGGAAGGAAAGGGGTTGGTAGAAGTTTTGTTAGCCACACAGCATTTCCATGAGAAGGTTGAGAGACAAAAGGAAACCACAGAAGCCAAGCTCATGGCGCTGCAAATAGAGTTTACGGTATCACTACATAATATCCGCAACAAAAATATTGGCGTAGATATGGTCGTTTGGTTCGCCATAGGTGATATTTTTGTTGGGGATATTATGTGAGAGCAGGGGTTGCGGGGGTGTCCCCCGCACATTAAAAAATGATGCAAGGGTGTTCCCCGCAGGGCCCATGTGTGAATTTCGCCGCTGAAATATGGCAATATTTTTGCATCGCAACATTTCTGCGGCGGAATTAACACATGGAACCGAGTTTACATCCTCCTCAGGGAAGTGGAGGGTTCTGTCCTGCTCTGGGAGGGCGAGAGCGGGGACGGGGAAGAGGGAGATGAGCACCTCAGTCATTCCAGTCGGGGCAAACTGCTCAAAGTTATTACTCAAACACGTACAGTGACCAGTGCAACTATTGTAAAGAGTTTGGGCACTGGAAAATGAATTCCCACATTGGCCTGAGTATGACGGTCGAGGAGGACAGCGAGCCTCACCACGCAGGGTGGCAAGGTCCCAACCGCCTCCACCACCACTGCATATAACTGATGTTTAGGATTGTCAAGGGGTTGCTGAGTTTGTTGCACCACTTATATCAATTGATCCTGCTGACCCATATGTTGATTGCATTGTTGCTGGACAAAAGTATTCATGTGTGGTTGATACGGGGCACCACGCTCCACACTAAAATGTTCTGAGTTTCCCCTGACACAGCACTCGGATGACATAGTAAACGCTGTACGTATAGGAGGTACTCCAATACCTCATCCTGTGTCCACCCCACTTATGGTCACAATAGGCCCAATTTCTGACCAACCTTCATTTTTGCTAAGCCCTTGTTCCCCAGTGAATTTGTTTGGGCTAGATTTATTGTGTAAACTAAGCTGCAATAGTCACTGCTCCCATGAGGGTATATAGCTTGACATCCCTGATAATAGAGTGCATGAGGTGCTGGCGATATTGCAGGAAGTCACCAATCCGGACCCTGCGGACCAAGCCAGCACCCCCTGTCGGCGGTAGGGGCTGTTGGACCTGGTCTCCACCAAATTATGGTACTGATACTCGCTATATGGTTAATACTAAACGAGTCAAAATCACTTTGCATCCTGCCAAGCCCTTTCCACGTGTACCTCAATTTCCTATTTCCCAACAGGCTGAAGGTATCCGCCCCCGGATAGAATCCTTTTTCCAAAAAGGTCTCTGTGTGCCAACCCGCAGCCCCTGAAATACTCCGATCTTGCCTGCGTAAACATCAGGTAAAGAGATTTATCATACCCAACTTTTCCTGTGGTACCCAATCCAGCTACCTTTTTGTCATGTATCCCCTATTCAGTCAAGTATTTCACTGTTGTAAACCTGTGTTCAGCATTTTTACCCATACAACGTGATACTATCTCTTCGCGTTCACTCATAAATCGACTCGGTACACGCTCACTAGGCTACCGATGGGATGCGTAGAAAGCCTGACCTGTTTTCCCAGATCTTAAAGATAGATCTTGATTCAGTACAGTTCCCAGGTGGGTCAACACTGTTGCAGTACCTAGACAATCTTCTCATAGCCTCCGTCTCCTTGGAAGAGTGTGAGGAAGACACACTGGTCCTGTTGAAAGCTCTTGCTGAATAGGGTCACAAGGCATCTAAAGACAAATTACAGTTATGTCTGCCCTGTGTGCAATACGTGGACCATAAGCTATCTGCAGGGGAAAGACACTTGTCCCAGGATCGGATTAGAACACTAACAACTGGATATAGTGGGAGAATAAAAAAGTCCCAAGGTGACTTCCAACATGGCCACCGTGGCTAGCACACCGTGAGGAGGTGCGCTCCGACCCCACATGCGAATAACGGTGCCTGAACGCTGGTGAATACCCGTCCCCGGGCATCTCAAGGCAAGATAAGGCACTACCAACAAGCCAACCCCGAAAATCCTGCACTGTGACAGCGCTCTGCCCGGAACAGCACCATCAAAGGGCAGAGTGCAGGAGAGAACTGAGGGCCGCAGCATGCAAGTGATCTACAACAACGCTGTGTGGCGAGGCGGCTCCGAGCGCACCGAGCCGCGAACATAGTAAAATTGTGAGCGAGCCGGAATGCGAGTCGTCAGCCAGCCACCCGCTACCCAGCTCACATATCAGCATCTCTGCATTTCTGTTGACTTGGCACCTCCGAAGCAAAGAGACCGGGACCGGTATCGGCCGCATCCCTCAGAAAAGTCAGGTATCCCGAGGAGAACAGCAAACCTCCATCCGGAGGTAGCGAGCATCGCGGAGGCGAGAGAGGGTCGGGCCGGAGGCCGGGCTCAGAGCGCAATCGATTCAGAACCATCAACGAGTTGTGGTGAGGCTCCCCGGCCCCCCTGCCCCTCCCGGTCCACACAACAAAGCCTCACCAGCAAGCTCCCCGTGCTGCCCCGAGGCCAGGTGCACCAGAGCGGGGGTAACCTGGAAAGGGAAGCAGAGCGGGGTAGAATGAGCCCAACCATCAGCATCTCCCAGGGTAGCGGAAGCAAGCAACCTCACCCGGAGACCCCCAAAAGAAGGATGGCCCGACCTGAAAGGAAGGGGCACCCTTCTATAATAAAGGGCCCCCTAGAAGGGTATTACCCAAAGGAAGTAAGTCTACCAAACCAACACAGGGGGGATCCACTCAACCAAAGCAAGGACTGGCACATAGCTGGTAAGACCACCAGGCCACCCCAGGGGGGTGGTCCATTCTCCTACGGCAAAGTACGGCATCCAAGCCCTCCAAGAAATAGACCAGCAAGAACAGAAAAGATTACAACCGGATGGGCCCAACAAAGCAATAAGGCCAGGAGAGCAGCCCGCTGGGCCCATAGTAAGATCTGGGCCTCATTAGTCACAGACACCCTCACGAGGTGGTGCAGGAGGGTAGACACACACCAAGGGTCAGCCAAGTGGAAAAAGGAAGTGACCCCTCATGCCACATGTAACAGATAAGAAGGGGCCCCTCCCCTCCAACCGGCAGAAGCAAACAGTCCGCAGGATTGACTTAGGTGCACGGGAGGGCTGCACAATGTCAGAAAATAGAGGAAAAGACTCTGACCGCACTCTCGCGAAAGGGGGAAAAAGACCCAGGAGGGACCGATCCAGAAGATGCGGAGAAAGGAAGGGGGAGCCCAGTCCGATAGGGAACAAGAAGGGGAAATAGAAGATGAGGCCACCGTCTGAACCAGTTCACGGAGAGCCCAGTGGAGCAAACGGTCACCCAAAAGGTCCTTGAGTGATGCCTTCAGGCATTTGGAGAAAAAATGGCCTCCACCATACAATCCCAAATGGACAGGATGAGGGAGGACCTAACGAAGCCGCTAAGGGAAGTGAAAGGAGACCTACATACGTTAGAAGGGAGAGTCGACACGAATGAGTGAGCACTGCAGGAAATGGCCGACGACACCCATAAGATGGAGGACTTGATGGAGCAATTCGCTAGTGCCACCCACAACCTGGAAATGTAGATGGAGGACCTAGAGAATAGGTCAAGGAGGGTGAACATTAGGGTTAAGTCACTTCTAGAAGCAGTGGGAGACGTGGAGCTACCCCAAAAGATTAAGCAGATATTCGCTGACCTGGTAGTCACGTCAGACCCTGCGGAGATCCGGGTGGACCGTGTGCACAGAGTGGGACCGAAAAGGAACGAACCAGGGGCACGCCCAAAAGATGCCCTGGTAGCCATGCACGACTATGCACAGAAAGAAAAAATGTTGGCCGGAGCTAGACACGACAAAGATCTAAACTTCAGCGGTGTCCCCATACAGCTATATCAGGACATCTCCCAGGTCACCCTCACTAAACGGGGATTGATGCGCCCAATCACGCAAGAATTGATGAAAAAGGGAATAAGATATAGATGGACATTCCCAATCAGACTAATATTTGACTATGAAGGAAGGCAAAGAAGAATAACCATAGTGGAGGAGGTAGCGGCCCTTCTGGGAATAGAGGCTGAGGAAACCAACAGCGAGGATCGGGGCCCAACAAAGGACAACTCAAGGAGAAAGTCATGGAATGAATCACCCAGGGAAACAAAAAGAAGGCAAGACAACTGCAAGGGCCAAAGGGGAAAACTCCTGGGTAGGCTCCGGGAGGGGAAACTTCATCTGAATAGGCCAAGACATCAAGGACACCCAGGGAGGGGTTACATAACACAAAGCTTTGGGGGAGACACGGAGGGGAACTCGTGGGAGTAAGTCATGGGTCGGGGGAGTGGAAGTGAGCCCAATCCTCAAGAAGACAGGTCGGGAGGGGCTAGAGGCTGGTTGGCCCACACCAGCGAGGGGAGGGGGTCAGGGGAGAGCAGGGAGTAGGGGAGAGGGCAGGGGGGAGCAAAGGGGGGAACTCTGATCCAAACCTACTCGATCGTTTCAGCACAAGACACTGGTAACACACACACCCCTAGTAGATGGATAGGCAGAAAACACTAAATGTGCTATCACTGAACATTAAGGGCCTTAACTCCCTAATAAAAAGAAAGAAGCTAGAGCTCTTCCTGGCTAGAGAAAACCTGGATGTGGTCACTTTCCAGGAGACACACATACACAGCAGGGACAAGCACAAGCTGAGAATTCAGGGATACAGAAAAATGCAGCAATCTAACGGTGCGGCCAAGAAAGGGGGAGTCCTTCTAGCACTGAAGAACAACCTGGATCTCACACTGATAGACCATATCAGGGACAATAAGCAGAGGTTCTTAGCATCCAGGGAACCTCCAAGGAAGAGGGGAGGTCTTCACATTGTCCACGCTTTACGCTCCGAATGCTGGTCAGGACCGGTTCATTCAATCCACACTACAGAAACTGGAGGGATTTGCAAATGGAAGGATAATACTCAATGGGGACTTCAACCTAGCATGGGACCCTGATAGGGATAGGGATAGGAGCGCAAGAATCTCATACTCCCAAAATAAACCCTCAAAGGAGCTTAAAGGAAAAATGTAAAGTCTGGCTCTGGTGGACGCTTGGAGTGAGAAAAGGGGGGGATACAAGGTGATACACATTCTACCCCCATGTGCATAAAACTGCATCGAGAATAGATTATATGTGGGTGTCACGCTCCCTAATGGGGCAAATTGCAGATATAGAGGGGGGGCAATAAGATTGTTAGACCACACCCCCATCACACTAAAGATCAGAAGGAATTTGGGCGCCCCAGGCTTATGCAGGTGAAAATTCCCTGCATATATCTTTAAGCTGAGATAAGAACTAGGGGAGGAAATAGAGGAGTTCTTCCAAAATAACGAAAGTCCTGAAGTCACCCCAGCACGATCTGGGACGCATTCAAGGCTACAATCCGATGGGAAATAATAGTGATCAAGGCCAGGAGGGCTAAGGAGCATAGACTTGTGGAAGAGGAGTTAGAAACCAAACTGAAAACGATAATGCTAAAGATGGCATCGGGATAAGTGGAGAAATCACAAGATAGTATAGGGCGATTAGGGTCCAACTAGAGAGCTTACAGGCCAGGCGGGCGGAACGTTCACTAGCCTATCTCAGACAAAGGTATTACGTGAAAGTGAATAAAGCCGACAAGCTAAGGGCACGAATAATGAGAAGGGAATAAAGGGAAAGGACTATCCTAAATTAAAGAAGGGGGGACTCTGATACACCAGAAATTACAAGGGAGTTTGCAACATACTACTCTGCCCTATATAAGACAGACGACCCTCCACCTACGGCCCAATTAGACTACTTGGAGGGATCCAACCTACCCAGATTACCGGCCCAGGAAAGGGCGGATCTGGAGAAACCCATTTCACTTGAAGAGGTGAAGAAAGCTATTTTGTCACTCCCAACCAATAAGGCCCCAGGCCCCAACGGCTTTACCACTGATTTCTACAGATTCTCAAAGACCAGCTGGCTCCTCGCCTAACTACCCTTTTCAACTACTTTGGAGATGGGGGGAAGGGAAATCTCCCACTATGGAAGAAGCGAAAGTGGTCCTTGTTCCCAAGCCACTTTATGCGGTTCTTACAGACCAATTGCGCTAATCAACACTGAAGCGAACAGATTGGAACACCTTATGCTGCAACTGGTGGACACTGACCAGTCAGGGTTTATTAAAGGCAGGCAGACACACGTTAACACCCGAAGCATCACCCACCTGATCGGAAAAGTCAGCAAAGCCTGTACTCCCGCTCTGCTAGTCACTCTGGACGCAGAGAAAGCGTTTGATAGGGTGGAGTGGCGGTTTCTACTGCACATCATGAGCAAAATGGGCTTTGGGGGGGCCTTCTTAGCAAAAGGTTCTGCTAACTATCGCAACCCCTCCCTGTGCCTCCTGGTCAACGGGTACCTCTCGGCTCCGGTAAAGGTGTCGAGAGGAACTAAACAGGGATGCCCATTGTCCCCACTCCTCTATGCACTGCACTTAGAACCACTGCTAATAAAATAAGAGACACAAAGGAAATAGAAGGAATCCCGTTAGGACGGAAGGAACATAAAGTCGCAGCATTCGCAGATGACATGTTGTTAATAGTAACAAACCCAGAGAAATCACTCAGAGCCATAGACGAGACACTGGCCCTCTTCCGCGAGGTAGCAGGAATGCAAATAAACAGAAATAAATCAGAGATCCTGAATCTCACCGTTTCTCAGGACTGGGAAAAGGAACTGAAAAGGGCATTCCCGCACACCTAGGCATCTAACAACTTAAAAAACCTGGGAGTAAGAATCACCAAAACAGTAGACCAACTATTTGCAGCCACCTAAACCCCATTATTAGACACCTTCAAAACTATGCCAGCCAACTGGGGTCGACTGGCAATCTCCTGGATGGGAAGAATCAAAGTCTTGAAAATGTCCATCCTACCAAAGCTATTATACACCTTCATGGCCCTCCCCGTAAAAATCCCAATGTCATACTTCAAAGCCATCCGGAGTATAACTAATACATTCATCTGGGCCCACAAAAAGCCAAGAATATTGGGCGTAGTGATGAAGCTGCCAAGGAATAGGGGAGGAATGGGGGAACCAGACCTCAAGGCATATTACTATGCAGCACAGCTCAAAGTTATCAGGGATTGGTTTAGGGACAATCGAGGGAAAGAATTGATAGATATGGACAGAGCAGTAGTAGGGGATCATCTGGGAGACGTCCTCTGGCTACCCAGGGAAGACAGACCCCCCAATATGTATAGGAGCGAAATTGAGACCCTAGTGGCTAACACATGGGATACGGTGGCTTCCTTCCCCTCGACTCTCATCCCGATTTTCAGGAACCCACAATTCACACCAGGACTCCCCGGTCATGGCTACCGTAAATGGCAAAAGGGGGGTCCCACAAAACCCGGCATATGTTCGAGGGAGGGGAAATAAAATCCTTCTCCCAGTTTAAAACAGACTTCAGGGTGGAGGAGCAGGATAGGTATCCGTATGTTCAGCTAAGACACTGCCTGGTAAACCCCAAAGTTAAGGAGCATCGACCAGGGAAAAGGAGGGGAAGAACCCAATGAGGAGGCCCAATGGAGGGAATTATGGACCAACATCCCCAAATTAGCTAAATCACTACAAATACAGGAATTGTGGATGAAACTGATGTACCGATGGCATATGACCCCTGTCAAGATGGCAACATTCTCACGCTCCACGCTATGCTGGAGGGAATGTGGAGGGGAAGGGAGCTGGAGGCACATATGGTGGCAATCCCCAAAGCTTAAACAGTACTGGCAAATGATACAGGGGGCCGTGGCTGAAACACTGGGGGTGACCCTTGGGGCTAACATGGGCCTGTTTATCCTGGGCTTGGGGGGCGAGCTGGAAAATCTACACACAAAGGCCCAACATAAAGTGTATGTGATTATGGTTTTGGAAGGGGCCCTATTAAGCCCAGAAGTGGAAGACTAAAACCGCACCCACGGACCATGAATGGACAGGCAAGGTATAGGACTTTGTGACTATGGAATGGATTTCATACTCGCTCCTAGGAGACCACCAGAAATTCCGCATGGACTGGGACCACGTGATGAAATTCCTAATGCGAGACTCCAAAAGCGCATGGTGTCCAAAAAGGTTATGTTTGACCAAAATGGCAATAAAAATTTTAATGAAAATAAAAAAAGTCCCAAGGGAGTTTAATGGGTGAAAAGGGAATTTAATGGGTGACTGGGTGAAGGCATTCTGCCATTAGGTCTTCACATCTAGTATAAGGCAGAATTAGACAGTAGGGTAAAATCTTCTATATCTACTAAACTGGGGTCAAGGATGCCTGTGTCTGGAAGGAGACACTAAAAAACGATGGTAGAGAGAGGGATGGCCCTAGGGCCACAAAAATTTCAATAAATACTCTTGAACCATCTATGGAGTTTGGAGTAATTCCTGTACCATCTGTGACACATGGTGTCATTGCGGGATCCTCAGGCCCCAATATAGAGGCTGCATATGTTGCTGAGAAAATGGAAAAGAGATCAGAGACAGAGGATTCCTGCTTAAGCACCAGCACTGAACCCCTTCACTGAGAAATTTGGGAAATAGGGGTAGAACTAGAATTCCTAACTTTAAATCCAGTTCCGGATGAAGGCAGGTATTCTTGCAAATCTGCTGACTCAGACCTTGCAGAGACTACAAACAGGAAGTACCTATCATCCTGGCATACAAGGTCAAGAGAAGTCTACTCGATCATATAAGCGGAGCCCGAGAAAAAACTAGTCAGTGGAGAAAGGCCCAAGGCAGTGGAAGCGAGCTACGAGTCATCCTATCTAGCGCTGCTTTCCAATAGTGGAGGAACCCTATAAGTTTGGATGAGGAAGACAAGGGGTAAGTGTCTTCCAGGCCTGATAAAGACCCTATCTTGATGGAAGATCTGCTAAGAACCCTGGTAGAGAGCCAATTGGCCATCAGTTGTCACCACCAGGAAACAATCACTGCTACACAGGACATCATCGCGGAGAGAAGACAGCAATCCGCAATACCCCAGCAGTACTACAAAATCTCGCTACAGGAGAGGACCACGCTGCTTTCTCCATCAATTTTGAAAGAGTTGCAGAAATCGCAGGATGGCACCAGGATTATTGGGCTCGATACATAACCCTATTACAAGAGAAGCACAGCAAGGCTTTCAAGCCCTCAATCCAGATGGGAGAACTGCATACGAAGACTTGAAAAGAGGCATCCTGGAAAGACTGGGACAGTATAGGGAACATTACCATTTCTGCCTGAGACACCTACGGTTAAGACAAGAAGAGACCCTTCGACAAATGCCATATAGAGTAATAGAATTACTCAACAAATGGTTGGTGGACAAGACCTATGAAGAAGTGAAGGGCATGCTCATCCTTAACCAGTTTATAGATTCACTACCGCCATATCTTCAGAAGGGGATCTGGCCGTTACATGAGCCTACGTTAGAAGAAGCCTTAGAAACAGCTAATGCCCATTGAAGAGCCATGTATGCTACAAAGGCTAGTGGGGGACTGAAAAAACCAAGCAACCTCAAATTGATGGGACAGGAAACCCCATCTCTAGCCATCCAGTCCCTGAGACTCCACCTGACTGGTAAAAACCTGAACCGTTACACCGTCCAGCGATCACTAAATATTATGCTTGCAGGAAGCCTGGGCATCTGGCCAGATTCTGTCTGTCGAAAACCAGGAAGAGCCTAAAGAAATTATACTTCTCCATATTGTGCTAAGCTTTCCCTTAGAGGCAGAAAAACAACCACAGTGGGCAGAGGAAATAGCTGATCCAGAATACCATGCAGACCTGTATCATAACAAGGAGCAGGGTCTCTATCAGGGGTCTGGGCTATGGGTACTATGGGAGAAATGTCTGTAAATTACATCTGCCAGTTAAAATCCAAAGTCACCCTGACAAAGCCCTGCTGGACTTGGGTAATAAGAACACTGCCATCTGTTGCAGATATGATCGCAATAGAGAACATACATCCAGCGGACCTAACTCAAATCATATGGTTCCATGGAAAAATAGACCTATACCCTCAAGAAATCAAGAAACAGTCACACTTAGCATCCTACACCAAGAGTTCCCTATGCCAATGATAGTCATGTCTGGGTTGCCTGAGGAAAGATTTCCAAAGCACAGATTTTCCACTTGTCGGTCAATGTCATGGGTAGGTTCATAGATAAAAAAGACTCCTTACATGGGTGGGGTGATGAGTCAGTCAGAGACCATGGAGAGAAATGGCAAGTAGAGGAAAAGGGGAGGTGTGTGTCAAGGCCAGTGCTCTGGACTTGTCAAGAAGGCATGGGAACCCCACTCAGCCAGGGGTGTGAAGCTTAACAGAGAGTAATCCAGACCCTGCCCTTTGCCTAAGGAGGATGGTGGCAGTTGAGAGGGCCTATTTTGTGTACCCCCCAGTGCCAGTCTATTTCTGAGCAGACCTCCTCGACAAGATGCTTGCCAGTGTTTTTAAGTTTCTCCTAGTGACAACACATCCAAACAAGAAACCGACAAGAAGCCTCAGAATAAGAGTTGCTATCCAGCGCCGCCTGCAGGAAGAGCAGCACTCTTGACATTCAGCCCCCAGGATTCTGAAAAATACTGCCGGCAGAGGCAAACCAGCAGAGAGAGAGGAAAGGCACAACAACTAGGATCAACACTGAAGATCCAATGGGAGACCTTACTACCAACCGTCAGTTATAAACCTCTCTGGGCATGAACCTGCAAATGCTGTTTGTTCTGTTGTCTCAAGGAACTTACCTTCTGCCAAAGCATGGGACAATAACACATTTAAATTTGTGGGGAAATGTAATACTACACATGACACTTACATCTAAATGAATAATTTCATGTGCAGAACAATGAAAAAAGGGCTTCCCCAGAATAAGGCACAAATAAATGCTTGAACTGGATACCTCATATGGTCAGGGCCCAACATTTGAAGCAGGCTTTGACTATTTCAGAAAACAAGTAAGATTTGACATACTCAACAAACAACACATGACTAAACATTATCTCACACCCTCCACCCCCACAATAGAGAAGGGCAATAAAAACAATCCAAGCAAATAAGGAAATCATATATAAACCAGCTGACAAAGGTGGCACTGTTGTGGTCATGGATACACAGACATAAAAAAGGAAAACATACAGAAACTTCTTTGATACAAATTATTACTAGCAACATATTGATGACCCCACTATGGAATACAGCACTGGAAAAAAATTCATCAAGTCCATTGCATGTTTTATTGAAAACACTTCAACATCTGATGCCGTATATTCAAGCTCCTGATATATTCTATATCACTCAGTCATCAGCTTTATTCTGTATAAAATCCATAAAAGCACACATCAGAATACCAATACAAATTTCATCTTGTAAAACACGCAGATTTCAGCCAGAACTTTACATAAACCAGAATGAAAACAGTTAAACCACACACAATTCAGACAGCTCAATAAGTATACCAGTGTTAAAACAGATTAAAATGGAATGGCAGTAAGATAGAAACAAAATCAGGATAAAACTACCGGAAGAGGATTGATTTCTGTCAGTCTAAGCCTCTTCAGCCATGCCTGATGAAGGAAGTTGGGAACAAAGTAAACAATATTAAGATCTCCTTCTATATGCACCTAAAGATCAAACCAGAAAACATAGGCTGCCTGGTCATCTCTGGAGCAAATACATTAACGATATCAGGATATACTGCATCCATGTTAAAAACTCTGGTGATGGACACATAAAGGTTTGAACAGGACGCAACACACTCCCTCAGGGAGATTCAAGAGGTAGGACATGTATCATGAGGTGCATTCCTGACCACTTTGGATGTCACCTCACTCCATTTCAAAATCCCATGTGATGCATGGTAGAGATTCCTGCAAAGAAGGTGAACAACAAGATAGACACCCCAATCATGGCCATCACAAATCTCATGAGATTCATACTCAAACACAAAATGTATTGCTTTCCACAACAGAGCTTTACCGCCACAGGCACAATAATGGCACCTCAGTATGGTAACCTTTTCATGGCAGACCTTGAACAAAAGTTCCTACAACAACATTGCTAGAAACCACTAACATACATGCAACAAAGTGACATCTTCATGATTTGGATAGAAGTCAATGATTCTCTTATTTAATTCTTTAATCACTAAACGGCTTCCATTTCTGCTTTACGTTAACTGTGGAATATTCCAAGAAGAGCATACACATCCTGAATACAGCTATCTCTGTTGTAAGGAAAGGCCACCTAGAAATGACTTTATATAAGGAACACATGGACAAGAATACTTACCCGCACAGGGCAAGTTTCCATTCAAGTCACACAAAATTATCTGCTATCTATAGCTAGCCATCCAGTACTAACGCACCTGCTCCAATAGGAAGACAAAGAACAGTCAACTCGTCACACTCAGCACATCTTTCTTGGAAAACAGTCACTCAGCCAGGCAAATTGACGCATTGAAAGTCACTCAGCCGGGCAAATTGACGCATTGAAAGTACCCAGGGACAACTGGCTACAATACAGAGACAGTGAAAATAGAAAACAAATACCCTTGGTTGTCACCTATCATTCAGCACTAAGACAACTGAATAAGATTACTAACTAGGGACCTACAACCAACATTTAGCAGGGATGATGAGCTGAGAGACATTTTTAAAGAAACTCCCTTAATTATATACAAGCAACTGAGAAACCTTGCATGATCTATGACCATAAGTGCAATCCCACTGATCAAGAACAAAGAAGTCAGGGAACATACCCGAACAAAGCTAGGAGCTGCAAACCGTGCCAACACATCTGCGCTGAACCTGCCATAACAAACCCACAGAACCACATAACAAAAGTACAAGGGACGTACAACTGCAGATTGTCCAATATTGTGTACATTATCCAATGCAAGAGATACCTGTAAGAAAGTATTTGGATGAGACCGGCCAGCAGCTGCATGAAAGGAGAACCCACATAGGTACACCATCTTGAACCACAAAACAGAAACACTAGTGGACCACCACTTTACACAGAGTGAGCACACACATCAGGACCTGTCAGTAACGGTTTTGAAAGGTTACCTCTTGAATATCACGCACAGAAGAACATGGGAGCTCAACTAATTGAAGATGCTTAAACTAAAAGACAGTCTTCTGAACACAGATAAGAGGTTTTATGACAACAAACTATGGTCAACCTTGAACCCAGGACTAGCAAGGCAACCACATCAACAAAGCCAGCAGACAACCCTGCAGTACCACCTCTCACCAACACCTGTTGAAAACTAAAGTTCAAAACGACTAATATGTAAGGATACAGGGCACTTATGTCACGTCTCCCAGTTTGCCCAATAATAGGCAACCCACTAGGCAACCCATGATCAGGCCGCATTTACCTGGCACATCACATCGGGGCACAAGAACGCGACCTTCTGCTCGACAGTGGAGAAAGATGACTGGTTTTCCAGGTGTTTTCCGACCTTCATTGTCCTGGCAACACCCGTGGAAACTCTCGCATGCCTTGCAGCACCGCCGAGGTACACAGCGATTCACGCGTCATGTGTGGTGAGTTGCTGCCAATCACGTTCATCCTCTGCCATCACGTGATTTTCCCACGGTGCCGCGTTTTTGCATCATATGACTACAACTAACAGTTAAAAGCGCCAGAAACCATTTGGTCATTCTGTCTGTGTGGTACTTTGGGACGGAGGTATTCAGTAATCGGCACGACCATCAAGATCAGAACAACTTACAATGTAAATCTTTGATGTTTAAGTTCAAGCGGTTGGACCCCATTAACGAGGATGAGATACAATGATATGACGGCAAACAGTGCATCATTCAAAATGATAACATATTTTATAATTGCCATATCTATGCAGGGCCGGTGCTACCACTAGGCCAACTAGGCGCTCGTCTATGACAAACTCAGCAGAAGGCACCAGTGTATGAAAGAAGGGGCTGTCCTGCACTTGTTTCCAATGTCAAACTGTGTTAATAAATCAATTCACTGTGGAGTTTGTTTACACAATCTTTCTTGCAGTGACATATCTATGAAGAGGAGGTGAAGGGGTGTTTGGGGTGAGGGGAAAAAGATGGCATATTGTGCAACCCCAGCACCAAACACAAAAATTTGAAGCAGGCCTTTTCATTTCTTTGCTCAGTCCGAGTGCTTGTGCATGCATTGTGCAGCTGCTTTCCTGCAAGCCTAGCAATGTTTTTATGGGCATACAATTTGCAAGAATTGAAACTGTAGCACTAGCACCTTTCCAGGGCTTGAAGATGCTGGACTTCCTCCAAGGCCCAGGCCACACTCAGGCCTGAGCCCCTGAAGGTACACGCACAAACAACTGAAATCAGTGTTCAACAACCCAGTAGGCCGGACAGCAGCAAGGCAGTTGAGTTGTTGTATTTTACTTCTTAGACTGGCCATCCTGAATATAAGACCAAGCAGTATACACACTACCCCTAAACTCGTTTTGTGGGTGTATATGTTTACATTTGGCATGAGTAGAGGAGGAGGTAGAAGGGGGAAAAGGGTTTGGTAAAAAAAAAAAAAGGCTGTAGCCAAGAGAAAGTGAACAAATGATTTAGGAGTGGATTCATGGAGAAGGATTTGCTGATGGGTAAAAAATTAGAAGAGATAAAGAGCAGATGGCTAGAGAATCGAAGGAATGGGGAATGCAAAGGGAAAGGGACTGGAGAGAGGAAGATCTTGCTGAACACCACAGAAAAACAAGTTACTTAACCGTGGTAACGTTCTTTCGACTTGATGTTCCTCCCATGTATTCCTCATCTTTGATATATCCAAGTCTGCTAGCAGCTTGTTTCGGCAAATGTTTTTCATAGGATTGAGCATCGTCAAGTCATGGCTGGTATATGAAACACGCGCGGCGACCGTTACCTCAGTTCTATTTTTTCCCCTTTAATTTGCATGCTTTGCCATATGAGGAGACGTTCATGACGTTGAGAGAAAGGAAGATGTAAAACACAAAAATTCTAAGCAAGCAAGATGAGGAATACATGGGAGGAACATCCAGTCGAAAGAACGTTACCATGGGTAAGTAACTTGATCTTCGAATGGATTGTGTCCTCCCACGTATTCCTCATCTTTGATACATTCCCATAGCAGTTTGTGTAAGCAGTAGGATGCTAATAATTTCTATCTATTCATGTTATGAAGGACGGCTTTGCCAAATTTGGCCTCCCCTCCTGATAAAGAGTCTATGCAGTAAAATCTGCTGAAAATGTGAAGGGACAACCAGGTTGCCACTCTACAGGTGTTCTGCACTGGCTCTCCTCTTTCTAGAGTAGAGGAAGCAGCCACCCCTCTAGTGGAATGCGCCATCAAACTGTCTGGCGAATCCTTTCGTGCCAGAGAGTAGCATTCTGTTATACACATGACAATCCATCTAGAAATTGTTTGTTTTGTAACCGCTGAGCCTAATCTTTGTCCAGCGTATCCAACGAAAAGTGGTCGTCCTGACAAACATTTGCTGTTCCGTGAAATAGGTATTAACCAAGTTGACTGAAAAAAATTGTTCAAATGAGAGATTTGATTGAAGATTTGATCGAATACAATCATTGCGATCAAATCTCCCTTTTCGAACGCCATTATAGTGAACAAGGGGAGCGGGGACTGCGTGGGTGTAGCCCACACCCTTTTCACTATAACATCAGCAGGGGTTGCAGGGGTGTCCCCCACACCGACAGCTTAAAGATAAAAAAAAAGGGACCCGCATTAGAGGGACGGATCCGACGCTGCAGGGGTGCAGGAGGAGCGGTGGAGGCGGCAGGGATAAAAAAGGTAAATTGGGCAAGGGGGTCAGGGGTTAGGAGTATGGCATGACTTGGGTTGTTTTGCCAAAGTGAAAACCAGATTTGCGGCGAAATTGGCTACGGTCAAATCTGCCGTGAATGTTTACACTTCGATCAAACAACCGAAATACAAGAAATATAGTAACTTAATACCCTTCTGGGGTCCAGACAATGGAGTCTCTCCTCCTCTTTTGATGGGTGAGGAGGAGGAGGATAAAAAGTTGGTAAGACTATACGTGGTAAAAGATGAAACTCCAACACTACTTTCGGAAGAAAAGCTGTGCAAACTCTTAAAACTACTTTGTTCTTGAAAAAGGACGTGAAAGGAGGCTTTGAAGACAGCGTCTGTAGCTCGCTTACCCTGCGGGCGGACGTGATGGCTACCAATAAGGCAGTTTTTATTGTAAGCATCCTCAACGGGCACGAATGTAAGGGCTCGAAAGGAGCTCCCATGAGACATTTCAATACTAAGTTCAAGTCCCATGTTGGCACGATAAAAGGGATAGGCGGGAACACATTTGTTAGACCCTTAAGAAATTGTATTACAATCAGCACCTTAAAGTACGATCCATCTTCAGGAGATCAATAAAAAATTGACAATGACACCTTCTTATGGCCACTTGCAACCCTGAGAGGGTCAAGTGAAGAAAGAAAGATAGGAGAATGGGAAGTTTACAAGTGAAAGGATCAACTTCCTTTTCCCTGTATTACCAGTCTAGGGATTTAGTTGCTGGTCTTTGTGCCGAAAGCAACACCTCCATCAACTCTTCCGAAAGGTCCCAATCTTTGTATCTCACCCTCACAGAAACCAGGCGTGAAGGTTGAAAGTCCGATTTTCTGGGTGAAGAATGTGACCTCCCGCTTGGGAGAGTAGGTCCTCTCTTTGGGGAAGACGAATTGGAGGGCAGATAGCCATCTCTAGAAGGTCTGGGTACCACGTTCTCCTGGCCCAATCCGGAGCAATCAGGATCATGGTCTTCCCAAACTTCCTCAACCTCCTTATTATGTGAGGAATGATGGGGACTGGAGGAAATGCATACAGCATGGGAAATTCCCAGTCCACTACGAACGCACCTCTAGAGATCTTCTTGTGGGAAATTCCCTGTAGCAGAACTGCTCACACTTCCTGTTGACACTGGTTTCCGATTAGATTCGCTTGAGGGGTTCCCCAAAGGGTGAAGATCTCCAGAAGGACTTCCTGAGCTAGCTCTAACTCGTGGGAGATCATACTCTGTCTGCTGAGAGCGTCCGCCGCCGTGTTTTCTTCTCCAGCAAGATGAACTGCCAGAAGAGTGATTCCCTCTCTCAGTACCCAGAACCAGACCTGCATTACCTCACTGCACAGGGGCAGTGACCCAACAGACCCTCTCTTGTTGAGGTAGTGCATGACCGCTGTGTTGTCCATCACTATCAGGACACTTCTATCCCATATTGATGGCAGGAAGGCCATCAGCGCTAGTCTGATTGCCCTCAGCTGGCCCGGTTGATATGGAGTCTGGACTCCGACTTAGACCAGTGTCTGCTTACTGAAAGATCTTACATGTGCGCTCCCCATCCTGTAAGGGAAGCATCTGTCACAATTGTCATCTTCGGCCATGGTTGCCGAAAGGGTTCTTCCCGCATCACATTCTCTCGGCTGGCCCACCACAGTAGATCCTGAGCGACCTTGGTCGGGACCTGAAGAAGGTCCGTCAATCAGCTGGAGAATTTAGACCGCTGGGATCTGAGAGCCTACTGAAGGGATCTCATTCCCAGACAGGCTCCTGGCACTAGGAAAATTCAGGATGCCATGTGGTTGAGGAATCTTAGGAAGTCGAAGGCTGGGCACTCTGACATTTTTGGACCATCTGCAAGAGAGGATGAGCCCTCAACTCGGGTGACCAAGCTTTTCCTGAGGCTGAATCCAGATTGATTGAAGCTTCTGAGAAGGTGTCAAGTGGGACTTACTGAAGTTCATGGAGAAGCCCAGCTCGTGGAGGAAGTAGCAGGGGCGATTGAGATGACTCCGAGACCGTTTTGCAGAACAAGCCCTGATTAACCAGTCATCCAGGTAGGGGAAGATGTGAATCCCCTCCTTCCCTAGGCTTGCTGCCACCACTGCCATAAGCTTGGTGAAGACCTGAGGGGCAGAGGTGAGCTCGAATGGCAGAACCCGAAACTGATAATGAGAACCGCCAACTGCAAACCTCAGGTACTTTCTGTTCTTCTGATGTATGGGCACCTGAAAGTAAGCATCCTGAAGGTTCAATGACACCAACCAATCCTGGAGTCGAAGGGCCCGAAGGATCTATGAAAGAGTTACCACCATGAACTTGTCCTTCCTGAGGAACTTGTTCCAGCATCTCAAGTCCAAGTAGGGTCGCACTCCTCCAGCTTCTTGGGGCTTAGGAAACAGAGTTGTTGCAACAATCTGCCTCCTACCACAGACTTGTGGGTGACAGTCATTTTGCTGTTGCAGTTGCAGCTGAGGGTAGCTTAGCATCAGTTGCTCTGGGAGTTCTATCCCCTCTGCCTCTGGCTCCACGAGGAGCCCTTCTCTGACCTTTTTGTGAAAACTGTCCTCTTCCTCTAGAGATAGAATAATAGAAACAACAAGGGGGTCCTATCCAGCCTTGTCCTGAGGGTTGCACTGGTTGTCTGATTGCTGCCCCTAAAGATTTAGCTGCTGCCCTTGACGCCTGCAGCTTCTCCAATTTTTTCAGCAAAAAGGGAAGTTCCATCGAAGGGCATGTCCAGCAAACGTGCTTGGACATCCACCGAAAAACCTGACCTCCTGAGCCATGTCATGTGTCTCCAAACCGTACTGTCAGCCATAGATCTACCTACAGAATCCACAGTATCCAAACTGTAAAGATTGCCTCATGGCATCCTTTCCATCTTGGAGTAGGCTTAAAAACCCATCCATTTCTTCTCCCTCCCGTATATGGTCTGCTGCAAGAGCAGCCACACCCCAAAGGGCATGAGTGTACTTCGCTAAGGCACTTGTAGCATTGGCCGATTTCAGTACCATGATTCCTGTGCTGAAATTTCTTTCCCCGAATGAATCAACCTTCCTTTCGTCTTTGTCAGCAGATGTTGAAGGGTAAGCTGAGGACCTAGAAGAAACTGTTGCCACCTGTACCACAAGGCATTCTGGTGTAGGGTGCCTGCTGAGGAAGGGAGGGTATATAGAAGCTGTCCTGTACTTGTTACGCTCACCTGGCTCCCACAGAGGCGTCGATCTGAACTGGACAGCTGCGTTCTCCACCAACCTGACGCGTAGGGCCGAGATGACGGACTGGACTGGCCCACCTAACTTCGTTTGCTTGGCCCGTAGGAATATTCTTCTGCAAATGGATAAAGGGAATTAACCACCCGTGGAGTTGAGCGTAAATCCCTCCACCCCCGTTGGTCTCCCCACTGATCACCTTTGATGTCCCCTCTTATAGTCTCACCTGATGGTTTGAAAAGATGAGCTCTCCATCCTGCATTGAGCGCAGGGGCGCGTAGATTAACCAGTTGCTTCACTGGCTCGAAGGAATTGGTGAGTTCCAGAACAATATTTACTCCGAGATTCTCGGCAAGACGCCGTAAGTATGTAGTTCGTAAGAGTTCAAATGCCTGACTTTCACTCTTGTCCGATTCCTTGCAGGTTGCAGCTTGACCCTAGTGAAGAGTTCCTCGTGGCAACCGGTAATATTCTGGTAAGGATTTGTATCATCCAACACAGTTCGATAAAATAATGTCAATATGTAACCTGTTGCTTTCTCCCTTATTCAGGCGCTGAGAGAAAGTATGAAGTCTCGGGGAATAATGCCTCCGACGGTAAAATCAGGTAAGTCTATTGTGGTGAGGAGGGTTCCCCTTGTTAGTTCCTTTGTTTCACCTTGCTGTCCTTTTGTTTCCCCTTAGGGGGCGGGGTTCGGCGAAGATGCAGTGGAAGCTGCGCCGACCCGTGAAGAGGAATAGTACCCCCGGTGGTAAAATCAGGTAAGTCTATGAGGGGGTAACTAATATTCCTCTGTGTGTTCCCTTGGCTCACCTTGCTGTTCTTGTCTTCTCCTTAGGTGCCGGAGTGTGGTGAAATATGCAGGAGGATGCGGTGGAATGTGAAGGTGCTGCGAAGGCCGGTGAGTTCAGCGCGGCGCTGCAGCAGGCGAGGTGACGCGCATAAAATAACTTCTTTCTTCCAGCTCGAAGACGCGATGGATCGGTAATTCAGGTAAGGATCAAAGGTATTGCTCTTGTTCTAACCTTTTCTCCTTCTTTCTCCCTTTTTCTAGGAGCTCCAAACTCAAGGTGGGCGTGGCAGAAGACTGGATGCAGACTTGCAGGCACGGTGAGCGTTACGCTGCTGGATGCAGAATAACGCGAAGCGTGTGCTGCTCTTCGGGCTTGGTTTAAATAGCCTCCAAAGTAGTCCCAGGTAAGCATTCCTCCCCAGCCCCACCCGAGTAAAAAAATAGTCCCTAGGTAAAGTAGTCCCTTCCAAGCCTCTTTTGGCTTGGAGCTCTTGCAGCATGGTCTGCATCAGGTAAGTTTGCAGCATGGTCTGCATCAGGTAAGTTTTAATCTATGAGCCTGGCGCCGATGGCGCCAGGACTGACTCTCCATATGAGCCTGGCGCCATAGGCGCCAGGACTGCACCCAAATAGCCCCTAGCAGGGGTTGTTGGGCTTGGTTGGGATGATTTGATGCCTGCTTCCGGGGTTGCTGGGCTTGGTCTGGGTCCCCGGGGGTAGGCATCATGACAGTACTTCTTTGTCAGCAGTTTATTAACAGGAGGAATTGAATCTGGCTTCAGACAATTTTCCATTAACATCATTGTTAGGCAGCGTAAAAAGGTAATACAGCCTCCTTTACTGGTCCACTATATAAAGTATCAGTGAGGTCGTCAGTTTCGACAATTGCAGCAGGTTTTGACCTCCCTAGATATTCTAAAACTTCACTAATTACTGACCTATAAAATGGATCTGAATATCCAGTCACCTCAGGGTACTAAAAGTCAGTTTAAGGGGATGTCTCCCAACTGCTGGTCTCTTTTAGTGTCTCTACAAGATTTAGCATTCTCCTCTGGGACATTGGGTGTTCCAAACTCATACCCAAATGGAGCATGGTCTTCCCACTCGAAGAATGACTCCATAGATCTAAAGAAATCTGGACAAGGTAGGGGTTTGAAAGACTTAGTCGAGTCAACAGTCAGTTTTAAAGTCTTTGGGCCTCATTACGAGCTGGGCGTTATCGGGGCATAATTACCGTTGACCGATATTATGTTAGGTAGAAACCTGTGCAGTTCCCTTAGAGACCACTGCAAAAAGTTTAAGACTACAGGAGTAAGCAGTAAACCCAATTGGTAGCAGTCTGCACCACCCAGATTTACCTGGTAGCTGTGGCTGAGCAGTCAGACTTCTCTCAAGAAGAATTAGGCAGTATGTAGAGTATACACACTAGGGCTAACAATACAGTAGCACAAGCAAACACTGACCAGAGCTTTGGTATAAAAGTATATAATTATGCATTTAAAAACACACTTGTAAAAATACACTGGCACTAATATGTCAAGCAAGTTCAGACACAGTCACTATAAGTATATACACCTCCCTAGTTAATTATTCGACAAGTCTAGGTTAAGACACCACTTATTTAGCAAATCAGAGGTGAGCGCATAACCGTAGATGGCACTCCAATAATTTGTTTGAAAAGGCAGAATAGGAAAATAACACAGTACCAACACTTTCATTATTTTTTTATTTACTTGTTTATATCTAATTTAAGATTTTACAAGGCTCTTGCTTTGGTTGTGGAGCTTCTTACAATTACGTTAGTGGGACTTCGGAGGCCAATATTTTGTTTGTTGGTCAACTGGTTACATTCTGACAACGCAGTTTGCAGTATCTTGGCTGTTGCTATTGTCTAAGATGTCCTGCCTCCACCAATTAGGCGCGGCCACCACTGCTCTTCTTCCGGCTCTGTAAACGAGCTTAGCACTTCTCCTAGATATGCTAGGCGTGTTTTGGACATAGCCTGACAGCTTGTGAGCAGGTGTCTCATGTTTTCAATTTGGTCTGATCTTTTGCAAAGTCTACAGAAGTTGTTTTCCGATTGGCCTCTGATGTGGAGAATCTCGTTTGTGGCTAGTAGATTCAACCGTGCTCTTAGGAAGAGATGGCGAAGGGGTCTGCTCAGGAATCTTCTCAGGAACTGAGCTGTTTCGTTCCTTTTTAATGTGTACGGTGGGAGCTGTTTTAAGAGTTTGTTTTCCGAAGCCTTTTCCAGAGTTGCTATCCAATCTAAATCAGCCAGTTTCTTTTTGATTCTCATTGGATTTTCAATTAGGTCCATTTCCGTGCAGGCTACTAGATCTAATTTGGTCTTTATCTTTGTTGTCCATTTCTTAAGCATTTTGCACTTTCCTGTGTTGCTTTCTTCTTTGATTAGTTGATATAGCGGAAGGCGTTGCGGGATGATGGTTTTTCGGTAAAGCGCAATGCTGTTAGCATCCACCGTTGCTTTGACCGAAGTAAGACCTAGTTCCCTCCTTATTCCGGCCATTGCCATTGATTTGGGTAGGTTCAGAACTGTCTTCCAAAAGTAGCCCTCTAGCCTTAGCCAAAAGGCATCAGGAATTTCAGGCATTTCCTCGATGCCGCATGTAAGTGCCGGAACTATTTTCGCCTTGTAAAACTTGATGGTTGGAATTAGAGAGAATCTTCCGTATTTTTTCTCTAAAATTTTGGCTTGCGTCGATAATGATCTCATTTTCGCCCACAGATGGGCTTGCATGCTCACTTCTTGGGGTGAATTGTCTGACGACTCCCAAAAATTTGAATTTTGCTATTTTCTCGATCGGGACTTTTTCCATCATCCATTTGAAGGTGCTTTGTTTCTTTGTTGTTTTTCCTAAGATTAGGATTTTTGTTTTTTCCTTGTTTACCTCCAAGTTTGAGCGCTTCATGTAGCCTGACAGACTGTCTAATTGTCTCTGCAGTCCTATCTGCGTCAAGTCCATTAGGACAATGTCGTCCGCATATGTCAGACGTGGCATTGGTGTGCTCCCTATTTTCGGAGGGAAGACTCTCACCGTGGCACATGTGTCTTTAAAATCTCCCATGAATGCAACAAACAGGGCTGGCGCCAAGGGGCAGCCCTGTTTAACTCCCCTCCGTGTTGGAATTTCACTCGACAGTAAGCCTTTTGTGTTTAACTTCTCTCTTATAGAAGTGCTTGTATGTAGCGCTTTGATCGGAGCCAGGATAGTATGCGGACAGTTCCAGGTGTCCAGTTTCTTCCATAGGAGCTCTCTATCCACACAATCGAAGGCCTGGGTCAGGTCGATGAAGGCTACAAAGACTGTGATCGATTCCTCTATGGCTTTGCTTTTGACTATGCTGAGGAGCATGATGTTTATTGTCGTAGATGATTTTTTTTTTAAGCCTGCTTGGAATGGGTCGTTGCATGGTGCCTCCGTCGCCCATAACTGGAATTTCTTTAAGAGAAGCATACCGAAAACTTTGCCAATTGTATCAAGCAGAGCTATGGGCCGGTAATTACAGGGATCGGACTTATCTCCTTTTTTGTATATGGGTACCACGTTTGCAGATGTCCAGGATCTTGGTATGGCTCTTGATTTTTCACATTGCTTGAATACCAGACTGATGAAAGGAGTCCATTGTTTCTGAAAGGTTTTTAGGTCCATGTTAGTGACACCGTCCGGGCCTGGTGCTCTTGAGTCTTTCAGTTTACTGATTATCTCTCTGATGTCTTCTTGATCGGAAACATCCACCCATGGGCTGTCTTGCTGGCTATTTTCTGGACCGTCAGGAGCCTTTGGTTTACTGACTAGAGCTTCGAAGTGCTTTGACCATTTTTCTTCACTCACACAGTTTGATGGTTCATTGATTTTGTGTTCTGTTTTTGTTTTTAGGAGTGACCAGAATTCTCTGGTGTTTTTCCCTGCTCCATTTCTTAATATCTCTTCCGAGTCTTTCTGATAGAGATTTATTCGGTGAGTTTTGATCCAAGCCTTGTATCTTCTTTCCTCTAATGTTACTTGGGCTGCTAGTTCAGGTGAGAAATGCTTTTTTACTTTGCGTTTTAGTTATCTCAGGTTTTCCCGATTTGCCACGATTTGTTTATTGTATGGGTGGAGCCCTAATGCTGCCTTTCCAGACCTTGTCTGGAGGGGTACTTCATAGGGGCTCAGCAGTGGTCGATAATCAATAACTGCTTGGTCGTGTTCAGTTACTTTTGATTTCGATTTGTAATTTCTCAGCAGATCTGCAACTCTTGCTGCAGTCAGTTTTAGGCGGTTGCCCTGGGCGTTGGACTCTATCTCTGAGTTCATTTTTGGGTTACAGACCACTGTCGAGCTCCAGGCGGCTCTTAGGAGGTTGTGATCACCTGGTGCCAACATCGCCTCCGAGGCATAGATGTAATCTAGTGTGCCTTTTAGGTCACCTCTCTCCCAAGTTGGTGGTCTACTGGGGAGGGGGAAAGTCTGGTCTAAGTTGTAGAAGCCTCTTGAAGACATCAGGTTATTCCACTGTTCTCCTCTCGATTCTAATGCCGTTTTTTTCCTGTGTATATTAGGTTGGCTTACATTTTTCTGTTTCAAGTTTAGATCACGGCAGATGATGACATAAGAGATGTTTTTTTCGGCATATATCCTGTCAATTTCTGTTTCCAGTATTGTTAGGAATTTCTTGTCAGAAATTGCTTGTGGATTCCAGTAAATGTTAATGATACCAATTTATTTTGCTGTTTTTTTGCCGAGTGTTTCTCGTGTGTTGTCCAAGACATTCTGATCGCTTGGTGGTGGCTTGAGGACATGATGGTTTCTATGATGCTTAGTCCACTATCCACTCTTATTGCCACCAGGAGTCCTGATGACGGGCGCCCCAGTCTGTTCTTATTTGCTGGAGCAAAAGCGATCTCGTAGCCCTCAAGCGCTGGTTTCTCAATTAACCAATGTTCCTGTAGTCCGATTATATCGAACTGACCCAAATCCGGGACCCCCGTGTGTCATGAGGTGCTTGTACCCACACGTATTCCATGAGGCGATCTGAATCAATTTTTCATTCACTGGTAGAGTCGTTGGAGATGTTGATTTTGTTGCCCCTTCTCCCAAGGCTGTTGGTTGCTATTTGTTCAAGGTGGCAATGAGCGATTTTGGTTACCACGCCCGAGTGGTTTCGGGGTGACCCAAGGCATAATCTGGTTTTCCGCCCCCATTAAGGGGCTGTTAAGGTGGTCTGCTTGTTCTGAAGTCCTGTCGTCCACCGAGTTGTTACTTTCTGAGCTTGTTGTTTCTTTTCTCTTTTCCTCGATTTTGCTTTTTTCCGCTGCTTTTAGCGCTGCTGTCATTTGTGTCCATTTGTCTTTTGATGTCTCTGGGACTTCTTTGTCATAATGCAACCTGTTGTCTCTATAGAGTGATTCCGTTCTAGACACAAAATGCATTTTCTTTTCCTTGCTTGTTTGCATTGTTTTAGGTGTGTTCGGGGCTCTCTTGGGTGTAATCTCTGTAAGCCAGAGACCTTTCTCTGCTAATAAGTCTTGAGCCATTTTAAGTTGGAATCCGTATTTCTTTGCTCTTATGTGTAAGTAGCATTTTGCTTTACCCCCCGAGTGGTATGGTTCCACTAAAGTAAGGTCCTCAGTTGACAGGTGATGGACTGACCGAAGTTGTCTGAAGATTTTCAAGACTGTACTTCTGTTCAGGATTATGTCCTCTTTATTTTCTCTTGTTTGTTCCAGTTTCAGAATTATGGTCGAGAGTCCAGATTCAGACTGGGTCTTTCTTGGATGAGTGTGGTCGGCGTGGTGTCTTGGGCCCCTTCTCTCGTCTAGGGTTGTGTGGAAATGGCGTTTCTTTTCTCGCCCTGCATAATGATCTTGCTGATAACTTTTCTTGGGTTGAGCTGGTAGTTGCTGAGTTCGTCTGTCAGAAAGCCTTTCCGCTCTTTGGTCCGGGGAGGTTCTGACATATACTTCCTGTGTCTTTTCTTTGCTCTCCCGTTTTACGCTTTTATCTTGGTAGTCATTTGTAGAGCGTTTGCGTGTCGTCTCGTGATATTGGGTACATTTCTGGGGGTCTGCCCCCATAGGTGTCTGTTGGCTCATTTCCTTAGTTTTTAATTCAACCTCCTCCTCAGGCTCTTCACAGACAGAGATATCCATCATTGCTCTGTCCCTCAAAAAATCTTCAGCCGTAGTTGGGGACTTGTTCAGTTGCTTCGGTGATTGGTTCGTGGAGCCCGTGTGTGTTTTGTTTTTCTTTTTAGTCGCCCCAGATTCTTTCCCTGTTGTTCGGATTGGGCTTCTGCTCTGAGGTTGGTTTTTATCTTCCTCTTTTTTTTTTTTGTGGCGATTGTCAAGACCGGTGGGGGGGTCTGTACTTCCGCTCTCTATATGGTAGAGGAGAGGCACAGAAGACCCCAGCCAAGATTCTCGATTACGGTAGCGATGGACGAGCAATCAAGGCCTAGCTTCTCAGGAGGTGATGCAGGCTGGTTCTTAAGTACAGTGTATCCCCAAGCCCCCACAAAGGAATGTCCACACACTGTATTACTGAAAACACAGTCTTTATATAATTAATATTCAAGGGTTATGTACACTTATCACAACAACGCACTTTGTGCTCAGGAAAACCAATAATGATAAATATCTACAATTCTAAAGTGGTACCACTAATATTAGACCTCATAACAGTGCATTCACAATACTGTAGCAATGGCACGCAGATCAATAAGCAGGAAACCAGCAAATAGAGAGAGGAGAGATAACAGAGGGTTGAAACAATAGGCAGAATACTGGCCCCTACCACTGGACACAGTTCTGTGTGGAGATCCCCCCACCTGGGCAACCTGTAAAATAAAGAGATATAACACAAGCCCAGTCCATATATTGTTCAACAGTCTTATTCTCTCCTACAATGTTTTTACCCCCCCAATGTACCTGGTGGAGTCGAGTTCTTCGAAGAGGCGTCGACAGATCCTTCTTGAATGACCCCCTTTTAAGCAGGAGTCACGGATCGTCGAGAGGCGTAGAGAAACGTCGAAGACCTCGGGGTTCGGCGACGGGGAATCGACGGCCCTTCTTGAATGCCTTCCCTTTCAAGCGGGAGGCACGGGGCGTCGAACGTCCGTCGACGAACGAGGTAGAACGATGTCGAAGAGGCGGCAGCTTCGTCCGAGCGGTGCTCGTCGGCGTCGGGGCGTCGGCGTCCTGCAGGGCGGAGGTGTGCGGGGCACCTCGATGACAATAGTTCTGGACCGCAAAGATTGTAGAGACGGAAGCCCAGCAAGGGCGTCGGGTCGTCCGAGTCTTTGAGGTCGTTGGGTGGCGGGAAACCCACCGGCAGGTTTCTCCTCGGCGCGTTGGTCGTCCTCGACTTTCTCCGGCAGGATAAGCGGTCGACGATGCGGTCGAGGGAGTCCTTCGATTGAAACGTTCTTAGGCAAGGAGCGGACGGCTCCGGTCGTCGGCGGCACGGCGTCAAGTGGTTCCCACGGCTGGGCAACACAACTTCGACGGGCCTCCAGCGGTTACACAGACCTGCGAACCCTGGTCGACGGCAATGGACTTCGACAGCGTCGATGTCCGGGTGCTTCACTTCGATCTCCTCGGCGGTCCCGTCTCGGGTCGGCAGCCTTTCGAGGGTCTGACTTCCAGGGCGCTTCGGCGAAGATTCAGCGGTGCTCGATGGTCCCTCGGAGCACGGGAAGAGGGCGCCTTACCAGGTCCTCTCTCGGGTCAGTCCTCGACGATTTCGACAACCTTCAGTTCCGTCGAAGCAAATGCCACAGCAAGTCTTCTTCTTCCAGCTGGACGTCGAGGATCAGCAAATCCAGTTACTCTTGAGTGGAGACTCAGCTTCTGAATGCTTCTGAACAATTTCCAGTGGTGAGAGGTCCCCAGATATACTATCCTGTCTCTCATCCACACTGCTGGCACACACACAGCAGCCAATCACACAGAAGGGCATTCATGCAGTCAGTCAGCCAATCAGGCACACAGTGCATTCAGGCCACACTCCTCCCTTTCAGACACTCACAACAAGGAATGTGGATTGGGACAAGTACCCAGCCATTCAACACTACACACTGCATTCAGGCCAGTTTCGGGCAGGGCTGTCTCAGTCTTTGTCTCTCATGCCAGAAACCAGACAACCACAACAAGGAGTGTATATTGGTCACACACTCCATTCACCCAGGTCCCACCCACAGGAGGTACCCACAACATACAGTCACTGGGAAGGCTCCAGTCAGTCTAGCTGGGCCTTCACAACAACACCATATATGGAACTTCCACCCAACAGCCAGTCAGGGGGAAGGGACAGAGTCAGGGCTTCCCAGGACTTTGGGAAAAACAAGATAACAGGCAATAGAAAGCAAGAGGCCACAGGGGCCATCTTGTTTCCTATCAGGAATCAACTGATTCCAATGGCAGGGCCTGGGTATCCCAAAATGGAGGACACCCAGAGCACCTGTCAAATTCAGCATGGAGCTGCCACCAGCCCATACCCTGCTCTGTGGGCCACCCACAGGTGCCCAAAAACATACACTAGGGGCACAGGGTTGTACCCCTACTCATGGGTGCCATAAGGGTATCCCATGGGTCTGTTCACCAAACCAAAAGAGAGCTGCACTGCCAGGAGTCCCTCATGGACTCCTGGGCAGAAAACATGACAGAACACACGGTAAAAACAGAAAAAGGACAAGGATTCAGAGGCCCTGTCCCTCAGATGCATTTCCGGCATCACAGTCGCCCCCCCCAGACTGAGGTGGAGGGTGCCTAATCTCCCACGGGATAGACACCCTCATCCAGACGGTCAACATACCTTCTGGAAAGGCCATCTGCATTATCGTGACTCTTCCCTGGTCTGTGCTCTATGGTGAAGTCTAGCCCTTGTAGGCTAATCGACCACCTGAGCAATTTCGGATTCTCACCCTTCATCTGCATAAGCCACTTCAGGGGCTTATGATCTGTTTGGACCTTGAAGGTGGACCCCGTAAGGTAGGGCCTAAAACGCCTAAGGCTCCAAACTATACTAAAACATTCCTTTTCAACAGTAGCCCACCTAAGTTCTCTACCCTTGAGTTGTCTACTGATGAATATGATAGGATGTTCTCTCCCTTTGTCATCTAACTGGGACAAGACAGCTCCAATTCCGGTGTCGCAGGCATCCGTCTGGACGATAAAGGGTCGGCTGTAGTCAGGCGCACTCAACACAGGTGCCCTACACAGACTTTCTTTCAAGCCATCAAAGGCCCTCTGACAGTCTTCAGTCCAATTAACCTTCCTAGGCTGTTTGGGTGAAGTTAGAGCTGTCAGGGGTGCAGCTATGGTTCCATAGTCTGCCATGAAATTGCGATAGTACCCAGTGAGGCCCAAAAAGGCTCTCACCTGGGTTTGAGTAGTGGGAGTCTCCCAGTTCTGTACGTCCTGTACTTTACTGGAGAGAGGTTGGATTTGACCCCCTCCTACCTCATGACCAAGATAGGTAACTTTCCCCTGAGCTATCTGGCACTTGGTGGCCTTGATAGTGAGGTTAGCCCTTTTCAAGGCCTGCAACACCTTATCCAGATGTGTCAAATGCTCTTCCCAGGTGGAACTGTAGACGGCAATGTCGTCTAAGTAAGCCACACAAAAGGCTTCCAGCCCACTGAGCGCATGGTTGACCAATCTCTGGAAGGTGGCAGGGGCATTCTTCAACCCAAAGGGCATGACCCTAAACTGGTAGAGTCCCTCAGGTGTGGAGAATGCCGTCTTTTCCTTGGCATGGTCCGTCAGAGCTATTTGCCAATAGCCTGAGGTAAGGTCAAAGGTGCTCACAAATTTGGCAGCACCTATAGTGTCCACGAGCTCATCAGCCCTGGGCAATGGGTGCGCGTCAGTTTTGGTGACGGCATTGACTCCTCGGTAGTCCACACAGAACCTCCAATCCTTGGTACCCGCCGGGGAACTTGCCTTGGGGACAAGGACCACTGGACTGGACCAGGGACTGGTGGAGGGTTCAATAACACCCAGATCCAACATCTTGGCGACCTCAGCCTGGATGTGGTTTTTGACGGTATCTGACATACGATAGCTCCTGCTTTTGACAGGCACACTGTCACCAGTGTCAATTTCGTGCTTACACCACGGTGTAAGGCCCGGTGTCAGTGAAAACAGAGGGGCATACTGCTGGAGCAAAGCCCGGCAGGCCCTCTGCTGCTCTGTTGTCAAATCGGGAGAGAGTTGTACTCCCTCCACTGAGCCATCCTGAGGGTTGCTATGCAGCAAATCAGGAAGGGGCTCACTCTCATCCTCTTCTTGCCCTGAAGCTAGCAAGAGACATGAGACCTCTGCTCGCCTGTGGAAAGGCTTGAGCCTGTTGACATGGAATACCTGGGGGGCTACCCCAGAGGCTCCCATGTCCACCAGATAATTGACTTCGCCCATCTTGGAGATGATCCTGAAGGGTCCAGTCCACTTGTCTGCCAAAGCTCTAGGCTTGGTAGGCTCCATCACAAGGATTTCCTGTCCCGGAGTCCAATCCACTTGCGAAGCTTTCAGGTCATGCCAGTACTTATTCAATTCCTGGCTGGCCTTGAGATTTGCTGTTGCCTGACCCATCATTTGTGTCATCCTCCGCCTGAGGCCTAACACATAGTCCCCCACTTGCTTGGCGGGACCTGGAGGGGTGGCTTCCAAGCCTTCTCGGATCAAGGCGAGGGGCCCCCTCACGGGATGTCCAAAGAGTAACTCAAAGGGGCTGAAACCAACACCCTCTTGAGGTACCTCTCTGTAAGCAAACAGCAGGCATGGCAGGAGGAGATCCCATTTCCTCCTTAGGGGCTCTTCCAAAGCACCTAGCATGCCCTTGAGAGTTTTGTTAAATCTCTCAACCAGACCATTGGTCTGGGGGTGGTAAGAGGTGGAGAACTTGTAGGTTACCCCGCACTCTTTCCACATGGTTTTCATGTAACTAGACATGAAGTTGGATCCTCGGTCAGAGACAACCTCCTTGGGGAATCCAACACGGGTGAAAATGCCCAGGAGAGCCCTGGCAACCACCTTGGCAGTAACAGTCCGAAGGGGTATTGCCTCAGGGTACCTGGTGGCATGATCTACCAAGACCAGGATGAACCGATGTCCACCTGAAGTGGGAGGGTCAAGGGGACCGACGATGTCGATGCCCACCCTCTCAAATGGTGTGCCAACCACTGGTAATGGCTGCAGTGGGGCAATGACCCTGCCTCCAGTCTTGCCAGACAACTGACAAGTTGGGCAGGTCCTGCAGTGGGACTCCACCTCTACTCCCATCCGTGGCCAGTAGAAATGGGCAGAGAGCCTCTGCTTAGTCTTCTTGGTCCCAAGATGACCAGCCAAGGGCACCTCATGCGCCAACTGCAGTAGGAAGGGCCTGTAAACCTGGGGTACCACCAACCTCTTGCGGGCACCAGGTTCGGGCTTAGTGGGCTCACTAACAAGGAGCTCACCCTCCCAATAAATCTTGAATGTCCTAGGCACTTCACCTTGTGCCTGGGACAGGGCCTGTTTCCTCAGGCCCTCGAGAGAGTGGCACTCTCTCTGTCCCTTACAGAAGTCTGCCCGGGAGGGTCCCCCTTCAGCTAACAAGCATTGAAGGTCGGGATGATCCTCCGGGTTGAGAACCTCTCCCACAGGAGAGTCTTCTGTCTCTTCTCCCACAGGAGTTGAGTTTGGGTTTTCCGCTGGACCCAGCCCGTCCGGAGCATGGATCCCATTGGGTGCTGTCGGAACAGCAGGAAGAGAAGGTGTTCCCTCCACAGAGGTGGCCTTCTTGGTCTTCCTTCTTCTTGCCTTAGGCCTCGCCTTTGGCTCGGATACCTGACTCACAGCCAGACCCGGTGTCACCTGTGACCTAGTGACTGCAGCAGCAGTCATGGGAAGACCATCCGAGATCAACCCCAACTCTACTAGATCATTTCCTAACAGAATGTTAGCAGGGACATTGTCCTGAACCAGGACAGGAAGCTTTGCTGTCTTGTCTCCAATCATGAGTGTGACTAGGGCTACAGGCGATAATTTGGGAGGCCCACCAGCTAACCTGGTGGTTTGCAGAGGAGCACCTTCATAGTCCTCTGGCTTGAGCAGGGTCCTGTCCACCACTGTCATGCTTGCCCCAGTGTCTCTCAAACCAGTAGAAGGCTGGCCATTCAAGAGGACACTTCTCAAAAATCTACGGGTGTTCTGTGGGATAGTCGCCAGTACTTCTGCGTACTGGTCCCAGGCCCCAAGGGACACTAAGGAAATCTCTACTGGAGCACCAAATGTGATTCCTGTAGAGGAGGGGAGGACAGTGGCCTCCACCTCAGACACGGGGTAAGGGTAGGTCAGGCTGACAGCCTGTACTCCAAGTGCCTTACCTTTACACTTGGGGTCACCCCTTTTGTGATCCAGAGCCCCACAATCCCAACAAGTGCCAGGAGTGCGGGGTACGGTACTGGAACCACTGGGAGCCTGCTTTGCAGCAGGTGGACCACTACTCTTATTCCCACCCACAGAGGACTTATCCCCACTAGATTTTTGGGTCTTAGGAGAGGAAGGTTTTGGTTTACCCGACTGTGACTGCTTTTGGGACTCCTCAGCTTTCTGAGAGGCCCCCTTTTCTTTGTCCTTGTCCTTCCCACTGGAGTCCTTAGGGGACACCCGGTGGGAGACCCACTTGTCAGCCAACCTAGCCAGCTTAAAGGGGTCCAAAATGTTCTGGTCAGCCACATACTGACGCAGCTCTGGTGAACAGGCTTCAGAAAAATGCTCAAAAAACAAGAGGTGGGACAACTCAACAAAAGTTTTCACCTTGTAACCATCAATCCACCCCATCATGTTCATGTGCGCAGTACTCACCCAGTCAACCCAAGACACATTCTCTCTTTTCTTAAATTCCCTGAACCTTTTAAGGTATTGGGCAGGTGTCTTGCCAAACTTGGCAATCAAAGCAGACTTCATACACTCATACTGACCCCTTTCTTCCACACTCAGCTTCAGAATACAGTCATATCCAGTTTGAGGCACTCTGCTTAACAAACACTTAGCCCAATCTCTTTTATCTACATCATGAATTGCACAAGCCATTTCAAACGCTTCAATCCATTGGAGGATATCTGAACCCTCCACAAACACACCAACCAAATCTTTCATAAACTTGGTGGCTGGGGACCTGCCACTCTCAATTGGTCTAGCTGAAGTCTCCACTCTAGCTCTCTCTAGCTGGATTCTCTGACATTCAGTGTCCTTGTCTTTGAGCGCAAGATCCCTATTCTTGAGTTCCACTTGCTGTGCCAGCTCCTCTTTCTTAAGCTCAGCTTCTATTTCCAACTTGCGATATTCAAAGGCCAATTTCATCCTTAATAACTCAAGTTCCATGGAATTGCTGGGGTTTGGAACAGAGGCAGCAGGAATGGTGGCATTCCCAGAAACAGATTCAGCGACAACCCCAGGGGCAGAGTCCTCACTGGTTGCATCCCCCCCTTCATCAAGGGTTTCACCATCAGTCTGGTAGTCCACCAGGGCAGCTATCAGCTCAGCCCTAGACTTATCCACAAAGTCCAACTCCCTGGCTTCACAAGCACTCTGGAGAGCCTCTAAGCTCATCCGAGTCAATTTACCATTTGCAATGGGCTCCATTGCCTGTAATGCAGTTATTTGGTACACACCCAAACCTTAATCTAATAAAGTGCGGATATTTTGTAAGTGGCACGGTTATACACTGAGTCTTAAAACCATAAGCATCCCACCGCTGCCACCAGCTTGTCAAGACCGGTGGGGGGGTCTGTACTTCCGCTCTCTATATGGTAGAGGAGAGGCACAGAAGACCCCAGCCAAGATTCTCGATTACGGTAGCGATGGACGAGCAATCAAGGCCTAGCTTCTCAGGAGGTGATGCAGGCTGGTTCTTAAGTACAGTGTATCCCCAAGCCCCCACAAAGGAATGTCCACACACTGTATTACTGAAAACACAGTCTTTATATAATTAATATTCAAGGGTTATGTACACTTATCACAACAACGCACTTTGTGCTCAGGAAAACCAATAATGATAAATATCTACAATTCTAAAGTGGTACCACTAATATTAGACCTCATAACAGTGCATTCACAATACTGTAGCAATGGCACGCAGATCAATAAGCAGGAAACCAGCAAATAGAGAGAGGAGAGATAACAGAGGGTTGAAACAATAGGCAGAATACTGGCCCCTACCACTGGACACAGTTCTGTGTGGAGATCCCCCCACCTGGGCAACCTGTAAAATAAAGAGATATAACACAAGCCCAGTCCATATATTGTTCAACAGTCTTATTCTCTCCTACAATGTTTTTACCCCCCCAATGTACCTGGTGGAGTCGAGTTCTTCGAAGAGGCGTCGACAGATCCTTCTTGAATGACCCCCTTTTAAGCAGGAGTCACGGATCGTCGAGAGGCGTAGAGAAACGTCGAAGACCTCGGGGTTCGGCGACGGGGAATCGACGGCCCTTCTTGAATGCCTTCCCTTTCAAGCGGGAGGCACGGGGCGTCGAACGTCCGTCGACGAACGAGGTAGAACGATGTCGAAGAGGCGGCAGCTTCGTCCGAGCGGTGCTCGTCGGCGTCGGGGCGTCGGCGTCCTGCAGGGCGGAGGTGTGCGGGGCACCTCGATGACAATAGTTCTGGACCGCAAAGATTGTAGAGACGGAAGCCCAGCAAGGGCGTCGGGTCGTCCGAGTCTTTGAGGTCGTTGGGTGGCGGGAAACCCACCGGCAGGTTTCTCCTCGGCGCGTTGGTCGTCCTCGACTTTCTCCGGCAGGATAAGCGGTCGACGATGCGGTCGAGGGAGTCCTTCGATTGAAACGTTCTTAGGCAAGGAGCGGACGGCTCCGGTCGTCGGCGGCACGGCGTCAAGTGGTTCCCACGGCTGGGCAACACAACTTCGACGGGCCTCCAGCGGTTACACAGACCTGCGAACCCTGGTCGACGGCAATGGACTTCGACAGCGTCGATGTCCGGGTGCTTCACTTCGATCTCCTCGGCGGTCCCGTCTCGGGTCGGCAGCCTTTCGAGGGTCTGACTTCCAGGGCGCTTCGGCGAAGATTCAGCGGTGCTCGATGGTCCCTCGGAGCACGGGAAGAGGGCGCCTTACCAGGTCCTCTCTCGGGTCAGTCCTCGACGATTTCGACAACCTTCAGTTCCGTCGAAGCAAATGCCACAGCAAGTCTTCTTCTTCCAGCTGGACGTCGAGGATCAGCAAATCCAGTTACTCTTGAGTGGAGACTCAGCTTCTGAATGCTTCTGAACAATTTCCAGTGGTGAGAGGTCCCCAGATATACTATCCTGTCTCTCATCCACACTGCTGGCACACACACAGCAGCCAATCACACAGAAGGGCATTCATGCAGTCAGTCAGCCAATCAGGCACACAGTGCATTCAGGCCACACTCCTCCCTTTCAGACACTCACAACAAGGAATGTGGATTGGGACAAGTACCCAGCCATTCAACACTACACACTGCATTCAGGCCAGTTTCGGGCAGGGCTGTCTCAGTCTTTGTCTCTCATGCCAGAAACCAGACAACCACAACAAGGAGTGTATATTGGTCACACACTCCATTCACCCAGGTCCCACCCACAGGAGGTACCCACAACATACAGTCACTGGGAAGGCTCCAGTCAGTCTAGCTGGGCCTTCACAACAACACCATATATGGAACTTCCACCCAACAGCCAGTCAGGGGGAAGGGACAGAGTCAGGGCTTCCCAGGACTTTGGGAAAAACAAGATAACAGGCAATAGAAAGCAAGAGGCCACAGGGGCCATCTTGTTTCCTATCAGGAATCAACTGATTCCAATGGCAGGGCCTGGGTATCCCAAAATGGAGGACACCCAGAGCACCTGTCAAATTCAGCATGGAGCTGCCACCAGCCCATACCCTGCTCTGTGGGCCACCCACAGGTGCCCAAAAACATACACTAGGGGCACAGGGTTGTACCCCTACTCATGGGTGCCATAAGGGTATCCCATGGGTCTGTTCACCAAACCAAAAGAGAGCTGCACTGCCAGGAGTCCCTCATGGACTCCTGGGCAGAAAACATGACAGAACACACGGTAAAAACAGAAAAAGGACAAGGATTCAGAGGCCCTGTCCCTCAGATGCATTTCCGGCATCACAGCGATGATCTTTTACTTGTCATTTCCTGCATTGTTTTAAAGGGTATTTGATTTGTTTTTTGACCATTTGTCTTTGTGGTCAAGATTTCCTCTTTACTGTTGTTCTTTTTTACTGGTGTTTCTTCTTTCTTTTTTTGCAGGCCTGAATATGATGGTCTGTTCTCTTCTATCATATTTGGATTGATGTTGAAAACCTTGTTCCGTGGCAAAGGGAAGGTGTGAACATTTCCCGGATTGATGTTAAATATGCTGAAGGCCCCTTGTGTTTTAGATTCAGCATTAGTCGTTTGTTTGGTCAAATCGATAGCACTTGTTAAGGCCGGAGTCTGTGTTGACACATTTTCTGATGGGGTTTTTTTTACCCTGACTTTTCTTTCCTGCATGTTCCTTTTCTTCTGGCGTACGGTTGTTCTGATTCTCCTTGTTCTTTGCGGCGGTAAGGTCCCCGAAGCGTTTTTCCGATGCCTTCACGTAGCCTTCCAAGTAAGTCAGTTTTGTCAGTGTCATTGCAGAGACTGTTGTTTGGTCTTTCATCGAGTCGTTTAGAGCTTCGTACAATTTGCAGAATGGAGCAAGGGCAATGGTAATGGCGGACATAATGGTTGTCAGATCCGATTCTGTTGTTGGTGTCTCTTTTTGGCCCAAGCTAACTCTTTCGTTTCTGGGTAACCAACCCGATGGAGAGTCTAAGAACGGGTTGAGAGATTGCCGTCGTGGAGGTGGTGAGGACAGCCTGTAATTTCTTTTCAGCCCATTTTTCTTGTTGATGATGTGATAACTTTCTTCTATCGGGTTTGGGCTCTCAGTGTTGTTAATTCTTACCTCTCGGGTTTTGTTTTTGGACGTGGTGGAGTCTGCAGTCCAAGATCTCCGGAGGGACGTTCTTTTAATGATTGTGGGTCTTTGGCATCTTCCTTACGGCCCCGCCTAACTGGGCTTGCTGATGACGGCGAAGTGCTTGCAGGAACCTTTTGTGGCTCCTTTGGTGGTGATGTCACAGGCTTTGGACTTTTCTGGACCTCGGTTTCTGTGATTATTGGTGAGTTTGTATCTTTATCACTGTTCTCCATGTTACATATACTGTTCGTAGTGCCTTTTTTACTCACCTCCAGTGCGTGTTCATTTGAGGTGTCCGCAGGCATTGATTTGGGTTCTGCTACCCCTCCTTTGTCTGTGATACCTGAGGCTGCCTCTAACTTGTCTTCATGAGACGGGCTCTTTGCCGAGATTGGGGTTTTTGCGCTTGCCGTATCTTCAGTTGACGTTGTTTTCCGTGGTTTAGACGGCGGTGATGTTTCTGTTTCTGTTATTGCTGCCAAAATGTCCACGTCAGATAATTCCAGGATGTCATATTTCCTTTTTCCTTGGCTTTTGAAAAAGTCCATCAACGAGTTGAACTGCCCCTTTTTGGGAGGCGTCTTGCTAGCCTGTGTTTTTTGCTTGTTTACCTTGTTCGTTGCTTTTTTTCGTTTTTTTCCTGTGTTCTCTTCGTTTGTCCACCTTTTGTTTTTTGTTCTGGGAAGCGAGAAGTCGTGGTTGTTTCTTCCTCTATCTCAATCCACATGTCTTTTGAGCTCGGCTTGTTCTTATTTACCGTTCTTACATGGCCCTTCATTGTCTTCCTTTTTATAATAACGATTTTTTTCTTTTTTTGCTATTTTGATTTTTCGGGGACGCTGCTTCAATATTTTCGTCTTCCATACTGATTTTGTCTATTATGATTGTTTGAGGAGTGTCCTTTGTGGGTCGTTTCGAGGGCGCTTCCCTCTGATCTGATGCCATTTCCTTTTGCGCCTCTGCTCCCTCTGGCTGGGTGATCCGAAAGTCTTCCGTCAGAGGGTGGCGCTGGTCTACGGTGTCCACATCCCAATGGATTTGGGCTGTGATGCAGCTTGGGCCCGCACGGGGCGCCTCTTCCAAGCCTGATGCCGCTACCGGCTTCACTGGTCCCGGAGTCCCGCTCCGCTCGGGACTCTCCGACTGTTCTGGAGCGCCGCCTCCCTTCGGACGAGGCGTCACGGAACCCCCCGCCACTTCCCACGGAGGGAGAGGGAACCGGAGCTGCCTCCTCTAAGGTAGGGTTGGATTTTTTGTTGTTTCCTTGCGCCGACCTGGCTGCTGCCTCTTTCGTTGGTTCCGCGGTAATCCCCCTTGCTTCCCTCTCGTCGTAGTCCGCCCTCGTCTGCCCTCTGGCTAGCGATGGGCAGGAAACTAAATCAGAGTTATGCAGGGGGAAAATCGTGCGTCTTGGAGGGCACTCTGTTGTATTCGGCCGTCCAGGGTTTGACCCCTTCTCTGAGGGCGAAGTGGTCCTCGTTGCCATGTTTGGGAGGGCTTTGTTTTGAAATTTGTTTTGATTAATGCTGGGGGCAGTGTTAGTGGCAATGTTTATGGCGCATTCGTCATCACTATGCCTGTTGGGCGCTGCCAGACACACTGGCGGTTGTCGCCTTGGCGGGCTGATGTCAAGTGATCTTGTTTTATCCCGCCTTTCCCGAGTAGAAGTTTGAAGGGTTTGCGACTGAAGGAGAGGGCATAGATGGTCTTGGCAATTCGCCCCAAACCTTTGGGTCTGTCGGACAGAGCGCAGGGGTCTTTTCTCCCTGTTTCCCTCTACAGGGAGATCATGGTCCTGGTGCAATGTCATTGTGATTTGCTTTGGTTTCAGTCGGTGTTCCGCCCCACTCGAGCCCCCGAGAACACCGCAGACTCCTGTGGTTTATGAAGCCGATGCAGGGTTGATTGTGGACACGCCTCCAAAGTCACTGGCTCTGAAAAAACACTGCGGCAGACATCGCAGAACACCTCAAGTCCACTTTCCGCTCTGCGTTCCGCTGACTCCCTTGGCTTATGAAGCCGATGCAGGGTTGATTGTGGACACGCCTCCAAAGTCACTGGCACTGAAAAAACACTGTGGCAGACACCGCAGAACACTTCACGTCCACTTTCCGCTCCAACACTTTTAAGAAACCACAGCAAGTCAAGAAAGGCAGGGTCTACTGTATAGAAAAAAGTTCATAGGCCAGGCCTACTCTTGGAGAGAGCAAGGCGGAATGTGCCCAAGATCACACAGTGGAAATGCACTCAAAGTCTTCGCAGAAAAGTCAAAAGAGGTTGGATCAGTTCAGAAAGGTAAAGTTAGCAGGTCCGAGGTCACCCCAGGATAGAGAGTCAAGGATTTACGGGACACCTTGGACAATCTGTTGCAAGGGAGACCAGGCGGGACACAGTACCTGAAATGGTGAGAAAGCTCCAGCGAGGGCAGTTGTTCCTGGCAGCGGGTGCAAGTCGGAGCTTCGTACAGGGGAAGAGAAGATCTTGAGATGGAGGAAAGCTGGAGGTCGTTGCACTGCCAGGGAAGAAACCAGCCGTGGAGTTTCCCTGTTAAAAGGTAGGACCCTTTTATTCGCGGTAGTGGTGAAGCGTGGCTATCCGGCCGCTGGGGTGCTTGGCACTGGTGATTCGACCACGAGACGATCAAGGAAGGCCAAAAAGGTGAACTGGTTGGTCCCACCAGCTCAAAGGGAAGAAGACTCTCCTGGAAGAAGATCTCCTCTGTCGTCGGGGAAGTGGTGAGTTCGTACAGCAGGGCTCCACCGGTGGTGTCGTCGTTGTAGATGGCTCAGCTTCTCCCCTCTTCGGATTCTTTAGGTCCTGTGGCGACTTGTGAAGTTCCAGTCCCCAAAGCCCTGCTTTTATGCAGCAAAACCCCCATTCATCAGCTTAGCTGTCACTCAAACATGCTAAGTGGTGAGCCGGGCGGCTCACCACTGGGCCAATCACACTAGAGTGCGACTTGAGTTGCCAAGGCAACTCAGTCCAGGGTGCCTAATCCCCCTCCCACACATCCTGTTGACCCCAGACAGAGTGGCACCATTTGGAGGGCTTCTGTGGAGAAGCCTGCCAAAAAGTGGAAAAAGGGCTCGACTTGGGTTAGAGTTTCAGAGGTGAACACAAACCCCATTTCCTGGCAAAAAGACCCAACTCGGGGAATAAATATTAAATAAATAACCTGTAACCCGGCGGTATCTTTAACATTGCACCAAAAAGTGGTGCGTTTAAAATGAATGTGAAAATCCCATAGGAAATATTATGGTAGAATATTTTGCGTGGTATCCACTGCCACCAGCCAGAAACTCGACAAGGAGGGACTGGACAGTGCCCCCTTGGAAAACAGACCCAGGGGCAATCAAATTACCCCTACCAGTACTTCCACAATATGATGGTTTGTACTGGTTCTGTTCACAATTTGAGACTAGTAAAGCCAATGGTGACTTTACATGCCCTGGGAGACAGTAGTCAGTCCCAGGGTATGGAGTCTATGTTTGGGGGTCACTATGACACCACTGTGTTACTGCACTGAGGGTGCTGTGTAACACACATACCAAAAACACATGTACCCCTATGGAGTAAAAGACCCCATAGCCCATAAAAAACATTACATAGTCAAAGGACATTCTCAAATCATGCCTAAGAGTGGGAGAAAAAGAGTCTCACTCTTAGCAGGAGAAAAGAATAGACCCCAAAAATCCAGCAAAGCTGCTGGGGGACTCACTAGGTTTGGGAAATTAGCCTTAACAGAGAATTCTCCCTAACAATTAGCGTTAACGTTGGGAGTAGTCGCAGAGAAACCGCTGTATCACGAGTCGGCGTACAGGCACGGATGTCCCAGGTATTAACGCTAATACTGCTCGATCCAAATAATGCCGAAATCCCAGCGTAAATAGCGCTGGCGCTGCCGGCAGCCAACATTGCGCGGTAATAGCACACGCGGGAAATGCGTCACCACCAGAACGGGAAACACTGCGGCAGCCATTTTGGAGATCACAATCCATTGAAAATCGGAGCCGATGGCAGCCATCCAGAGCACCTGAACACCCACAATGTCACAGGAGCGTGCAAGGGACAAGTCAGCCCAGGATCGGCTCCTTAAGCCATCATTTACGGAGTCTTAGCTCAGCATCATTGTGGAGGAGGTGTTAGGGCACTATGAGGAGCTGTATGGGGCATACCAGAAAAAAACAAGCTCAAAGCGCCGCAACCACATCTGGGGCACCATCAGCCAGAAGATGTCTGTAGTCGGCCGTGTCCGCAAGGATGGGGAAGACTGCAGTAAGCGTTTCAGCGACCTGCAGGCCCGGGTCTGGGGCATCCTAGCCCAGCACCGGATAGACTGCATGGCAACTGGAGGAGGATCACCACCAGGAGGAGCTCATGCCATGGGAGGAGCACTGCAGCAGCATCATTGAAATAGCAGGGATAGAGGGAGTCGGAGGAACGGATGCAGGCGCTGGCACCCAGGAGGCCGAAGATGAGTCAAATCCCCCCCAATACCAAAAGTAACGTCAACAGCCCAGCACACAATCCCCCAGTGTGAATATCCATGAACTGGGCTTTGTGACTGGGGGCAGTGTGTAGGAGCAACCACAGGCACGCACAGCAGCACCCATGTGCCAGTGCACCTAGGCCCCCAGAGTGAGCCTGAGCTGTGGGGAGGGTAGCCAAGGGACACATGCAAGTGCCATGCAAAACACAGCCATGGCGTGGGCACAGCAGTACACCATTGCCAGCTGGCCGTGTAAACCAGATGCTTACCAGACCATAAATGCCTACACCAACAATGTACCCCTGCCATGCCACCACCGGGAAGCCACATAAGCAAGTGTGTCCCCCCTCCTGCACTAGGCTCCATATATACCAACCCACTGCAAAAAATAAGCAGGCCAGGCCTGTGCATGAGTCCAACCGTCCCCCCCCTGTAAGTACTGCTATGCATGCCAAAACATGTGAGCGAATGTGACCTAATGCCATCCCCTATATCCACTACAGTCGCACAAGGATCACCTGAGGCGTCCAGGGAGAATGAGGAAGCAGGGCCATCCCATTGAGAGCCCACCCATGCCTCCACCATCACCACCACCCCACAAAGGGTCCAACAGGGCACACCAAGGCAGAAGACCCACCCCACCACTCCACACTGCAGCGATACCACAGCACCACCAAGGGCACAAGCCTACAGGGCCATGCCAACACCAATGGCCCAACCCACCAGGGCCATGCCAACACCAAGGGCACAACCCACCAGGCCCGACCAGGAGGAGGACGTTGAAGCAGCCCCAATATCAACCACCCAGGAGGAGGGAGCGGCAAGCAGCGACGACCTGCAGACTGCTGCGGCCCCCACACCTGAAGACATGCATGTGCCGGAAATGAGTACACCACCAGAGAGCCATGACCATGTGGAGGCTGCACAGCCCAAGGCCACAGTGCCAGGCACGCTGCCGTTGTGCCTACACCCCGGTGGCTGACGAGGACACACGTCGTATGCCTCATCATCAGACAGTGTTACGCTCACCTACTATCCACGGGGACGCCACTCAGCCCTGGTTCATTGATTCGTGCCTGGAACCCTCTTCCCGATCCCGGGTGGTGCCTTCAATGGAAGTTGGGCCTGAAAGCACAGGAGGACTGGGTTCAAAACTGGTTGGCTCCAGTAAGGTCTTCTCCCACCTCCCCTGGGTTCTACCCTTAGGCCCTCTCCTCACCTTATTGTAGTATTCGGCGTGCTCTCTGTCGTCCTGCCTTCTTTGCAGGGGTCCGTAGTCTCCAGTGGGCTAGGGCGACCGAGTTACTTCACTGGTGTGAGCCCATTCAAGTGTCTTTAAGGTAGGTCTTATTGCAGCAGTCTTTGTATGATACTGTTCTTGCCTTCCTTTCTTTTGTGGTTAATGTCTTTTCTTTCTCCCTAGGTGAGCGGGAGATTCAGCGTGTCGTGCTGGTTGGATTGAGCACCTGCCGGTAATGGATGGCGCAAGAAGCGCACTGCAGTTCGGTAAGTAAAGCGCTATGCACGGCGCTGCTTCGCCTTGTATTTGCTAACCTGTGTTTCTTCTTTCCTTACAGGTCGCGATGGTCTTCTCTGGTGGGCGTGGTATTCCGGAACGATGCCGGCCAAGAGGTGACCAGCCAGGTGAGGTTCTCGTGATGTTCGTGGCTTATGCCTTGAATAAACCTTTTCTAACGTTGTCTTTCTCCCTCTCCTTTCAGGTTGTTTCATTTCGGTGAGTATGCGGTGTCCAGAAGATGCAGTTTGCTGGATGGGCGACCGCAAGTAAGCAGAATCAGGGACGAGCGTTGGGCGGATCACAGGATCGAGTTCGCAGGTAAGAGTCTATTAATGATGTTCTTTTTGTCCTCTGCAGGCTCGTTGCTCCGATGATTGCCGGTATCAAGGACACTGGATACGGTGAGCGTTACGCTGCAGGCTGCAGAATAACGCGAAGCGTGTTCTGTTGCTTGGGTGTGGTTTAAATAGCCTCCCAGCAAAGTAGTCCAGGTAAAGTAGTCCCAGGCTACCACACCCAAAACACTATACCGAATAGTCTAGTTCTAGGGAACTAGACTATGTGAGTGCCTCTATGTTGACTGCAGGCCCAAGGAAAAGTAATCCCATTCAAAGATGTTCCTTATACTGAATATGAGCCTGGCGCCAAAGGCGCCAGGACTGACTCCAGGAGAGTCTTGGAAGAGGGTGCAAGGCCTCCGAGGGCCTAATGGACCCCTAACTCTAACCTTACCTGGCATGTGGACATGCCAGTGGGGGTTTTGGTTAAGGGTCGTGACAGCACTCCCCCACAAGGCCCTTCCCACGGTGGTTCTTCTGCCCGGTCCTGGCTTGGTTGGAAAGTTCTGATGAAATTCCTTAATCAGACGTGGTGCATGGATATTCTTGCTGGGTTCCCAGGATCTGTCTTGAGGTCCGTAACCTTACCAATCGACTAAGTGATATAATTTGGACCTGGTGTATTTGGAGTCCAAGATTCCCTTTACTTCGAACTCCGATTCTCCATCAACTATTAAGGGTTCTGGTGGTGTCGTAACCCGTGTACCGGGTTGTACCGGTTTCAGGAGTGAGACGTGAAACACCGGGTGGATTTGCATATTGGCTGGTAATGCTAACCTGACGGCTACTGGGTTGATGATAGATTTGATGGAATAAGGTCCCGGATGGCGAGGACGAAAGGTCTGGGTTCCTTTTATGGGTACATACTTTGCCGCTAGCCAAACCTTGTCTCCTACTTGATATTCGGGGACCTTTCTTCGGTGTTGGTCAGCAAATTTCTTTTGTCTGTGCTTGGCTTGGATTAGATGCTCTGTTGCCTTTTTAAAGGCCTAACAGATGGTTCCATGAAGGGTTTTTACTGCTGGCATTTCCCAGCTGGGTGGAAGGTCTAATTCAGAAGTACGTGGGTGTCTGCCGTATAGGGTGTAGAAAGGGGTTTGTCCCGTGCGGGAATGCAACTAATTGTTGTAAGCATATTCTGCTATCCATAATAAGTCTCTCCAAGTCCCTTCCACTTGATGCAGCATGCACCGCAAGTATTGCTCGAGGGTCTGATTGGTTCTTTCGGTTTGGGCATCCGTTTGGGGGTGGTGGCTGGTGGATAATCGCATGTTGATTTGAGCCATAGAACAACACTTTTTCCAGAAGTTGGACACGAACTGGCTACCACGATCAGAGACCAGAACCGATGGAAACCATGTAGGTTAATAATATTTTCCAGGAACACTTTTGCTAAACTGGATGCATCAGGGAGGCCTTTGAAAGGGATAAAATGTGCCATTTTCAAAAACAAGTGGCCGACTACCAAAATAGTGTTGAATCCTTGACTGGGAGGCAAGTCTGTAATTAAGTCGACAGAAAGTTTGTGCCATGATGCGGGAGGGATTTCCAATGATTGAAGAAGGCCAGCTGGTTTCTGCTTTTGCCATTTGTTTTGTGCACACACACCACACAACTGGACATACTGGATGATGTCTTTACGCCAAGTAGGCCACCAATAGTTGCGTTTCACCTTGGCTAGGGTTTTGGCAATTCCGGGGTGACCTTCCATCAGGGAATCGTGGTAATCCAAAATGATTTGCTGTTGTAGCTCCTTTTTGGGCACATATAGAAGTTCTCTAAAATATGGTAACTGGTCCATAATGGTGTAATGTTCTCCTCGAGTACACCATTCCAGCAAGGTATTAGGACTTATTACACGTTGGATCTCGTTTCAGAGTTCGGTTTGTGCCAAAGCTGTCGTGAGGCCTAAGAGTTTGTCCTCAGGAATGATGGCTATCGGATCTGGAGTTGCATACACCTTTTCGTCAATGCCCATGCAAGATAAGGCGTCAGCCTTCCCATTCCTCACTCCTGGTCGATATGTGATTACATAATCATACTTGGCGAAGAAAAGGGCCCACCGCAGTTGACGCAAGGATTGAGCCATTGCGATCTTCAAGTATTGCAGGTTTCGATGATCCGTGATTACTGTGACTGTATGTCTGGCCCCTAGGAGATAATGTCGCCATGCTTTAAAAGCGGATTTAATGGCCAGGAGTTCTTTGTCGGTGATAGCATAATTGAGTTCAGGATATGAAAACCTTCGCGACCAGAAAGCCACGGGGTGTAACTGGCCGGTTTCAGGGTCCTTTTGTGAAAGAACAGCCCCCATAGCCATGCTGGAAGCATCGGTTTCCACGATGTAAGGGAGGTCTGGACGAGGGTGTTGTAGGATTGGGGCTGAAGTGAATCTTCCCTTACGCTCTTGAAAGGCTCTTTCTGCTTCTTCTGTCCAAATTAATTTCTTATTGTTTTTTCGTAGTAGTAATGTATTCGGGTGTACAATTTGAGAGAAGTATGGGATGAACCGGCGGTAGAAGTTCGCAAAGCCCAGCATGCTCTGGACCCCTTTTAGCGAAGTTGGAGAAGGCCACTTAAGAATGGCATCTACTTAGTGTACATCCATTCTGATGCCTTTCGGAGTGAGGATGAAACTAAGGAATTCCACTTCGGTTACGTGAAAAAAGCATTTTTCGAGCTTCGCATACAGTCAATGTTGGCCGAGCTTGGTGAGAACGGAGCGGACGTGCTTGACCTGGTCTTGTTTCGAGACTGAATACACTAAGATGTCATCTATGTACACCAAGGCCCAAACATCGATTAATTCCCGCAGGACATCGTTCATGAAGTAATGGAACGCTGCGGGAGTGTTGCAAAGTCCAAAAGGCATTACCTGGTATTCATGCAAGCCATATTTGGTACGGACGGAGGATTTTTACATTCATCTCCTTTTTTAACTCAGACCAGGAGGTACGCTCCTCTAAGGTCTAGCTTGGTATAAATCTGGGCATCCTTGACTTGGACTAACATTTTGAGAATGAGTGGCAGGGAGTAACAATTTTTTACGGTGATCCGGTTTAATGCGCGGTAGTCGATGCAGGTCCTCAAGTCCCCTCACCTCTTTGGTACGAAGAATAAAGGACTGGCTGCCGGTGATTTAGATGGGCGGATAAATCCGTTTGCCAAGTACTGGTCTAGATAGGATTTCAAATTGAGGCTTTCTGGTTCTGTGAGTGCGTAGATTCTGCCACAAGGAATTTGTGCACCAGGTATGAGGTCAATCTGGCAGTCATAGGGCCAGTGCGGTGGTAGTGTGCAAGTTTGCCCTTTCTGGAACACGTCCTGGAAATCTTGATATTCTCTCGGTAGAGTGCTAGTCACCCCAAGTGTTGATGCTGCTGTTCTAGGAATCTTAGGGGTGCAGAAATCAGGTTTCTCCTCTTGGTAATAACAGGTAGGAGCACAGTCATCGGGAAAAGTCAACTTCCTTGCACGCCAATCTATCTGAGGATTGTGAGCAACTAACCATGGCATCCCTAATATTAGATGGAACTAAGGCGCCTTGATGAGATCGAAGGAAATGGATTCCCGGTGTCCGTCCTGGCAAGTAGGGTTACTCCTGCTGTACATTGGGTTACTGGTCCGGAAGCAATGTCTGTCCCATCCACGGTGGTTACCTTTTCTGTGGTCGGCTTGAAACATAAGGGAAGCCCCATCTCTGCTGCCAGTTCTTCATCAATATAGTTCCCAACTGCTCCGCTGTCTATGTATGCCTCAACGGCGTGCATCCGAGACGGTTGTTGATGATTGATTAGGATCACTGGTATTGTAAAGTGTGAGGTCGGTGGCTCTTTCTTCTCACTCGACAAACTGACCTCTACATTTGTCGAGCTGGGTAGTTTTCCGACTCCTTGCTCTCGTCCCTCTCCGTGACCCCTATGGTTCTTCTTGGGGGTTTCACTGGGCAGTCCTTGAGGAAGTGTCCTGGTTTTCCGCAGTACAAACATAGCTGCTGTTGCCTTCTCTTGTCCCTTTCCGTTTTTGTTAACGGAGGTCATATACCTCCGATTTGCATGGGTTCTACAGTGTTTTCTGAAATGCGTGAAGCACTGTCCCTAGGCCGCACAAACACGGCCCGAGTGTCTGACCTAGACCGATCTGCCTTTCGGTCTTGTAATCAGTAATCTAGTTGCACAACCAGGTTAATAAATGTGCTACAGTCTCTAGGTGGATCAACCACCTGGGCCAGAATGTCCTTCAATTCTCCTCGTAGGCCTCAGTGAAACAACGTGGTTCTTTTGTCTTCGGGCCACCTAGCTTTAGCAACTAACCTATTGAAGGTTGCAATGTACAATAATACGTCTTGATTCCCCTGCCGGAGTGATAAGAGTTCATTGTCTACTGCTTGCTCTTGGGTATGACGAGCAAAGAGCTTCTCCATTTCCCTCTGGAACCCCCCAAAGTCATGTAGTAATGGATCATCATGGCTTACAAGTGGCATCGACCAATCCGCTGCACTCCCGCTCAGGTATGACAAAACAAAAGCTACCCGTGCTTGATCGTTGGGGAACGCACCAGGTCTGCAAAGGAAATGAAGACGACATTGATTCATGAATGCAGCATACTTCCGGGGGTCGCCTGAGAATCGTTCCGGTGATACTAAAGGAACTGCTCCGGGTAGTGTAATCTGTACTGGAGCGTTGATAAGGCGGGTGTTTGTGCCGGTGGGTTGTTTCCAGGGAATGGAGTTTGTCCTGCCTGTGATTGTAGTAACTGCCTACTGATTTCCTCGGTGCGATCCTTGGTCACAACTATGTCCCTCCGTAGAGCGTTAGTCTCTTGCCTGGCTGAATGAACTTCGGAGCGTAACTGTCCTAATAATTGAGCCAATTGGTCGATTTCTGATGTCTCCATGGCGCCCAGGTGGATTATGTTCCTGTAGGCTTTGCGTTTTGTTACGCTCATCTGGTATCCACGGGGACGCCACTCAGCCCTGGTTTATTGATTTGTGCCTGGAACCCTCTTACCGATCCCGGGAGGTGCCTTCGATGGAAGTTGGGCCTGAAAGCACAGGAGGACTGGGTTCAAGACTGGTTGGCTCAGGTAAGGTCTTCTCCCACTTCCCCTAGGTTCGACCCTTAGGCCCTCTCCTCACCTTATTGTAGTATTCGGCATGCTCTCCGTCCGCCCTTCTTTGCAGGGGTGCGTAGTCTCCAGTGGGCTAGGGCAACCGAGTTACTTTACTGGTGCGAGCCCATTCAAGTGTCTTTAAGGTAGGTCTTATTGCAGCAGTCTTTGTATGATACTGTTCTTGCCTTCCTTTCTTTTGTGGTTAATGTCTTTTCTTTCTCCCTAGGTGAGCAGAAGATTCAGCGTGTCGTGCTGGTTGGATTGAGCACCTGCCGGTAATGGATGGTGCAAGAAGCGCACTGCAGTTCGGTAAGTAACGTGCTATGCATGGCGCTGCTTCGCCTTGTATTTGCTAACCTGTGTTTCTTCTTTCCTTACAGGTCGCAATGGTTTTCTCCGGTGGGCGTGGTATTCCGGAACGATGCCGGCCAAGAGGTGACCAGCCAGGTGAGGTTCTTGTGATGTTCGTGGCTTATGCCGTGAGTAAACCTTTTCTAACATTGTCTTTCCCCCTCTCCTTTCAGGTTGTTTCGTTCCGGTGAGTATGCAGTGTCCAGAAGATGCAGTTTGCTGGATGGGCGACTGCAAGTAAGCAGAATCAGGGACAAGCGGCGGGCGGATAACAGGATGGAGTTCGCAGGTAAGAATCTATTAATGATGTTCTTTTTCTCCTCTGCAGGCTCGTTGCTCCGATGATTGCCGGTATCAAGGACACTGGATACGGTAAGCGTTACGCTACAGGCTGCAGAATAACGTGAAGTGTGTTCTGTTGCTTGGGTGTGGTTTAAATAGCCTCCCAGCAAAGTAGTCCAGGTAAAATAGTCCCAGGCTACCACACCCAAAACACTATACCGCATAGTCTAGTTCTAGGGAACTAGACTATGTGAGTGGCTCCATGTTGACTGCAGGCCCAAGAAAAAGTAGTCCCATTCAAAGATGTTCCTTATACTGAATATGAGCCTGGCACCAAAGGTGCCAGGACTGACTCTAAGAGAGTCTTAGATGAGGGTGAAAGGCCTCCGAGGCCCTAATGGAACCCCAAACCCTAACCTTACCTGGCATGTGGACATGCCAGTGGGGGTTTTGGTTAAGGGTTGTGACAGGCAGCCCCAGCAGGCAGGACTGCCCCCCCCCCAAGTACAGCCCCCCCAGGCGGTACAGACCCCACAGGCAGTACAGCCCCCCTAGACAGGACAGCCCCCAAAGGCATCACAGCCGCACGCCAACACAATCTACTGGTCCCGTGGCTGCTGTGATGGCGCGACTGGACGTGATAGAGGCATGTCAGCTAAGAATTGAAGGCCTTGCCAGAGGACACAATAGGCACATGAAGGCCATCAGCTGTGCCATCAGGGGTGCAACGAAGACCCTGGACAATGCCCGCATGAGGAAGGTGGTGGAGGCGTGCACAGCATCCATTACAGGGTTTGGGCAGAGGGTAAGGGAGCTATCCAAGGGGCACTCTGCATTTGCTGAACAAATGAGGGAAACAAATAACCTCCTTGGGCAGCAAATCCAACTGCCTGCCTCCATCCCATCTACCTCAACCACCCCCACTGAGGAATCCCAACAGGAAACCCCACGGCAGAGGTCACAGCGCTAGCTGCTACAGCGCTCTCCCGGATCCGGTGCACATGGGAAGCAGCCACGTAACCAGTGAATGGACTGTGCACTGCCGGCCTCAGGGGCCATCACATGGACACATGGTTGGGTGGGGGAGGAGGGACTGTGTGCTGGGGAGTTAACGTTGGTGGTGGGTGTGCAGAGGGAGGACTGTGTGCTGGGGAGTTGGTGGTGGGTGGGGGAGGAGGGTACTGTATGCTGGGGAGTTGGTGGTGGGTGGGCGGACTGTGTGCTGGGGAGTTGGTGGTCGGTGGGGTTAGTGGGGACTGTGTGCGGGGGAGTTTAAGTGGGTAGGGGAGGGGTTACAACTATATACATTAAAGCCAATTGAAAACTGAAAAAATTCAAGGAAATTCATGATTCTGTACTAGTGATCTTTATTCATCTGCATGTTGTGTATTGGGTCCAGTTACCGTGCTAAACATAATTATCTATCAGTGCTTGTCATGCTAGCCTCACCCCCTCACCACATCCCTGGGTGTATCAGCCCTGGCTCCGGCCACATGCTTATTGTCATCATCATCCCCTGGGATTGTCCGGGCCATACATGAGGGCCCCTCCAGTGCGATCTAGGCACCTGAACCGTGCCTTTAAAAGTCCAAAAGTACGTTTGATGCAGATGCGTGTCCGGCTTTGTGCATGATTGTATGCGTGGTCATGTGGTTTTTGTGGGTCATGCACAGGGGTCATCAGCCACGTGAGCTGTGGGTATCCTGAGTCACCTGCATGGGAGCGAATGATATCAGGCATTTGTACCATGCATGGTTCTGCAGAATCAGAATATTTGGCCTTTATGCACCGTGGGCATTCCTGTGAGCAACAGGACATGCAATGTGTATGTGTGATGGTGTACATGCTTCCAATTCATGCCATGCATTATTTCTCCTGTACATGCGACCTGTGTTGTTGAGCTGGCTGTCCTGTGGCCGCTGACAGTTGAGTGCGCATGGGATGACTGCTGTGGCATAGGTAAACAGGTAAATACAGCACTACAGGTAAGGCAGTGTATGGTCCACTTTTCATTATTATGGATAGGTATGTATTCACATTGATTTGTAATTGGATGTACTAATACTCCCTGCGGTATTTGGGCAAGTGACACCGGGAAGCTTGTGCCCCGCGTTTCACCTGCAGCACTCCATGGATATGTTTGGGCCAGTGGTGCATGGAGTACCAGATGATGGGGCTACTGGTATGACTGGCTGATATGGGGAAGTAGGCATTTGTCTTTTGGTGTCCCTCTATCACTAGATGCTGAATAATGTTAAAGATCCAGGGTAGTGGGCACAGCAGTGGCTTATGATTAGGTCAGGCCTACAGGTCATCTGCACATTCATAGAGTGGTAGCCCTTGGGGTTCCTAAAGACTGCCTCATGGGCCTGAGGGTGCAACCATTAATACACGGGGGCAGTCGATGGCTGCAATGATGTTGGGCACTTGTGCAGTGGGGTAGAAGCGTGCCTTGAGGTCATTCACCTGGGCCTGGGGGGTGGTCAGTGCAATGTGCATGTTGACACGGTGCATCATGACCACAGAGTTTTGGAATGTGGCAGTCCCCAGGAACTGCAGGACTGCCACAAGCTTGATCAGTGGGGGCATGGCTGTGTGGATGGCAATCCTGCTCCCAATGTTGTTTTCTATTGTGGCCAGCAGCTCAGTGATGGTCGCCCGATCCAGCCGGTACACTTTTGCGAACTGGGTGTCACTGAGGGCCCAGGGTGATAGCCTGACCCTGGGAATCAATGCATGCCTTGTAGGGGCTGGTCTCCTCCTCCTCATTCCACCCCTCTGCCCCCTGTGCCTTGCCCTGGTTGTCCAGTATCTGTAGTTCCAGGCGCAGCATGAGAAACTGCATGTCAAAGCTTCCAGCAGAGAATGGCAGCATGGTATTGGAAAGAGTGTTTGGGGCATGTGTAGGTTTTATGTAGCCATATGGTGTGCATTGTATGCACATGTGGCTTTATTCCTGGCACCTGGGTTCATTTACCTCAAGCTGGAGGCTGAAGGTAATTTCAGCTGTATGATCGCCAGTTTCGGAAATACCGCTGGAAATGGAGTGGTAGATGCTGTAATAACGCTGGTCCTTTTTGGGTCTGCCGCTAATTTTGCAGGGTCGTGATCGGGTAGAGCGGTATTCCAGGTGCAAATACCATTAAGGTTCCATTTAAGGACTACCGCCCAACTCGTGATGATGCCCTTTGAAGACACAGAATGCCCAGATGGCGTCGAGGGTCTCGACGGCTTTGCAGAAGCGGTCGGTGAATGAGACGACAGCTTTAAATGCTTTGACGGCTTCACTTTGATTATGTGCCTCGATGGTTCAGCCGAAGTGCTCGACGGCTTCGACAACTTTAATGAAAGCTTTGAGACCGGTTATGAAGGCCTTGACTCTTGTGTGGCAAAGAAGACTCCTTTGACTTGAGTTGAGGAGCCTCTCTTCCTGGACTCCTGGGCATGCGGGAAGGAGACACACGAGACTCCCTACTGGTCTGTTTAGACACAAAGGGGTGGCTTGATTTCCCTGACTCCTTGAGAGGGGCACTCGGAGGAGCATGTCTCTGAAAAATGTCAATGATTTTTAAGCAGAACTCTTACCATTCCGCAGGAGTTGAAGATTCTTTATGGAAAGACACTATCGTGAGAGGAGGAAGAAGACGACTATGATCTACGCTGTTGCATCTTGATCTTTTTGTGAGACGACGACGACGAGCAATGTGATCTCGTTCTCGAGCGTCTCCAGTCTTTAGGACGCTTTTTCTCGGGCGTTAGATCCCTGGAGTTGGAAGACGATTTTCTCTTGGACGGGGTAATGCATGGGGATATGTGTGAGGTCTTACCTGCTTCAAGTTTCCCCTTCTTTTCCCGCAAGGTTTTGACTGTCATAAATTAACACAAGCCGCAGTTGTCTACATTGTGGCCTAACCCCAAACACCACAGACAGGCACTGTGCCGGTATGTAATGGAAATGTTTGCCATGCAGTCTGCACACCGCTTAAATCTGGCATTCAGTGTTGAGGACATGTCGAGTAAATATCGAATCGACTTGTTTCTGAAATGTCACGCAATTGAAATTTCACTGAGGCTCGCCCCAAAGCACGCTACTATGCGGAAATAACAGAACTTAGGTAATGGTCACCACGCGTGCTTCATATATCAGCGTAAAGGTCACGGCAAGGGACGCTACGGAGGCCGTCGAGGTACATGACTCTACGCTGCACTGTGCTCTAGCACCTTGAAGAGTCTCATGTGCTAGATGGAATTATCAATAATGATCTTGGACCCAAACAACCGGACAGACTGAAAGAATATGGCAAAGTACTACTTTATTATCAGCATAGTAATAAAGTAGGGCAATCTGGCAAATAATAGGCAGTAATTCACACACCCGCACACAAATATGATTATACAAAGGTTTGATACCTCGATATGCGTCAGCTATGTTGTCATCCTACGTGGCAAAGTAAATCCTATTGAAGGGTGGGATTGGTTAAGGGAACATATGTACCTATAGTATATATAAGTGTTAATAACTTAATTTATCTGGTGGGCACGCCTCGAACCACCTCTAAATACGTATAATACTGATTGTAGCAGAAAAATTGCAACAAGTTGATCTTTGCAACATTGTATTGCTAAATAGACCCTCTGATTGGTTGGCATTCTTTCCCAACCTTGGTCTTCCGGCTCGTTAGCAACACGTAAGCAAAATGAAACTCAGGTGCCACAAGCAATGACAGACTACTCCCAATTAGTCCATAGTCTCTCATCTGTCAGGCTCCAAGCCAAGGCTTCTCCTTTGTAGTTGAGCTCGAAGCCTGCACTCTGTTCTGGGACATTCAAGGGGGGGTAGGCACACTTTTATATTCGTTTGGACTTAATAAATAGCCCTTGTTTTCAACTTCTGAATCACATGTGAGGAAACCACACATTTGTCCACCTCAACCTTCTATTTACTGCTATTTGATTCAATTGAATTGGGTGTCATTACCCTTCTCTGCCTCGAGAGACCTGGTCACGCCATCTTACACAGGTTTTCTGCATCTTTAATTGTATAATACCTGGCTCTTGCAGATGTTTTCTCCTTCGCTTAATCTAAGAGAAATATGTCTTACGTACATGGCTTATCCTTTTGACTCCACTTGTGCCATGCAATTATTCCTTAAAGTAGCATCCTTGATTCCCGGCCAATAGACTCTTCTTTGTTCCTCACACAAAGCTGTTTTCCAGCATCTCCTAACTCTGCAGCCCTGGTCTGTCTCTGAGGTAGCTTGAATGATTTTAATACAAGTCTGACGTCTATCTTTCCATCATGACCCCTCTAGCCATATTATGTTTTTCTCTGCAGCAAGCTTCTATATGTCTCATCTACCTTTCATTTCTGCATACACACATTTATTAATCAGCAGGCTACTTTATCTTCTTTGTATATACGATTTCTTCATATTCAATTACATGTTTCTCTTCTTACTTCAGTTACATCTTTATTCTTTGAGTATTTGCATATCATTTCAGTAAGTCTCAGTATCTTTTGTCTATGACGTCACTCTGCTCTTGTCAGATTTCACTTATAGCTCTATGATGTCCAATGGTGTCTGCAGACATCCTTCCACCCTCTCAGTGCGGGGGTACATTTGATACGGTTGTCTGAGTGCATATCATCTCTCATACACTCGATGCAGTATTGGGATGATACCTGGTGTCCCACATAGGGCTCTTCTCCTACTGTTCCAGTATGACCGAGGTGAGGAGGTGGGTGCTGTGGATAACATGTCCACCTGCTCCTCTACATTCTACCCTCTGGTCGAGTCCTCGACGACCTCCTCTTCTTCAATCTTCTTCATCCTCTCCTCACATCTAGGTTTCTTTGGGATCCATATTTTCGTCACCACCCTACATCCCCTCAGGTCACCTGCATTCTTCATATGCTCATCCACACTCCAGGTCATGTGACAGCATTCTCCAGTTGGTCGACAAAATACCCAACATTCCACATATTTCTTGTGATCCTTAAGGTAGTAGAACTTTGTTCTTGGGGGTGCCAGGGGACATTTCTTTATGTTCTCACGGGTGGTATCTTCAGTCTGTGGTATATGATCTCTATTAACATCAGTCATTATCTTCATTTCAATAGCTTTCTTCGCGGATTTCTGGCATTGTCCCAAAATGATCCTTATGAGACAGAAGCCTAACACCAGTATTGCTCCAAGTAATTTGAAGGCATTTGCCAGCCAGGTTGGGATCCACGAAAAGAGACAGAAATTAGTCATCTCCTGCTGTCTCATCAACTTCATCCTCCATCTTCGTATGCAGGGTCGTCAGCATAGTCACTGCTTCTGTCAGGGTTCCATTTTCTCCATCATGGGAAGGCGAGAATGTACAGCAAGAAGGCCCAACCTTGGCACACACACCACCTTCCATTGCTGTAATTAAGTCCAAGACATACATGTTCTGGAGGGTCATAATCCTAAAGGCCCTCTGTTCTTCTCTGATTGCATTAAATCCTTTGATTATAGCATTGATCGTTTGCAGCAGCTTCCATCTGGTAATCTGCAGCCACTTGGCATTCACTGCAGTCTGAAGTCCTGGCATGAATATAGATGTCATTAGCATCGCCGTCTTGCTGAACATTTTATGCTTATCCGGAATATTGTTATAGGATTCTATTGACTTGATGAGAAATAGTTCTCCCTCTTCCTTCTCTGGTGTTCATCCATTTTCTGAGATTCGTCAATATGGAGATCACTTTGAGGAATCACTAATGCAGGAACGTGTATTACCATAAGGGAGCATACTCCTCTCTGCTGAATGTAAGCTATGGATCCACAGGCCCAATATCGATCCATCCATAAGGCAGTTCCTCCAATCATTCATGGTACTTCGAGCACCTGTTTGCATCCTTTATTTTCTCCAATCAGGACCAGGCCTTCATTCTTGACACATATTGTCGCTTTTTTTGTGGTATTATAGATACAGGTCCTGCTACATTGTCAACCCATGTTAGTACCTTAGAGTACTTGGCCCATGACTATAAACATACGTCATTCACTATTTGTACTATGGTTACTGGTTCCTTCTTCAATAAGTGTACGGGGTAAGATGACATTCCTTCTTCCCATCCTCTGCTGGTAGCCACTCGTCCAATCACCAATAGCTGAGGTCTCTCCAAGCATCCTGGTACTCCTGATCATTCCACTATGTCTGAACATTCCATCCTCCTCATTTTGACAACCTTTATTCGTCCTCCAATCTGGGATGGATACATATGTTTTTTGCTTGTCCAAACCATCTCTTTCTCCATCCTTTGTGTTTTCACATAAGTATCTACATATGGAAATGTTCAACCTAATCACCATCGTAGGGTTGCCCATTTTCCTTCGAATTGTCCTCTGGTTGTGCATGCTGCCAGTTGACTGAGGCACTTCGCTTCATGTGCAGACATCTCTTTTGCAATAAATGTTCTGGCTGCTTTCATGGTTTAGGGGATGAAAGAACACATGTTGCAGCTTTCATCTAACGTTCTCTCTCCCACCTCCTTCATGTGCTGATACCATAGATTTAAAGTGACCTGAATTATCAAGATATGTATTCATGCCTTTGTGATCTTCTCCAACATCCCTTTCAAATCGAACAATTTGCTTAGTAAAATTAGGGAAGATGCTGCTCGTGCTTTTGTTAGAGATCATAAAGGATGTTTCATTGTTCCCCATAGTATCTGTCTGAATGCCATAATAATAAGGAATAAAAGACAAATCATAAGACAAAGTGAAATCACAATTGCCATTCCCGAAATACTCATCAACTTTCTTGATGGTAGTGAGTATCTCATATTTTGGAACCTTCCCATTTTATTTCATTCAATATGTAATTGTGTCATCTTCTGTAATTCACAATTTATATCAGGAACTGCAAAATAATTGCCACAATGATTTGGAAAATAATGTGATTGTTTTTAGGATTGCCAAAATTGCCAAAATTTTTTAGAATGGCCAGATGTCGTCTTATCAGAGGTGGGTAAGACTTTAATATGTAAGTGAAAACAGCATACAAGAATGTGCATAATGTTACTATGATGAGTAGCTTAGAAGATGCAGTGTATTCCTTGTCCTTTGGCTGCAGTGCATCAACGCATTTTTCCTTTTACCTATCTAACCAAGTTCCAGGTTAGCTGCTAGTCCGTTCATTCCTTATTAGATTTTAAGAAATGTTGTTCTTTCTTTCAAGGGTATTTTTATTATTCCATAAACTCCTTTTCTTTGCTCTTGGTTACTGATCTTGACTGCATATGCAGAACTTCTTCTCTTGCTTCACTGTCAGTAGATGCAGGAGGGGTCAAAGTTTCTCCCTTGTACAGTTTGATGTCGTGCAGATGCAGACAGGCTTGTCTTCCTTGTAGTTTAACAGCCGTGGGCTAACTACTTCCACCTCATAGGATCCCTCAAAGCAGGGCTTATTCCAGGTGCGGCCAAATTTGCGCACTAGCACCTGGTCCCCTGGATATAAGATTGGCTGTTTCAATAAGCAGTCTGGATCAGTTGGATGGCTTTCGTCTTCAATCTTCTTTGATCCCTCCCTCCGATTCTTGATCTGTTGAGAAATAAAAGAGACACTAGTGGTCATAGTTGCTATATAGTCATGCATCTCTTCACCTAATGTCTTCGCTACACTGTGGACATCCGTTTCTACCCTAGTTGGAGGAGCAAGGGGAGTTCTCATCTGGCATCCAGTCACCAACTCATGTGGAGTTAGGTGGTGATCTGAGACAGGCTGATTTTGCATTGCATATAGCGCAAGGGGAATACAGTGTAACAACCCATTCTGCAGGTGATAGGCAGAAGAGAACTCGTGTTTTATACCTAATAAAAGAGTTACTTGCTCAAATAGTTCATTTACAAAATGTGGTCCATTGTCAGACCGCAGCACTTCGCACACAGCCCATCTTCGGAATACCTCTCGCACAAGGTACTTGGTGGCGCATGTGGCTTTGGGGTGCGTATATGGACCTGCCTCGATCCATCTAGAAAAGGGACATACCACTACCAGCATGTACCTATAACCGTTGCATGTCTGCAACATATCCACATAATCTATATGTAGATGCTGAAATGTGCCATTGGGTCCAGGAATTGCTCCGATCACTGTTTGCTAAGTGTGCCCTGCAGTACAGTTCTGTCACACCATGCAATTCACAATAAATTGTGCCACATGTTCTAACACATTTGTTGAAAAACTATCTTCTGCAATTGTAGTAGCAAGACTCTTTCGAATCGTATGCGTGGGGTACTGCTCCAGCGCTACCCTCAATAATGCTAGGCATAGCTGGCTTTCGAGTGCTATCCAGTGCTATCGTGCTGTTAGGAAGAATCCTGTGCAGTTCCCTTGGGGACCACTGCAAGAAGATTAAGACTACAAGAGTAAGCAGTAAACCCAATTGGTAGCAGTCTGTACCACCCAGATTTACCTGGTAGCTGTGGCTGAGCAGTCAGACTTCTCTCAAGAAGAGTAGGTCAGTATATAGAGTACACACAATAGGGATAAAAACACAGTAGAGCAAACAAACACTGACCAGAGCTTTGTATCAAAAGTATATAATTATTTATTTAAAACACACTTTAGGCAATACACTAAGCACTCTAAATCAAAAGCAAGTTAAAACACAGTCAGGTAAAGTATACAAACCTCCCTTGATAACTATTAGACAAGTCAGAGTTAAAACACCACTACTTGTTAAAACAGATGTGAGCGTGTAACCTAGATGGCACTCCAATAGTTAAGTTAAAGGGAGAGAAAAAGGCATAGCATAGAAATAAAACAGGTCCCAACACTTTTAGACGTTCAAAGCAAGGGAGTAAAGGCAGTATAGTCTGTAGAGCCAAAGTTCATAGGCCGGGCCCACTTTAAATGGGGCAAACCAAAATGTGCCCAAGATCACACAGTTAAAAATGCACTAAAAGTCTTTGCAGAATGTTTGAAAGAGGTTGGGGTGATTCAACCCAGTTGGAAAGCCAAGGATGTAAGGGTCACCTTGGGCAAACCGAAGAAAGGGAGGCCAGGCAGAACACGGTACCTTAAAGAGAGAGGAAGTTCCAGAGGTGGCAAGTTCCTGGCAGTGGTTGCAGTTCGTTGTTTCGACCAGGGGAAGAGAGGATCTCATCGAGGAGGAAACTTGGAGTTGTTGCACTGCACAGGGATGAATCCCGGCGGCTCACCACTGGCCCAATCAGAACAGAGTGTGACTTGAGTTGCTAAGGCAACGCAGTCCAGGGTGCCAATTCCCCTCACCACACATCCTGTGGAACCCAGACAGAGTGGCACCATTTTGGAGGGCTTCTGTGGAGAAGCCCGTCAAAAAGTGGAACAAAGGACTCGACCTTGGTTAGAGTTACAGAGACGGACACGAACGCCGTTTTAGAAAAGAGTTCTGGCAAAAAGACCCAACCGTTGATTTAATATTAAATAAATAAACCGGCGGTATCTTTAACATTGCACCAAAAAGTGGTGCGTTTAAAATCAATGGGAAAATCCAATAGGAAATATTCCGGTGGAATATTTTGCGTGGTAACCACTGCCACCAGCCAGAAACCCGACAAGGGGGGACTGGACAGTGCCCCCTTGAAAACAGACCCAGGGGCAGTCGAATTAAACCCTTCCAGAACTTCCACAATATGATGGTTTTTACTGGTTCTGTTCACAATTTTGGACTATTAAAGTCAATGGGGACTTTACATGCCCTGGGAGACAGTAGTCAGTCCCAGGGTATGGAGTCTATGTTTGGGGGTCACTATGACACCCCTGTGTTACTGCACTGAGGGTGCTGTGTAACACATACACAAAAACAGATGATACCCTATGGAGAAAAAGACCCCATAGCCCATAAGCACACAAAGAGTCAAAGACATACCTCAAATCATGCCTAAGATTGGGAGTAAAAAAAAGAGTCTCACTCTTAGCAGGAGAGAAAAAAAAAGAGAAAAAAAATCCAGCAAAGCTGCTAGGGGACTCACTAGGTTTGGGAAATTAGCCTTATAAGAGAATTCTCCATAACACCTGTCTCCAGATTGCCTCAGCGGGGTATAAAGAACACCCCTGCTTTCTCCATAAATCTTGCTCGTCTTGTGCGGCTCAACCTTGTATTTCTATTAACTGAACAACAGACAGCATGTTAAAGCCTTCCTTTACCAACATGCATCGTCCTGTGGTTTGCTTAACACTTCTAACTTCAAAATTATGAATATTTGGGAAATATGCTGCCTTTTGGCTTCTAAATATGTGGCTTTGTTTTCTGTGAGAAATCGCATCTGTTCTTTTAGTATGTGCTGCACATTTTACGACTGCAATAGTCAATGGGAGCCTTAATGTCTCAATAAGTTTATCCAATAGGGGCATATGTTGCACTGGAGTGCCTTCTACACGGAGGAAGCCCCTCCTTTTCCAGCGTGACAAACCTGCATGCACGGTTGACGTCACATAGGCGGAGTTTGAGTACACTGTCACTTCCTCATCCTCATATCTTTGGAGTGCAGCGATAAGCGTCACTAATTCTGCAGCCTGTGCTGAGCAATGCGAAGGCACAATCTCGTGTTTGTAACTACTTCAAATTCACCCTCTCGGTTCAGCTTTTCTACTGCTGACCCTGTATGCCTTTCACCAGTAGTTTGATGCATTTTTGAAGAATTATCAAGAAAAAGAGCTCCCTTCCCACCTCCGAGAGCATTTTCTCTAACACGGGGAATGTCATTATAAGATTCAGTATACGTTGTACAATCATGTGCATAATCATCCTCCCCTACTGGTTCCGCTATGAATGTTACTGGATTTACTATTCTACATATAACAATTTTGATCGCAGGGTTCGAGATAATTACCTTGTACCCTGATGCTCTCTGTGTAGTCGACATACTTTTGGGTTTCTCCAGAATGGAAAACAATGCATGCTCAACAAATAATGTTACCGAACACATCATTGTAATACTTGAAGCCTTTTCAATTGCAAATGCAGCAGCATCTAAAGCTTGTTTGCAAGGGTAATGCATTTTCATAACTGCATCTGAACTCCCACTTTAATAAGCCAATGGTTTGTGTCCATGTCCTAATGTTTTTTGGGTGAGAACTGCTGTCATGACTTCTCCATTTAAATGAGAAAATAAGTACAATTCTTCATGATAGTATGGAATTCCTAACACAGGGGCTGTACTAATTGCCTATTTTAATTCCTCAAATCCTTCAGTCATTTCATCTGTCCATGTTATCTTACTTTTGTCTACCTGTGCTTCTTTAAGTCCTTTTAAAAGTGGTCAACTATATGTGCTGTAATCGAAAACCCAGGCCCTACAATAGTTACATAGGCCTAAAAACTGTTGCATTTCCGTCACTATTTTAGGTTCTGAAGTGTTCACAATTCCTTCTGCTCTTTCAGGTGTCACTTTTCTGCCTTCTTGAGAGATTAGCACTCATATGTACAGGACCTCTTCCTCTTACATTACCCAGGTCCATCTGAAGGACCCTATTAAAGATTGATGGGGACTCACAGTGCCCTTGGGGCCAACAAGAATGTTTCAGGCAGATATTTCTATACACAAAAGAAGTCAAATCTTGTGAGTCCTTGTGGAGGGGAATTAAGAAGAACGCATTTTTTAGATCTATACCTGTAAAATATTTAGCCTTAGATGGAATATGCCATAATATTGTGGCAGGATTTGGAACTAAAGGAAACTCTGCTTCAACAATATTGTTTAGGGGGCGAAGATCCTGAGTAAATCACCGCAACCCCCCCAGTTGATTTCTACACTGGGTACACAGGTTCCTGGCACCCCCACCAGTCCTCTCGCACTCGCCTCTGGGCCCTGCACTCCCTCATCATCACTGCACTTGAAGAATGACCCAAGAGAGTGGCATCTCTTTGCACTTTCCCCCGTCTCCTCCGATTGGATGCACTTGGATCCCCCACAACTAGTCCGCCCCTCCACCTCCTCTGTGCACTTGCGTGATCCGTATGCACCATGCCTGAAGATGGTCTGTCTGTTCTTCCTTGTCTTCACTCCCTGCATGGTGGCATCTTAATGCACTAGCAAAAAACTGTAGAATCGTTGTCAGACCTATTTGCTGTTAATTGTATTATATGCACTTACTATATAATGCAGACTATTATCGTTTCAGAATTTCAAGGGCTCTGAACGACTGTCATTTTTCCCCTTGTTCCCTCCCTCCTTGAGTGCTTTGAAACACTTGCCATGTGTATAAGCGCTTCACAAATAAACCTTACCATACCATACCATATAGCCGTGCTACATGGGGACTCAGATGGCACCAATATTCCTTCCTTCATTAAACCGGAAATGGTCTTGAATATACCTTCATCCACTTCTTAGGACTTGGGATATCGGTTTGCTTGTGGCAAAATTGCTCCTGGTTTAAGCTTGATTTTAACTGCTCCTACTCCTTTCAATAGGCCTACGTCATAAGGACTAGTGGTCCATAAAATATTTGGCACTTTCTCCAAATCTTCCTGGAGAAATTACAGATTTGTTTTTACCATAACCATTCTCGGTGACATTTCCATATGCTCTACTTTAATGCAATAAGTGAGACTTATAAAAAATACTAATTCATCATCAGAATAATCATCCCTAAAAAGCTCTTTGTCAAGTCTGTCAGTCTATATCCTTCACGAGGGCTATCACTGCTATCCATCCTCTCTCCTCATCATCTGTTCCATGTACAACCACTCTTTTCTCTCTGATCACTGCTGCTTCTAACTCTAAAAGGGATAATCTGTCCTTTTTCATCATCCATGGGTATTTCTGGTCTAAACAAAAACTTTTCAGGTATTCTCAATATTTTACCTACCAACTTATTTAACCATGATAATAAAACAGTCACTCCATACAAAAATACTTCGGGGACTAAAGGGTCTCCTCGTAATGCTTTCTCGCCTGTGAAGGCTAATATAAATTTGTTCACATTCATGTAATGTATCCCTGTAGTGGAACACGCTATTCCCATGTCAGTAAAAGATATTGTCATCAAGTCACGTACTAGTATGTTAACTGGTGTCTGCCGAGAATATAATAAGGACATTGACATATCGTGTTCTCCTATAGAGATTGGTAATTCGTCTTTAAAAGGAACTAAGCTCACCGCCCTAGAGAATCCCTGTGCATTCATGGCAACGCCTGACACTGGGTATTTTCCATCCCGGACACAGGAACAAGTTGCTCCAGTCTCTACAAGGAACGCAAATGCCTTGCCTCCTATCGTTACCTTGACCCTTGGTTCCACTTGGGGGTCCAGTGTCACTGATAGTACTGAAAACATCAGGTCGCTCTCTGTGCTCTCCTATTGTGGATATAAATTCATCCCTTTACCTGTGAAAGGATTTCCTCCTACCATGGTGTAACGCTCACCTGGTATCCACGGGGACGTCACTCAGCCTGTTCTGACCTCTTACGGCCTCAAACCCTTCCCTGGAGTCTACTCGACTAGAGACTGGGCCTGAAACACAGGATTGGTAGAGTTTAACTCCCTATTGTCTCTGTGTGCTTGAACCCCTTCTTCCCCAGGGTCCAACCCTTCCCTTTGATCCACAGCTCACCTTGTTTTCTTGGAAAGTGTGCTCTCCTTCCTGCTTTCAGCGCAGGGGCGCGTTGATTGATGCGGGATCGTTGCTGCCTAGTTACTTCACTGGCAAAAGTCCGACAGGTAAGTATAATGAGTCTTTTGAACAGTTCTCTAACTTCGTTCCTTTCCTTCCTTAGATGATGGCTGGCGTCCGGCGATGGCGACGTGCTGCTGAGATGAGTAGCGCTGAAGGTGAGTGAGAGCGCGATGCGCGATGCGACCCTTTTGTATTTGTACTGAACTGAGTTCTTTTTCTGTGTCTTTTAAGTGCTGCAACGTTTTCAGCGTGGATGCCGGTTATGAAGAAGAAATGCGGTGAGTAAGCGCGGTATGCGGCGCCTCTAGATGTTTCGACGCTAACCTGGAGTATCTTTTCCCTCTTGCAGATGGATGAGAAGTTCCGGAGACAGAGTTCCCGGCTGGAATTCAGGTAAGCGTTTGAAGTTCGTACAGTCTTTAAAAATAAGCAAAGATTTGCTGAATGCTTACTAATGCCTTTTTTCTGTTTTTTTCCCTTTTCCTTAGGAAGCGGCGTGCCGGGATGGGATGACACAGCCGAAGATGCCCGCAAAACAGAAGGTGCGATGAATGATGGGCAGAAGCGCCACAAGGTAAGGCTGTTCCTAACGATGTTCTTGTTCTTGCAGGAGCTGAGCGTAGAAGAAAGATGCAGGCCTACTGGAGACCTATCCGAACACGGTGAGTGTCACGCTGCAGGTGCAGAAAACACAAAGCATGTTTCTGAGCCTGGGCGTAGCTTAAATAGTCTCTGGGTATCCCAGGTGTCTCCGGGCTGAACAACACCCAAAAGACTAGACTGCACATGCAGTTCTGGGAACCGAAATATATGGGGGAATCCATCTTGTCCCCATCAATGCACTACAAGTCCAATCCCCAATGTTATCCTATGGGAGTGAGTGAGTCTGGTGCCACAAGTGTCAAGTCTGACTCCAAGTGGGTCTTTGGAGGGATGGAGAGGCCCTTGAGGGCCATGTAGGTGATCGTGGCCTGGCTCCAGCCTGACATCTTGGAGGGCTGGGGACATGAGGGGCAGGAATCATGACACACTCCCTAGTTTAGGTGCAGATGTTTGCAGTATTCCTACATTTGTGTTCCATTGTGGTACCATGGCCTGTTGTGTATGTGCCTGCTGGGTCTGTATATGTTGGGCTTGCACAGGCACTTGCTGTAGTTGCCCTTGTGGCGACTGCATTTTCAATGGAGCTTGCTGTGTTTGCTGTGGTAGCAGCGCACATGTCTGATTCTGTGTGTAATGTTGGGCATAATATTCCTGTGTTTCTGTATTATATTGTGGAACATAGCCCATCCACCCTCTTGGAGCATGGCAATTTTGGTGCATGCCCCCTCTACTTCTACATGTTCTGGATATATGTCTCATCCTCCTGCAATTCCAACAATGTTGCGGCTGCATACCATTAAATCCACCTCCTCCTTGAGGGTTCTGAAAGCCACCTCGTCCTCCTCCCCTGGGTCCATACCCATTCTGATCCATAGCGTATACTACATTACTTTACTGCACTGGTCGCATCTCTTGTGTCGCCACACCCTCATTACTCGTCAATACCACTCCCTCTATGGCTAGTTTTGAAAATACTTCTGAACTAACTTTGCTTCCTCCTGCTTTTTACTCTCAGCTTTCTTCTTATTTTTCTCCTGTAAAAATCGCAATGGTGCATGATAGTCAATTGTATTTCTGGCCATGGCTTTGCTTCCATCCCTATCTGTTTCTTCATCTGCTTTTTGCACTGGATCGGGCCATCCTTGACATAAAATGTGGTAAAATAATGCTGCTGTTTTGTCCCACAGTTCCCTCGTCTCTAGATGCCATCTCTCTTGAATATCTTGAATAAAGGCACCATGATCTTCATCCTCACCCATCTTCCTAGTCATGATCGCACCCATACCTGATGTACTGTACTCTGAGCACTCGCCATACATCTGCTCTGCAATGATTAAATGACCCTCCATCCTGTGTCGTGTTTTCTGCGTATCCTGCTTGCTTCCAAATGTCATCTGCCCTCTCCCCTAGGATGGCTGCTAGAAGGCCTTTTATGTCACCTATAGCTAACGTCACTTCTGATGTCTTTCTTTCTAACTCATAAATCCATTTTCCCGCACTTGACCATTTTACCCCTTTCTTTACACTCGACTTTTCAAGAAACCGCCTCTGCCCTCTCTTCACGCTTTCTCCTTTTCTTCCCTTTCTTCGTCTGACATCATTATGCCCCTGCCTGTATGACTTTCATCCCTTTCCACATCATCAAGATTTAGTCTACTTAAAGACAGAGTTCTATGCTCATGTGTTAATGTGTCAGCTGACCCTCACCCTGTTTTCCTCGATAAAGATCCTTCAACATACTCTTGGGTTTTAGTCCCATCTTTATCTCTCATTTGCCTATATGAATTCCCAATCCTCTTCCTTATGTTTTCTGCTTCATGCTCGTCAGCCCATGTCTGCATTCTCGGTATTCCTTGCAGCTCACTACGTGGGTGTAGTGACCCTCTCTCTTCCTCAAATCATTCCTGTGCTAAAATCAGCACTATGCTTCTATGAAATAAATAATCTATCTCATCATCCTTTAGTCTGCAACTTCTTTTCATCTTATCTTCCCTTTTTCTCATCTCTCTTTATCTTGCCCTTTTTTCAACCTGCGTACTTGCATTCTCTGTATTTATATCTCCTCTTGCTTCTTCTCTTCTTCATTCTTCCTTTCGCTTCCTCTCTGTTTCCTTCTCTTCTTTGTATGCTCTTTCATGTTCTCTTTCCTTCTTTTCCCACTCTTCTCTTTCTTCTGTTGAGGGAGTCTCAACCCCCCCCCCTAGCATACTCGCAAGATGATGGATGCCACCCACTGAAGCAGCCCCACAGGCAATACCCGGATGACATCAACAAAGTAATCATGAAAAGGTGACATGGCTGAACACACCCAGAGAGACATTAGCCAGGTGCAAAACAACACAGCACCTGCAAGGACAAAAAGGTTGAAATCCCTCATAAGTGCCAGCAGAGAAAATCATTTTTACGGTCCCTGAACACGTGACCTGGAGCAGGAGAACAAAGCCCATTCAGACAGATAAGGTTGTTGCTGTCCAGTCAAATGGTCGAATATATTTGATCGAATGACAAATTGGTCGAATCAATTTGATCAAAAAAAAAAGGTCGAATTTTTTTTTAAAAGTATATATTTTTTTTTGCTCTAGTATAGGTAAAAATAGGTAAAAAAAGGTGTTTTACCACCAAAAACGACCATTTTTTCGACCAAATTGATTCGACCATATTGTAATTCCATCAAATGCATTCGACCAAATGTCTGGTAACCAAGGTTGTTCCCATCAAATTGAAGACAGAAAAAAATGCAACACAACATGAAGATGGAGAATGTAGTGTCCTTGCTCAAGGTCTGGGAAGTCAGAGGGGTGAAACAATAGTGGAAAGCAGATGGTTCTCTGAGCTCATCTTCCCCACCCATCATTTTTGCTCACATGCTGGTAAATTTCCTAAACTGACAAGGCTGGCACTGACCTGGGGTGTGGGGCCAGGTGGAGCTACCAGATCTAGCCAGATCAATCAAATTATCTGTCCCCTATAGACTGTAATTATGCTTATACGTTTCCCTCAAACCCCCATCAATGCCCTTATCATCTAACTTAAGTAATATCTGTCCTCCCAGCCATTACTCCTGTACTATTGTTACTCCCTTAGCCTTATCTTTCACTTCCCTTTGTCTCCTTGCCTCTTCCTTTATCTCCATCCATCTGTCCTTTCTCTCATCACTCTGTTTACTTTCATCGTGTGTTGACATATATTTGTGTTCTCTACTTTTGATCTTTTCCGCATTATCCTCAATGTTATAAGCGGGGGCCTCGTATGTCGGATTAACATTCCCGCTGCTGCTTTCAATTCTTTTAAAGGGCAAAAACGTTTCCTCAGTATATGTGCTCTTGTTTTCAGAAGGGGAAAGAGGAGTTTTTTCAGGAGTGGAAAGAGGAGCCAAAAGCGTTATATCCTCCTCCTTATGCTGATTAAGCATCCACTCTCACAGGGGGATCTTCTTTTCCATTCTGATACATTTTCCACAACTCTAAAACGGCCAATCTTTTCCGTAACTCTTCCCCTTGTATGTAGCATGTAAATATGTTTTCATAAGTCGCAATACTGTTTTTGACAACAAACCCTCTTAAGGCCACGGTATGAGTGTTTTATTAGTCGTGCCTCTGACCCACTCTGCGTGATACTGTCTTATCTTGGGTGTGTACCTCCGCAGTGTCCTACATAGGTATAAAAGAGAGGTGTCCCCCATGAGGACAAGTCGATCTCGACTGTCAATACTTACCAGATCTTTTATTCTTTAATTATTTTATGAAGTATACCACACTGATTAATTTGAGCATGCACCATTAATCGCCGCTTATTATTTTTTATTTTTTTTATTTTTTAAACTTGTTTTTATTGTTTGACTTGACAACACACTTGGGAAGACAGAGCAAGGGGCAGCCACATGGCTGCTAAAACAACAAAAGCATATATTCATACATATACATCAGCAGCAACACACGACTGTTCGATTGTGGGACAGTGGAGCGAGTACTCATAGATCCAATTAGATATCAGCATTTGAAACAATCAGACGTAACAGATGAGCTTGTTAGACACTTCGTTATACATTTTGAGGGGAGACATCTGCTAAGCTTGAAGGAGAAGGCAGGGAGGCCATGTAATCCCGGAAGCTTTGCCAGACATCAATTGGCCGACAGTGTGGGTGTTGCATTGCACTCCAGGTTTCCTCAGTGTCATGAGCCCACGTAACTGATCTAAGCCATTGTGAATATACAGGCGGTCTGGGACGGAGCCAGCATAGCAGAATGCAGCGGACCGCCAGCAGCATACAGAGACCCGCCAGCCTCCTAGACTTCCGGCCCAGCTGGGGGAAATTCATGAAAGAGACAATGTAGTGGAGTAGGGGTAATGGGGTGTTCCAGTATGTCTGATAGCGTGGAGCAAACCTCGATCCAGAATTGAGATAGGCGTGGGCAGTGCCAAAGCATATGGATGTAGGTTGCCTGCTCCGTGCCGCATCTGGGGCAACTGGAGGGGGAATCTGGGTACATGCGGTGCAGTCTCTTGGGTGTGTGATGGTATCTATGCAGGATCTTAAACTGTATAAGCTTGAATTTTGAGTTATAGGAGACATCTTGGGTGCGGGCACACATTCGAGACCACCTCTCCTCATTGATCTCCACCCCAAGATCGACCTCCCATCTGTGCTTCACCCCGGTGAAGGCCGGGGCTGCTCTAGATTGCACCAGTGCATATAGTCTTGACACTTTACCCCTAAAGGATAGGTAAGAGCAGAGTTCAGCAACTATGGCGTCATCAGGCGGTATTGTGGGGAAATCAGGGTATCTGAATTTAAGATTCCTACGAAGGGAGGAAAATTGTAGCCATGCAGCCGCTTATTATTTTAAAAAAACAATTTTTGAACCACTTTAAAAATCCATGCAATGACCTTTTGTTCCTTCGTTTTCACTTTCTATCAATTTTAACCGTTTCGTTTTTTTATTATTGATGTTTTAAGAGTCTCTATTTTATTTTATTATTATTCTCCTTTGCTTTCTACCCTCCTGATTGACGTCAATCTCTTGATTTAAAAATCTGATGATCTCCTTGATTATTTATTATCGTTTTATATCTCCTAATCACATCTCACTTTTTACCCCTTTTTGGAGTTTGATACGCACTCTTTTTCTTGGCTTTGCCTCAGGAATCCTTAAATAATACCCCTATATTTGGAGTTTTAGTGCGTACCCTTCCGCCCCATTTTGAACCAGGAATCGAGGTATCTATTTCTCTTCTTTCTTATCCCCAAAAATTCTGTTACTTCTATACATACAGTCCCTCCCCCTATTTTTGCCACCTTCGATGTCCTACTTCCATCCGTGACTCAGCTCGAGTCCCTCGGCATCGACTCTTCCCCAATCAACCAGTTTGCCTTCCGTCCACGGGGCACCTGCAGGGACCGGACAGGAATTTCGTCAAAGGGGTACCTGCTGACCAATTCTTTTAAGATGTGTGTAGTTGTGTGTATTTGTGTGCCGATCTCCACAGGAAGCTACACGGTCTTCTGGGTAATGGCAGAATAAGTCAAGAGTTTGAGAGTCTAAATCTAGGCCTAGGTCGATTAGACCAGAACCATCCGCACTGCTACCAAAATGTGCTCTAGCACCTTGAAGCATCTCATATGCTAGATGGCATTACCAATAATGATCTCAGACACAAATAACTGGACAGACTCACAGAATATGGCAAAGTAGTACTTTATTATAAGTATATAAATAAAGTAGGGCAATCTGGCGAATAACAGGCAGTAATGCATGCACTCACACCCAAATGTGATTATACAAAGTTTTTATACCTCGATATGGGCCAGCTATGACATCATCCTATGTGGCAAACTAAAACCTATTGAAGGGAGAGATTGGTTAAGTGAACATATGTATCTATAATATATATAAGTGTTAATAACGTAATTTGCTGCCCTTTATCTGGTGGTCACGCCTCAAACCATCTCTAAATGCATATAATACTGATAATAGTGGAAGAAATGGCAGCGGGTTTGTCTTTGCAACATTGTATAGCATGTTGCTATATAAACCCTCTGATTGGTTGGCATGCTTTCCCAACCTTGGACTTTTGGCTTGTTAGCAGCATGTAAGCAAAATGAAATTCAGGTGCTGCAAGCAACATCAGGCTACTCCCCACTTTCCCAATTAGTCCATCGTCTCTCATCGGTCAGGCCCCAAGCCAAGGCTTCTCCTTTGTAGTTGACCTAAAAGTCTGCTGTCTGTTCTCGGACATTCAAGGGAGTGTAGGCACACTATTATCTTAGTTTGGCCTTAATGAATATCCCTTGTTTTCAACTTCTGAATCACGTGTGAGGAGACCACAAATTTGTCCCATCTCAACCTTCTATTTACTGATATTAGATTCAATTGAATTGGGTGTCATTACCCTTCTTGGCCTCTAGAGACTTTCTCACTCCATCTTACATAGGCTTTCTGCATCTTTAATTGTCTAATACTTGGCTCTTGCAGATGTTTTCTCCTTCGCTTAATCTGAGAGAAATATGTTTTACGTACATGACTTATCCTTTTGACTCCCCTTGTGCCTTGCAATTATTCCTTAAAGTAGCATCCTTCATCCCAGGCCAATAGACTCCTCTATGTTCCTCACACAAAGCTGCTTTCCATCGGCTCCTGACTCTGCACCCCTGGTCTGTCTCTGAGGTAGCTTGAATGGTTTTAATACAATTCCGACACCCATCTTGCCATCATGGTCTCTCTAGCCTCGTTATGTTTTCCTTAGCAGCAAGCTTCTATATGTCTCATCTACCTTGCGTTTCTGTATACATACATTTATTAATCAGCAGTCTACTTTATCTTCTTTGCATACATGATTTCTTCATATTCGATTACATGTTTCTCTTGTTACTTCAGTTAAATCCTTATTCTTTGAGTTTTTGCATATCGCTGCAGTAAGTTTCAGTATCTTTCCTCTATGACGTCACTCTGCTCTTGTCAGATTTCACTTATAGCTCTATGTCCAATGGTGTGTGCAGACATCCTTCCACCCTCTCATTGCGAGGGTACATTTGATATGGTTGTCTGAGTGCATATCGTCTCTCATACACTCAATATGGTATTGGGATGATACCTGGTGTCCCACATAGGACTATTCTCCTTCTGTTCCAGTATGATGGAGGTGAGGGGGCGGGAGCTAGGGATAACATGCCCCCTGCTCCTCTACAGCACAATACTCGACCCTATTAAAAAAAGAATCTGGCCACCGCACGCGCGTGTGGAAAGCAGACCTCGCCGCAGTCCTCCAGAGCAGTCGAAGCCTCCCCGCCCACGCCGAGGACCTTATTGTTGCTGAGTGGTGCGCGACGGGGAGGCCCGCGCACAACCCCCGTCTCCCTGCTTTTGCTGTGTCAGGGCCCCACGCCGCCGCAGAGGAGAAAGCAATGCAGCGGAGCGGGTAGGTGCCCCCCGGCTCCCTGCGAACGTTAAGTGAGCCCGACCCCTTGACAGGACCTCGCCTTCACCGGGGGTGGCTTCCGTGAGCCCACTCACGGAGGAGCGGCCCCTCCCGCTTCCCGCCCGCAGCCGAGGACGGTACGCAGAGTAATCCGGGCCTCGTCCCACGCCTCGGGCCATATGCGGCGACATCCGCTACCCGGCCCCTCCAAGAGATGCTCCTCCACGAGGACCTCTCCAAGGGGACCTCTCCCAACATCCCCCACCCTAATGAGGCCCCGTGGACCCCTGTAAACAGCGACCTGAGGGCCTGAAGAAGGTCGCCCCAGCCCCCAACAAGTGATCTTGGCCCCCCCTTAGCCTCAATATAGACTTTTCAAACAAGAGACTCTCCATAGGGCACGCCGCACCCAAAGGAGTTGCCTCCCCCACAGTCTCTGTGGGGAGGCTCATAACCACATCGCCTACCCAGGAGGCGGCAAAGGGAGACCGGCCTCTCATCCCTTCCATGTGGTGCGCCACAGACAAGATCACCCCACGCTGAGATCTACCCCCACCAACTGCAAATATTGCATCAATCTACAGCCGGTGACCCAACGTACATTCCCGGAAGAACGTCTCCTGCGCGTACCCTTTGGGGCACGCTTTATGACAAAAGGGGTTAGCTTCTGAGTGGAGGCCAATGCTGAGGGTTGGGCCCCCATCAATGGGGTGTGTGCCCTCCTTGGCGTCACCCAGGACCAGATGCCCCCGCTGAAAGTCGCACAGGCGGACCTTCCATAAATACAAACGAAATACCCGGAGGGGGACCCTCTGAACCTCGCCAAGGCCTGAGCCCTCAGCTACAAGACCCACCTATTACAACTCCCCTAGAACCCACCAACAAGATTGGCCCATGCACTGGACCCCCCTGGCATTACAGCGTTCTTGGATCTGGAAAACGACGCAAGCGGAGGGAAAGGCCCCTGGTCCCAGGGCGTATGCTGCCTCCTACCAGCACGACCCCACCATACCGGATTCCCTGAATCACATTCCACTACGTACCTTGAGAACTCCATACTCCGCCAGTGCAGAGGGTAAGGCCCCCATCCTAGGGGCGTGTGCCTCCTCGCATACAGGTACCATATGAACATCCAAAGCAAGCTGGCCAGATTCGCCTACACCTCACCACACCTAGAACCAGAAACAAACACCACAATGTCAGTGGAAGCGTTGGAGACAGGAGCGGCAGCCACGAAGGGAGACATTGCCACCCTCTTGAGCGAAATTCGAAACATGGGCGCGAATCTTGGCGGCAAAATTGATAAGATGACGCAAAGAGTGGACAAAATTGAAGAGAGACTGGAAGGTGTCGAAAACAATCAGGCCTCAATAGATACATTAGAGACCCAACTAGACCTCAGAATGCGCAACATAGGAGAGAAGACGAAATTCGTCTGAAAATTGACGATTTAGAAAATAGAGAAAGGAGAAATAACCTACGATTTTTCGGAATTCCAGAACGGGAGGGAGAAATAGAGGAAGATCTCAAGCAAACGGTACACAACACCATTAGAATCTTAGCAGCAGATGAGAACATCGATGAACCGACAATAGAGAGAATACACAGAGCCGGAGGTCCCCCAGGCGGCCCGAGATCCGTTCTTGTCAGATTTCACAAATAACAAGACAGAGCCAGGATACTCACGAAGGCCAGGTCTTGCGACTCTCTCACCTTAGGGGGAGCCCAGATAACCATTTTTCAAGACTTATCCTCGCTCACCCTAGCCTTGCGGTGCCTCTGTAGCCCTCTAACGAAATGGCTAAAGGAACAAGGGACCAGATATAGATGGGGATACCCCTTCTCCCTCACGTTTGAGCATGGAAGCAGGAAGATAACCCTGCGCTCCGAAGAAGAAATCCGTGAGTGCATCGCAGACATTCTCGGAACTGCCCCAAGCGAGGGTATGCAAGAGGAACCATCACAAAACAGAGCGAGATGGGGACCACAAGGCCCGAGAAGGAAAAAAGTCAAAGGATCAAGGAAGTACAGAAGACCCAATGACACACCAGACAGCAACAAATGAAACAACATCGGGTGGTCCGTCACCGTGGCGAGGCACGACCTGACACCTTTGTTCAGCAACCATCAGCATTTCGGAATTTAGTCAGTGGCCCAGTCTTTTCTGGCACACGATGAGACCGCTAACCGAAGCACAGAGACGAACAACTGGTGGAGCTGAATCCTGAAAATGCACATGTTGAGTTATCATTGTTCTGTTAATATGTTGTTAGGATCAAAATGGAAAAGAAATGAAATCGGGAGGGGGGCTCGGAAAGTTACATAGATGATAGCCGCGGTTGGGGTTGTGCGGTTACGACCCTCACTGGTGGTCCGACAGTAGACCGGCTGCGTGCATCTGGTCCAAATCGGACGCCATCTAACTAGGACAATGAGGGGTGGACAGATGATACTGGGGACAACGGGTATGAGGTTTAATACCCAGAAGGGGGAGTGGGGAAAGGGCATACCAAGTCTTAAAGCCTCCGTTAAATATGGGCAACCATTACACTACTTCCATCATGGCAATTTCCTGCAATGGGCAGCGTGACGTTGCGACCTATTTCTAAGAACATATCAATGACCCACAGTCATAACGAATTAAGTGACAGGCATGGAATACTCAAAATTGGCACGCTGAATGTTAAGGGACTTAACTCCCCTACCAAAAGATCGCTGGTAACAAAAGAGTTCAAGAGGGCAAAACTAGATATAGGCCCTCACTACGACCCTGGCGGAATTCGGAAAACGATGGCGGAAATGCAATACCGCCATCGAATAGCGCTCGGTGCGACTATGACCCGTCACCGCAAAGTACGAAGCCACTAGCGACACCGTAGTGAACGCCAACTGCACCAAGCACGCGCGCGCGCGCCATGCCAAACCGTAAACACCACCATGGCGCAAGGGTACGCCAATTCCGACCCTAGCGGACATGTACCTAACGCCATCAAGCATGGCGGAATGTACCATTCCGCCATGGTGAGAAGTACGGCATCGCGAATCAACCGTAAACGGCCCCACTGAGTGCCTGTACACCGCTCCCTGCCCACAAAGTACAACTCCCCGTAGGTGCAATGAAGCCACAATGCAACCAGTGAAATGTACAAGTCACCCATGCATGCCAACGAACAAAAAAACACAACAGGGGCCAATGGGAGCTGCAGGGCACAGATGGCACGAATACAGAAGCCATCCCAATGGACATGACCACAGTCCCCCACCAAGAAACGCACGCAAACACAGGCACCTGTGACCAGCAATATTCCGAAAATCACATCATTCCACCAGTCCACCTGGCTGACCGGCATCTGTCACACAAAACCCAATCCCCCGCCCCTGAGCATGACAACATTCTAACAGTCATATTGGCAGCCCCCATCCCTGACCTCACGGGCTTCGTAGGCAAACGCGCCCAGTACAGTACCACGCAACTAAACTCCGAAGCTGGAACCCAATGCAGATCTCCTCACAATACATCGCTCCCCAAATAGGCATATGCCACATCACTTGCAAAGAAGAACGCTACACGGGCCAAATCAGAATAGAAATTTAATGCACAACAAAATCACCAAGCCCATACAGCCATCAGGCCATGAACTCCAAAACACATTTCACCATTGTGGGCTGCATCCGCAAGAAATGACCAGCCACTACTTGTGTGACGCCCTGTTCCATCATGGTACACAGAGCCACATTCACGTACGAAAAGGCAACATGGAAGCGCACAGAACCGCAGGGCCGTCCCAATGGGGAGGCACTAGTCCAGCTGAAAGGCCGAAATGTTGCTCCGAGCCACCAGTACTGCGTAAGGGCATGTGGCCCATTGGCGATCGTCCCATAAGATCGTAATGCTGCTCCACTGATTAACACGAAGCAGCAGGTGTCGGGAGTAAAACCCATCTGCAGGAGTGGCATACAGATGGCAGTGGCAAAAGGGGAGGAGATACCTGTCAACCAAAAGAAAAGAAAAAGAACAGAATGGCCATCAGAACTACATTCCAACAACTCACTTCAATGATCACACTAAATCCACAGCCATATGCATGCTAGCCCACTCCAAAGGTCCATCACCACCCAAAAACCACTTGCGACTCATAACTATCTATATCGAGGTGTAAACACCATCACAAACGAGTGTACCTGTGCATGCGTCTGTCAAAACAGAATCCATCAGATGGGATTGGTAACGTGCATGGACACAAGTGTCTGAGGGCGCGTCGAGACAGGGAGGGCTCAACAAGGCCAGATAGACGATGGTCCCACTATGGCAGCCCTGCATCACATAGCGTAGGGGAGGCGGATAGATCCCAAGAAGCCCTGTACATGGCAAACTCTGTATCAAATCACCTGCCCATGCATCCATTCATCATTCCCTCATCCCGGGATTAAAACGCCTGAATATTTACTCACATAACATTAGAAATATCCATTGAGTCTGTGCGTTATGCAGCCTGCAAAATCCACAGTGCCCCAGCCCGTAATTCCAGTGTAGTGAAGTAACATGTATTTGGGAACGTCCGGCCTCATCGCCCACGTCGCTATTGCGCATCCCATACTATTCATATCAATCATTGCATCCTCGCCATGGCCCCTGTCCCAAGGACATTGAACAATAGTACGTTATATTAGCAGTCAGACCTGTGGGCATTTCCTCGCCGCCAGCTGAAAACCGAAAGCGCCGCCCTTCGAATTCCTCATTTGCAACATCACGTCGAAGAGGCATCTGTGGCCGTTTGAAATCACTAATTAATCCATCGAGTGCGGCTGTGTGTGAAAATGGCAACTGCCTTCACCCACAAATGGGACGCCCCGCCCGTCGTTGCAACTCGGTACAGTGATGCATGAGGGCCCACCGTTACTCGAGTACTACGTTCCACTGACCCTTCACAAGTCTGTTCGCGACTGCACAGATAGTATGTGAAACAATGGGACCACAGCAGAATGAACATATCAACCAATGTTACACGGCCATCGGGTACAAATACATGATTGCAATAGCAAGATGCCATTCCCCGAATTGCAGCGTTGTGCGCGGGACGTGCTCGGCCAAAGGGGAGAGCAGTTTGCACAGGTGGAATGAATCTCCACAGGTGGAGGCCATACAGCCTGATAACACATAAATTGCACAGCCAGTCTCCTCCCACAACCACACCGAAATGCTACCGGCAGGACTCGCGATGTTGGCCCTGGGGGACATGATAGCACTGCAAGTACTCCAACTCCAAGAAGAAGACGAACACCAACTACAACCGGCCGCACGGAGGAGACGCAGGAGGAGGAGGAGGGCAAGGCAGGGCCAGCAAGGGCCGCCAGCACAGCCACTACCACCACGCAGGCAGCCCGCAATCCCACGCCTCCGAGCACATCCGTTCAACCTCACTGATGAGCAGATCCACACCCTCTACCGTCTGGACCGGGACACCATAGCCGCCATTGTGGACATGACACAGGCTGACCTTGTCAGCATGATAGATAGCCCAACCGCCATCCCACCCCTACTGAAGGTGGTGTCTGTACTACACTTCCTGGCCACAGGCACCTACCAGCACACAGTCGGACAGTTGCATGGCATTTCTCAGCCACTGTTCTCACGGACACTATTGCAAGTGCTCGATGCCCTCCTGCAGCACGCAGACGACTACATCTCCCTACCACGCTCGGAGCAGGAAATTACCAACACAAACGTGGGATTCCATGCACTTGCCGGCATACCGGGTTGCATTGGTGCCATCGACTGCACCCATGTGGAATTGGTCGTCCCACATGCCATGGAGGCCCAGTACCGCAACCGAAAACAATTTCATTCTCTGAATGTACAAATGGTGTGTGACTCCAACAGGATCATTACACATTGTTGTGCCCGATTCCCTGGATCAACCCATGATTCTATGGTCTTGAGGAACTCTACAATACCACGCTACATGGAGCGACACGCAGGGAACAGATCCTGGCTACTCGGTGAGTCTCAGTACATGCATGATAATGTGGGGTATGTGATTCGGCAATGACCTGGCAGGAAGGGGGGGGGGGTGTGCGTACGTAGCAATGGCATTCCACATCATACGTTTATCGTCCACATACAGGTGATGCTGGATATCCACTGAAGAGATGGCTCCTCACACCAGTCCGGAACCCACGGGACCAGCATGAGGAGGACTACAACCATGCCCACTCACGTACCCGTGTAGTCATTGAACAGGCATTCGGCCTACTGAAGGGTCGTTTCCGCTGCCTCAGCAGGTCTGGCGGGGCACTCCTGTACCGCCATGAGAAGGTTGCAAAGATGGTGATGGCATGTGTCATGCTCCACAACAAGTGCGTACGTAGAAATGTGCCCATGCCCCCTGACGCAGAACTGCAAGCACCTGATGATGGTCATGATGAGGGTGGGGATGTGGCAGCACCTCAAGGAGTCTGCGAGGCACCGGAGGGCCGTGACATTCGTCAGCATCTCATTGATGTATGCTTCTAGCACTCACGCCTGGTGGCTGATACATGGACACGGGACTCGTGGCACTGGGTGTGTCTGGGACATGCACAATATGGACTGTACGCCTATGATGGCCTAGTACACAAAGATCAATGTCCACACATCTCATTGGTTGATCGTGCACTGTTTATGGCATATGTGATATCATGTAGTACACCCTATCGACCCGCCACCCAAGTGAGCCCAACACACCCCCTCCACCCTCCTACCTCCCCCCCGAACACCAGTGTCCAAAGATGCTCATTGTCAGTGGGCTGTCGCTATTGCAAGCCCCCTCTGCGGGTATCAGGGGCACCCCTGCCTGTGGAGCGCAGGTTCCTCCCAGATCTACGTTGGGGGCTGCCCTGGACGGAACTTGCAACGGATGATGTCTCTGCCTGCTCACGTCCATGCATGTCCCTAAGGGTTTGCGAGAGCTCAGTGAGCACACGGCGCACTGCGGCAAGTTCGGCACATACGTCCTTGGACGTCGCATGCAGTTCCCCACTCAGGCTCTCGGTGCTACTCTCCATTTGTGCCCTTAGTGTCTCTGTACCTCTCTCCATTTCTGCCCTAAGTGTCTCAGTTGATGTTTCTATGTCTGCCTTAGTGCCCCCACATTCATCGGCATGGTCCTTGAGGAGCGTGGCCAGTTGCTGCTGTTGCACGATTAACTGGTCGAGGGACTGTTGCCTCTGCTGGGCCATGGCCATTTGCGGGGGTGTCACAGAGGGGCTGTTGTCCTCATGTTGCCTTGCCACAGGGCTTGTGGGGGATGGCCAGTCGTCGTCTTGTGGGTGCCCCTGCGTGGTATCCTCATGTTGTACGGGATGGGACAGACAGGGGGATTGGGACAGGTCATGGATGGATCTGACTTCGACATCCCCGTCTTCTGTGTCGGAGCATGCTGCCATCAATGGGGTGTCACCTATGGTGCTGCTGCCACCAGAGGCAGTGCCTTCTGTGGCATCCGTTGGGGGGACCTGTGGTGGTGGTGTTGTGGGCATGCTGGCTGCTGGGGTGCCTGTTGATGTTCCCTCCTCTGTGCTGCCACCTGATTTGTGCTGCTGCCGTGTCTTGATGCGTGCAGCTGAGGTGGAGGGTCTTTGGCCGTTGGTCTTGGCCCTCTTTGCAGGTGTGCTGGTAGGGGTGTCCTGATGCTCGTCGTTTGGATCGGACCCTGTGGTGGAGTAAAGGAGGGCGAGGGTTATTAATGGGTCTGTGGGTATTGGAATGGCATTGTATCACATGCATTGGGGTGGTACCTGAGGGTGATTTGGGTCGGGGCCTTGGAGGTGCTTTCATTTGTGTGTGGGGTGAGGGTGCAGTTGTTTGGCAGCCTGCAGTTAGGGTGTGCCTGCTGCACGTGTAGTGCGTGTTTTAGGGGTTTTTAATTATTTATGTATTTATTGTGGGTTTTAACGTGCGCTATCAGGCCGATGTGTGTGGACGTTCTCCTGGACATGTGTTTCTGTTGCACTATGTGGACACATGGTACTTCACATGGATGGACTTTGTGGATTTGGCATTGTTTTATTTGGCCCACCTACCTGACTCTTCGGATGTCTGCACTCCTTTCTCCATCCCTCCGACTCCCTCTATGCTCTCCATTCCGATGGTGGAGGCACAGATTTCTTCCCAGGGGGTCAACTTGATGGGTGATTCAGGACCTCCCCCGGTGGCTGTGGCAATGTTGCGGTTGGCAGAGAGTATGCTGCGGACGCGTATCCGCAGGTCGTCCCATCGCTTTCGGCATTGCTGTGGGTTGCGGGGTGCGGTCCCCACCGCACTTACCCGCTGTGCCACCAGAGCCCATATGGCCTTCTTGTTTGCAAGTGCCGTCCTGGTCATTTGCGTGCAGAAGACGACGGCAGCATTCTCCTGGAGGGTCTCTGTAAGCACGGTGAGTTCCTCACGGGAGAAGTGGACCTGCCGCTTGCGGTCGCACGCTTTCTTCGCTACTTTTCCCATTTTTCTTGGTTTCGCTAGGGTGGATGTCGGGTTGGGGTGTGTCTCAGGGTAGTGTTTTTAGTGGTTGTGTGGTTTTAGTGGTTTTATAGGTGTACGGCGGGATGTTTCCCGTTCCGGGCCCATGTTTTAACTTCCGTTTCCGTATATTTCCGGTCACCGTACTTTCCGGTAGGCGCACACTGCGGTGTCCGCTGTGATGGGTGGCAGTATTGCACCTAGGGCGCCGTACGGCGGTGGTGTGGGCCGTTTTGGGGTCATTTCCGCCATCGCGGACTTTGCACTTCCGCCATGCCGTGGTGCTCGTGCCCGATGGGTCGGAATTGGCCGCACTTTGCTCCTTCGTGCAATGGCGGAAACGCTATTTACGCTGTGGCGGTCCGGTCAGTCACTTTCCGCCAGGGTCGTAATGAGGGCCATACTCTTTTTACAAGATACCCGATACAGCAAGGGAGAAGAGAGGAAGGTTTTATACGCTAAGCTAGGCTCAGAATACTGGGGCTCCGGCCCACTGAAGAAAGCGGGAGTCAGCATATTAGTCAATAAAATGATCCAATTTGAACTTTTGAAGTCCTGGACGGATGTCAGTGGCAGAGCACTAGTGCTAGTGGGCAGGATACAAGGCACAGTTGTCACCCTTGCGTCAGTGTACGCACCCAATACAGGAAATCTAGATTCCTGCAGCAGACAATCCTGAAAGTCATGAACGAAGCAGAGGGCGACGTAATACTGGGGGGTGATCTGAACATGTGGATGGATCCGAATCAGGATAGACAATCAGGCCATATCTCCACGGCCCCTACGGCGGGCGCCCGGCACCCGCCAGCTGCGGACATGATGGATGCCTACAACCTCACCGATGCATGGAGACATATGAACCCCAACCGAACTGGCTTTAACTTCTTCTCAGCACAACATGCAACCTTTTCCAGAATAGACTATATATACCTAACCGCAGACCTCACCACAGCGATGACTGAAGCCACCATAACTCCTGTCTCATGGTCAGACCACAATATGGTCACAGTCATTCTTGATCAAATGGCACTCCCTCCAAGGAGCACCAAATGGCGCTGCAACAAGACTCTCTTTAAGGATCCAATCTTTCGGGAACAACTTGAGCAGGACATCACCCAATACTTTGAGCTTAACAACACGGGGAAACTTCCGTGAATACAGTTTGGGAAGCTGACAAGGCTACCTGCAGAGGGCCACTCATTAAAGAGGGAGCAGCGAAGAAAAGAGAACGCCAACTGATAGAAAATCGGCTGCGAAACAAAATAACCCAACTTGACCTCATGGCACAGTCAGCTGACCAAGATAGACCACAAAAGATTAAGGAGGCCAACGACAAGAGGGAGGAATTACGACAACTGGAGGCGGGTAGCATCGCGCGCAAGCTCCAATGCCTGAAGCAGAGGCATTATGAACACGGGGACAAAGCAGACGCCCTACTAGCTGCAAGACTCTGCAGTCAACGCCAAGAGCGGTGGGTGCCCACGATCCAAAACAAAGGAAATCCCAGCGACCCGTATCCCCCCAGTGTCCCTGAAGCCTTTGCCGACTTCTACGAGGAATTATACACGTCACACGCTACCCCGCATCCAGAAGCGATAACAGACTACATGGACAAAATACCCTTGCCCACTCTCCCGCCCGCTACAGTACAAACCTTGGAAGCTCCCATCACAGGAGAAGAAATTGAAGAAGCAATCAAAAGACTTCCAACAGGGAAATCCCCCGAGAACGACGGGTACACAACAGGGTTTTATAAGACCTTCAAAGATGCTCTTCTCCCATTTATGGTTGACCTATTTAACAACATCCTTCAATCCGATGTAGCGCAAGAATCTTTCTCTGAAGCACTGATAACAGTCATCCCCAAGGAGGGTAAGGACCCAAAGCTGTGTGCCTCCTATCGCCCAATATCCCTTCTAAATATCGATGCTAAAATCTATACGAGAATCCTTACTGCAAGGCTGGAGTCACACATGCCCGCAATAATCCACAACGACCAAGTGGGCTTCATCTTAGGCAGACAAGGTGCGGACTCCACCCGGAAAACCCTCCACGAGGCCCAAACATCATTGAACAAGCCAGCGTTATTCTCAATTGATGCCGAGAAGGTGTTCGACAGAGTCGAATGGCATTTCCTGGAGGCCACGCTAAAGAAGATAGGCCTTGGCCCCACACTCCGTCGAGGGATCAAGGCTGTTTATACAACCCTAAGAGCATCGGTGACGGTGAACTCCCTATTCTCCCGCTGGTTCCCTCTCAGCAGGGTACGAGACAAGGTTGCCCCCTTTCGGCACTACTTTTCGCTCTGTCGCTGGAACCTCTCGCCGTAATGCTTCGAGCAGATCCTGCAGTGGAAGGGATTCAGGTGAATGGCAAAGAATATAAGATAGCATTGTATGCGGATGACATTTTGCTCCATGTGTCAAACCCAACGTCCTCCATCCCACGAGCGATCCACTTGATAGAGGAATACGACACACTCTCAGGCTTCAAAATTAACAAAACCAAATCCATTCTTTTTCCACTCCACGATCCATCTCCAGAACACCAGATAGCACTCGAGCACCTCAGGCTGATCATTGGAGGCCCAAAACTGAAATACTTGGGGATCAATTTAACGCGGCACCTCAACAACCTCTACGAAGCAAATTTCCCTCCACTTGTTGAAGCCCTCAAAGCTGATTTTATGAAATGGAAACCACTGACAATCTCCTGGATGGGACGCCTAAACGCAATCAAAATGGTGACCCTTCCACGGTTCCTATACCCCTTCCAGGTCTTGCCCATCACAACCCCGAACATTTTTTCAGACGAGTTAAGAAGGCCATACTAGAATTTCTGTGGACGGAAAGAAACCCAGGATCCCCTACGACGTCTTAATACTACAGAAGGACTTAGGGGGAGTGGGCCTACCAGACATAGAACGCTATTATCAAGCCACACAACTCAGAATTCTGATCCCACACTTTCGAGATAGAAAGGACCGCCAATGGGTCCAACTGGACAACAACATTCTAGCCACTGTAACTCTTGCAGAGTGGTTATGGGTTCCCAGACCTAAACTCACGAGAAGACTGCGCAACCACCCGATATTGGGCACAATGTGGAACATATGGAAGAAGGGGAAAGCGATGTTGGAAGTCACCACATGGCCTTCGCCTCTGAGCCATCTCTGGTCCCCTGGGATCAGGGAAAAAATCCCAGAACACGCTAGATACCAAAGCTGGTTCGACGCCGGCCTAGAGAGAGTCGGTCAGCTGTGGAGAAAGGAAAATTCATCTCAATTACGAAACTAGAGGAAGCCCTCCAAATCCAGCCAATACCGGTCTTCCTGTATTTGCGACTGAAAGGCGTACTATCCAGAAGGGAATGGAAGGCCACCACGCAGAGAGAACTAACGCCCTTCGAGACGATCCTGGACACAACCAACACCTCCAAAGGCCTCATAGCGCGAATGTACAAGGCTCTATTCACTGAAGACGACACACTGAGTCTCCGTCTCGAGGCAAGATGGGAAAGAGACTTTGGCAAAGAGTTTGACCAGCAGGCTTGGGACAATATTTGTGAGACGGCATCCAAAATATCAATCGCAGCACAGTACAAATTACACACTATAAAACTGCTCCACAGATGGCAGTACGACCCACGCAGGCTGTCCAAAATGTTCCAAACCTCCAGCCCGAGATGCTGGCGACAATGTGGTATGGACGCCGACTTACTGGCACATGTGGTGGAACTGCCACAAAGTCCGCATCTATTGGCAGGAAGTCCTGGGATGGATCAAACAGCTGGACGGCATAGAGAGGGAATCATCACCCCTCCTGATTCTTTTTGGCCTCGAAGAAGAAGAAGACGAACTGATTAGGGTGAAAGGACTAGTATCCCCCGTTACTCGCGGCGAGAGCAGCCCTCGTTGTAAAATGGAAATCCCCAAGCCTACCTGATAAAAAGGACTGGATACAGATTGCCACAAACATTTATACAATGGAAAAAATAACGGCAATACTGCATGACAAGGCCACACGACCAGAGGAAGCCTGGTGCGACTTTGCTGAACGATATATCGCACGCCCAGCCACGGATGACTCAACGCAGCAAAGAACTTAGCATCCAACTTACGCCATCCATGGCAGAACGCTGAATGACTCACTGCCATCCACCCATGCCTGTAACAGACCACACTGGAGATTCATGATCTAGGGACGATTAAAGATGAACGTCACGCAGCCCACTACGATTCGCCACAGCAATGCCACGAATAAAGGAGACTCAAGAACTGGGAGGGGGGCAGGGCTTTCATTTTTGTTAGGGAGAATTCTCTGTTAAGGCTAATTTCCCAAACCTAGTGAGTCCCCAGCAGCTTTGCTGGATTTTTGGGGTTTATTTTTTTTTTCTCCTGCTAAGAGTGAGACTCTTTTTCTCCCACTGTTAGACATGATTTGAGATATCCTTTGACTTTGTAATGTGTTTTATGGGCTATGGGGTCTTTTACTCCATAGGGCTTCATGTGCTGAGCCGACCTGCAACGACGACACCACCGGTGGAGCCCTGCTGAACCGACGCACCACTTCTTCCAACGACAGAGGAGATCTTCATCCCGAAGAGTCTTCTTCCTTTGACTGGTGGGGATAACCAGTTTGCCAGCCTTTTCGCCTTCCCGGATCATCTTGTGGCCGCCTTGCCTGTGCCAAGCACCTCGGCAACCGGGATACCACGTTTTACCACTACCGCGAATAAAAGGGTAGTACCTTTTGTTACCGGAGAACTCCGCGGCTGGTTTCTTCCCTGGCAGTGCAACGACCTTCATCGAGATCTTCTCTTCCTCTGGACGACGTTGCGACTTGCATCCACTGCCAGGAACAACTGCCCGTGCTGGAGGATTCTCTCCACTTTCAAGGTACTGTGTCCGCTTGGCCTCCCTCGCAACGGTCTGTGTGGGGTGTCTCGTAAATCCTCAATTTACCACTTGGGTTGGCCCTAGGCTGGCTAACTGAACTTTTCTGAGCTGACCTGATTCCTTTTTAAACTCTCTGCAAGACTCTCCAAGCCTTTTAAACTGTGTGATCTTGGGCGTATTGGTGTCCTACTCTCTCCAAGAGGGAGCCGGGCCTCTGAACTTTTGGCTCACCAGTAGACCTTGACTTTCCTGCCTTGCTTAGTGCTTCTAAAGTATTGTGTTGTGTGCTGTTCTTGATTTCTGCCTTCCCCCCCCTTTATCTTAACTTATTGGAGTGCCATCTTTAGTTAAGCGCTCACCTCTGTCTGGAAATAAGTGGTGTTAACTAAGACTTGTCTAATAAGGAATAAGGGATGTATATATATTAATAGTGACTGTGTTTTTGAACTTGCTTACACTTATAGTGCTAGAGCGTTTCTAAGTGTGTCTTTAAATAAATAATTATATACTTGATACCAAAGCTCTGGTCAGTGTTTGCTTGTGCTACTGTATTTTGGTACCTATCTTGTATACTCTACATACTGTCTAACTCTTCTTGAGAGAAGTCTGGCTGCTCAGCCACAGCTACCAGGTAAATCTGGGTGGTACAGACTGCTACCAATTGGGTTTACTGCCAACACCTGTAGTCTTAAGCCTTTTGCAGTGGTCCCTAAGGGAACTGCACAGGTTTCTGCCTAACAATTTTCCTCTCATTGGAACGACAAACGTTAATGTTGTTAGGTATTGTAAAGGTGGATCGGAACAATTTCATGCATACATTTCACACACCTGTATGTTCACATCCAATGTCAAAATCAATAAAATTTAAGTTGAAAAAAAAGAATCTGAAGTAAGCTGCAAGCAGACTTGGATATATCAAAGATGAGTGATACGTTGGAGGACACAATCCATTTGAAAATAATAATAATAATAATAATTATTATTATAAAAGAAGGGTTTAATGAAGAAGGATGACACCAGTTTCCTAATAGTTCTATATAATTTGTGACTGCACCCACCAGGCCTGCCTTTTTAGCCAAAAGCAAAAACTTTGCATTCTGGACATGTAGACCTATAGTTTTTGAAAGCCAATATTTTAGAATGGTAAAATGAAGCTATAACTCCCAAAATGAAAACTACTATTGGCTGAAAAGCTTACTGACTGAGTGTGACACACAACATAGGGGTTGTCACTGCTACAGCCACAGAGCAGACAAAACACGCCCATCCAAAGTGGGGCAACGTGTTACATGGCACGTACAAGATGGCGGCTCAACGCTGATGTCATGATGCTCCACGCCATACATTTCACATCATTAAGAGCTTTGGCAAGCCCTGCGAAACTTCGCAACACTCTGGATGTGTTTTCCTGCAGCTGCTGCTGCCATATCTCCAGTCGTGATTTCTAGTCCTTGCTGTGCTCCTGCCCTTCTTCCTTGCTCTTCCTGTGGCCAGACCATCCTTCCTTGTCTGTCCATACTTCAGCTTCGCTGCTGTGCTCCTCCACAGTACCTAACTGCAAACTGCTTACCAGCCTCTTCTTTTCTTCTATGTGCCTCCAGGAATTCTTTGCCTCTGCATTCCTGTGAACCCTCATGGCCCTTTTAATCGAGGTAACACATCATACGATGGAGGGAGAAGCAGAATAACTCTTACACCAAATGATAAGACCGACTCAGGAAGTTGGCAAAGTGTCCCGAAAGACTGTTTTAATTTCAATTGTCTAAAACAGGGAGTTACAACAGACATCAATGGATGTCACACAGCATAGTCTCTCGCATTTTCCGCTCAACTCAACTCGTTTCATTAAAAAACACACTTTTATAATGTAAACTCGTCATACGTGACATTATACTACGTGGCAAACTAAGAAAACCTACTTGGGATTGTGATTGGACTAAAGGGAACATCTACGCATACGTTCTATAAGGGATTGGATTGTGATTGGATCTCTACAGTCAGATGGACAACTTATGCCCACCCCTAGTGCAAGTCATCTTCAACAGTTACTTAATACAAGGTATATCATTGGCTCTCAAACTATAAGGCCCCTTGTTACATGGCCCTCTATAATTGTTTAGCACGCTTGTACACTTCTGGTATATTTGACTCGCTAGAAGCGCGTAAGCTGGCACCCAAGGTGTCAGTGGGTGGACTCGACCATGTCTCCCCACCCAATTAGCCCAACATCTGTCATCACTCATGCCTTCTGCCATTAGAATTGTCTTTCAACTTGGCCTTGCAAAGCATCACTACTGCTGAGAATAGAAGGGGGTTCAAGCATGTTCTTATCTTCAGGTCTGGTGCTGCACGCCCAATTTCTATTTCCATCTAACCCATGTGACAGGAGACCGTGCTGTGGCTTCTTTTTCGTATTTAATACTATCATGTAACAGGAGACCGTGCTGTGGCTTGTTTTTCGTATTTAATACTATTAAATGAATAAGACTTGGCACTCATGGTGTCTTTTCTCTGCACCTTATTAGGGGCTGGTTCCGCTTCTCATGTTCTTTTCTATCTTCAGGGATAGATAACCAGTTCTTGGCTTCCTCAGCCTTTGACACCAGGCCAGACAGCCTTCTCAATCCTTCCTCGATCTTCAGCTGCTTTCTTCGCTGCACCACCCTTTCAGCTGTTAATCCTTCCTTCTCCATATATCTGAGTTTACTAAAGTTGCAACATCGAATATCCAGATTCTATAAATAGTGGCGGCACCACCTGTAGTCTATTAACTACCTATAGGTAACCATTATAGTTACTTAGTCTACTTGCGTTGCTGCATCTGTACAGTTATAAAATGGCTTGCATTTTCTGCAGTGCTTTTCACACATGCACTCTTCATTCAGCATATGAAAGCTTACTCGATTCTTTAACTCGTCCTCAGATTCTCTAAGGACTATACATCTTTTCCTTCGAACCCTCTTCTGAGTGTGTCACCTTTAATTCGTGTGATGTCACCAATCTTCTCTTTTATTCCTCTTTATAGTCCTTTGGGAACTTCTTCCAGGAGACCGTCAGCTCTCCGGAGGTACATCAAATAGGGTTTTCTCAATGGATACCTTGGGCCTCATTCCAACCCTGGCGTTAAGGGGTTAACAGCGTCGTAAAAGGCTGCGGCGCCGTTAAACCCTTAACGCCAGATTCACACTTTAACGCCTGCTTTTTGCAGGCGTTAAAGTCCAACCCGCTAAGGGACCTTGGTGCTAATTACGGCACCGTAATTTACGGTGCCGTAATTAGCGCCTTCCCCATTCCCATTGAGCCCTATGGGCCAAAAATGGGAATGGGGAAGGGGCCATGGTGAATGGGGATTTACCGCCCCGCCAACCTTGGAATGGGGCGGTAAATCCGCCATCCACCATGGCGGAATCCGGCATGGACCATGGTGCTAATAGCACCATGGTCCAACCCAGGGTGGTAATGAGGCCCCTTGTCTCAAAGTCTTTTCATGGTATAGGCATCATTACTGGCGTTGCGCACGTCGCAATGTCTGGCTTCCAACATATAGTCAAAATTAAGGCGGGACTTCCTGCAGAGGCATTCGGCTGCTCCTCTACACTCCCCCCTCTGGTTGATTAATTGACGACTCCTTTATCAGTCTTCACATCTGGATTTCTTCTCTTGAAGAAGTGTCTCTTCGGGGTCCAAATCTTCACTACTCCCTTCAGAGATCCTACTGATTTTACGTGCTCATCAATGCTCCAGGTCTGATCTATGTGATCACTGAGACCTCACATAATTGCGACGGCCGAAAATGACGACTTTTAAAATAAAATTAAACCATCTTTGCACCACATAGATATGCGGGTGGAGACCCCTCGCAGCCCCCCATACTACTATAATATCCCATATCCCCCCACATATATATGTGGTGTAAGGGGGTTTAAAAGAAAAATATAAAGTCGGCATTTTCGGTCCATTTAGAAAATAACATGTGGTATCAGCCCATTAGAGAGGTGGGGGGAGAACGTCAGATGAAAGCTGCTACATATGTTCTCTCATCCCTTATGCCATGAATGCAGCCAGAACATTAATTGCAAGAGAAATACCTGCACACGATGCAAAGTGCCCTAACCATCTAGCAGCGTGCACAACAAGAGGACAATTTGAAGGAAGATGGGCAACCCTACGATGGCGATCGAAGAAATAATTTCCACATGAAGATGCTTACGTAAAAAAACGCAGAAGATGGAAAAAGATATAAGTTGGTTGAGCAGAATGCTCATATATTCATCCATGACTGGAGAACAAATAAGGGTTGCTGAGCTGAAGAGATTAGGATGTCCAGATATACAGGAAACACCAGGATTAGCAGAATGCTGGAAGAGACCTTAGCTATTGGTTTATGGACGAGTTGCCATCAGTACAGGATGGTAAGAAGGAATGCTATCCTGCAGTGCACATTTATTAATGAAAGAATCAGTGGACATAGTGCAAATTGTAAATGACGGATTCCTAAAGTCATTCGCCAAGTATTCTAAGTTACTAATATGGGCTGACAATGAAGCAGGACCGTTGTCCATAATACTGATAAATAATGCAACAACATGCTTCAGGAAAAAAGGTCTGGTTCTAGCTGGAGAAAATAAAGGATGCAAACAGATACTCGAAGTACCATGGATGAATGGAGGAACTGCTGTTGTTAGGCAGAATCCTGTGCAGTTCCCTTGGGCAACACTGCAAAAAGATTAAGACTCCAGGAGTATGCAGTAAACCCAATTGGTAGCAGTCTGCACCACCCAGATTTACCTGGTAGCTGTGGCTGAGCAGTCAGACTTCTCTCAAGAAGAGTAGGGCAGTATATAGAGTATACACAATAGGGCTAAAAACACAGTAGAGCAAACAAACACTGACCAGAGCTTTGTATAAAAAGTATATAATTATTTATTTAAAACACCCTTTAGGCAATATACTAGCACTCTAAATCAAAAGCAAGTTAAAACACAGTCAGGTAAAGTATACACACTTCCCTTGATAACTATTAGACAAGTCAGAGTTAAAACACCACGATTTGTTAAACAGATGTGAGCTTATTACCTGATGGAACTCCAAAAGTTAAATTAAAGGGAGAGAAAAAGGCAGAGCATAGAATTAAAACAGGTCCCAACACTTTTAGGAGTTCTCAGCAAGGGAATAAAGGCAGTAAATACTGTAGAGCCAAACTTCATAGGCCAGGCCCACTTTAAATGGAGCAAAGCGAAATGTGCTCAGGATCACACGGTTTAAAATGCACTAAAAGTATTCAGAATGTTCAAAAAAGGTTGGGGTGATTCAAGAAGGCAAAGTTAGAAGGTATGGGGCCAACCCAGTTGGCAAGCCAAGGATTTAAGGGTCACCTTGGGCAAACCGAAGAAATTGAGGCCAGACAGGACACAGTACCTTAAGAGAGAGGAAGCTCCAGCGGTGGCAGTTGTTCCTGGCAGTGGATGCAGTTCGTTGTTTCGACCAGGGGAAGAGAGGTTCTCGTCGAGGAGCAAACATGGAGTCGTTGCACTGCACAGGGATGAAACCAGCCGTGGAGTTTGTCGATAAAAGGTGCGTTCCTTTTATTCGCGGTCAAAGTGGTGAAGCTTGGCTATCCGGCCGCCGGGGTGCTTGGCACGGGCGATTCGACCAAGAGACGTCTTTGGAAGGCGAAAGGGGTGAACTGGTTGGTCCCACCAGCTCAGAGGAAGAAGACTCGTCCAGCAGAAGATCTTCTCTTGTCATTGGGAAAGTGGTGAGGTAGTTGCAGAAGGGCTTCACCGTTGGTGTCGTCGTTGCAGATGGCTCAGCTTCTTCCCTCTTCAGATTCTTAGTTCTTGTGTCGACTTCTGAAGTTCCAGTCCCAAAGGCCCTGCTTTCACGCAGAAAAAACCCCATTCAACAGCCTAGCTGTCACTCAAACATGCTAAGTGGTAAGCCGGGCGGCTCACTACTGGCCCAATCAGAACAGAACTTGAGTTGCTAAGGCAACGCAGTCCAGGGTGCCAATTCCCCTCCCCACCCATCCTGTGGAACCCAGACAGAGTGGCACCATTTGGAGGGCTTCTGTGGAGAAGCCCGCCAAAAAGTGGAACAAAGGGCTCGACCTTGGTCAGAGTTACAGAGACGGACACGAACGCCATTTCAGAAAAGAGTTCTGGCAAAAAGACCCAACCGTTGATTTAATATTAAATAAATATACCAGCGGTATATTTAACATTGCACCAAAAAGTTGTGCGTTTAAAATCAATGGGAAAATCCCATAGAGAATATTCCGGTGGAATATTTTGTGTGGTAACCACTGCCAGCAGCCAGAACCTCGACAAGGGGGGACTGGATAGTGCCCCCTTGAAAACAGAGCCAGGGGCAATATAATTAACCCCTTCCAGTACTTCCACAATATGATGGTTTGTACTGGTTCTGTTCACAATTTAGGACTAGTAAAGTCAATGGTGACTTTACATGCGCTGGGAGACAGTGGTCAGTCCCAGGGTATGGAGTCTATGTTTGGGGGTCACTATGACACCCCTGAGGAAGCCTGGTGCGACTTTGCTGAACGATATATCGCACGCCCAGCCACGGATGACTCAACGCAGCAAAGAACTTAGCATCCAACTTACACCATCCATGGCAGAACGCTGAATGACTCACTGCCATCCACCCATGCCTGTAACAGACCACACTGGAGATTCATGATCTAGGGACGATTAAAGATGAACGTCACGCAGCCCACTACGATTCGCCACAGCAATGCCACGAATAAAGGAGACTCAAGAACTGGGAGGGGGCAGGGCTTTCATTTTTGTTAGGGAGAATTCTCTGTTAAGGCTAATTTCCCAAACCTAGTGAGTCCCCAGCAGCTTTGCTGGATTTTTGGGGTTTCTTTTTTTTTTCTCCTGCTAAGAGTGAGACTCTTTTTCTCCCACTGTTAGACATGATTTGAGATATCCTTTGACTTTGTAATGTGTTTTATGGGCTATGGGGTCTTTTACTCCATAGGGCTTCATGTGTTTTTGGCATGTGTGTTACACAGCACCCTCCGTGCAATAACACAGGGGTGTCATAGTGACCCCCAAACATAGACTCCGTACCCTGGGACTGACTACTGTCCCCCAGGGCATGTAAAGTCACCATTGGCTTTACTAGTCCTAAATTGTGAACAGAACCAGTACAAACCATCATATTGTGGGCGTACTGGTAGGGGCAATTTGATTGCCCCTAGGTCTGTTGTTCGAGGGGGCACTGTCTAGTCCCCCTGAGTGAGTTTTGGCTGGTGGCAGTGGATACTACTTTTTATATTCGACCGCAAATATATTCCTATGGGATTTTCCCATTGTTCGAGGCTAATACTTTTTAACATAGCCTCAAACACGCCGCCGGTTTATTTATTTAATATTAATTCACCGGTTGGTATTTTTTGCCAGAACTCGGTTCCAAAATGGCGTTTGTGTTCGCTTCTGTGACTCCAACCCGAAGTTGAGCCCTTTGTTCCACTTTTGGTGGGCTTCTACACAGAAGCCCTCCAAAGTGGTGCCACTCTGTCTGGGTACCACAGGGGATGTGGGAGGGTTTTAGGCACCCTGGACTGAGTTGCCTCGGCAACTCAAGTCGCATTCTTGTGTGATTGGCCCAGTGGTGAGCTGTCCGGCTCACCACTTAGCATGTTTGAGTGACAGCAAGGACTGATGAATGGGGGTTTTCTGCATAAAAGCAGGGCTTTGGGGAGTGGGACTTCAGACGTCGCCACAGGACCAAAGAATCAGAAGAGGGAGAAGCTGAGCCGACCTGCAACGACGACACCACCGGTGGAGCCCTGCTGAACCGACTCACCACTTCTTCCAACGACAGAGGAGATCTTCATCCCGAAGAGTCTTCTTCCGGTGACTGGTGGGGATAACCAGTTTGCCAGCCTTTTCGCCTTCCCGGATCATCTTGTGGCCGCCTTGCTTGTGCCAAGCACCTTGGCAACCGGGATACCACGTTTTACCACTACCGCGAATAAAAGGGTAGTACCTTTTGTTACCGGAGAACTCCGCGGCTGGTTTCTTCCCTGGCAGTGCAACGACCTTCATCGAGATCTTCTCTTCCTCTGGACGACGTTGCGACTTGCATCCACTGCCAGGAACAACTGCCCGTGCTAGAGGATTCTCTCCACTTTCAAGGTACTGTGTCCGCTTGGCCTCCCTCGCAACGGTCTGTGTGGGGTGTCTCATAAATCCTCAATTTACCACTTGGGGTGGCCGTAGGCTGGCTAACTGAACTTTTCTGAGCTGACCTGATTCCTTTTTAAACTCTCTGCAAGACTCTCCAAGCCTTTTAAACTGTGTGATCTTGGGCGTATTAGTGTCCTACTCTCTCCAAGAGGGAGCCGGGCTTCTGAACTTTTGGCTCACCAGTAGACCTTGACTTTCCTGCCTTGCTGAGTGCTTCTAAAGTATTGTGTTGTGTGCTGTTCTTGATTTCTGCCTTTCCCCCCCTTTTTCTTAACTTATTGGAGTGCCATCTTTAGTTAAGCGCTCACCTCTGTCTGGAAATAAGTGGTGTTAACTAAGACTTGTCTAATAAGGAATAAGGGATGTATATATATTAATAGTGACTGTGTTTTTGAACTTGCTTACACTAATAGTGCTACAGCGTTTCTAAGTGTGTCTTTAAATAAATCATTATATACTTGATACCAAAGCTCTGGTCAGTGTTTGCTTGTGCTACTGTATTTTGGTACCTATCTTGTATACTCTACATACTGTCTAACTCTTCTTGAGAGAAGTCTGGCTGCTCAGCCACAGCTACCAGGTAAATCTGGGTGGTACAGACTGCTACCAATTGGGTTTACTGCCAACACCTGTAGTCTTAAGCCTTTTGCAGTGGTCCCTAAGGGAACTGCACAGGTTTCTGCCTAACAATTTTCCTCTCATTGGAACGACGAACGTTAATGTTGTTAGGTATTGTTAGGGTGGATCGGAACAATTTCATGCATACATTTCACACACCTGTATGTTCACATCCAATGTCAAAATCAATAAAATTTAAGTTGAAAAAAAAAGAATCTGAAGTAAGCTGCAAGCAGACTTGGATATATCAAAGATGAGTGATACGTTGGAGGACACAATCCATTTGAAAATAATAATAATAATAATTATTATAAAAGAAGGGTTTAATGAAGAAGGATGACACCAGTTTCCTAATAGTTCTATATAATTTGTGACTGCACCCACCAGGCCTGCCTTTTTATCCAAAAGCAAAAACTTTGCATTCTGGACATGTAGACCTATAGTTTTTGAAAGCCAATATTTTAGAACGGTAAAATGAAGCTATAACTCCCAAAATGAAAACTACTATTGGCTGAAAAGCTTACTGACTGAGTGTGACACACAACATAGGGGTTGTCACTGCTACAGCCACAGAGCAGACAAAACACGCACATCCAAAGTGGGGCAACGTGTTACATGGCGCGTACAAGATGGCGGCTCAACGCTGATGTCATGATGCTCCACGCCATACATTTCTCATCATTAAGAGCTTTGGCAAGCCCTGCGAAACTTCGCAACACTCTGGATGTGTTTTCCTGCAGCTGCTGCTGCCATATCTCCAGTCGTGATTTCTAGTCCTTGCTGTGCTCCTGCCCTTCTTCCTTGCTCTTCCTGTGGCCAGACCATCTTTCCTTGTCTGTCCATACTTCAGCTTCGCTGCTGTGCTACTTCACAGTACCTAACTGCAAACTGCTTACCAGCCTCTTCTTTTCTTCTATGTGCCTCCAGGAATTCTTTGCCTCTGCATTCCTGTGAACCCTTATGGCCCTTTTAATCGAGGTAACACATCATACGATGGAGGGAGATGCAGAATAACTCTTACACCAAATGATAAGACCGACTCAGGAAGTTGGCAAAGTGTCCCGAAACACTGTTTTAATTTCAATTGTCTAAAACAGGGAGTTACAACAGACATCAACGGATGTCACACAGCATAGTCTCTCGCATTTTCCGCTCAACTCAACTCGTTTCATTAAAAAACACACTTTTATAATGTAAACACGTCATACGTGACATTATACTACGTGGCAAACTAAGAAAACCTACTTGGGATTGTGATTGGACTAAAGGGAACATCTACGCATACGTTCTATAAGGGATTGGATTGTGATTGGATCTCTACAGTCAGATGGACAACTTATGCCCACCCCTAGTGCAAGTCATCTTCAACAGTTACTTAATACAAGGTATATCATTGGCTCTCAAACTATAAGGCCCCTCATTACATGGCCCTCTATAATTGTTTAGCACACTTGTAGACTTCTGGAATATTCGACTCGCTAGCAGCGCGTAAGCTGGCACCCAAGGTGTCAGTGGGTGGACTCGACCATGTCTCCCCACCCAATTAGCCCAATATCTGTCATCACTCATGCCTTCTGCCATTAGAATTGTCTTTGAACTTGGCCTTGCAAAGCATCACTACTGCTGAGAATAGAAGGGGGTTCAAGCATGTTCTTATCTTCAGGTCTGGTGCTGCACGCCTAATTTCTATTTCCATCTAACCCATGTGACAGGAGACCGTGCTGTGGCTTCTTTTTCGTATTTAATACTATCATGTAACAGGAGACCGTGCTGTGGCTTGTTTTTCGTATTTAATACTATTAAATGAATAAGACTTGGCACTCATGGTGTCTTTTCTCTGCACCTTATTAGGGGCTGGTTCCGCTTCTCATGTTCTTTTCTATCTTCAGGGATAGATAACCAGTTCTTGGCTTCCTCAGCCTTTGACACCAGGACGGACAGCCTTCTCAATCCTTCCTCGATCTTCAGCTGCTTTCTTCGCTGCACCACCCTTTCAGCTGTTAATCCTTCCTTCTCCATATATCTGAGTTTACTAAAGTTGCAACATCGAATATCCAGATTCTATAAATAGTGGCGGCACCACCTGCAGTCTATTAACTACCTATAGCTAGCCATTTTAGTTACTTAGTCTACTTGCGTTGCTGCATCTGTACAGTTATAAAACGGCTTGCATTTTCTGCAGTGCTTTTCACACATGCACTCTTCATTCAGCATATGAAAGCTTACTTGATTCTTTAACTCGTCCTCAGATTCTCTAAGGACTATACATCTTTTCCTTCGAACCCTCTTCTGAGTGTGTCACCTTTAATTCGTGTGATGTCACCAATCTTCTCTTTTATTCCTCTTTATAGTCCATTGGGAACTTCTTCCAGGAGACCGTCAGCTCTCCGGAGGTACATCAAATAGGGTTTTCTCAATGGATACCTTGGGCCTCATTCCAACCCTGGCGGTAAGGGGTTAACGGCGTCGTAAAAGGCTGCGGCGCAGTTAAACCCTTAACCGCAGATTCACACTTTAACGCCTGCTTTTTGCAGGCGTTAAAGTCCAACCCGCTAAGGGACCTTGGTGCTAATTACGGCACCGTAATTTACGGTGCCATAATTAGCGCCTTCCTCATTCCCATTGAGCCCTATGGGCCAAAAATGGGAATGGGGAAGGGGCCATGGTGAATGGGGATTTACCGCCCCGCCAACCTTGGAATGGGGCGGTAAATCCGCCATCCACCATGGCGGAATCCGGCATGGACCATGCTGCTAATAGCACCATGGTCCAACGCCAGGGTTGTAATGAGGCCCCTTGTCTCAAAGTCTTTTCATGGTATAGGCATCATTACTGGCGTTGCGCACGTCGCAATGTCTGGCTTCCAACATATAGTCAAAATTGAGGCGGGACTTCCTGCAGAGGCATTCGGCTGCTCCTCTACACTCCCCCCTCTGGTTGATTAATTGACGACTCCTTTATCAGTCTTCACATCTGGATTTCTTCTCTTGAAGAAGTGTCTCTTCGGGGTCCAAATCTTCACTACTCCCTTCAGAGATCCTACTGATTTTACGTGCTCATCAATGCTCCAGGTCGGATCTATGTGATCACTGAGACCTCACATAATTGCGACGGCCGAAAATGACGACTTTTAAAATAAAATTAAACTATCTTTGCACCACATAGATATGCGGGGGGAGACCCCTCGCAGCCCCCCATACTACTATAATATCCCATATCCCCCCACATATAAATGTGGTGTAAGGGGGTTTAAAAGAAAAATATAAAGTCGGCATTTTCGGTCCATTTAGAAAATAACATGTGGTATCAGCCCATTAGAGAGGTGGGGCGGAGAACGTCAGATGAAAGCTGCTACATATGTTCTCTCATCCCTTATGCAATGAATGCAGCCAGAACATTAATTGCAAGAGAAATACCTGCACACGATGCAAAGTGCCCTAACCATCTAGCAGCGTGCACAACAAGAGGACAATTCGAAGGAAGATGGGCAACCCTACGATGGTGATCGAAGAAATAATTTCCACATGAAGATGCTTATGTAAAAAAACGCAGAAGATGGAAAAAGATATAAGTTGGTTGAGCAGAATGCTCATATATTCATCCATGACTGGAGAACAAATAAGGGTTGCTGAGCTGACGAGATTAGGATGTCCAGATATACAGGAAACACCAGGATTGGCAGAATGCTGGAAGAGACCTTAGCTATTGGTTTATGGACGAGTTGCCATCAGTACAGAATGGTAAGAAGGAATGCTATCCTGCAGTGCACATTTATTAATGAAAGAATCAGTGGACATAGTGCAAATTGTAAATGACGGATTCCTAAAGTCATTCGCCAAGTATTCTAAGTTACTAATATGGGTTCACAATGAAGCAGGACCGTTGTCCATAATACCGATAAATAATGCAACAACATGCTTCAGGAAAAAAGGTCTGGTTCTAGCTGGAGAAAATAAAGGATGCAAACAGATACTCGAAGTACCAGGGATGAATGGAGGAACTGCTGTTGTTAGGCAGAATCCTGTGCAGTTCCCTTGGGCAACACTGCAAAAAGATTAAGACTCCAGGAGTATGCAGTAAACCCAATTGGTAGCAGTCTGCACCACCCAGATTTACCTGGTAGCTGTGGCTGAGCAGTCAGACTTCTCTCAAGAAGAGTAGGGCAGTATATAGAGTATACACAATAGGGCTAAAAACACAGTAGAGCAAACAAACACTGACCAGAGCTTTGTATAAAAAGTATATAATTATTTATTAAAAACACCCTTTAGGCAATATACTAGCACTCTAAATCAAAAGCAAGTTAAAACACAGTCAGGTAAAGTGTACACACCTCCCTTGATAACTATTAGACAAGTCAGAGTTAAAACACCACGATTTGTTAAACAGATGTGAGCTTATTACCTGATGGAACTCCAATAGTTAAATTAAAGGGAGAGAAAAAGGCAGAGCATAGAATTAAAACAGGTCCCAACACTTTTAGGAGTTCTCAGCAAGGGAATAAAGGCAGTAAATACTGTAGAGCCAAACTTCATAGGCCAGGCCCACTTTAAATGGAGCAAAGCGAAATGTGCTCAGGATCACACGGTTTAAAATGCACTAAAAGTATTCAGAATGTTCAAAAAAGGTTGGGGTGATTCAAGAAGGCAAAGTTAGAAGGTATGGGGCCAACCCAGTTGGCAAGCCAAGGATTTAAGGGTCACCTTGGGCAAACCGAAGAAAGGGAGGCCAGACAGGACACAGTACCTTAAGAGAGAGGAAGCTCCAGCGGTGGCAGTTGTTCCTGGCAGTGGTTGCAGTTCGTTGTTTCGACCAGGAGAAGAGAGGATCTCGTCGAGGAGCAAACGTGGAGTTGTTGCACTGCACAGGGATGAAACCAGCCGTGGAGTTTGTTGATAAAAGGTGCGTTCCTTTTATTCGCAGTCAAAGTGGTGAAGCTTGGCTATCCGGCCGCCGGGGTGCTTGGCACGGGCGATTCGACCAAGAGACGTCTTTGGAAGGCGAAGGGGTGAACTGGTTGGTCCCACCAGCTCAGAGGAAGAAGACTCGTCCAGCAGAAGATCTTCTCTTATCATTGGGAAAGTGGTGAGGTAGTTGCAGAAGGGTTTCACCGTTGGTGTCGTCGTTGCAGATGGCTCAGCTTCTTCCCTCTTCAGATTCTTAGGTCCTGTGTCGACTTCTGAAGTTCCAGTCCCAAAGGCCCTGCTTTCACGCAGAAAAAACCCCATTCAACAGCCTAGCTGTCACTCAAACATGCTAAGTGGTGAGCCGGGCGGCTCACTACTGGCCCAATCAGAACAGAACTTGAGTTGCTAAGGCAACGCAGTCCAGGGTGCCAATTCCCCTCCCACCCATCCTGTGGAACCCAGACAGAGTGGCACCATTTGGAGGGCTTCTGTGGAGAAGCCCGCCAAAAAGTGGAACAAAGGGCTCGACCTTGGTCAGAGTTACAGAGACGGACACGAACGCCATTTTAGAAAAGAGTTCTGGCAAAAAGACCCAACCGTTGATTTAATATTAAATAAATAAACCGGCGGTATATTTAACATTGCACCAAAAAGTTGTGCGTTTAAAATCAATGGGAAAATCCCATAGAGAATATTCTGGTGGAATATTTTGTGTGGTAACCACTGCCAGCAGCCAGAAACTCGACAAGGGGGGACTGGATAGTGGCCCCTTGAAAACAGACCCAGGGGCAATATAATTAACCCCTTCCAGTACTTCCACAATATGATGGTTTGTACTGGTTCTGTTCACAATTTAGGACTAGTAAAGTCAATGGTGACTTTACATGCGCTGGGAGACAGTAGTCAGTCCCAGGGTATGGAGTCTATGTTTGGGGGTCACTATGACACCCCTGTGTTACTGCACTGAGGGTGCTGTGTAACACACACATAAAAAATAGATGATACCCTATGGAGCAGAAAGAAAACCCCATAGCCCATAAGCACACAAAGAGACAATGACATACCTCAAATCATGCCTAAGAGTGGGAGGAAAAGAGTCTCACTCTTAGCAGGAGAAAATAACAAACCCCAAAAATCCAGCAAAGCTGCTGGGGGACTCACTAGGTTTGGGAAATTAGCCTTGTAAAATAATTCTCCCTAACAGCTGTGCTAATGGATCGTTATTGGGCCTGTTGACCCAGAGCTAATATACAGCTGCCTATAAATTAGGGAGTAATATGTTCTATTGTGGTCATACATGATCCTGCATTGTTGATCCCCCAATGTGACCTTCATATTGAAGAGTTCCCAAAAATTGATGTACACCAGAGAAAGAAGAGGCGCTTAACCTCCATCGGCTGAAGAGGGCGAACTATTTCTCAGCAAAATCAATAGCAGCCTATGACGATATTCCAGTAGAACATAAATTATTCTGTAAAACGGCTGTGATATTTACAGCCATATTCATGCCAGGAATACAGACTGCAGAAAAAGCAAAAGTGGTTACAAATCACTAGGTTGGAGCTGCTACAGACAATCAACACAACAATAAAAGGATTTAATGCGATCAAAGAAAAACCCAGGGCAATCAGGCTCATGACCCTCCAGAACAGGTGTGTCCTGGACTTAATTACAGCAATAGAAGGAGGTGTTGTGTGCCAAGATCGGGCCTTCTTGCTGTACATTCACACCCGCCCATGATGGAGAAAATGGAACCCTGACAGAAGCAATAACTTTGCTGACAACCCTGCATACGAAGATGGAGGATGAAGTCGATGAGAGAGAGGAAGTGGATTGTTTTTCGTCTCCGTTTTCAAGGATTGCAACTTGGTTAATAAATACCTTCCAACTACCTGGAGCAATACTACTGTTGGTATTATTAGGATTCTGTCTTGTAAGGATCATTATCGGACAATGCAAGAAGACAGCTAAGAAAGCTATTGGGATGAAGGTATTGATCAATGTGAAAAGTGAACATACACCACAGACTGAAAACACCACCCATGAGAACATAAAGTAGAGTTTGCTGGCACACCCAGGGATGAAGTTTTATTACCCAAAGGTTCATAAGAAGTATATTGGACGTTGCATAAGAACTATATTGGACGTTGGGTGTTCGGTCAACTGACTGGAGAATGCTGTCACATGACCTGGAGTGTGGATGAGAATATAAAGAATACAGGTGACCTGACGGTGGATCACAAAAGTATGGATCCCGAAGTAACCAAGATATGGAGAAAAGAATAAGAAGATTGAAGAAGAGGAGGTGGTTGAGGAATGTAGATGTAGAAATCATCTGTAGCTCCCACCCCCTCACCTCTGACATACTAGAACAGGAGTAGAAGAGCCCTATATGTGACAACAGGTATTGTCCCAATACTGCATCTAGTGTGTGAAAGATGATATTCACTCAGGCAACCGTTTTGTATGTACCCTCGCATTAAAAGGGTGAAAGGATGTCTGCACACACCATTAGACATCAAAGAGCTATAAGTGAAATTGGATAAGGGTAGAGTGACGTCATGAATAAAAGACACGAAGATGCACTGAAACGATATGCAAATACTTAAAGAATGAAGATGTAACTGAAGTAACAAGAGAAACATGTAATCGAATATAAAGAAATCATGTGCAGCAAAGAAATAAGTGAGTAGAGATGAAGTCTCGGGAGGATAGCTCAGGGTGCAACGCGCTCGTCTTGGAAGCAAGACGACGCTGTCATACCCCCTGTCCCACGCACTTCTGACAATCATACCTCCCCTGCCCGAGACCTTGGAATCCCAGTTGCTCGCCCCTCTCCCCCATTCCATCACTTTCCACTTCCACGGTCCGGGACTCACATGTGCTCTACGCTGCCCCGCCTGGACGATCGCGCCTCATGGGAAACAGAACACTTTCCAAGTTACGCCCTTTCTTACACTGGCAACTTCCATGGCGTCTGGCAGCCCAGAGAATCCGCGTTGGACTACCACATCGCGTGACAGCTGTTGCTCGCTCACGTGACCCGGTAGGTCGGACACGTGATGTGACGACATGTCACGTGACACAGGGTAACGCCAGTACCGCGAGTATTTAAACGCAGATTTCCGTATACTCGCTGCTTCACAGCTGTTAGTCGTAACCTGTTTGGCGTCACGTACTTCTTCTTGTTGGACTTAGGATAGCTTGGTTTTTCGACTCGTTTTTGTTACACTGACTATCCTTGGAATTCCCTTTTGGCATTAACTTACACTGGATGTTCACCGACCACGGATTGTTTATCGGACTGCCACACGGAACTTCCCTTTGCATCTGGTAACCTGGACTTCATGTTTTGGAACCTCATAGCCTGATTACGTTCTTGACATCACGTGGACACTACACTATACCACTCCTGGATGCTCCAACCTGAGTGGTGCTGTATAGTGAGTCCCGGAACCCTTACCTCCTATGTTTACAGCCCTTCTTCAGTTATGCCTGGTAAGCTTTTGTCACGTTGCTTGGTATTGCTGCTTACTTGATTGTTTGGTACTTAACTATTGTTTTCTTGCAGCGGATCGGGTTCTCCAGAGGTTCGTGGTTCCGGAGTGACATCTCCACCTGTGGCCTCAAGGGCTGCACAGGGAGTGATTTTGGTCCTTGCTGTGCGGCACTTGGGGACGGAGGTCTCTTCTGCCTACACGACACTCAAGATCACAACAGATGCAGAGCAACACAGGTTCGATCCCCGGGTCCGCGTTAAGAAACCTCTGGGTATTAAGCGCGTTATAAATAACCCATTACAGTTACAAAAAAAGTGAATGTACATACAGAGAAACGAAAAGGTAGATAAGACATATAGAGGCTTGCTGTAGAAGAAAATGTAACGTGACTGAAGCGGCCATGAGAAAAAGATGGACGCTGGACTCATGTTGAAACCAATCAAGCTACCTCAGTGACAGACTAGGGATTCAGAGTCAGGAGACGGTGGAGAAACAGCTTTGTGTGAGGAATAAAGGGGAGTCTATTGGCCTGGGATCAAGGATGCCACATCAAGGAATAATTGGAAGGTACAAAGGGAGACAAGATGATAAGCCATGTATGTAAGACATATTTCTCTGAGATTAAGCAAAGAAGAAAACATCTGTAAGAGCCAAGTACTGGACAGTCAAGGATGCAGAAAGCTTATGTGAGGTAGAGCAACCAAGTCTCTAGAGGCCAAAAGGAGTAATGACACCCTGCTTAATTGACTTAAATAGCACTAAATAAAACGTTGAAATTGACAAAATTGTGGTCTCCTCACGCGTGATTCAGAAGTAAGTCGAAAACAAAGGATATTCATTGAGCTTCAGACGAAGATAATGGTGTACCTACACTCCCTTGAAAGTTCCAGAACACAGAACAGGCTGCAAGGTCAACTACAAAGGAGAAGCTGTGGCTTGGGGCCTGTCTGATAAGAGATGATGGACTAATTGGGTGTTACTCACTGCCAAGCTGAATAGGCCGGGGCGTTGCTCAGACCTCAAACCTGCAGATAAGAGGGAGCTGCTACAGGAAAAAAGTTACCACGCAAAATATTCCACTGGAATATTTCCTATGGGATTTTCCCATTGATTTTAAATGCACCACTTTTTGGTGCAATGTTAAAGATACAGCTGGTTTAATTATTTAATATAAAATCACCGGTTGGGTCTTTTCGCCAGAACTCTTTTCTAAAATGGCGTTTGTGTCCACCTCTGAAACTCCAACCAAGGTCGGGCCCTTTGTTCCACTTTTTGGCGGGCTTCTCCACAGAAGCCCTCCAACTAGTGCCACTCTGTCTGGGTTCCACAGGATGTGTGGGTGGGGGAATGGGCACCCTGGACTGCGTTGCCTTAGCAACTCAAGTCGCACTCTTGTGTGATTGGCCCAGTGGTGAGCCGCCCGGCTCACCACTTAGCATGTATGAGTGACAGCTAGGCTGTTGAATGGGGGTTTTTCTGCATAAAAGCAGGGCTTGTGGGAATGGAACTTCAGAAGTTGCCACAGGTCCTAAGAAATCCGAAAAGGAGAGAAGCTGAGCCATCTGCAACGAAGACACCACTGGTGGAGCCCTGCTGCAACGACCTCACCACTTTCCCGACGACAAGAGAAGATCTTCTGCTGTAAGAGTCTTCTTCCTCTGAGCTGGTGGGATCAACCAGTTCACCATTTCGCCTTCCAGGACGTCTCTTGGTCGAATCACCCGTGCCAAGCACCCCGGCGGCCGGATAGCCAAGCTTCACCACTGTGACCGCGAATAAAAGGAACGCACCTTTTAACCGACGAACTCCGCGGGTGGTCTCTTCCCTGGGCAGTGCAACGACTCCAAGTTTCCTCCTCGACGAGATCTTCTCTTCCCCTGGTCGAAACCACGAACTGCACCCGCTGCCAGGAACAACTGCCACTGCTGGAGCTTCCTCAACTTTAAAGGTACTGTGTTCCACCTGGCCTCCCTTTCTACGGTTTGCTAAAGGTGACTCTTAAATCCTTGGCTTTCCAACTAGGTTGGCCCCCAGACCTTCTAACTTTACCTTCTGAATCAACCCAACCTCTTTTGAACATTTTTACAAAGACTTGAATGCATTTCTAAACTGTGTGATCTTGGGCACATTTCACCTTGCTCCATTTAAAGTGGGCCTGGCTCTACAGTAACTCTGCCTTCACTAACTTGTTTTGGTCTTAGAAAAGTGTTGGGAACTGTTTTATTTTCATGACCTGTTTTTTTCTCTCCCTTTAACTTAATTATTGGAGTGCCATCTAAGTTATGCGCTCGCATCTGTTTTGACAAATAGTAGTGTTTTGACTTAGACTTGTCTAATAATTCTTAAGGGAGGTGTGTGTACTTTTCTGATTGTGTTTGAACTTGCATTGATTTATAGTGCCAGTGTATTTCCTTAAGTGTGTGTTCAATAAATAATTATATACTTTTGATACCAAGCTCTGGTCAGTGTTTGCTTGCTCTACTGTGTTTTTAGCCCTATTGTGTATCCTCTGTATACTGCCCTACTCTTCTTGGGAGAAGTCTGACTGCTCAACCACAGCTACCAGGTAAATCTGGGTGGTACAGACTGCTACCAATTGGGTTTACTGCTTACTCCTGTAGTCTTAATCTTCTTGCAGTGGTCCCCAAGGGAACTGCACAGGATTCTGCCTAACAGATCCGGGTCAGGAGCAGTGTCCAGTTCAAACAAGGCCAAGGGAGCAAGCTGAAGCAGGTCGAAAGGACATTCCTTGGTCAAGAGTTCGTTAACGAATTGAAATCAGTAAGGTAACGCTAATTAGAAGCAGCGTTACAAGGAAGAGGAACGCTTTTGTGGACTTGGCGAGAGGCGGAGGCTGCACCTACGTGCTGGAATCAGCTGATTCGTCACGTGACCAGCGCAAAGAGCCTGTAACCTGGAGACGGGAATGCCACATCTCCAAGGCAACTACCAGCGTTGCAGGAAAGGAGACGCCAGCCTTCTGGCCAGGTAGGTGCGAGCAGATCGTGTGGGCAGAGACCGCGGGGCCCCACTGTGATGCTGGAAATGCATCAGAGGGACAGGGCCTCTGAATCCTTGTCCTTTACTGCTTTTTATCGTGTGTTCTGTCGTGTTTCCTGCCCAGGAGTCCATGTGGGACTCCTGGCAGTGCAGCTCCCTCTTTTGGTTTGGTGAACAGACCCATGGGATACCCTTATGGCACCCATGGGTAGGGGTACAACCCTGTGCCCCTAGTGTATGTTTTTGGGCACCTGTGGGTGGCCCACAGAGCAGGGTATGGGCTGGTGGCAGCTCTATGCTGAATTTGACAGGTGCTCTGGGTGTCCTCCATTTTGGGATACCCAGGCCCTGCCATTGGGATCAGTTGATTCCTGATAGGAAACAAGATGGCCCCTGTGGCCTCTTGCTTTCTATTGCCTGTTACCTTGTTTTACCAAAGTCCTGGGAAGCCCTGACTCTGTCCCTTCCCCCTGACTGGCTGTTGGGTGGAAGTTCCATATATGGTGTTGTTGTGAAGGCCCAGCTAGACTGACTGGAGCCTTCCCAGTGACTGTATGTTGTGGGTACCTCCTGTGGGTGGGACCTGGGTGAATGGAGTGTGTGACCAATATACACTCCTTGTTGTGGTTGTCTGGTTTCTGGCATGAGAGACAAAGACTGAGACAGCCCTGCCCGAAACTGGCCTGAATGCAGTGTGTATTTTTGAATGGCTGGGTACTTGTCCCAATCCACATTCCTTGTTGTGAGTGTCTGAAAGGGAGGAGTGTGGCCTGAATGCACTGTGTGCCTGATTGGCTGACTGACTGCATGAATGCCCTTCTGTATGATTGGCTGCTGAGTGTGTGCCAGCAGTGTGGATGAGAGACAGAATAGTATATCTGGGGACCTCTCACCACTAGTAATTGTTCAGAAGCGTTCAGAAGCTGAGTCTCCACTCTAAGAGTAACTGGAACTGCTGATCCTCGACGCCCAGCTGGATGAAGAAGACTTGCTGTTGCACTTGCTTCGACCGATCTGAAGGCTGCCGAATTCGTCGAGGACTGACCCGAGAGAGGACCTGGTAAGGCGCCCTCTTCCCGTGCTCCGAGGGATCATCGAGCACCGCTACATCTTCGCCGAAGCGCCCTGGAAGTCAGACCCTCGAAAGGCTGCCGACCCGAGACAGGACCGCCGAGGAGATCGAAGTGAAGCACCCGGACATCGCCGCCGTCGAAGTCCATTGCCGTCGACCAGGGTTCGCAGGTCTGTGTAACCGCTGGAGGCCCGTCGAAGTTGTGTTGCCCAGCCGTGGGAGCCACTTGACGCCGTGCCGCCGACGACCGGAGCTGTCCGCTCCTTGCCTAAGAACATTTGAATCGAAGGACTCCCTCGTCCGCACCGTCGACCGCTTAATCCTGCCGGAGAAAGTCGAGGACGACCAACGCGCCGAGGAGAAACCTGCCGGTGGGTTTCCCGCCACCCGAAGACCACAAAGACTCGAACGACTCAACGCCCTTGCTGGGCCCCCGTCTTCACAATCTTTGCGGTCCAGAACAATTGTCATCGAGGTGCCCTGCACGCCTCTGCCTTGCAGGACGCCAACGCTCCGTCGTCGACGAGCACCGCTTGGATCGAAGCTGCCGCCTCATTGACGCCGTTCTACCCTATTTGTTGTCGGACGTTCGACGCCCCGTGTCTCCCGCTTGAAAGGGAAGACATTCAAGAAGGGCCGTCGATTCCCCGACGCCGAACGCTGAGTTCCTCGACGGACGTTCGACGCCCCGTGTCTCCCGCTTGAAAGGGAAGGCATTCAAGAAGGGCCGTCGATTCCCCGCCGCCGAACGCCGAGTTTCTCGACGCCTCTCGACGATCCGTGACTCCCGCTTGAAAGGGGGTCGCTCAAGAAGGATCTGTCGACGCCTCTTCGAAGAACTCGACTCCACCAGGTACATTGGGGGGGTAAAAACATTATAGGAGGGAATAAGACTTGCAGAACAATATATGGACTGGGCTTGTGCTATATCTTTATTTTACAGGTTGCCCAGGTGGGGGGATCTCCACACAGAACTGTGTCTAGTGGTAGGGGCCAGTATTCTGCCTATTGCTCAAACCATCTTATTTTCTCTCCTCTCTCTATTGCTGGTTTCACTCTATTGATCTGTGTGACATTGTTACAGTATTGTTGATGCACTTTAATGAGATCTAATACAAAGGGTGGTACCACTTTAGAATTGTATATATTTGCCATTGTTTATTTTCCTAAGTACAAAGTGAGTTATTATGATAAGTGTACATAACCTTGAATATTGATTATATAAATACAGTGTTCTAACCAATACATTGTGTGGACATTCCTTTGTGGGGGCTTGGGGACTACACTGTACTTAAGAACCAGCCTGCATCACCTCCTGAGAAGCTAGGCCTTGATTGCTCGACCATAGCTACCGAATAGAGAATCTAGGCTGGGGTCCTCTGTGCCTCCCCTCTACCATATAGAGAGCAGAAGTACCGATCACCCCCTACCAGTCTTTACAGCTGGTGGCAGCGGTGGGATGCTTATGGTTTTAAGAATCAGTGTATAACCGTGTCACTTACAAAATATCTGCACTTTATTAAATTAAGGTTTAGTTGTGTACAAGATAACTGCATTACAAACAATGGAGTCTATTGCAAATGGCAAATTGACTCGGATGAGCTTGGAGGCTCTCCAGAGTGCTTGTGAAGCCAGGGAGTTAGACTTTGTGGATACGTCTAGGGCTGAGCTGATAGCTGCCCTGGTGGACTACCAGACTGATGGTGAAACTCTTGATGAGGGGGGGAATGCAACCAATGAGGACTCTGCCCCTGGGGTTTCTGCTGAATCTGTTTCTGGGAATGCCACCATTCCTGCTGCCTCTGTTCCAAACCCCAGCAATTCCTTGGAGCTTGAGTTATTAAGGATGAAATTGGCCTTTGAATACCGCAAGTTGGAAATAGATGCTGAACTTAAGAAAGAGGAGTTGGCTCAACAAGTGGAGCTCAAGAATAGGGATCTTGAACTCAGAAATAAGGCCCTTGAATTCAAGAGCCAGGACACTGAATGTCAGAGAATCCAGCTAGAGAAAGCTAGAGTGGAGACTTCAGCTAAAACCAGTGAGAGTGTCAGGTCCCCAGCCACCAAGTTTATGAAACATTTGGTTGGTGTATTTGTGGAGGGTTCAGATATCCTCCAATGGATTGAAGCGTTTGAAATGGCTTGTGCGATTCATGATGTTGATAAAAGAGATTGGGCTAAGTGTTTGTTAAGCAGAGTGCCTCAAACTGGATATGACTGTATTCTGAAGCTGAGTGTGGAAGAAAGGGGTCAGTATGAGTGTATGAAGTCTGCTTTGATTGCCAAGTTTGGCAAGACACCTACCCAATACCTTAAAAGGTTCAGGGATTTTAAGAAAAGAGAGAATGTGTCTTGGGTTGACTGGGTGAGTGCTGCGCACATGAACATGATGGGGTGGATTGATGGATACAAGGTTAAGACTTTTGTTGAATTGTCCCACCTCTTGTTTTTTGAGCATTTTCCTGAAGCCTGTTCACCAGAGCTGCATCAGTATGTGGCTGACCAGAACATTTTGGACCCCTTTAAGCTGGCTAGGTTGGCTGACAAGTGGGTCTCCCACCGGGTGTCCCCTAAGGACTCCAGTGGGAAGGACAAGGACAAAGAAAAGGGGGCCTCTCAGAAAGCTGAGGAGTCCCACAAGCAGTCACAGTTGGGTAAACCTAAACCTTCCTCTCCCAAGACCCAACAATCTAGTGGGGATAAATCATCTGTGGGTGGGAATAAGTGGTTCCAGTAACGTACCCCGCACTCCTGGCACTTGTTGGGACTGTGGGGCTCTGGATCACAGAAGGGGTGACTCCAAGTGTAAAGGTAAGGCACTTGGAGTACAGGCTGTCAGCCTGACCTACCCTTACCCCGTGTCTGAGGTGGAGGCCACTGTCCTCCCCTCCTCTACCGGGATCACATTTGGTGCTCCGGTAGAGATTTCCTTAGTGTCCCTTGGGGCCTGGGACCAGTATGCAGAAGTACTGGTGACTATCCCACAGAACACCCGTAGGTTTTTGAGAAGTGTCCTCTTGAATGGCCAGCCTTCTACTGGTTTGAGAGACACTGGGGCAAGCATGACAGTGGTGGACAGGACCCTGCTCAAGCCAGAGGACTATGTAGGTGCTCCTCTGAGAACCACCAGGTTAGCTGGTGGGCCTCCCAAATTATCGCCTGTAGCCTTAGTCACACTCATGATTGGAGACAAGACAGCAAAGCTTCCTGTCCTGGTTCAGGACAATGTCCCTGCTAACATTCTGTTAGGAAATGATCTAGTAGAGTTGGGGTTGATCTCGGATGGTCTTCCCATGACTGCTGCTGCAGTCACTAGGTCACAGGTGACACCGGGTCTGGCTGTGAGTCAGGTACCCGAGCCAAAGGCAAGGCCTAAAGCAAGAAGAAGGAAGACCAAGAAGGCCACCTCTGTGGAGGGAACACCTTCTCTTCCTGCTGTTCCGACAGCACCCATTGGGGTCCATGCTCCGGACGGGCTGGGTCCAGTGGAAAACCCAAACTCAGCTCCTGTGGGAGAAGAGACAGAAGACTCTCCTGGGGGAGAGGTTCTCAACCCGGAGGATCATCCCGACCTTCAATGCTTGTTATCTGAAGGGGGACCCTCCCGGGCAGACTTCTGTAAGGGACAGAGAGAGTGCCACTCTCTCGAGGGACTGAAGAAACAGGCCCTGTCCCAGGCACAAGGAAAAGTGCCTAGGACATTCCGGATTTATTGGGAGGGTGAGCTCCTTGTTAATGAGCCCACTAAGCCTGAACCTGGTGCCCTCAAGAGGTTGGTGGTACCCCAGGTTTACAGGCCCTTCCTACTGCAGTTGGCACATGAGGTGCCCTTGGCTGGTCATCTTGGGATCAAGAAGACTAAGCAGAGGCTCTCTGCCCATTTCTACTGGCCACGGATGGGAGTAGAGGTGGAGTCCCACTGCAGGACCTGCCCAACTTGTCAGTTGTCTGGCAAGACTGGAGGCAGTGTCATTGCCCCACTGCAACCATTGCCAGTGGTTGGCACACCATTTGAGAGGGTGGGCATCGACATCGTCGGTCCCCTTGACCCTCCCACTTCAGGTGAACATCGGTTCATCCTGGTCTTGGTAGATCATGCCACCAGGTACCCTGAGGCAATACCCCTTCGGACTGTTACTGCCAAGGTGGTTGCCAGGGCTCTCCTGGGCATTTTCACCCGTGTTGGATTCCCCAAGGAGGTTGTCTCTGACAGAGTATCCAACTTCATGTCTAGTTACATGAAAACCATGTGGAAAGAGTGCGGGGTAACCTACAAGTTCTCCACCTCTTACCACCCCCAGACCAATGGTCTGGTTGAGGGATTTAATAAAACTCTCAAGGGCATGCTAGGGGCTTTAAAAGAACCCCTAAGGAGGAAATGGGATCTCCTCCTGCCATGCCTGCTGTTTGCTTACAGAGAGGTACCCCAAGAGGGTGTTGGTTTCAGCCCCTTTGAGTTACTCTTTGGACATCCCGTGAGGGGGCCCCTCGCCCTGATCAGGGAAGGCTTGGAAGCCACCCCTCCCGGTCCCGCCAAGCAAGTGGGGGACTATGTGTTAGGCATCAGACGGAGGATGACACAGATGATGGGTCAGGCAACAGCAAATCTCAAGGCCAGCCAGGAATTGAATAAGTACTGGCATGACCTTAAAGCCTCGCAAGTGGATTGGACTCCGGGACAGGAAATACTTGTGATGGAGCCTAGCAAGCCTAGAGCTTACAAGTGGACTGGACCCTTCAGGATCATCTCCAAGATGGGCGAAGTCAATTATCTGGTTGACATGGGAGCCTCTGGGGCAGCCCCTCAGGTATTCCATGTCAACAGGCTCAAGCCTTTCCACCGGCGAGCAGAAGTCTCATGTCTCTTGCTAGCTTCAGGGCAAGAAGAGGATGAGAGTGAGCCCCTTCCTGATTTGCTGCATAGCAACCCTCAGGATGGCTCAGTGGAGGGAGTACATCTCTCTCCGGATTTGACAACAGAGCAACAGAGGGCCTGCAGGGCTTTGCTCCAACAGTATGCCTCTCTATTTTCACTGACGCCAGGCCTTACACCGTGGTGTAGGCATGAAATTGACACTGGTGACAGTGTGCCTGTCAAAAGCAGGTGCTACCGTATGTCAGATACCGTCAAGAACCACATCCAGGCTGAGGTCGCCAAGATGTTGGATCTGGGTGTTATTGAACCCTCAACCAGTCCCTGGTCCAGTCCAGTGGTCCTTGTCCCCAAGGCAAGTTCCCAGGCGGGTACCAAGGATTGGAGGTTCAGTGTGGACTACCGAGGAGTCAATGCCGTCACCAAAACTGACGCACACCCATTGCCCAGGGCTGATGAGCTCGTGGACACCATAGGTGCTGCCAAATTTGTGAGCACCTTTGACCTTACCTCAGGCTATTGGAAAATAGCTCTGACGGACCATGCCAAGGAAAAGACGGCCTTCTCAACACCTGAGGGACTCTACCAGTTTAGGGTCATGCCTTTTGGGTTGAAGAATGCCCCTGCCACCTTCCAGAGATTGGTCAACCATGCGCTCAGTGGGCTGGAAGCCTTTTGTGTGGCTTACTTAGACGACATTGCCGTCTACAGTTCCACCTGGGAAGAGCATTTGACACATCTGGATAAGGTGTTGCAGGCCTTGAAAAGGGCTAACCTCACTATCAAGGCCACCAAGTGCCAGATAGCTCAGGGGAAAGTTACCTATCTTGGTCATGAGGTAGGAGGGGGTCAAATCCAACCTCTCGCCAGTAAAGTACAGGATGTACAGAACTGGGAGACTCCCACTACTCAAACCCAGGTGAGAGCCTTTTTGGGCCTCACTGGGTACTATCGCAATTTCATGGCAGACTATGGAACCATAGCTGCACCCCTGACAGCTCTAACTTCACCCAAACAGCCTAGGAAGGTTAATTGGACCGAAGACTGTCAGAGGGCCTTTGATGGCTTGAAAGAAAGTCTGTGTAGGGCACCTGTGTTGTGTGCACCTGACTACAGCCGACCCTTTATCGTCCAGACGGATGCCTGCGACACCGGAATTGGAGCTGTCTTGTCCCAGTTAGATGACAAAGGGAGAGAACATCCTATCATATTCATCAGTAGACAACTCAAGGATAGAGAACTTAGGTGGGCTACTGTTGAAAAGGAGTGTTTTAGCATAGTTTGGAGCCTTAGGCGTTTTAGGCCCTCCCTTACGGGGTCTACCTTCAAGGTCCAAACAGATCATAAGCCCCTGAAGTGGCTTAGTCAGATGAAGGGTGAGAATCCGAAATTGCTCAGGTGGTCCATTAGCCTGCAAGGGCTAGACTTCACCATAGAGCACAGACCAGGGAAGAGTCACGATAATGCAGATGGCCTTTCCAGAAGGTATGTTGACCGTCTGGATGAGGGTGTCTATCCCGTGGGAGATTAGACACCCTCCACCTCAGTCTGGGGGGGGCGACTGTGATACTGGAAATGCATCAGAGGGACAGGGCCTCTGAATCCTTGTCCTTTACTGCTTTTTATCGTGTGTTCTGTCGTGTTTTATGCCCAGGAGTCCATGTGGGACTCCTGGCAGTGCAGCTCCCTCTTTTGGTTTGGTGAACAGACCCATGGGATACCCTTATGGCACCCATGGGTAGGGGTACAACCCTGTGCCCCTAGTGTATGTTTTTGGGCACCTGTGGGTGGCCCACAGAGCAGGGTATGGGCTGGTGGCAGCTCCATGCTGAATTTGACAGGTGCTCTGGGTGTCCTCCATTTTGGGATACCCAGGCCCTGCCATTGGGATCAGTTGATTCCTGATAGGAAACAAGATGGCCCCTGTGGCCTCTTGCTTTCTATTGCCTGTTACCTTGTTTTCCCAAAGTCCTGGGAAGCCCTGACTCTGTCCCTTCCCCCTGACTGGCTGTTGGGTGGAAGTTCCATATATGGTGTTGTTGTGAAGGCCCAGCTAGACTGACTGGAGCCTTCCCAGTGACTGTATGTTGTCGGTACCTCCTGTGGGTGGGACCTGGGTGAACGGAGTGTGTGACCAATATACACTCCTTGTTGTGGTTGTCTGGTTTCTGGCATGAGAGACAAAGACTGAGACAGCCCTGCCCGAAACTGGCCTGAATGCAGTGTGTAGTGTTGAATGGCTGGGTACTTGTCCCAATCCACATTCCTTGTTGTGAGTGTCTGAAAGGGAGGAGTGTGGCCTGAATGCACTGTGTGCCTGATTGGCTGACTGACTGCATGAATGCCCTTCTGTATGATTGGCTGCTGAGTGTGTGCCAGCAGTGTGGATGAGAGACAGAATAGTATATCTGGGGACCTCTCACCACTAGTAATTGTTCAGAAGCGTTCAGAAGCTGAGTCTCCACTCTAAGAGTAACTGGAACTGCTGATCCTCGATGCCCAGCTGGAAGAAGAAGACTTGCTGTTGCACTTGCTTCGACCGATCTGAAGGCTGCTGAATTCGTCGAGGACTGACCCGAGAGAGGACCTGGTAAGGCGCCCTCTTCCCGTGCTCCAAGGGATCATCGAGCACCGCTACATCTTCGCCGAAGCGCCCTGGAAGTCAGACCCTCGAAAGGCTGCCGACCCGAGACGGGACCGCCGAGGAGATCGAAGTGAAGCACCCGGACATCGCCGCCGTCGAAGTCCATTGCCGTCGACCAGGGTTCGCAGGTCTGTGTAACCGCTGGAGGCCTGTCGAAGTTGTGTTGCCCAGCCGTGGGAGCCACTTGACGCCGTGCCGCCGACGACGGGAGCCGTCCGCTCCTTGCCTAAGAACATTTGAATCGAAGGACTCCCTCGTCCGCACCGTCGACCGCTTAATCCTGCCGGAGAAAGTCGAGGACGACCAACGCGCCGAGGAGAAACCTGCCGGTGGGTTTCCCGCCACCCGAAGACCACAAAGACTCGAATGACTCAACGCCATTGCTGGGCCCCCGTCTTCACAATCTTTGCGGTCCAGAACAATTGTCATCGAGGTGCCCCGCACGCCTCTGCCTTGCAGGACGCCAACGCTCCGTCGTCGACGAGCACCGCTTGGATCGAAGCTGGCGCCTCATCGACGCCGTTCTTCCCTGTTTGCTGTCGGACGTTCGACGCCCCGTGTCTCCCGCTTGAAAGGAAAGACATTCAAGAAGGGCCGTCAATTCCCCGACGCCGAACGCCGAGTTCCTCGACGGACGTTCGACGCCCCATGTCTCCCGCTTGAAAGGGAAGGCATTCAAGAAGGGCCGTCGATTCCCCGCCGCCGAACGCTGAGTTCCTCGACGCTTCTCGACGCCTCTCGACGATCCGTGACTCCCGCTTGAAAGGGGGTCGCTCAAGAAGGATCTGTCGACGCCTCTTTGAAGAACTCGACTCCACCAGGTACATTGGGGGGGTAAAAACATTATAGGAGGGAATAAGACTTTCAGAACAATATATGGACTGGGCTTGTGCTATATCTTTATTTTACAGGTTGCCCAGGTGGGGGGATCTCAACACAGAACTGTGTCTAGTGGTAGGGGCCAGTATTCTGCCTATTGCTCAAACCATCTTATTTTCTCTCCTCTCTCTGTTGCTGGTTTCACTCTATTGATCTGTGTGACATTGTTACAGTATTGTTGATGCACTTTAATGAGATCTAATACAAAGGGTGGTACCACTTTAGAATTGTATATATTTGCCATTGTTGATTTTCCTAAGTACAAAGTGAGTTATTATGATAAGTGTACATTACCTTGAATTTTGATTATATAAAGACTGTGTTCTAACCAATACAGTGTGTGGACATTCCTTTGTGGGGGCTTAGGGACTACACTGTACTTAAGAACCAGCCTGCATCACCTCCTGAGAAGCTAGGCCTTGATTGCTCGACCATAGCTACCGAATAGAGAATCTAGGCTGGGGTCCTCTGTACCTCCCTTCTACCATATAGAGAGCAGAAGTACAGATCACCCCCTACCAGTCTTTACACCCATATGTAACATTGGGTAAGTGGGTAGTAGCCTGACGTTGTTCTCTGCACCTGAGTTTCGTTTAGCTTGCATGCTGCTAACGAGCCGAAAGTCCAAGGTTGGTAGCGAATGCCAACCAATTATAGGGTCTATGCAGCAACATGTTATACAATGTTGGACAGGCCAACCCGCTGCTGTTATTCTGCTATAATCTGTATTGTACTTATTTAGAGGTGGTTCAAAGCATGCCTACCGGATAAGGGGAATCCAGTGATATTACTAATACGTATATGATATATAGGTACATATTTTACCTTAACCAATCCCTCCCTTCAATAGGTTTTACAGTTTGCCACATAGGATGACGCCATAGATGACGCATATTGAGGTATAAAGCCTTTGTATAATCGAAATTTAAGTGTAAGTGCATGGACTACATTTCTTTGTTCGCCAGATTGCCCTACTTTATTGAGCTGATAATAAAGTTGTACTTTGCCATATTCTTTGAGTCTGTCTGGTTATTTGGGTCTGAGATCATTATTGGTAATTCCATCGGGCACATGAGGCACTCCAAGGGGCTATTTCACAGAAATGTCTACATTGCAGGGTTCTTTGTTTTGGATGAAAAGTCTGTTTTGGGCAGTGTAGTAGAGCTACCTCTGACATCACTGTGGTCCTTTTTTTGAGGGTTGATATCGGATCTGGCTGGTTTGTAGGTGAGAGATGTATGATTTTGATGCTCTCATTTTAATCTGGATTTTAAGTTCATTTAATGGGGGTTTGTTGTGGTTTAATGGTGTTGTGAACTACGATTGGTGGTTCCTGTTGTTCGGTGGATGTGTGGTGTCATTTCCATTTCTGGCTCTGTTCCCTATTCTTCTTAGTTTGTCCTTCTTGTATCGGGGCATTTCCAAAAAAGGGCTTGACTACCATTTGTTCCCATTGTAACATTGCAGGAAAGCCAGAAACTCTTCAACATATATTGGTGGAATGCCCTAATCTGGCAGTGATAAGAACAACAAACAAGGGGGGTCCTGGGAGTCTCTCTGCCAGACATTAGTCCTGGTTGCGAGAGCTTTACCCAGATTCTTTAGCTCACTATCTTTCACAGAGGAGAACTATCCCAAACATATCAGTCTTTGTCCTGCCCAGGGGCAGTCCAGCATTGAAATGCTATGCAATTCTACTCTGAACAAGAGCGCCAACAGCAACTCCAGACACTTGTTTCGGTCTGGTTGGGTGATAATTGTATGTAAATGCTTTGGCGAAAGCGATATGTAAATAACACACCAATCAAATGACAAGCCTAGCAACTCTTGGTTGAACAATGACCTTATTGAACTAAGAAGGAACATAAAGAGCCCTAGATCATCTATTTTGAAACAAAATCTCAAGTGAAACTAGAAAAGAATTACAACTAGCCTCCAAATCCTATAAGACGCAAGTATACTCTCAGAAAGCCAACTCCCTCAAAACACGTACTGCTAAGGCCTCCTCGGACAGTAAGGAACTATTTGTCATTATCAAGGAATTAGAAACACCCACCCATCCTCCCAGCACAGTGGTAGTAAACAAAGCATGGTGCTCCACCATCTAAGACACACTAGCCGCCGAAATAAACACATTACAAAACAAAATTGAATCACATAGAAAAATATTAGGTGCCTCCACTAAGACAACTCCACTAGCATCCACCATCCTTACGAACAATATACCTGAATTCCATTTCACATCAGTAACCACAGAACAAGTACAAAAAACAATAGCGTCACTCAAACCCTCGAACTGAAAAAAAGATAACTTCCCTGCCAAATAAGTCAAGGACTGCGCACCCACTTTAGCTCCCATCATAACCAACTTTGTAAATGCCTCATTGAACGCCAACTCCATCCCGTCTAATATCAAAGAAGCGTGGGTCACCCCACTACTTAAAAAGCCCACACTACACCCCACCATTCCCACTAACTACAGACCCATCACCACAGTCCCCTTCCTCCTTGAAATCATCGACAAAATTGCATACACCCAAGTCCAAGCCCATCTTGAAAACAACCATTTACTAGGAGAGAGACAGTCAGGCTTCCTCCCTGGACACAGCACCGAAACAGCTTGGCTGGAAAACCAAATGGATGCAGTCAGGGACTCAGGAAAATTATGTATTTTATTATTGCTGGACCTGTCCGCAACATTTGATTTAGTAGATCACAGCAAACTGTGCCAAACACTAGCAAGCAATTTCCACTTCTCCAAGGAAGCAACCACATGGATCAAATCATTCCTTTCAGATCGCACCTCCAGAGTACCCATAGGCGACATAGCAGCCAATCATATCCCAGTACCGCTTGGAGTTCCCCAAGGGTCCTGCCTCTCCCCAACCCTTTATAATGCTTACACTAAATTATTCCTTGCTGCCTTAGACGCAATGGGAGTAATTTATACCAATTTTGCCGATGATACACAAATTCATATCCCTATTTCAGGCAACTTAGAACAAGACACCATCAGTGTAAATAATATATATACCATCATCCAGAATTGGATGGCAGCCAACAGTCTATTTCTAAATAGAGAAAAAACTGAGAGCCTCACAGTAGGTCCCTTACCCGACTAGCCAATCTTCACCCACAATACAAAAATATTGTCATTGACAACACCCCTATCCCTTTTTCAAATCAAGTGAAAACTATAGGGGTCTACCTAGACTAGAGTCTCACTATGAACAAACATATCAGAGCCCTTGCATCCTCCACAGCTTATACCACAAAACGTATCTCGCTGAGTCGGTCTTTCCTTACGCAACAAAACTGCATTACATTAGCAAGAGTCCTTATCCTAACTAAAATAGACTACTGCAATATACTCCTATTAGGTATGTCCCAAAATACATCAACAAAATGCAACTACTGCAGAATAAAGCCCTAAGATCAGCTCAAGGCATAAAAAAAGGGAGCACATAACTCACCTCAGGAGAGAGCCACACTGGCTACCTATACAAGGGAGGATACTCCACAAAACACTTACACTCACACACACAAATGTGTCACAGAGCATGCCCTTATCTACCTCAACAAATGCATTAACCGTAAAGATACAACCAGTACCCTGAGAACCACTGCTAACCTACATCTGAATATTATGTGCTTCAAAAACACAAGAACTGGAAGCTCCAATTTCCCTGTAGCAGCCCCCAGAATCTGGAACTCACTGCCAGCCAAGATCATTAATGAGACCTCCCTGACGTTTTTTCTTTCCCTCACCCTCCTCCCCTGTAAACAATCCCCTCCTTGCCCTCCCTACCTCACTTACCTTCTTTTTTCTTCTTTTTTGGGAGCAAACGTGCAGGGAACACTTCTGTCCCCAGCACGTCTGCTCCCAATGGCCGCCATGGAAAGGGAAAACAGACTCCGTTTTCCTTTTCCCGGCAGCCATTTTATTTGACTTTATTATTATTATTTTTTTCCAAAACGCCAATGTTTCGGAACAGAAAAACTGCTATTAGTACCCCAGTCTAACGGGCCGGGATACCAATGGCAATAAGCCTGAGGCGGCATGCCAATACCGCCCACGGTAATACCCCTGGGGCCTTCATTAAGGCCCGAGCATAGTGAGGGCCTTTAACTATTTAACCACCTGAAACTCCAGCCTCAAGGTCACAGAGAAATCCAGACCCATACAGGCCATCCTAGATGCCTCAGCCAGACAGCTCTGCTACCTCGGACCTTAATCCTCCCCCAATCCGAGCCAAACCGAGATCAGACAAGACCCACAAAAGCGGAAACAGGCCCTCCTCCGAGGCACCCACTAGCCCCCCCAACATGTCGAAGGCACTCAAAGCCACAAAACAGACAGACATCTCTACCCTGCTGGCAACCCCAAGCGCAGACAAGCCTAAAAGAGGAGACCGACCTGAGGCAACAGCCGCAAACTCACATGTGGAAGCGGACCCTGGCCCCATGGCACAAACAGTGACCAAATTGGATCTACAAGACCTGCTGCAGGCCCTCACAAAAGAATATCGGAAGGGCACAGAAGAGGTCATGAAAAAGATCACGGTCCTGGACATTCGGATGGGAGAAGTGGAGGCAAGACCCAAAGAGTTCGAGGCAACCCTGTGCGAACACGGCCATTAGATCGGGGAAGGTTCAGACAGAATCGCAGCACTCAAGGCCACATGTGAAGCCATGGAGTCGAGACAAGAAGATGCCGAAAACTGCTCTCATCGGAACAATATCCGCCTGAGAGGGATTCCTAGGACAGTCCCGGACGCAGACCTTGGCCCCTATGTCAACAATCTGTTTTGCTTCATTCTGATCCTCCCAGACGAGGCCCCACTGGAACTGGACATAGTGCACCGGACAAGATCCAGAGCAAACGCAGACACCCCACCTGAGCCAGAGTCCATTTTTACAAAGTGAAGGAGGAAATCATGCGGAAGCCAGGGATTCACCTCACATTCTCTTCAGAGACGCCTCCATCACCCTGTACCAGGACCTAGCCACCATCACACTTGCGAAGAGGAAGGCCCTACCACCCATCACGGTCTGGCTCAGGGAAAAGAAAACCACCTACCACTGGGCATTGCCCACAGCTCTGGCCTTTACCTGGGAGGGAAAGCCCCGCCTCATCCGTACACTACAGGAGGGCGCAATGCTCTTAAACCCAGCTACAGAAGATGCCAACCCTGATAAGGACACATCCGCCTGGCCAGCTCGAGCAAGGAATCCTGTCCCCTCCTGGACCCAAGTGGAGAGACGCCGCAGGCTCCGCGGACCACCTCCCAAGAGCAAGCCGAACGGCTAGAACCGAGCGCACCCCCCACTGATAGACTCAAGTTACGAGCATTGAACAGAAAACCACGTCAAGGACCACGCCCCGTGAAAGTGCAAATCATACAATCCTGTGAACTGCAAGCCGGGGCCCTGGAACGTCGGAAAACCACCATGTCACAAAACACCAGTTGAGGCACAGTTGCCTCCAAGTTAGTCGGCTGCGTTAGCCCGGCCGGACACCCCGTTGGCCGAATGCTGACCTTAAAAACTCAAACTGTTTTGGGAGGGGTGGAGGAACGGGAGGGTAAGGGACAGAATTACAGTAATCGACAGGGGGGCTGGATTACGGGAGGAGTGTCAGCGGAGGATACCTAAGGAATACATAAGCAACACTACCCCGGAATATGGAGACCACTAAAGAGCTCACCATGGTAACTTGGAACGTGCAGTGGCTGAATTCACCCAGAAAACGGAAATCTGTGGAGCACAGACTGGCCCACCTGGAAGCGGACATCGTGTGCCTTCAGGAAACACACCTCCTGCACGAGAAGAGAGTAAACTTCCAACAATACCCTACGAAACTCTTAGCCCCGTCAGGCCAGAAAAAAAGGGGGGTTGCTATTTTCCACAGCCATGCGGTACACTAACTCGAATCTCAGTCCAACGAGACCCAGCGGGAAAATACCTGCTGCTCAAAGGGCGTCTGGTAGACCTCCCGATCACCATAGCAGTGACTTACGCCCCGAAGACTGCACAAGATCGCTTTCCCAGCAACATTCTCCCCACGATCACCTCCTTCACAGAAGGGCGCCTGCTAATCGGAGGAGACTTCAACCTCACCCCAGACCCTAACATGGACAAGACGCTCCCCCCCTCCAGGGAGAACTTCTCCCGGGCGCTGGGAATGGGAGAATTTCTGAGGAACACATGCACCGTTGACACCTGGAGACTGGCTCACCAGGGAGAACGAGACTACACATTCTACTCCCATGTACACAAGGGTTACTCAAGGATTGATCTCCTGCTGATGTCAAGCGAACTCTACCCCTGCATTGAAGATATTCAAATCGGCCGCAGAGTCATATCTGACCACGCCCCAGTCATAGCTAGCCTACAAGTCGAAGGCCTCCCAGCACCTCCGCAGAGAGCCTGGAAACTCCAAGACTACATTCTAGCAGACATAGGGCCTCATTACGACCCAGGCGGTAATCTGCCGACATTACCCCCATGGCGTAATGAGCGTTTACGCCGTGGGCCGATTGCGTAAAGAGCGCCACATTACGACCCATCGCGCACGAGCATTACGCCATGGTGGTAATGTAAATAACGCCATGACGGAAAGGGCCCCTATCGGCATCGTAGGGCGAGCAAGGTGCACTTCCGCCATCGTAAGTAGCGGCCACCGTAATTAGCGGTGGCCGCAATTAGCGGTGGCTGCAATTAGCGGTCACCGTAAAAAGCAGAACTGGAAATAGCGTCATCGCGGCGGAACGGGAAACAGCACGTCGCCCATCTTTAAAAACACAATCCATTGCCATCCTTCCGAACAACACCAGATCCAACCCTGACACCTGTCCCAACCCATCACCCACCCATTCAACCACCCAAAAATGCCTAAAGTTGTTAAGAAGGCATGTGACCGCCAGCGCCAGGAAAGATTTACTCGGGAGGAACTCTGCATGCTTGCGGAGACCCTGCAAGACAATACAGCTGTCGTTTTCTCGCCGGAAATGACCAGGCCGGCGATAGCAAAAAAGAAGGCCATATGGGCCCTGGTGGCCGAGCGCGTCAGCGCGGTGGGGACCGTACCTCGCACCCCACAGCAGTGCAGGAAGCGTTGGGATGACCTTCGCATGCGGGTCAGAGACATCATCTCTGCGAACCGCAACCTTGCCCTGGGTACCGGTGGAGGTTCGGAATCCCCACTGAAACTCCAACCGTGGGAGGAAATATGTGCAACCACGATTGGCATGGAAGGCATTGAAGGCGTCGGAGGGATGGAAAGGGGAGTTCCGACATCAGGCGATGAAGGTAGGTGCCTCAAACAAGACATGCCATAGTCACTGCAGTCCATTCATGTGTAGCACAATGTTGCCCTAGAGTGTAAATGCAACACATTAGCTGGACACTGCCCACAGCCACATGCAAGCTCCACCCTGTATACACTGCTGGCACCCACATACCTCCATCCACATTCCACACAAAAAGGAGACAACCTGCATGGCCCTGCCTGAAATCTGCCTCATCTACTGACCAGAATCATGTCAATCATTGTCATTCCAAAGTCCGCAGACCCATCAATAACGCCCTCCCTCCTTTGCTTCACCACAGGCACAGAATCACACCCCGAGGACCAGGACACCCTTGCGACGAAAAGAGCCAAGAAGGCCAATAATACCATCCCCGCACCCTCAACCTCAGCTGCAGTGAAGCAGACCCCACAACAAGCAGGATCCACTGCAAGCAAACCGGACGTCCCACCGGCAAGCACCCCAGTAGGCAACAGGCCAGCAGCAGCAGCACCACCTGTACCAACATTGCCTGCCACAGAAGGCACCGGGTCTGCGGCCAGCAGCAACATGGGTGAAACAGCTGCAATTGCTGCATGTTCAGACTCTGACATTGAGGAGCACGAAGTCAGAAGCCCCACTGACCTTCTACATTCCCCGTTTGTCAAATTCCAGCCCCCATGAGGATCACACACAAGGGCACACAGAGGAAGAGGAGTGGCCTTCTACCCCATGCCCAGTTCTCAGTCCACAGGAGGGGAGAAGCCCCCCCATCACACCACCAGCACTGGGCATGGCCCAGCAGGGGCAGCAGTCCCTCGAGGACATCATACAATGGCAGCAACATCTGTCCACGATGCTGACTGAGCATGCTGCGGAATGTGTGGGGGCTAGGGCAACCATTGAACAGGCCACGGAGACCCTAAGGGCCGAAATTGCGCAGAGCCCTGCCACCCTGAGGGATGCTATGCAGGCCATGTCAAGGGACATTTGTGGCGAACTTGCCGGGTTGCGTCGTGCGCTCACTGAGCTCTCCCACACCCTACAGGACGTGCATGCACGGGAGCAGGCAGGGACATCCTCCGCTGCCAGTTCTGCACAGAGCAGCCCCGTCTGACGTTCCAGACGGAACCTACGCTCCACAGCCAGCGGTGCCCCGGGGGCCGGGAGAGGGGGCTCGTAACAGCCTGTGGCCACTGTCACAGGCATCTGTAGACACTTACATGGGGTGTGTTGGGGTGTGCAGGGGGGAGGGGGGAGGTGGGAGGGGGTGTGTTGGGGTGTGCAGGGGGGAGGGGGGAGGTGGGAGGGGGTGTTTTGGGATGTGCAGGGGGGAGGGGGGAGGTGGGAGGGGGTGTGTTGGGGCGTGCAGGGGGGAGGGTGGAGGTGGGAGGGGGTGTGTCACGACGTTTTATGATTGAAATACACTTTTTCCTTTTCCGAAATGAAATGTGTGGACATTTTCATTGCATATGTGTGCTTTATTGGTGTACAGTCCACAGTGTGCATGTCCCAGAGACACACAGTGCCCCAAGTGCAGTCTCCATGTGATACACACCAGCCGTTTGTGCTAGAAGCAGTGGTCGATGATATTTTGACGCATTTCACGCACCTCCTGTGCATCGCCTCCTCCATGAGGTGCTGCCCCATCTGCACCCTCCTCATCCTCATCGTCAGGTGGTTGCAGTTCTGCGTCAGGGGCACATTCCGTCTGACGCACATATTGTGTAGCATGACACATGCCATGACGATCTTTGCCACCTTCTCATGGCGGTACAGGAGTGCCCCACCAGACCCGCTGAGGCATCGGAACCGTGCCTTCAATAGTCCGAATGTCTGCTCTATGACCACACAGGTACGTGTATGTGCACGATTGAAGTCCTCCTTGTGCTGGTTCTGCGGGTTCCGGACTGGTGTAAGGAGCCACCTCTTCAGGGGATAGCCTGCATCACCTGTATGTAGGCGAGAATGTATGTGTCAGTCATGACGTCTGATCAAGAACATGATGTGCCACCATGGCTTGCATCCAACTGTTACTTTGGCTCACTTCTACATGCACTAATTGATTCACACAATGCAACCAGTATATACACATGGCTCTCATGGCCTGTTTTGCATGCCATCACCCAATGTATGCAGAGGGGTGGAGTGCATTGTGAGTGCCCATCCACTGTGTCCGTTCATGCCGTTTGGTTAGTTGGCCTGGCACATGTCCTGTGATGGCAATGCGCACATCATTGCAACATTGCTGTGGGCCTCATCATGACCCCAGTGAGCAATGCTGATGTAGAGAGGGACATTTTGGGGGCCCTGCTGTCTGTGTAATGGTGTGTTGATGTTTCTGTCCGTCATGTGCCTCCTTCGTGGGCAGTTATGGGGGACAGGCCTATCGGTTGATGGTGTTTGGTGACGTGCATGTAGGTGCATTTCATTGTTGACAATGTGGTCTGAATTGGTAGAATGCACTTGCAGATGGTTGTGTCATGGTTGGGACACAACCTCATTCACATGGTAGGGCTGCATACATTGGGTATTGGCTTTACTGGTGTTGGGTGGAGTTTGGGTTGCTTTAGGGTATCATCTGTCTCCGTTCTCTCTGCTACTCACAGCCAATTGGAGTATGCATCATTCCCCCCCCTTTCAGCCAGGTGAAGTATGCATCATTCCCCCCCCCCCTTTCAGCCAGGTGGAGTATGCATCATTTCCCCGCCCTCCTTTCAGCCAGGTGGAGTATGCATCATCCCCCCCCCTTTCAGCCAGGTGGAGTATGCATCATTCCCCCCCCCCTTTCAGCCAGGTGGAGTATGCATTGGTACGTCATTCTCACCTACCCACTTCACATTTCCATGGTCATGACATTGGACTCACCGAGTAGCCAGGATCTTGGGCCTGCATGTCGCTCCATGTAGCGTGGTATTGTGGAGTTCCTCAGGACCATAGAATCATGGGTTGATCCGGGGAATCGGGCACAACAATGTGTGATGATCTTGTTGGAGTCACAGACCATTTGCACGTTGATTGAGTGGAACTGTTTCGGTTGCGGTACGGTACCTCCATGGCACGTGGAACCACCAATTCCACATGGGTGCAGTCGATGGCGCCAATGCAACCAGGTATGCCGGCTAGTGCATGGAAACCCACTTTGGTGTTTGCAATCTCCTGGGCAGTCCGTGGTAATGAGATGTGGTCGTCTGTGTGCTTGAGGAGGGCATCGAGCACTTGGATGAGTGTTCGTGAGAATAATGGTTGTGAAATGCCATGCAAGTGCCCCACTGTGTGCTGGTAGGTGCCTGTGGCCAGGAAGTGGAGTACAGAGACTACCTTCAGTCGGGGTGGGATGGCGGTTGGAGTTTCTATCATGCTGACGATGTCGTTGTGGTTCATGTCTACGATGGCGGTGATGGTGTCCCGGTCCAAACGATACAGGGTGTGGATCTGCTCAGCAGTGAGGTTGAATGGATTGGCTCTGATGCGTGGGATTGGGGGCTGCCTGCGTGGTGGCACTGGCTGTGCTGGTGGGGCTTGCTGGGCCTGCCTTGCCCTCCTTCTCCTCCTGCGTTCTCCTCTGTGCTGCCTGTTGTTGTTGCTGTTGTAGCACTTGCATTGCTATCAGGTCCTCCAGCCCCAACATTGCTAGTCGTATTTGTGGAGTGTGACTGGGTGTGGGAAGGGGTGGGGTGTGCTCTTTTTGTACTTCCTGAGTCTGTATTGCCTTCACCTGTGCTGTTTCTGTGCACCTGTGGCAGCTGCATTCACTTTACATGGCCATTTACGGTTGGTTCGCGATGGCGTAATTAGCACCATGGCGGTAAGGTACTTAACGGGCTGGGTGATGGCGGTAGGTGCATGTCCGCTTGGGTCGGCATTCGCGTACCTTTCCGCCATGGCGCTATGTACGGTGTGGGAGGTCGCGTGCGTGCGCCCTTGGCGCAGTTAGCGGCAGCGTTAACTACGATGCCGCTAATGGCATCGTAGTTAACGGTCACAGGTCATGATCGGACCTAGCGGAAAACGATGGCGGTAACCATTTACTGCCATCATTTTTCACTTAGCGCCAGGGTCGTAATGAGGCCCATAGCATCTAGTACCGAGCTCCAGGAATCCCTTGCGAACTATTTCACAGAGAACCTAGCGAAAGACACCTCGGAAGCCACCGTCTGGGATGCAATGAAGCCAGTCATCAGAGGGGTGGCGATCAACTGCACAGCAGCACACCAGAGGAGGCACCAACTCCAACTCTCTAAGCTGGAAGCAGAAGTAGGTGAAGCAGAAGCACGACACAAAGCACGCCAATCCGTGAAGGGTGGCAGAGAACTTAAAAAAGCGAAGGTAAAACTCGAAATCACCTTGCAGACCGGACGGCCCGAGCCTTAGCCTATACAAAACAATACTACTATATAAACAGCAACAAGGCAAACTGCCTGCTGGTCCAGAAGCTAAAGAAACAACATTCCCGGAACAAGATACTAACGCTCCAGGACCGAGGGGGCAAGCCCTGCTGCACAGAAGCAGAGAAGATGGAAATCATCACCAAGTACCACAAGGGGATCATGGCCGGGCCGATCACGAGCAAGGAAGCACAAGCCCAATACCTGCGATCGGTCCGACGAGAGCCCTTGCTACCACAGCTCGACACCTTAGAACTCCCCATCACTGTGGAATAAATAGCAGACACAATCCGGTCTCTGAAAAACAGTGCCCCCGGACCTGACAGTCTAACCGCCCAATTTTACAAAAAGTTCTCCCACATTCTGAGCCCCCAGCTTGCCTTGTTGTAAAACTCCATTCTGGACTCTGGCTCCGTCACCCCCTCAATGGAGGAGTCCCTGACGGTACTGATATTGAAGCCAGGGAGAAACCCGGAGCTCTGCTCCTCATACAGACCAATCACACTATTGAACAATGACGCAAAAATCTTCTCCAAAATTCTGGCAAGCAGACTGGCAAAATACCTCCCAGAACTGATCCACCTGGACCAGACGGGATTCATCCCAGGCCGAAGCACCTTCGACAACACCAGGCACACCCTAAACATTATCGAATCAGCAAGCAGAACAGGGGAACGAATGGCAGTCCTGTCACTAGATGCCAATAAAACACTGAGGATAAACGGCACGAAATCACCCAGAATCCATATCACCAGGGGCACACAGCAGGGCTGCCCCCATCCCACTCATCTTTGCACTGTCTATGGAGCCGTTCGCCTGTACAGTTCGCCAAAACCCCTTAATAAGCGGACTAACGGCGAGGGGGGAAGCATACAAATAGCTCTGTACGCAAAGTACGTCCTACTAACCCCGAACAAGCCCGAGTCATCCATGGAGGCGCTGTGGGACGAGCTGACCAGCTTCGGAGCGGCCTCGGGGTTCTCCATCAATCCCGAAAAATCCATGGCCCAGGGGATTAACACCCCAGAAGGCATGATAGAAACATTAGCCGCCAGCCACCGCATCCAGTGGGCCAGCTCGCACTTCACCTACCTGGGGGTAAAGATACCACGGAAAATGGAGGAGGTGTACAAACTGAACTTCCCCCGCTGTTCAAGGAGCTACAATCAGACCTAATAAGATGGAAAAAGCAAGAGGTGTCATGGCTGGGAAGAATAACAGCAGTAAAAATGAACATGGTGCCAAGAGTGCTCTACCATTGCCAGGCCCTCCCAATCTCCATCCCCAGGAAAGACCTAGAGAAGCTTCAAACAAACATCATGAAATTCATCTGGGATGGGAAGAAGCCGCGAATAGCCAGAAGGGTGGTGACGAGGGGCAAGGGAGCGGGAGGCCTGGGAGCCCCAGAAATAGAGAGATACTGCCTGGCCTCCCAGCTGTCCCCGGCATTCACCTGGTCACTAACCACCAACAGGCCTTGCTGGGCGAAACGAGAGGAGGACTGGTGCCAGAGCCCCCCAGAAGCGCTCCCACACATCGAAAGACCCATTGACACCCCCAAAGAGGGGCCCCTAGTGGCAACCAAGAACACAATGGAGAGTTGGAGGAGGGCAGCCAGGAGATGGACCCGTGGGAGCACAATAGGCCCCCTATCCCTGATCTGGGACAACCTGGACTTCACTTTGTTCCACTTTTGGCGGGCTTCTGCACAGAAGCCTCCAAAAGTGGTGCCACTCTGTCTGGGTCTACAGGATGTGTGGGAGGGGGGAATAGGCACCCTGGACTGAGTTGCCTTGGCAACTCAAGTCGCACTCTTGTGTGATTGGCCCAGTGGTGAGCCGCCCGGCTCACCACTTAGCATGTTTGATTGACAGCTAGGCTGATGAATGGGAGCTTTTCTGCATAAAAGCAGGGCCTTTGGGACTGGAACTTCAGAAGTCGCCACAGGATCTAAGAATCCTACGAGGAAGAAGCTGAGCCACCTGCAACCCGACGATACCACCGGTGAAGCCCTGCTGCAACGAACTCACCACTTTTCCAACGACGGGGAAGACCTTCTGCTGGAGAGTCTTCTCCCTTTGAACTGGTAGGACCAACCAGTTCGCCCTTTTTCGCTTCCAAAGACGTTACTTGGTCGAATCGCCCGTGCTAAGCACCCCGGCGGCCGGATATCCAAGCTCACCACTTTTGACCGCGAATAAAAGGACCGCGCCTTTTAATCGGGAACTCCGTGGCTGGTTTCATCCCTGTGCAGTGCAACGACCCCAAACTTCCTCCACGACGAGATCCTCTCTTCCTCTGACTGGAACAACGAACTGCAATCACTGCCAGGAACAACTGCCCCTGCTGGAGCTTCCTTCCCATTTAAGGTACTGTGCCCTGCCTGGCCTCACTTTCTACAGATTGCTCAAAGTGACCCTTAAATCCTTAGATTCTATACTGGGTTGGTCCCAGACCTGCTAAACTTTGTTTCTTGAACTATACAAACCTTTGTCTCAAACTCTGCAAAGACCTTTAGTGCATTTTAAACCGTGTGATCCTGGGCACATTTTGCTTTGCTCCATTTAAAGTGGGCCTGGCCTACGAACTTTGGCTCTACAGTATAACCTGCCTTTCTTCCCTTGCTCTGAACTCTAAAAAGTGTTGGGAACTGTTTTATTTTATGCTCTGCCTTTTCTCTCCCTTTTTAACCTACACTATTGGAGTGCCATCTAGGTTAAGCGCTCACTTCTGTCTTAACAAATAGTTGTGCTTTAACCCTGACTTGTCTGATAGTTATTAAGGGAGGTGTGTATACTTTACCTGACTGTGTTTTAACTTGCTTTTGATTGAGAGTGCTAGTATATTACTTCAAGTGTGTTTTTAAATAAATAACTATACTTTTATACAAAGTTCGGGTCAGTGTTTGTTTGCTCTACTGTACTTTTAGCTCTATTGTGTATACTCTACATACTGTTTAACTCTTCTTGAGAGAAGTCTGACTGCTCAGCCACAGCTACCAGGTAAATCTGGGTGGTGCAGACTGCTACCAATTGGGTTTACTGCTTGCTCCTGTAGTCTTAATCTTTTTGTAGTGGTCCCTAAGGGAACTGCCCAGGATTCTGCCTAACATTGGTGTACAGCGGTGGGATTTGTATTGAGTATACATTTTAGAGTACTTATAAGGACCTTAGTGCAACTAACCACAAAGCTTAACACTGAAAAAGCTATTTTCTAACAAGTCAAACTATAGAAAGTTACAGCCAGGAGTCTCTTTCTGCCAAAACTGCTGATTGTTTAAGAGTTCTGTGTAGACATAAAGATCTCCCTGTGAAGGGCAAGAAAATAGAATTGATAGAAAGATTGTAGCAAACCAAAGTCTGGGTAGTGGTTCAGAGGAAACTACTCCCCCAGCAGATCTAGACAATATAACTGAGGATAATATGGATCAAAGTAATGACAGTATCACTGTAGAGTCAGAAGAGGAAGGTGAGACTGATGTAACTGCTCCCACTAGGCCTCTGCCTGCTCTGCCACGTCAGCCTTTGCCTATTGGACCCTTACCAGGTCCCACACTGAATTCATTGAACTGGAAAAAATGAGACTTGAACTAGAATTCAAAAGATTGAGTGCCCGATCTGAACAAAAGCACCAAGAACTAAGGCTCAGAGAAATGGAGCTCAAGCATGAGCTGGAGATGAAGAAATTATCTGTTGAAACTGCTTATCTCCCCGGATCCTCTAGGAGTTCCAGTCCCAAAAGACCCTGGATGGCTAAAGAGATTGTGGGTATGTATGAACCTAAGTTGGATGTGTTAGATTGGTTGGCTATGTTTGAATACAATCATGGGCTCCAGAGCATCACTGGGAATCAGTTGCTTCCTTGGTTGTTCTCTAGGCTCCCCTCTGTTGCATCTGATGTGGTAATGGAATTGGGGGAGGTGGATAGGATGGACTATGAATGTGTGAAACTAGCTTTTATAGCTAGATTTGGGAAGGCCCCTTCCCAGTACCTTAAGAGGTTTAGGACCCTCGAAAAGCATGATGGTACCCCTTGGGCTACATGGGTGAGTGAAAGTTTGAAGAATTTACAGGGATGGATTAAGGGTTACAGAGTGAACACTTATGAAGGGATGAGAAATCTTGTGATGTTGGAGTCAATTTATGATGCCTGCTCTCCTGAGCTCAGACAACACTTAGCTGATTCAAAGGAGTTAGACTCCAAGAAGCTAGCTAAGGCTGCTGACTTGTGGGTTGCCAACAGGGCTTCTCACAAAGATTCTGGGGCAACTCAGAAAAAGGATGAGAGGAAACAGCCTAAAAAGGACTCCAAAGAGAATTCAAATAATCCTAATTCCAAAGAGGTCCCCAAACAAAACCATAAGTGTAAGCCCCTACGGAAACCAAATCAGAATAGTGCAGCTTCTGGTTCCAGACCAGAAGGAGGTCAGGCCAAGCCACCATTCGTGAAAGTATTTGGTAAATGTTATGTTTGTGGCTCTACTGACCATGTGAAAGGAGATCCCAGATGTAAGGGTAAACCTTCAGGGGTCCAGCTTGTCTCCCTAGCCTTCACTCCAGAGGAGGAAGTACCAATGACAAGTGGAAACTTTCTATTACTAGCTGATGATCCCATTGGAGTCTCAGCTAGAGTTTCATTAGTGTCCCTGGGGTTGTGGGAACAACAGAATTTAGATTTCTATAATCCTATCCCAGATAATACTAAAGAGTATTATAAGGACAGTGTCCAGGTGAATGGTCAGGAGACTGCTGCCATTAGGGACACTGGGGCCAGCATAACTGTGGTGGATGAATCTTTTTTCAAGGCAGAGGAGGTTGCTAGGGCATCCAAATGCCTCACCAAGTTAGCTGGAGGGCCTGTGCAGATGTGTCCCCAGTTACTAGTTCTCATCCAGTGCAATGATATGACTGTGAAGATACCTGTCAGTGTACAATGTGAGGTACCAGGAAGGGTTCTGTTGGGAAATGACCTGAAAACTCTTGGAGTTCTGTCACACACCCCCAGACCTCCTAGTAAAAGGTTAAAGGAACTAACCAGACCGGCAAGGGAGAAAACCTTGAGAGGTTCTCCTAAGGAGATGATAGAAGTCATCACTGCTACTCCACTGGAGCTACTTACTGCTATAGCTGAAAAGTCAGAAGCAAAGGGGAAACCCAAGACCTCTAAGAGGAAACCAGCAGCAAGCACTCCAGTGCTTCCAACAAGGACTTCCCCTAGGTTGTCCAAAGTTACACCTGTAACTCCACCTCCAGCTGAGGCTGAGAGGGAGGTACAGCTCTGTGTGGTTGAAATAGACTCTGAAGAAGAGCTAGTAGGAGGCCAAGAACTCATTGGAGATCTGGATCCTGCTGACCATCCTGAGCTGCAGTCTTTACTGGCAGAAGGTGGTCCCAGCAGGTCAGCTTTTCGTAAGGGACAAAGAGAATGTCCAACTCTGGAAGGTCTCCACCTCCAGGAAGCTTCTCAGGCTGATGGGTAAGAGCCTGGGAAGTATAGGTTACACTGGGAAGATGGCCTCTTCTACAGTGAACCAACTGAGTCTACACCTGGAGACTGCAAACGCCTTGTAGTCCCTCAAGAGAACAGACTCCAGTTCTTGCAACTAGCCCACGAGATTCCTTTGGCTAGTCACTTGAGTTTCAAGAAGACCAAGGAAAGGCGCTCACTCTACTTTTATTGGCCAAAGATGGGGGCTGAAGTAGATAAGTTTTGCAAGAGCTGCCACACCTGCCAAACTTCTGTTAAGAGTGGTTCCAAGAATGTGGTACCTTTAGTGCCCCTCCCAGTGGTGGGAGTCCCATTTGAGAGAGTAGGGATTGACATTGTTGGTCTCCTTGATCCCCCAACCTCCTCAGGCAACAGGTTTATCCTTGTTGTAGTAGACCATGCTACTAGTTACCCTGAGGCAATTCCTATGAGGACTGTTACAGCTCAGGCTGTGGCTAAGGCCCTCCTTGGTATTTTTACTAGGGTTGGGTTTCCTAAGGCGGTAATCTCTGACAGGGGGTCAAATTTTATGTCCCACTACATGAAAGCCATGTGGAAAAACTGTGGAGTTACCTACAAGTTCTCTACCGCCTACCACCCTCAGACAAACGGGTTAGTTGAAATGTTTAATAGGACAATGAAGAGCATGATAGGTGCTTTAGAGGAACCCCTTAAGAAAAAGTGGGATCTTCTACTGCCATGCCTTCTCTTTGCTTAATTGAGAAGTCCCTCAGGAGGGAGTAGGTTATAGTCCCTTTGACCTTCTTTATGGCCATCCAGTCAGAGGTCCATTGGCCCTGATTAAGGATGGGTTGGAGAGTGCTCCTTCCCCCAAGCCAGTCAGAGTAACTGACTATGTGATAGGTCTCCGGAGGAGAATGTCACACATGATGGCAGAAGCTAGTGATAACTTGAAAGCTGGTCAAGCTTTGGTCAAGCATTGGCATGATCAAAAGGCTAACATGGTTGAGTTTACTCAAGACCAGCTAGTTCTCGTTATGATTCCAACAAGGCAGAGGGCCTTGCAAGACAAATGGATGGGACCCTTCAAGGTTGTGGGAAAACCTGGGAGAGGTGAACTATCTGGTGGACTTGGGCAATCCCAAGGAGGCTCCCAGAGTCTTCCACACCAACAGACTAAAGGCTTATGTCTCCAGACCTGATGTAGGAGCTTTGCTTCTAGCTTCAGCAGAAGAGGAAGAAGAGAGTGAAACTCTCCCTGATCTCCTCAGAGGCCTACCATTGGATGAAAACATTGAAGGAGCTAATCTCTCTTCAAATCTGACACCTGAGCAACAAGAAGAGTGCACATCTGTGTTAAATCAGTTTGCCTCTCTGTTCTCACTTTCACCAGGCTTGACCCCTTGGGGCCAGCATGATATACTCACTGGTGACTGTCTGCCAATAAAAAGCAGAGGATACAGAATGTCAGAACATGTGAGAACCCACATCAAAGGAGAGGTCAGCAAGATGTTGGACCTCGGGGTAATAGAGCCCTCTACTAGTCCATGGTCTAGTCCAGTTGTGTTAGTACCAAAGGCAGGATCCAAGGAGTTGAGATTCTGTGTGGATTATAGAGCTCTTAATGCAGTCCCCAAGACTAATGCCCATCCTTTGCCAAGGACATATGAGCTGGTGGATGAACTTGGTGCAGCCAAGTACCTCAGCACATTTGATCTGACGTCAGGCTATTGGCAAATAGCCCTGACAGACCATGCCAAGGAGAAAACTGCATTTTCTACCCCAGTTGGCTTATACCAGTTTAACGTTATGCCTTTTGGACTGAAAAATGCACCTGCTACATTTCAAAGGATGGTAAATCAGGTTCTAACTGGGATGGAGGACTTCTGCATGGCATACTTGGATGACATTGCAGTGTTCAGCCACACCTGGGAAGAGCATGTTGACCACCTGGTACATGTTTTGCAGGCTCTAAAGCAGGCCAATCTGACCATCAAGGCAAGCAAATGCCAAATTGGACAGAGTAAAGTGGTCTACCTTGGACATGAGGTAGGAGGTGGTGAAATAAGGCCTTTGCCCAGCAAGATTGAAGCTGTGCAAAATTGGACAACACCTACTACTCAGACCCAAGTGAGAGCCTTCTTAGACCTCACTAGGTACTACAGGAATTTCATAGAGAACTATGGGACCATAGCTTCTCCACTGAATGTAATCTCCTCTCCTAAATTCCCTAAAAAGGTCAGATGGAATGAGGAGTGCAATCAGGCTTTTAAAAACCTGAAGAAAGCACTTTGTCAAGCTCCAGTGCTAAGAGCTCCTGACTACCACCAAACTTTCATTGTACAGACAGATGCTTCTAATGCAGGTATAGGTGCAGTCCTTAATCAACTGGATGGGAAGGGTAGGGAACACCCCATTTGCTTCATCAGTAGAAAACTGAAGGATCCTGAAACAAGGTGGGCAACAATTTAAAGAGAATGTTTACTTGTATGGTTCTACTTTTGTCATTCAGACTGACCACCAGCCCTTGAGATGGTTAATGCAAATGAAAGGGGAAAATCCAACACTATTGAGATGGTCAATCTGCCTTCAGGGGTTTGATTTCACAATTGAGCACAGGTCAGGGTGTCACCACCAAAATGCTGATGGTCTCTTTAGGATGTTTATAACCGACTAGAGGTATGAGATTCATCCAGGAGTGGATTCAATCCTCCTGTCCCTTAGTCTGGGGGGTTGAGGAGGCGAGTGTTAGGGAGAATTCTCTTTTAAGTCTAATTGCGCAAACCTAGTAAGTCCCCAGCGGCTTTGCTGGATTTTTGGGGCTTGTTTTTTTCTCCTGCTAAGAGTGAGGCTCTTTTTCCCACTCTTAGGCATCATTTGAGGTGTACTTTTCACTTTGTATGTGTTCATGGGCTATGGGGTAACCTCTTTTTACTCCATAGAACATCATCTGTTTTTCCTATGTGTGTTACACAGCACCGTCAGTACCCTCAGTGCAGTAACACAGGGGTGTCATAGTGACCCCCAAACACAGACTCCATACCCTGGGACTGACTACTGTCTCCCAGGGCATGTAAAGTCACCATTGGCTTTACTAGTCCAAAATTGTGAACAGAACCAGTACAAAACATCATATTGTGGAAGTACTGGAAGGAGTTAATATATTTGCCCCTGGGTCTGTTTCCAAGGGGGCCCTGTCCAGTCCCCCCTTGTCGAGTTTCTGGCTGGTGGCAGTGGTTACCACACGAAATATTCCACAGGAATATTCTCTATGGGATTTTCCCATTGATTTTAAACGGACCACTTTTGGGTGGAATGTTAAAGATACCACCGCTTTATTTATGTAATATTAAAACTGTGGTTGGGTCTTTTTGCCAGAACTCGGTTCCAAAATGGCGTTTGTGTCCGTCTCTGTAACTTTGACCAAGGTCGAGCCCTTTGTTCCACTATTTTGGCGGGCTTCTCCACAGAAGCCCTCCAAGTGGTGCCACTCTGTCTGGGTTCCATAGGAGGGCTGGAGGGGGGAATAGGCACCCTGGACTGCGTTGCCTCAGCAACCCAAGTTGCACTCTACTCTGATTGGCCCAGTGGTGAGCCGCCCGGCTCACCACTTAGCATTTGTGATTGACAGCTAGGCTGATGAATGGGGGTTTTTCTGCATAAAAGCAGGGCCTTTGGGACTGGAACTTCAGAAGTCGCCACAGGATCTAAGAATCCGACGAGGAAGAAGCTGAGCCACCTGCAACCCGACGACACCACCGGTGAAGCCCTGCTGCAACGAACTCACCACTTTTCCGACGACAGGAAAGATCTTCTGCTGGAGAGTCTTCTCCCTTTGAACTGATAGGACCAACCAGTTTGCCCTTTTTCGCTTCCAAAGACGTTACTTGGTCGAATCGCCCGTGCCAAGCACCCCGGCGACCGGATAGCCAAGCTCACCACTTTTGACCGCGAATGAAAGGACCGCGCCTTTTAATCGAGAACTCCGCGGCTGGTTTCATCCCTATGCAGTGCAACGATCCCAAACTTCCTCCAAAACGAGATCCTCTCTTCCTCTGGCTGGAGCAACAAACTGCAATCAATGCCAGGAACAACTGCCTCCGCTGGAGTTTCCTTCCCATTTAAGGTAGTGTGTCCTGCCTGGCCTCACTTTCTACAGATTGCTCAAGGTGAACCTTAAATCCTTGCTTCTATACTGGGTTGGCACCAGACCTGCTAAACTTTGTTTCTTGAACTATACCAACCTTTGTCTCGAACTCTGCAAAGACTTTTAGTGCATTTTAAACCATGTGATCCTGGGCACATTTCGCTTTGCTCCATTTAAAGTGGGCCTGGCCTATGAACTTTGGCTCTGGAGTATAACCTGCCTTTCTTCCCTTGCTCTGAACTCTTAAAAAGTGTTGGGAACTGTTTTATTTTATGCTCTGCCTTTTCTCTCCCTTTTTAACCTAAACTATTGGAGTGCCATCTAGGTTAAGCGCTCACTTCTGTCTTAACAAATAGTTGTGCTTTAACCCTGACTTGTCTGATAGTTATTAAGGGAGGTGTGTATACTTTACCTGACTGTGTTTTAACTTGCTTTTGATTGAGAGTGCTAGTATATTACTTCAAGTGTGTTTTTAAATAAATAACTATACTTTTATACAAAGCTCGGGTCAGTGTTTGTTTGCTCTACTGTACTTTTAGCCCTATTGTGTATACTCTACATACTGCGAGAGAGAAGTCTGACTGCTCAGCCACAGCTACCAGGTAAATCTGGGTGGTGCAGACTGCTACCAATTGGGTTTACTGCTTGCTCCTGTAGTCTTAATCTTTTTGCAGTGGTCCCTAAGGGAACTGCACAGGATTCTGCCTAACACGCACAAACCCATGAAATCCCAGGGCTGCAGAGACTAACGGCGCTGGAACAAACGCTCACAGCGCCTCCTCCCAGAGGGAAAACATCGGCCTTATACGGACTACTAGACAGAGGAGACCCCAACCAAAAGAAGGCCTATATGGAAAAATGGGAAAGGGACATCGGCAGAACAATTGAAATGGAAGAATGGGGGCACATCTGGACCAGAACACAGAAGAGCTCGAAATGTGTCACCAACAAGGAAGGGGCCATCAAAACCTGCTACAGATGGTACCTAACCCCAAAGACCCTGAACCAGAGCAACCCAGCGATCTCTCCGCAATGTTGGAGAGGATGCGCAGACACAGGCACGCTGTATCACTTGCTCTGGACATGCCCATGGTCCACAAAATCCTGGAAGGAAATTCTGGACCTTATCAAGCAGATCACAGGCCTGACGATTCCATGGGACCCAGGAATTGTCCTACTGGGCAGCACAGGGGATGGCCAATTTCCGCTGAATAGCAACTTGGCAAGCCTATGCACACAACTTCTCACAGCAGCAAAGATAGCCATGGCAAGACTATGGAAACATCCGGAGGGCCCTGCAGTGAGCCTGTGGTGGGCCAAATGCTGGGACATTGCAGTCGCGGAAAAAATAACCACCATCCACCTGGGAAATAGAAACAAGTTCTTTGTCACCTGGGCCCCCTTCCTAGACTACGCGGACCAGTTCCCTGGAATGGCAAGGAAACCACCACCCCTCCGCTGGCTAGACAAATACCACTAACGCAACTCAAAACCAGCCCCGAAGCCCACACCGAACTCACCTTCCCAAGTGAGGTCAACTCGGAAGCCAGAGCAGCAGAGGGAAAAGCAAACCCCCAGAAGCGCCCCACCGCAGACATCGACTTGGTAGACCTCAGGGCGAAAGACAACTGCCCAAAACAACACCCCCAATAACTACAGCACCCGCGACTGTCCCTCCCCCAGTGTACCCCCCATCCCCACCTGATTATGTTTTGTTTGTGATGTTCATTTCTAAACTAATGACACAAGATGTGAATTGAGGTGCCTGAGATGTTTGTTTACTGTCAAATAAAATGATGAATTGAAAAAAATATACTACATCCGCAATTTCATTTGCTTTTTTTAAAGTGTGTTAGTGCAATATCAGAAGAGTCATATGCTTTACAACAGCTAACTCCCTAAAGTAAAACTGGTGCAAAAAAATAAAAAAGTTGCTCAGAATTTGTGAAGGGCATCTCAATGTGCACATAGTAAATCGGCATATTCGAATGCCCTTTTTCACCCCCTTCGTGGAACTGCACAAATCAGGGGGTGTTTTGGTACATTTTAAAGCACATCCTGAATTCACACTTCTCAAAATTAAACACATTCCCTGTCTGTAATAGACACAATCGGCTGCACAGTGCATTACAGGAATATGTCAGACTCTTTGATCCTTTTTAAAGCAGTAAAGCAATGCTATCAACCACTGCTTTCCCACTTGCATATCTGTTCCTCAAAGACAGACATACTTTATTTCTTTTGTTAGCATGTCACAATGACATGTGATAGCGGCAAGAAGAGACAGCTACCACTGGCTACGCTAGGCCACCAGGGATTAGTCGGTGAGCCAGAACCCCTCACCTGCTTAGGACATGCAAGCATGGTGTCCCAAATGTGGCCTGCTAACATGAAGAGAGATATTGACCTTCTCCTCCACACTATCAGCAGATGCAGGAGGGATCAAGGTCTCTCCTTTATACGGTTTGATGTCGTGCAGGTGAAGCCAGGTTCGTCTTCCTTGTAGCTTGACAACTGTGGGAGTAACTTCTTCTACTTTGTATGGTCCTTCGAAATCGGGATTATTCCAGGTGCAAACAAACATTCGTACCAGCACCTGGTCCCCCGGATACAAACTAGGTTGCTTCAATAGATTGTCGGGATCAATTGGTTGGCTGTCTTCTTCAATCCTCTTTGACCCCTCCCTTTAGTTCTTGATCTATTGAGAAATTAAAGAGACTATAGCGGTAATAGTTGCCAAATAATTATGCATCTCATCACCTAATGTCTTAGCTACACTGTGGGCATCAGTTTCTATCCTGGTAGGAGGAGCAATGGGTATTCTCATGCAGCGTCCAGTAACCAACTCATGAGGAGTTAAGTGGTGATTGGAGCCAGGTTGATTTTGCAGTGTATATAATGCAAGGGGTAGGCAATGTAACTACCCCTTCTTTAAAGTAATCTTGATTTGAGCTATCCTCTCTTTAGGGAGTCCATTTAAATGTTCACAAATCCCATTCGCCTGTGGGTGATAGGCAAATGAGAACCTATGTTTTATACCTAATAAAAGAGTAAGCTGTTCAAATAGTTCATTTACAAAATGTGGTCCATTGTCAGACCGCATGTTTTCACACACACCCCATTTTGGAAATACCTCACACACAAGGAACTTGGCAGCGCATCTGGCATTGGGGTGCGTACATGGACCTGCCACAATCCATCTAGAAAAGGGACATACTACTACCAGCATGTAGCTATAGCCATTGCATGTCTGCAACATATCCACCAAATGTATTTGTAGGTGCTATATGTAGGTGCTGAAACGGGCCCTTGGGTGTAGGGATTGCTCCTCTTACTGTCTGCAAACTGTGCCCTGATGTACATTTCGGGCACACAATGCAATGTACAATAAACTGTGCCACATGTTCTAATAAATTTGGTGAAAACAAATCTTCTGCAATCATAGAAGCAAGACTCTTTCGAGTCGTATGTGCAGGGTAGTGAAGCTGCTCCAGCACCACTCTATTTAATGCTAGAGGCATAACTGGCTTTCCAGTGCTATCCTGTCTCCATATAGCCTCAGTGGGGGATAAAGAACACCCTCTCTTTCTCCACAGCTCTTGCTCTTCTTGTGAGGCTCGACCTTGTAACTCAATTAATTGGACAATAGACAATATATTAAAACCCTCCATTACCATCATGAATCGTCCTGACATCTGTTTAACACTTTTTACTTCAAAATCAAAAATGTTTGGGAAATAGGCTGCCCTTTTGCCTTCCACGTCTGCGGCTTCTTTACTGCAAGAAATTATGTCTGTTCTTTTAGTGTGGGCTGCGCATTTCATGACAGCGATAGCCAATGGGAGTCTTAGTGCCTCAATAAGTTTATCCAATAGGGACGCATGTTGCACCAAACAAACTGCAATCAATGCCAGGAACAACTGCCTCCGCTGGAGTTTCCTTCTCATTTAAGGTAGTGTGTCCTGCCTGGCCTCACTTTCTACAGATTGCTCAAGGTGAACCTTAAATCCTTGCTTCTATACTGGGTTGGCACCAGACCTGCTAAACTTTGTTTCTTGAACTATACCAACCTTTGTCTGGAACTCTGCAAAGACTTTTAGTGCATTTTAAACCATGTGATCCTGGGCACATTTCGCTTTGCTCCATTTAAAGTGGGCCTGGCCTATGAACTTTGGCTCTGGAGTATAACCTGCCTTTCTTCCCTTGCTCTGAACTCTTAAAAAGTGTTGGGAACTGTTTTATTTTATGCTCTGCCTTTTCTCTCCCTTTTTAACCTAAACTATTGGAGTGCCATCTAGGTTAAGCGCTCACTTCTGTCTTAACAAATAGTTGTGCTTTAACCCTGACTTGTCTGATAGTTATTAAGGGAGGTGTGTATACTTTACCTGACTGTGTTTTAACTTGCTTTTGATTGAGAGTGCTAGTATATTACTTCAAGTGTGTTTTTAAATAAATAACTATACTTTTATACAAAGCTCGGGTCAGTGTTTGTTTGCTCTACTGTACTTTTAGCCCTATTGTGTATACTCTACATACTGCGAGAGAGAAGTCTGACTGCTCAGCCACAGCTACCAGGTAAATCTGGGTGGTGCAGACTGCTACCAATTGGGTTTACTGCTTGCTCCTGTAGTCTTAATCTTTTTGCAGTGGTCCCTAAGGGAACTGCACAGGATTCTGCCTAACACGCACAAGCCCATGAAATCCCAGGGCTGCAGAGACTAACGGCGCTGGAACAAACGCTCACAGCACCTCCTCCCAGAGGGAAAACATCGGCCTTATATGGACTACTAGACAGAGGAGACCCCAACCAAAAGAAGGCCTATATGGAAAAATGGGAAAGGGACATCGGCAGAACAATTGAAATGGAAGAATGGGGGCACATCTGGACCAGAACACAGAAGAGCTCGAAATGTGTCACCAACAAGGAAGGGGCCATCAAAACCTGCTACAGATGGTACCTAACCCCAAAGACCCTGAACAAGAGCAACCCAGCGATCTCTCCGCAATGTTGGAGAGGATGCGCAGACACAGGCACGCTGTATCACTTGCTCTGGACATGCCCATGGTCCACAAAATCCTGGAAGGAAATTCTGGACCTTATCAAGCAGATCACAGGCCTGACGATTCCATGGGACCCAGGAATTGTCCTACTGGGCAGCACAGAGGATGGCCAATTTCCGCTGACTAGCAACTTGGCAAGCCTATGCACACAACTTCTCACAGCAGCAAAGATAGCCATGGCAAGACTATGGAAACATCCGGAGGGCCCTGCAGTGAGCCTGTGGTGGGCCAAATGCTGGGACATCGCAGTCGTGGAAAAAATAACCACCATCCACCTGGGAAATAGAAACAAGTTCTTTGTCACCTGGGCCCCCTTCCTAGACTACGCGGACCAGTTCCCTGGAATGGCAAGGAAACCACCACCCCTCCGCTGGCTAGACAAATACCACTAACGGAACTCAAAACCAGCCCCGAAGCCCACACCGAACTCACCTCCCCAAGTGAGGTCAACTCGGAAGCCAGAGCAGCAGAGGGAAAAGCAAACCCCCAGAAGCGCCCCACCGCAGACATCGACTTGGTAGACCTCATGGCGAAAGACAACTGCCCAAAACAACACCCCCAATAACTACAGCACCCGCGACTGTCCCTCCCCCAGTGTACCCCCCATCCCCACCTGATTATGTTTTGTTTGTGATGTTCATTTCTAAACTAATGACACAAGATGTGAATTGAGGTGCCTGAGATGTTTGTTTACTGTCAAATAAAATGATGAATTGAAAAAAATATACTACATCCGCAATTTCATTTGCTTTTTTTAAAGTGCGTTAGTGCAATATCAGAAGAGTCATATGCTTTACAACATCTAACTCCCTAAAGTAAAACTGGTGCAAAAAAATAAAAAAGTTGCTCAGAATTTGTGAAGGGCATCTCAATGTGCACATAGTAAATCGGCATATTCGAATGCCCTTTTTCACCCCCTTCGTGGAACTGCACAAATCAGGGGGTGTTTTGGTACATTTTAAAGCACATCCTGAATTCACAATTCTCAAAAGTAAAAACATTCCCTGTCTGTAATAGACACAATCGGCTGCACAGTGCATTACAGGAATATGTCAGACTCTTTGATCCTTTTTAAAGCAGTAAAGCAATGCTATCAACCACTGCTTTCCCACTTGCATATCTGTTCCTCAAAGACAGACATACTTTATTTCTTTTGTTAGCATGTCACAATGACATGTGATAGCGGCAAGAAGAGACAGCTACCACTGGCTACGCTAGGCCACCAGGGATTAGTCGGTGAGCCAGAACCCCTCACCTGCTTAGGACATGCAAGCATGGTGTCCCAAATGTGGCCTGCTAACATGAAGAGAGATATTGACCTTCTCCTACCACACTATCAGCAGATGCAGGAGGGATCAAGGTCTCTCCTTTATACGGTTTGATGTCGTGCAGGTGAAGCCAGGTTCGTCTTCCTTGTAGCTTGACAACTGTGGGAGTAACTTCTTCTACTTTGTATGGTCCTTCGAAATCGGGATTATTCCAGGTGCAAACAAACATTTGTACCAGCACCTGGTCCCCCGGATACAAACTAGGTTGCTTCAATAGATTGTCGGGATCAATTGGTTGGCTGTCTTCTTCAATCCTCTTTGACCCCTCCCTTTAGTTCTTGATCTATTGAGAAATTAAAGAGACTATAGCGGTAATAGTTGCCAAATAATTATGCATCTCATCACCTAATGTCTTAGCTACACTGTGGGCATCAGTTTCTATCCTGGTAGGAGGAGCAATGAGTATTCTCATGCAGCGTCCAGTAACCAACTCATGAGGAGTTAAGTGGTGATTGGAGCCAGGTTGATTTTGCAGTGTATATAATGCAAGGGGTAGGCAATGTAACTACCCCTTCTTTAAAGTAATCTTGATTTGAGCTATCCTCTCTTTAGGGAGTCCATTTAAATGTTCACAAATCCCATTCGCCTGTGGGTGATAGGCAAATGAGAACCTATGTTTTATACCTAATAAAAGAGTAAGCTGTTCAAATAGTTCATTTACAAAATGTGGTCCATTGTCAGACCGCATGTTTTCACACACACCCCATTTTGGAAATACCTCACACACAAGGAACTTGGCAGCGCATCTGGCATTGGGGTGCGTACATGGACCTGCCTCAATCCATCTAGAAAAGGGACATACTACTACCAGCATGTAGCTATAGCCATTGCATGTCTGCAACATATCCACCAAATGTATTTGTAGGTGCTATATGTAGGTGCTGAAACGGGCCCTTGGGTGTAGGGATTGCTCCTCTTACTGTCTGCAAACTGTGCCCTGATGTACATTTCGGGCACACAATGCAATGTACAATAAACTGTGCCACATGTTCTAATAAATTTGGTGAAAACAAATCTTCTGCAATCATAGAAGCAAGACTCTTTCGAGTCGTATGTGCAGGGTAGTGAAGCTGCTCCAGCGCCACTCTATTTAATGCTAGAGGCACAACTGGCTTTCCAGTGCTATCCTGTCTCCATATAGCCTCAGTGGGGGATAAAGAACACCCTCTCTTTCTCGACAGCTCTTGCTCTTCTTGTGAGGCTCGACCTTGTAACTCAATTAATTGGACAATAGACAATATATTAAAACCCTCCATTACCATCATGAATCGTCCTGACATCTGTTTAACACTTTTTACTTCAAAATCAAAAATGTTTGGGAAATAGGCTGCCCTTTTGCCTTCCACGTCTGCGGCTTCTTTACTGCAAGAAATTATGTCTGTTCTTTTAGTGTGGGCTGCGCATTTCATGACAGCGATAGCCAATGGGAGTCTTAGTGCCTCAATAAGTTTATCCAATAGGGACGCATGTTGCACCGGTGTACCGTCTGCGTGGAGAAAGCCCCTCCATTTCCAGCAATGCAAACCTGCGTGTAGAGTTGACATCACATAGGCGGAATCAGAGTACACCATCAATTCCTCATCCTCATATCTTTGAAGGGCGTCGATAAGCACCACTAATTCTGCAACCTGTGCTGAGCAAAGTGAAGGCAATCTCGCACTTGTCACTACTTCAAATTCACCCTCACGGCTCAGCTTTACTACTACTGATTCAGTATGCCTTTCGCCGTTCGTCTGGTCAATTTTTGAAGAACTGTCAATAAAAAGAATTTCCCTACCTCTGAGAGAATGTTCTCTAACGCAGTGAATGTCATCATAAAACTCAGTATACCTTGTGCAATCATGTACGTAACCATGATTTCCTACTGGTTCTTCTATGAATATTGCTGGGCTCACTATTCTGCATATAACAATTTTAATCGCTCGGTCCCAAATAATTACCTCATATCCTGATGCCCTTTATGTAGTCAATGTACTTTTGGGTTTCTCTAGAATAGCGAATAATGCGTGCCCAACAAATAATATCACTGAACACCCCATTGTAATACTTGAAGCTTTTTCATTAGCAAATGTAGCAGCAGCTAACGCTTGTTCGCAAAGGAAATGCCCTTTCATTACTGGATCTAAAACCACTCTATAGTAGGCAAATGGTTTGTGTCCATCTCCTAATTTCGTTTTCTGTGTCAGAACTTCTACATTTAAATGGGAAAATAGGTAAAATCCTTCATGAAAATCTGGAATTCCTAGCACAGGGGCTGTACTGATCGCCCCTTTTAATCCTTCAAATCCTTCAGTCATTTCATCTGTCCATGTTATCTTACTTTTGTCTACCTGTGTTTCCTTAAGTCATTTTAAAAGTGGTTGAATATATGTGCTATAATCGAAAACCCAGGCCTTGCAGTAGTTACATAGGCCAGAAAATTGTTGCATTTCCCTCACTGCTTTAGGTTCTGAAGTCTTCATAATTGCTTGTGCTCTTTCAGTTGTCACTTTTCTCCCTTCTTGAGAGATCAACTGCCCTATAAACAGGACCTCTTACTGACAATATTGTACATTTTATTTGTCTACTTTGTATCCTTTTTCTGCTAGTATTGTCATCAGTCGAACTGGGTCTTGCCTGCATTGCTCTTCTGTTTCACTGCACACTAATATATCATCTACGTATTGGATTACTGCACTCTCAAGTTGTACATTTCCTAAATCCATCTGGAGAACCCTATTTAAGATTGAGGGGCACTCACAGTACCCCTGAGGAAGACAAGTGTGTTTTAGGCGCTGAAGGAATAACCTGTCCTCCTTCATCATCCATAGGTATTTCTGGACTAAACAAAAACTCTTTGGGCATTCTCAGTATTTTACCTACCAACATGGCTAACCACGTAAATAAAAGTCACTCCATACAAAAATACTTCTAGATCTAAAGGGACTCCTTGTAATGCCTTCCGGCCTGCAAAGGCTAATATAAACTCTTTCACATTCATGTAATGTATTCCTGGAGTGGAACACACTATTCCTTCGTCAGCAAATAATATTATCATGTTAAGTTTTGTCATCAAGTCACACCCTTATATGTTAACCGGTGTGTGCAGAGAATACAATAATGGCATAGACACGCTGTGTTCTCCTATAGAGATTGGTAATTGGTCTGTAAAATGTACTCAGCTCATCACCCTAGAGAATCCCTGCACATTCATGGCAATGCCTGACATTGGATATTTTCCCTCACGAACACAGGAACGAGTAGCTCCAGTGTCTACAAGAAACAAAAATGTCTTACCTCCTATTGTTACCGTGACTCTTGGGGGACTGGTGTCACAAATAGCATTGAACACATCTGGTCACTCTGTGGGCTGTCCTATTGTGGATATAAGTTAATCCATGGACCCGTGAAAGGATTTCCTCCTACCACAGTCACACTCCCCATTTTAGTTGTGGGTGTTTGCAGGACTCATGCATTCGTATTCATTGTGGTACCATGGCCTGTTGTGCCTGCGATTGCTGAGTTTGTATCGGTTGTGTTTGCATAGCCACTTGCTGTGGTTGCTCTTGGGGTGGTTGCGTTTGTAATGGAGCTTGCTGGGTTTGCAGCACACGTGCCTGATTATGCATGTCATCTTGGGCATAATATTCTAGTGGTTCTGTATTGTGGAACATAGCTTTGACAATTATGCTGCATACCGCCTCTGCTTCTGGCTATATGTCACATCCTTCCACAATTCCAACATTGTTGCGGCTGTCCACCATTAAATCCTTCTCCTGCCTGAGGGTTTTTAAATTCACTTTGTCCTTTCCTAGGTCCGTTCCCTCTCCCCTGTGGCAAAAAATGGTACCCACTCTGATCCATAGGGTTACATTGCTTTGCTGCGCTGGCCATATTTCTTGTGTTGTCATACCTTCACCACTCGTTAATACCGCTCCCTCCACTGTTAATTTTGACAATTTATTCTGAACTTCGCTTCTTCCTGCTTCCTACTCTCAGCTTTCTTCTTATTTTTCTCCTGCAATAATCGGTAATGATGCACAATAGGCAATTGTAATTCTGGTCATGGCTTTGCTTCCATCCCTACCTGTTACTTCAACTGCTGTTGCACTGGCTAGAGCAGTCCCTGGCATAAAATGTGGTAAAATTATGCCACAGTTTTATCCCACAGTTCTCTCGTCTCGAGACACCATCACCCTTGAATATCTTGAATAAAGGCAACAGGATCTTCATCCTCACCTATTTTCCTGGTCATAATCACAGCCTTGGCTGATGTATCGGGATATTGTACTCTGAGCGCCCACCATACTTCTGCTCTGTAATTATTAAATGGCGTTCCATCATTTATCGTGTTTTGTGCAGTCACACTCGCATACCCTGCTCGTCTCCAAATGTCATCAGCCCTCTCCCCTAGAATGGCTGCCATCAGGCCTTTTATGTTGCCTATTGCTAACGTAATTCCTGATGTCATTCTCTCTAACTCATTAATCCATTTTCCTGCACCTGAAGTCAAACTAGGCAATTAACATTTCAAATTACCTTTTTCCATTTGTGGCCACGGTATATATTGTGGTCATCCTCCCCCTTTCTCTAATAACGTGAATTGTGTAAATCCTGGTCCATAATCATACGCACCTATACTTCTTGTTTTCCAGGTGGGGCTCGCCCATTCATCTCTATCCTGGTAGTGACCTTAATCTGTTAACATAAGGCAGGGATATATCCCCTACACTGCACAATCATACTTTTGGTTGCTCAGTGTATGGTGTCGGTTCTGGTGTTTTTTCTTTATGGTCCTCTAAGTCTGACCATTTTACACCTTTTCCTGCACTTGAGTCTTTCGAAAAACTGCAGGCGTCCTCTCTTCGCGCTTTCTCGTTTTCTTTCCTTTCTTCGTCTAACATCATTGCGTCCCAGATTGTATGGCTATCGTCCCTTTCCACATCATCAAGATCTAATCTACTTTCTATGACAATGTTCTATGTTTGTCTGTTATTATGTCATCTGACCCTGTTTCCCTCAATAGTGATCCTTTGACATTCTCTTTGGTTTCATACTCATATTTATCCCTCATTTGCCTATATAAATCCCCAATCCTATTCCCTGTGGCTTCTGCCTCATGGTCGTCAGCCCATGTTTGTATTCTCGGTATTCCTTGCAGCTCCCTGTGGGGCTGTTGTGACCCTCTCTCTTCTTCCCATCATTCTCGTGCTTCGATCTGCACCACGCCTCTATTAAATAGATGATCTATTTAGTCATCCCTTTGTCCCCTACTCATGTTCATCTCTACTTCCATTCTCATCATCTCTCTCAGCTCTTCTTCCTTTTGCCTTCTTTGCAACCTACATACTTTCAATCTCTGTGCTTCTATCTACTCTCATTTCTTCTCTTCTAATCTCTTCTTTCCTTGTATGCTTTCTCACATTCTCTTTTTTTCCCGCTCTTCTCTTTCTCTAACCCCATCAATGCCCTTGTTATCTAGTTTGAGTAATATATGTCCTCCCATCCATTCATTCTGTACTATCGTTACTTCCTTGGCCTTGTCATTCACTTCTCTTTGTCTCCTTGCTTCTTCCTCCATCTCTATCTGTCTGTCCTTTCTCTCATCATGCTGTTTATTTTCATCCTGTGTTGCATATATTTGCGTTCTCTACTTTTGCTCTCTCCCACATTATCCTCACTGTTATAAGCGGAGCGTGTATGTCGGATTACCATAGCACGCAGCTGCTTTCAATTCCTTTAAAGGATAAAATCCCTGCTTCTCGGTATCTGCGCTCTTGTTTTCAGAAGGAAAGAGAGGAGCTGAGGAAGTTACGTCCTCCATTTTATGCTGATTAACCATCCACTCCTTCTCAGGCGGATCATCTTTCTCACTTGGTACATCTTCTATAATTCTAAAACTGCCAACCTTTTCTATAATTTATTCCCCTTATATGTAGCATGCAAGTATATTGTCATATGTCACAGTATTGCTTTTGATAAGAAGCCTTCATGCGGCTACAACATGAGTGTTTTATTGGTCGTGCCTTTGACCCACTCATCATGGTACCGTCTCATTTTGGGAGTATATCTTGGCAGTGTCCTGCATAGATGTAAAAGGGGAGTGTCGCCCATGGTGACAAGTCAATTTCAACTGTCAATACTTACCAGATCTTTTATCCTTTTATTTACTTTATCAAATATACCACACTGATTGATTTGAGCAAGCACCATCAATCACCGCCCATTACCAGAAAACCACGTTTTTATCCAATTCATATTCAATTACATGTTTCTCTTGTTACTTCAGTTACATCCTCATTCTTTAAGTATTTGCATATCGTTTCAGTGTGTCTCTGTGTCTTTCCTTCATGATGTCACTGTGTCCTCGTCCGATTTCACTTATAGCTCTTCGATGTCCAATGGTGTGTGCAGACATCCTTCCACTCTTTCGATGCAAGGATGCAATTGATACAGTTGCCTGAGTGCATATCTTCTTTCATACACTCGATGCAGTATTGGGACAATACCTGGTGTCACAAATAGGGCTCTTCTACTGCTGTTCCAGTATGACAGAGGTGAGGGAGCGGGAGCTACAGATGACGTATATATCTGCTCCTCTACATTTCCAAACTGAAAGATAACTGTAAGAATCGTAGCAAAACTGAAACTCCCCCTCCGCCACCAACACTCTTTTCATAACAAGAGATTGGGAAACACGATACTCAGACATTCAACTACCTAACTACAATGATATAAAAAGAGAGATCCATCAAGCAACCTACTGGAACTCCTCAAAGAAGGGATAGATGATCTAGCCACACACCCAGAAACAACAACCCCCACCCAACTGGATGACAAACAACCTACATCCCACCCCCACCGTACTGCATGCTCAACGTGTGATCTATGGCAAAGCACAAAACAGAAATGTAAAACATAAGAGAAGGTGGCACTGACACCCTATTTCTCACAGAAACATGGCTATCGGACAACTACAAAGTAATCACCCACAAAGCCATACTCAGAAACTACAAACTAATACAATCTAACAGAGAAGGCAAAAGAGGAGGGGGAATCACTGTGACACACAAAATCCACATTAGCTCCACGTTTTTACCTTCAACAGACATAAAGACTGTGAATCACTCTTAGTGAACCTCAAACTCTGCAAACAATTCAACATACTATTCCTTCCTATACACCACAGACTGCCCACCAACAACCCTAACTTTGCCACAAAACTCACTGATACCATAGCCAGTCTAGCCGCAAAACATGACATCATAATTTTGGGAGTTTTTGACATCTGGTTTGAAGGAGAAAACAAAACCTCAACTCCCTCAGCGTCCAACCTGAAAACCATACATCTCAAACAAATGGTGACCAGACCCAGGCACAGAGCTGGACACACTGTCAACACAATCTTCTGCCGGGATGGGTTCTTCACCACCGCCCCATGATACCAATCATCTGGAGCCACCATTATATAATCCCTTTCATCGTCAGAAGCCCAGCCTGTACAATATCCACAAACATAAAGCAACCATCAACAAACAAAGCAAACTGGAAAAGTCTAGATCTAGAAACATTAAAACAACTACTAGAAACCACCAAACCCAATTCCTCCCAACTAAACAAAAAGATGCCAGATACTGTTGAAATGAACCTCCACACCTGGATCACAGACATGTTAAACAAACTGGCACCCTTAAACTTTCAAACCCACAATGAAAAAAGTAGTGGCCAGATCATTCACAGAGGAACTGAGAGGACTCAAGAAATTAAACTGGAAACTAGAAAAGACATGAAGGAAAAACGACAACCGACTGTAGAAAATTCACTACCAACGACAAATTCGGCTATACAAATCAGCAGTTTTGAAAGCCAAGAAACCTCACTACGCTGCAAGAATACAATCAGCAACATAAACCCACAATAGGCAATGTACAAAATTATTAAGGAAATAAAAAACATAACCTCATGAGACAACACTGTACCTTCGCAAATGTTACGTGACAGCATCGCTGACCACCTTAAAGCAAAAATACATTTAGTCCAACAGGCCACGGACTCATACAGAAGGACCACAAACAACAGCCTCCCAGAAATCAGAGCCAAAATAACCCATTTCTCTACATTAATTTCCCTACACCAGGCCAACCCTACCAGTTTTAACCCCTTACAGCCCCCATATAATTAAAGGAGCTTTTTTCACCAGAATTCTGTCGAAGTAAAGCACTTCAGCTGAATTCCTGTCAAAAATATGACTGGATACCCCCAGTGTGGGTCCCAGACCCCTTCAGTTGTATATGTTCACAGTTCTCTTTCTCTGTCCCCCACAGCCTTCGTTTACTTGCCTGCCAAGGGCTGTGGATGTTGGGGTTTAAATAGGCAAAGTTCGTATTTTCCTTAATTTGCTGTTTATGTTTCAAATATGGGTCGCAGATCCCCTTCACGTGGTTCTCATGTCTTTTCACCCTCGCCTTTTGCTCATTCTGTGTCTCCCCAACCTTGGGACCAGCCACTGTGTTACTTGTAGGGTGTGGGATGTCCCTCTCGGGTTGCTTGCAGGTCTCAGAGGGTTTTCAGCAGATTCCTGGGCTTTCCGGCGTCCTCGCCAGGCCACTTCGTACTTCTTCCACTGCTCAGCATTTGTTTCCCTGCACCCTTCGGCTCTGTTCCACAACAGTTGCTTGCCACTGCTTCAGTCTGCTTCCCAGTTAGCAAGCCTTCTCTGAGTGCGGTTCTCCGTGGGACATGCTGTTCTCCCTTCCCTGGCCGGCCTCCGCATATTTGCAGCCTCTCGTGACCCACGTCGGACCTAGAACGAAGATGCCATTCTCCCACTGCCTCTCTGCCTTTCTATGAGGCTGTGCCAATCGGGTCCTGGCAAAAGCTAGAATGTGTGATGTCACTCGCGTTGGTGATCATAATTTTTTATGTCCTCTTCCTCATCCCAGTAGTTGCTATTTGGGATGTACTGCCATAACACATGGGAGTCTGGGCAACATAGTGAAGGATGGGTTTTAAGGAAAGGTGGGAGGGGGAAAAGGGTATTTTTTTCCCAAGCTGGTCATTACTCTCAATGGGGTTCTCCCTCCACATAAGATCCTCCCGCTGAGCACCACCTCCAGGGGGAATATCGGGTAGCGGCCTCACCTTCCTGGCCTCATGGGAAGGAGCTTCCCCATCTAAAGTAGTGACAACCTCGTGGGATTCGTCACAAAGGGATATGCTGACTTGATGGGCATCTGGGTTAGAGGCAAAGGTTTAGAACAAACAATGAAGGGTGGAAGTGGACAGGAGTGCATCTGGGTTACCCATTTTTGCTAGTCGGTCTCTCTTTTACTTGAGAGGTAAAGGTTGCCATGGTCTCCTAAACAGATGAACGTTGGCATGATCCCATGGAAACAGATAAGAGGTGTCAAATTCCTCTAAAAAGGGGGAGCTTGACATTGCTAAAAGCATAATAGGTGACGAGTGCCAGCTCCTGTGGGAAGACTTAATGATTTTCCTCTGGGAGAGAGGTAAATATTGGCACTGACCAACCAAAGAGAGATGAGGTTTGCCAATGCTCCCTGAAGGCAAACAAAGATTAAAATGAGACTACGAGAGAAGGGTGAAGCCTGGCATAGTCTACTGCATAAGAGATCAAGATTGGGACTGTCATCTTCGCAACTGGTATGCTTTTGATGACATCTGGGAGAGAGAAAATGTGTGGGTGGTCCTCTGGTAGAGAAGTGGAGGATGGTGGTCCCAGGGATCCAGAATTTTTAGATTAAAATTAGAGAGTAATAAAGTAGCTCGCATGCACGACTGTAGCATTTCTAGGCAAGTTAAAACATGTTTTAAAACAAAGGCAGTCTTTTAGGAGTCATTGGTTTGTTAGTAGTTAGCAGTTAGCATTTTTTGTAGTTTGTATCGAGCAAATGGTGCACTGGATGGTAACCAGGGAGAGAGACGAAGGATTGGTGGTCTTCTGGGGGAAAGTGATGATTGGTAGTTCTCTGAGAGAGAGCTCAAGGTTGGTAGAGTCCTTTGGAAGTGATCTAATATTTGTCTGGTGGGAAGGGGGACAGTTAGTATTGCCCTCTAGCTGGCAACAAAGGTTGATTTGGTAATCTCTAGGAGATGACGAGTGGTATGGTCCCATGAAAGAAAGGTGCGGTGGTAGGGCATGTTTTTATGTTTATGTTTGCATTTGTAAAATGCATGCAACTAATTGGTCTCTATGCATGGTCAACAGAAAGTCTTGATGTCAAGAAAACTGATGCAGAGAGGGAAATGTTCAGCCAACAAGACACTTAAGGCCTCCTGGGCAGTGACAAGTGGGTTGCAAGGACACATTTGACATGGTTACCAAGTTCAAAATGGAAGTGGTCGTCTGTCGGTGAGTCAATGTGGATGCATGTGAAAGCAAGACACCCATGCTCTTCTACATCGTAGTACTGTGTGAGTTTTCAAAGGACATGTTCCGCATTTCTCAGCTGACGCTATACGTCTAACCGAAGTATTGTGAAGTCCTAACACTTGAGAAAAGAACTGCCATCCTGAAACACGGTGTACATTAAGGACATGTGAATCATCTGGGTTTTCAACAAAATAATGAGAACATGCAAATTCTTTTTTGAAAATGTATGAAAATAAAATCCACAGAACAAAAAAAATGTAAACAGTCTTTCTGAAGAGAATTGAATGGTTACCCTCAAATACATGCAAATGTAGGCATTAGCGCTAGTAAAGGAAAGTAACTTCTATGTAATTGAAAGGACCTGAGCTAATCGGGTAAAATCTGTCCTTGGATGGGTTTTATCTTTCACAGCGCATTACAATTCAGCCCTTCCCCATGTGAGCTACTCACCTGTGTTCCCAGAATGTTCTGCCTTATGGTCCACGCTTCAGTAGTAGAGTTTGCAGCCAATACAACCACTTTTCCCACATACCGATATCGGGGCGCTCCTGTGGCATACAACACCTCACCACGGCGCCATATTCGCTTCACGGAGTAACCTGTAAAAACACAAGAGGTGGTTATTGGCTGAATGAAGGCATGAACCCTGCAGTGACCTGAATCATGTGCTGCAATTCGACATGTGAGCAGTGCATGTGTGGGAAGTAGCCTGCAGAGTGTCCAGGGCTCACTCACATCTGCAGGGCTTTCAGTGAAATATGAAGGACTGCAATCATTCATTTGTAGTTTGGATGGATAGTTCCTTCTTGTTCAACATTTTTTATTGACATTTTGAATAAATACAAAAAATATAGACATACAAACATAGGCTTGGTAATCTATTAGACTGTAAAGCTAAAATGTGCAAATCAATAATAGAACTAAACAGGAGTAACGCACAAACACATTCAGAATGACCACCGTTCATTTATTGATTCATCAATAAATACAGGTCAAGGCAAAAAGTAAGGCACATGAATTCATATTTAAGGGTCAAGAGGTGCCCTGACATTTGGATGAATAGTTCCCAATGGCACAATCGGCACAATAACCTGGGAGCATCGGTTTTCCTGGCAAAAATAATCAACAATCATTATACTTCCTGGAGTAATAAATTGAGTGAGGGGCTTTGTTGAGAAAAGTCTTCCAGACAAAGCCCAGTCCCCTACGCAACAAGTTGCAGTGGCACAAAGGTTAAGCAGTGACAAGCAAATAGTTATGTACGCCAGTACAAAGTGTGTTGTTGCACCGAAATGTTGCAAGTGTGGGAGTATTATTTTAGGAGAGTTCAGCAATGGTCCACAATACAGCAGCGGTTGAGAGAGAGAAAGTGGGACTGCAAGGCTCAAAGACTGTTGAATGACCCACACTGGTGCGCACAGTAGTGGTCATAGCAATATAGCGATTCAGTGTGACTTGCCACTGTGGTGCAGAGACTTATATCATCAGTATGAGTAGGTAGTAATTGTAAAAGCATACATACTATTTTAAAATACCACCTAGTTATAGGTTGGGGTAACATGGGATCTTTAGCAAAACAAAAGAGGTGATGGCCAGAAGGTTTAGAATAAATCTTAACCATTGCTCTGGGCAACCCTCCAGACCATCGTTTTTCAGCCTGCCAAGCCATTACAAAAGGGGAAAGATCATATGCAAATCAGGCTTGGTCCCACCCGGAATGGGGCAGTCCAGCCCGAAGTGCTTGGTCACATCCCTTCTGCATGAAACCACAAGCATCCACAAACATGTTTTGGCCTCATTGGGCCTCATCAGTGAGGAGTGGCTTGGGTCTTTAGGCCCAGCAGGCATGGGATCCACGTCTGGGCATATGGTCCCACTCAGGGTGACAAAGCAAAACAAAGAGGTGATGGCTGGAAGGTTTATAATTAATCTTAGCCCCTGGCATTGCTCAGGGCAACCCCCCAGACCATTGCTCTTCGCCTTTCACATGGGATCTTTCCATGCACTGTCCCTTTTCAAGCGCTCCTCGGAAGAGGTTTCTTACTTCAAAATTCCATTAATCATTCAGTTCCTGAAAGGACTTTCCAATGTACATCCACCAGTACCGTTTCATGTCCCAATTTGGGATTTAAACCTAGTTCTTACATTTCTAACTTGTATACCATTTGAGCCTCTGCACTCCTGCCCATTGAGGCTTCTAACACTAAAAACTGTCCTTCTTGTAGCATTAACATCAGCCCGCAGGGTTAGTGAACTACATGCTCTCTCATGTAAACCTCCATATACCACGTTTTACAAGGACAAGGTAGTTCTTAAGGTTAACAAAACAAAAGAGGTGATGGCTGGAAGGTTTAGAATGAATCTTAACCTGTGGCATCGCTCTGGGCAACCCCCCAGACCATCCTTCTTCGCCTGCCAAGCCATTACAAAAGGGGAAAGACCATATGCAAATCAGGCTTGGTCCCACCCTCAAACGGGTAGTCCAGTACGAACTGCTAGGTCACATCCCTTCTGCACGAGACCACAAGCATCCCAAGACATGTTTCAGCCTTGTTGGGCGTCATCAGTGAGGAGTAGCTTGGATCTCTAGGCCCAGCAGGCACGGGACCCACGCCTGCGCATACGCCTCCCACTCGGGATGACAATAGCAAAACAAAAGAGGTGATGGCTGGAAGGTTTAGAATGAATCTTAACCTCTGGCATCGCTCTGGGCAACCCTCCAGACCATTGATCTTCACCTGCTAAGCCATTACAAAAGGGGAAAGACCATATGCAAATCAGGCTTGGTCCCACCCCCAAAGGGGTAGTCCAACCCGAACTGCTAGGTCAAATCCCTTCTGCACGAGACCACAAGCATCCCCAGACGTGTTTCAGCCTTGTTGGATGTCATCAGTGAGGAGTAGCTTGGATCTCTAGGCCCAGCAGGCACGGGACCCACGTCTGGCCATAACCGTCCCACTCGGGGTGACGATAGCAAAGCAAAAGAGGTGATGGCCGGAAGGTTTAGAATGAATCTTAACCTCTGGCATCGCTCTGGGCAACCCTCCAGACCATCGTGCTTCGCCTGCCAAGCCATTACAAAAGGGGAAAGAACATATGCAAATCAGGCTTGGTCCCACCCCCAAAGGGGTAGTCCAGCCCAAACTGCTAGGTCACATCCCTTCTGCACGAGACCACAAGCATCCCAAGACATGTTTCAGCCTTGTTGGGCATCATCAGTGAGGAGTAGCTTGGATCTCTGGGCCCAGCAGGCACGGGACCCACGTCTGGGCATACCCAACCCACTCGGGGTGACAATAGCAAAACAAAAGAGGTGATGGCTGGAAGGTTTAGAATGACTCTTAGCCTCTGGCATCGCTCTGGGCAACCCTCCAGACCATTGTTCTTTGTCTGCCAAGCCATTACAAAAAGGGAAAGACCATATGCAAATCAGGCTGGGTCCCACCCCCAAAGGGGTAGTCCAGCCCGAACTGCTAGGTCACATCCCTTCTGCACGAGATCACAAGCGTCCCCAGACATGTTTCAGCCTTGTTGGGCGTCATCAGTGAGGAGAAGCTTGGATCTCTAGGCCCAGCAGGCACGGGACCCACGTCTGGCATACCTGTCCCACTCGGGGTGCAAATAGCAAAACAAAAGAGGTGATGGCTGGAAGGTTTAGAATGAATCTTAACCTCTGGCATCGCTCTGGGCAACCCTCCAGACCATCGTTCTTCGCCTGCCAAGCCATTACAAAAGAGGAAAGACCATATGCAAGTCAGGCTTGGTCCCACCCCCAAAGGGGTAGTCCAGCCCGAACTGCTAGGTTACTGTTAGGGAGAATTCTCTGTTTAGGCTGAATTTCCTAACCTAGTGAGTCCCCCAGGAGCTTTGCTGGATTTCTGGAGTTTGTTTTTTTCTCCTGCCAAGAGTGAGACTCTTTTTCTCCCACTTTTGGACATGATTTGTGGTGTTCCTTTGAATGTTAATGTGTTTCATGGGCTATGGGGTCTTTTACTCCATAGGGTCTCATATGTTTTTTTCTACCTGTGTTACACCGCACCCTCCGTGCAGTAACACCGGGGTGTCATAGTGACTCCCCACCATAGACTCCATACCCTGGGACTGACTACTGTTTCCCAGGGCATGTAAAGTCACCATTGGCTTTACTAGTTCCAAATTACTAACATAACCAGTACAAACCATCATATTGTGGACGTACTGGTAGGGGCAATTTGATTGCCCCTGGGTCTGTTATTTGAGGGGGCACTGTCCCGTCCCCCCTCGTCGAGTTTTGGCTGGTGGCAGTGGATACTACTTTTTATATTCAACCGCAAACATATCTCTATGGGATTTTCCCATTGTTCGAGGCTAATACTTTTTAACATAGCCTCTAACATACCGCCGGTTTATTTATTTAATATTAATTCACTGGTTGGTATTTTCTGCCAGAACTCGGTTTTAAAATGGCATTTGTGTTCGCCTCTGTAACTCCAAACCAAAGGTCGAGCCCTTTGTTCCACTTTTTGGCGGGCTTCTCCACAGAAGCCTCCAAAAGTGGTGCCACTCTGTCTGGGTACCACAGGGGGTGTGGGAGGGGGTTTAGGCACCCTGGACTGAGTTGCCTTGGCAACTCAAGTAGCACTCTTGTGTGATTGGCCCAAGTGGTGAGCCGGCTGGCTCACCACTTAGCATGTTTGATTGACAGCTAGACTGAGTGAATGGGGGTGTGCTACATTAAAGCAGGGCTTTTGGGACTGGAACTTCAGAAGTCGCCACAGGACCTGAAAATCCGACGAGGGAGAAGCTGAGCCGACCTGCTACGACGACACCACCAGTGGAGCCCTGCTGAACCGACTCACCACTTCCCAACGACAGAGGAGATCTCCCTGCTGGAGAGTCTTCTTCCCCTGACTGGTGGGCACAACCAGTTTAACTTCTTTGCTCGCATCCCAGGACGTCTTGTGGTCGAATTGCCTGTGCCAATCACCCCGGCAACCGGATAGCCAATGAACACTGGACCGCGAATAAAAGGACCGCTCCTTTTAATTGAGAACTCTGTGGCTGGTTTCTTCCCTGGCAGTGCAACGACCTCCTGCTTTCCTCCCTGACGAGATCCTCTCTACCCCGGACGAAGCACCGACTTGCACCCGCTGCCAGGAACAACTGCCCCCGCTGGAGCGTTCTCACCATTTTAAGGTACCGTATCCGCCAGGCCTCCCTTTCTAAAGATTGCTACAAGGTAACAATAATCCCTTAACCTTCTGGACTGGGCTGGCCGCCTTGACCATCTAACTGGTCCCTTTCTGTTGATCCAACTCCTTCTGAAATGATTGCGAGACTTTTGGGCACTTTTAACCGTGTGACCTTGGACACATTTCGACCAGAGCCTCTTAAAGTGGGTCCGGCCTTGTTAACTTTGACTTTACGGTTTTAACCTGCCTTCTTCTTCTACTGTGTTCTTCCGAAAGTGTTGGGATCTGTTTCTATCTTTGCTCTGCCTTTCTCTCCCTGTTTAACCGATTGATTAGAGTGCCATCTTCGTTAAGCGCTCACTGCTGTCTGAAAATAAGTGTTGCCTTACTTAAGACTTGTCTAATAATCGTTGAAGGGAGTGTACATCTTTAGTGACCATGTTTCTGAACTGCTTAACATTAGTGCCAGTGTGTTTAACTAGATGTGTTTTTAAATAAATAATTATATCTCTTTTACACCAAGCTCTGGTCAGTGTTTGCTTGTTCTACTGTGTTCTTTTGACCTATTGTGAATACTCTGTATACTGCCTAACTCTTCTTGAGAGAAGTCTGACTGCTCAGCCACAGCTACGAGGTAAATCTGGGTGGTACAGACTGCTTCCAATTGAGTTTACTGCCAACCACCTGTAGTCTTAAATCTTTTGCAGTGGTCCCAGAGGGAACTGCACAGGTTTCTGCCTAACAGTCACATCCCTTCTACACGAGACCACAAGCATCCCCAGACATGTTTCAGCCTTGTTGGGCGTCATCAGTGAAGAGTAGCTTGGATCTCTAGGCCCAGCAGGCATGGAACCCACATCTGGGCATACCCGTCCCGCTCGGGGTGACAATAGCAAAACAAAAGAGGTGATGGCTGGAAGGTTTAGAATGAATCTTAACCTCTGGCATCGCTCTGGGCAACCCTCCAGACCATCGTTCTTCGCCTGCCAAGCCATTACAAAAGGGGAAAGACCATATGTAAATCAGGCTTGGTCCCACCCCCAAAGCGGTAGTCCAGCCCGAACTGCTAGGTCAGATCCCTTCTGCACGAGACCACAAGCATCCCCAGACATGTTTCAGCCTTGTTGGGCGTCATCAGTGAAGAGTAGCTTGGATCTCTAGGCCCAGCAGGCACAGGACCCACGTCTGGGCATAACCGTCCCACTCGGGGTGACAATAGCAAAACAAAAGAGGTGATGGCTGGAAGGTTTAGAATGAATCTTAACCTCTGGAATCGCTCTGGGCAACCCTCCAGACCATCGTTCTTAAGGTTTAACCATCTTTCTTACCAAAAGTACTTTCTGACTTCCATTTGTCACAAAAAATCATTTTTCCAACATTCTATCCTCCTCCTCATTTGGGTAAAGAAGAGGAGAGACTGCATAGACATCACCCCAAAAGAGTCCTCAGTTTTTACATTTCATGAATGCAAAATTACGTCAAGATAACCAACTCTTTGTGGGTTATACAGGTCGTAAATTGGGGTTGGCGGTGACAAAACAAACTATATCCCGCTGGATCATTCTAGCTATATTGGAATGCTACAGATTAGCAGGAAAAGACCCACCGGATGGGCTACGGGCCCATTCCACTAGGGGAATGGCTACTTCTGCGGTTTTGAAGAGGGGATTCCCTGCAAAAGATATTTGCTCAGCTGCAACATGGGCATCAATGCATACCTTCATCAAGCATTACTGCTTAGATGCCTCCTCCTCCAATGAGGGTTTATTTGCCAGGGCGGTACTTCATTCCGTCCATGAGAACAATAACTAGTACTCCCACTTCCAAATTGACCACTGCTATGGGAGTCTATCACAAGATGAGGAATACGTGGGAGGACACAATCCATTCGAAGAACAAGTTACTTACCAACTGTAACGTTCTTTTGACTGGATGTTCCTCCCACGTATTCCTCATCGACCCTCCCAGCCTACCCCGCAGTACAGTTTACATTTCTTACACTTTCCTCTCATGAAAGGCCTATCAATCACAGGACACGCCTGGGTGTTCCATAAATATTTCCTCGAAAAAACAGATCTGAAGCCAACGGGCGCGGCTCGAGCTATTTATACCAACAGTGACGTCAACACGGTACGGAGTCCGTCGAGGGACAATCAACGCCACGACCTCGAGCACAGCGCCCTCTGCCGACATTTTTTTCCAAAGCAGCGAAGCTGGCGATAACGAATATCACAAGATGAGGAATACGTGGGAGGAACATCCAGTCGAAAGAACGTTACAGTTGGTAAGTAACTTGTTCATCTCGATGTGAACCATATTGTCTCATCCTATATCGATTTTGAAAATATATCGATGTATCTCCAAAACTTGATATTTTGCTCAGTCCTAGTTTAGATGCCAGCAAATCATTGATGGCAACCTCAACATGTGGACTTTTGACCTCTATGCTCATTCTCGGTAAAGGGGCCTTCCACACTTTTGTGAAGTCCCTTTTCATGTAGGTTTCTTTTCTCGCCAACATTTCTAGGGTGCTGATGAATAGACTACAGTCCTAAATATTGCTATAAGCTTGATTTCTTCAGTGCTGTTGCCATATAGATGTGTTTTGATTAGATTCTTCTGGCGTGGTTAGAAGCATAGAAATATGGTGGGGCCTTGTTGACACTTTTTGAAGAATTACTGTTTACTACATTGTTCTAGGTAGACACTTACCACAACACAACCAAATCTGAGTGATTTCTAAACCATAAAACTAGAGAGATTATTCTGACTGATTAAGCGTGGTATGAGGCACAATTTTCCTTATGAAACCTTATTTATACATAAATGTATGTACAAATGAGTTTTGCCTTTTTTTACGCAATGTCATTGCTCTTGGCTTTTTGATGTTGTTAGGGAGAATTCTCATTTATGGCTAATTTCCCTTACCCTAGTGAGTCCCTCAGCAGCTTTGCTTAATTTCTGGGGTTTATTTTTTCCAGCTGGTAAGAGTGTGAACCTTTTTTCCCACTCTTACATGTGTTTTGCCATTTGTATTTCTTCTTTTTGTGTGATCTTGGGCTCTGAAGCCACACCACTCCATGAGCCCAACTTCTTGTGTGTGTTACACAGCACCTTCAGTGCAGTGACACGGGGTTGTCTCTGAGACTTCCCACTGACTCCATTTATTCTGGGGCTGACTACTGTTCCCCAGAAACAGGTAAAGTTGCCATTTACTTTATGTAGTCATTTAACCTACAGACCCAGTACACCCCATCTTACATGGAGTATTGGAAAGGGTTAACTCCGATCCCTTTTTTGTCTGTACCTCCTGGAGCCTTGTTTCGCTCCCTTAACACTAAGACTTGGCTGGTGGCAGTGGTATCTACCCTAACTTTTCTACCACGATTATAGTATATAAACGTGGTACTGTTTTAGGCTATCATGTTAGCCTCAACATAAACCCGCTTGACCAAATACATTTTATTTTGGCTCCGGTCGGGTTTAGTCGCCATTTCTTTGTGTTAGCATCCTTCTTGTGTTTTACTTTGCGCAGCAAACCAGGTTTGCCTTCTTTGTTCGCAGTCCTTTGGTGGGCTTCTGCGAAGAAGCCCTCCTTTGGTGTCTGGGTGGGCTGAATGTGAATGTGTGGGAGGGGTTTAGTAACCCCCTGCACAGGGTTTCCTTGGAGACCCAAGTCGCACATTGTGTCCATTGGCTGAGGTGGTTGTCCGGGCTGGACAACCCCCCTGCTGTGTGACTGACAGCCAGGCTTTGTGAATGGGGGTTTTGGCATAATAGGCAGGACTCTTGGGCCGGAAGTCAGAGTCGCCACTGGAACTACAAGAACCGAAGAGAAGTAGAGAAGCAGACGGCTGATGCAACTCCCGAGTCCCGGTGAAGCCCTGCTGCAGTCCTGAGCTATCTACCCTTCAACAACAGAGAAGATCCAGTCCGGAGTCTTCTTCCCTTGAGCCTGGTGGGATCAACCAGCTCACCTTTCTACAGCCAGAGAAACCTCTCCTGGGTCGAAATCGCTGCACAAAGCTGTAGTGGTCCGGATAGCCATCAGAAGTGCCTCTCCTGTTTTAAACTAGCACACCTTTTATTCACTGTTGCTTTGCTGCTGCTGGCCTCATCCCTGGGTAGTGCAGATCGCTCCAGACGTCCTCCTTCTTGTCCCCACGACTGAAGCTTCAGGAACCGTGAGTCTGCAGGTACTACCAGGAACAACTGCCGTGGCACCAGCTTCCTTCATCTGAATAAGGTACTGTGTCCCTTTGGTCGTTCTCTCCGTCCGACCTTGAGGAATCGGGGTGATCCCTGTTCCTTACCAAAGGCTTGTCCTTTCTTCCTTCCCTCTTATAACTTTTGCCTCCCTTTGACAATATCCAAGTACTCTTGGCAACGTTAATCTCAAACTATTCTAATCATGTGATCCTAGACAACAGAACCTTGCTCCCTCTGACTCTGGCGCAGGCCTATTGACTTTATCTGTCTCTTAGAACACGTCCCCTGATTCGCGTGCCTTGACAAACGTATTGCCTATGATTTTTATCCCCTATTCTTTGGTTTTTATTCAATGTGCTAAATGTATTTTGACTACGGTTACAATTCTTCCTGCGGGTACGCTTTTCTTTCATAAGACCGAACTGTCATTACTGTCAAAAAGTGAGTGCTGCTTAACCCCCGGTAACGTCTTTTGTTTCATAACACCGGTCTGTCAAATCCTAATGTACTTACCTTGAATTAACCTGAACCAAAGGAATTGGTTGTGAGTAGTATATTTAGAGTGTGGTTTTGTTTAATGGAAGTGAAGTGTTTTATGAACAGATGGTTTAAAAATAAATGTACTTATATTTTTTAACCTGAAACCTTGAGTCAGTGTTTGTTTGAGTCACAGCGATTGTAGTCCTTTGTGTAATCCCTACTACTGCTCATTTGCTCTTGAGATAAGTCTCGCTGCTCCGCTACTGCTACCACTATAACTGTGTAGTCAGGCTTGTACCAAAGGTGAAATTGTACTACCACTTGTAGACTTAATTATCTGTAGCGTTCCCTAAGGGTACTGCAGAGGATTCTGCCTAACAGATGTGTAGATGGTGCTCTAGCTGGTCACGTGGTCATTCCTATTGAGTTTCCCCTTTTATTGAACTTCTTGTTGTAGTTACACATCCTATCTATATTAAGCACGTTTTTGAATGTATGTAAAATTGCATTTTTTTATTTGTACATTTGTCCATGATTACGTTTTTCCGTTGAGTATGTTTTATTTTTGTCCAAGGAAACCTCTTTTGAGTATTTACATTCCACAGTTCCTTGACTATTAATAGATTGTTTGCCCTGTCCTTTACTATGTTCCGACCCCTAATCACCTGCCAAACAGCATGGAAATCCTGCGTTCAAAGCAAGTAACAGATCATTCTTGATAATGGGTACATCAATCCAATGCAGTCATCAGATTCCCTGGTGATAACCTCCTCCCATGTGGCATGGGGATGGAAGCAGATACCTGAGCCTGACCCTGGGGGTGGCTATATGAGGGAGGATCACATGGCAGGATACAGCAACCGTGGAGATGTCATGGCTTCATTGGATGAGGTGCGGTATCCCCCAATGTCCCATGAGGAAGACCCCCCAGTTACTAAATACCCTCATGGCCCATTGCCATTTATCTGTTCCTCCCCTTTAGAGATGTATCAAACTATCAATGAACCTAAATTCCCACAACCACTGAAGCACTGAGGCGAGGAGGGTGACAGAATTGATGCAGAGCAGCAGGAGCATCATGCCTAAGGAACGTGCTAGTTATTGTATGAAATACCTGGGTCTGGTTAAATAACAGTAACATTTAATGCCAGGAGGTGGACTCTCTACGCAAGAAAGCAACCATACTGGCAAGTCAAGCTAATGCAGTAAAAAAGAAATGTGGATGATTTTCACTGGTCCCGGTCTAGGATTTTTACAGATCCAAAGCTGTTCCTACCCTAACGTATGGCACAGAGGCGATCTAAAAATTCCTGAAACATCTGGCCCTTGTTAGAAGGCCTCTTTTGGAAAAAAGTGTTGAGCCTTCAAACGCCCACCCCAATCCAGATCCTTCGGAAAGAACTTGGACTATTATCGCTAAAGGCAACAGTGGAATGGAACACGCTAGCCCTATTTAGAAAATGTCTTACGCGTTCCAATATAACACTCTTTGAGATTATTTACAAGGAAATCATGGAACGGGTTAACCAAGCATTGAGGTTTGGGTCGATTACAACAGAGGAAAGTTAAGAGAGATCGAATGCATTGAAGAAGAATTGAAAGTGAATCCTGACAGGGTAAAGACCAATTTACGGGAGTTCGATTGGATTGGTACCCTGGCTCAAGCCTCCACTTACAAATGATTCTAACATTTGGCGCCGGTGGCAAGGAAACTGAGTGTACTGAGTACTTGTCGATGTTCCCGTGTAGACACTACAGAGACCAATTCTTTTGAAATAGACTGAACTTGGTATATACGAACGAAGTCATAGCATCTTACCCCTCAACACCCAGAAATTTAACCAATGCCGCTTTTGTGCAGAAACTGGCTGTGTAGAAACCCTAAAGCATCTTTTTCTCTTCTGTAGAGGGCTGACCACAGAGAGAATGTAACATTCTGGACAATTGCTGAAGGACTTTCAATTATTAAATGTGGAGGCTTGGTGGGCTTTCCTTCTGAGTGGGGACAGGGTTACATTGGTAATAGCTACAGTGGTTTTCATGTCCAGGATCCTCCCACAGACAAACAGTGAGGGGACAGGTGTTTTACAGGGTGATGTCCTTGGGCTGTGAATGTCTTAACCTGCTCCCCTAATAAAACAACTGGGATTATCTCTTGAGTAAGAAACTAGGCCTGGAAATTAATCAACTGATTAGACGATCAACCTGGATCAGGTTCCTTTTTTTATTTTTAAAGTCTATCACAAAAGTTGTAAGCAATTAATGCAAATACATTTAAAAAAAAAGATATTCAGAGGAAGAGTGCCTTGCCTACTTGAAGGTGTTGAAGTACTTTAAAGTGAATCTTGTCAAATCTTGTCATGAATCACAAATTACTGAAGCTGTTGTCGTAGAAGTCCAAAGCACTGAAACTGTGGTGGTATATCTAGTTGTCAGTAGATGCAACATTTCACTATACTCAAATAAGTAGAGTACTATGAGGCAAAGGAGAATGTTCCATGGTAGACTGGAGTAGAAGTGAAGCTGTTGGAGCAGAAGCACTGTGAAGTCATCCTGACAAATATACCTATTGTGAATCCTAATACTGTAACTAATGGCATTCTAACTGTTAACCAAGAACTGTGTTTATCTAACAATGGTAGAAGTTGTATTTCTGTGAACTGTGGTAAATCTTACTGGATTACTAGAAGTGGTGACAAAGCATGGTGGCTGGGATTACCATTGGTTCTGTTCTGACGAAGTGGAAAGTCCATATTTCAGTAAGGAGAAAAGATTTACTATTGTTGGAACTTTGGTTAACAAAACCTTACTTTGACATTTGACAGAACTGATTTGAGACTGTCTAACTTACAAGGATTTCCTGATCTCTTTCTGTGGTTGAATATTGGAACAGAATTTACTTTGAATCCTGGGGAAGGGAATCCACCCAGGTTATTGAAAGGTTCTCCAGAAATTGTGAATGTTGTTTATGCTGTTTAAATTTCCATATATTTCCTTTGTGTATTCGTTGTTTAATGTGAGGGCCAGACATGCTATGTTAGAGTGTTTCCCATTAGCTTTGGTTAGGCAGGGAAATCCTCATCAAAGTAGGGATAGTGTGGCATTTTTACTTCATTTTTACTTTAATAAAAATGGCACATTTCTGAACAATCATCAAACAGTTGTCCGCCTCGCATTACTGACCCCTCACAGGACCACAATATGCCAACACGTTGGCCATGCACTCCATGTGCCAACAGGCATACTTGCAGAGAGAGATCTGGTCCAGAGCTCCACCTGATGGACCCATTGGGGATGTTCATACCAGCTGCTTTGGATAGATCACAATCCCGTCACACCCCACAGTGATTGTCCCTGGCAGAGTGCAACTCAGCGGGGAGCAACGACCAAGTCTAGTGTTGGAAGCAACAGAGCGTGGGGAGCTACCAGGGGGTTTACTGGTACAGCGGACCCTGGTGACAACAGACCTGAAGTCCATCAAGGTACCGGTTAGTAATGTGACGATCCACTTACTGGGATCCACCTGACCGCTTCTGTAGCCCCCATGAGTGTTGCCACTGGCCCATCCGAGACAGCATTGGACCCGAAGACCTTGGACTTTGGAGTCTCCCCGAGGCATTCTTCACCAGCTGCTGGGGCATCGGCAAGGCCCACGGAGTAGAACACCAGATCCGAGTGGCTGATGACACTCTCTTCAGGGAGTGGTTGCAATGCCTGGCCCCAGGATAGGTGGAGCATATACGCCATCATCTGGATAATCTTCTGCAGGCAGAGATTATTCAGGCACCCAGGAGACCCAACGTTTCACCCCTCGTTGTTGCCCAGAAGAAGAACGGGGATGTTCAGATTTGCATTAATTACCATTGACTTAACACCTGCACTATTCCAGACCAGTATACCACGCCCCAGGTGGAAAAGGCATTGGACTGCTTTACTAGGAGTACGTGGTTTTTCGGTCCTGGACTTTGACTGCAAGAAGTCAGCTTTCATCTGTCCATTAGGATTTTACAAGTTCGTCAGAATGACTCTGGGGATCTCCAGAGCGCCAGTGACTTTGTAGCGTCTCATGGAAAAGACTGTCTGCGATATGAACTTCCTGGAGGTAACTGTGTACCTGGATGACATCATTGTGTTCACAAGGATCCTTGAAGAGCAAAACAGGAGGCTCATGAAGGTGTTGGATCACCTACGGGAGAAAAGGCTCAAAGTCAATGTGGACAAGTGTCAGTTGTGCCATATGAGCGTCAAGTACATTGGACACATCGTCTCCGAGGACGGCATAGCTGTGGATCCGGCAAAGATGAATGCGCTTCTCACCTGCCCAAGACCTCAGACCCTCAAGGAGTTACAGAGTTTCATGGAATTCTGTAACTACTACAGGAGGTTTATCACAGGATATTTCAACAAAAAGAGAGATAGAGGGCTATGTGGCACCAGCATTGGCCGACCACTTCTGGACCTCACCAAAGGATATCCCCTACACAGAAAATCCGGAGGAATACCGTCAGCTCGGCGGACCATTTATGGGAGCCCTTTGGTGTGGACTGACCGATGCCAGCAGGCCTTCGAGGAGCTCATGCAGACCCTCACGACAGCACCAGTCCTAGCCTATGTGGATATGCAGTTGCCTTACATCCTGCATGTTGGCACGAGTCTAGAGGGATTGGGATCTCTTATCTACCAAGACACCAACGGTGAGATGAGGCTAGTCACTGAGGCCTGAACGCGGCAGAGAAGAACTACTCAGTCTACAAGTGGGGATTTTTGGCACTAAAGTGGCCATTACAAAGAAGTTCCAGAATTACCTCTCCAGCGCCACCTACACGGTGAGGACAGACAATAACCCCCTTACGTATCTGTTGAAGTCGGCGAAGCTGGATGCTACCTGACACCAATGGCAGACCTGGGTGCACTAACATCGATGCAGACGCCCTCTTTCGGAGGCCTCATGCTCAGTCGGATGATACAGCTGGATCCAACTAGTGGAAGGAGCTGTCTTCAGCAGGCATCTGCCAAGCTGCAAGTCAGCAGGAGGCACACTGTCATGGCCACAGGCCCCAGAAAACAAAAACCACACCATCTAGTGATGGGGGCAATGGGTTACTTGACTCACTTATGTCCCTTTCGGACCGATAAACACAGGGGCCCTGGCTGGACTCAGTCCTGGCACCTTTGGCGCCTGGCTCATATAGAGATATCAGCAGGAACACTTTATTTCAGTGCAGGAGTGCTTTTACTTTATTACAGTGCAGGAGTGCTTTATTTTACAAGAATTTTCCAGGAGCTGAAAGCCTTTAATCCAGAGAACATCATCATGTGCTGACTCATCGGGTGTGGCAGGCAGGCTGATCTTGGTGGGCGCGGCTTCAGAAGCTCAGCTATATAAGCTGCCCCATCCTTAAGGCTGGTGCTTCACGTTACTGTGCACCCGCGTGCAATGTGATGCTCACCGCCACTTGGACCAGTTTACTTACCTTTGAAACCAGGCGTTCTCATGCATACTCACCTCCAGGAAACAGATGCTTCATCTGCAGACTTATTTCCTGACATCCAGTGATCTTGATCCCGACGCCCCAGCACTGCGCTCCGCATCCACGAACCTGTACCCTGTGAAGAAGAAGAAAGAAAAGGTTAGAACATCCGTCCTAGGGCCGCGTCGCATTTGAACCCTGTGTGCCCCCTAAACAATTTACCAGCTACTGTACCACTGCAGCTTCGTTCCTTGTTCCCTCCAGCTGCCGCCTCAAGCTCCGCAGCTTCTGCCGGGCCGGCAACATCACCTGCTAGGGAAGAAAGCAAAAGAGCAAACATCAAAAGCGAAACGGACAGCAATACAAGACAACAAACTTTACAATACAACAAAAACAGACGAGGAAAGACAAAGGCAAACAGGAACACTTACCTGAAGTATAGTGGCTTAGTCGCCGCAGGACTGGACTACCACGTGCAAGGGAACAGTGAAGGAACTCGGTGCAGATCATACAAGCACCCCTGCCAGAAGCAGCAGGATGGAGTGCTCGCCAAAACTTATCAACAGGTGAGCTTTCCAGGGACAGCGCATCCCACGGGTACCACGGTTTGGGAGAAGGGGTCTGGAAGGTGATCAGGCACACAAGCTGGCATACTCACGCCCCTTATTCTCCACGCAGGAGCAGTTCCAAGCAGCATCACCTATTATCTCCAGTCACCACATAAGCGCAGAGGGCGAAGTCGGACCCGATGGACCTCACCCCCGGGAGGGCTGCAACCATGCCCCAACGCCTCTGCAGAGACCAGGTGAGTGTAACACACACAGAGCCAGGGGCGTGGATTGCCTGAGATCCTCAGCTGAAGCAGTACCCGCCTTCTACTGCAACATCACCAGTCTGGGGGTATCTGAGCTACTGCATCTTACCCAAGATGAAAATCTGCACGTTCCAGCGACCGGATCATGGCATCGGTCCATTCATTAAAGCCAAGACCACAAGAGCAGATGTGTCCAGAGACTTCTCTCATGACCGACCCGAGCAAGCTGAAATGCTGAAAGAGTGGAAGACCTCCATCCAGAAGGGTGGAATCCTGTACAAGACAAGGAAATACTGGAGACCGGCTTTTACATCGCCTAGTGTTGCCACAGAGATTATGTCAAGCTGTACTGTATGCACTCCACGACCAGCACGGACATCTTAGCAGCTCCCCTGACAAGCAGAGAAGTGCCTGTGATCACTGATGTCCCTCAGGCAGTCCCCAGTTACCTCTGCCAGCCCTGGGCACTCTAAATACTGGCGCTTCCCACAACAGTGGGAATGCTCAACATTACAGCCCTCACGGGCTGGTTAAAATTGGAAAGAGGTCTCCCCGGACAAGTTGCCCAGGACTCCGTGGGCCACACCTGGCAGACGTGGCCCAGGTGGAGGAGACGTGTGTGGGGCTTCCCACTCTGCATCTGATTGCTGGGCTGCACTTTGCAATCACAGTCCAGCCCAAGTATAGACTTTGGGGCCCCCACATACTGCTACCGTTGGCTGCTACCTACTGTCTCCCTGTAAATCAGATCTGCTTGTCAGAACCATCTCAAGAGAGCTTCAAGACAAGGAAGAACATCAAGAAAGAGCAGCAGCAAGGACCTTGAAACAGCACTGGGCAGGCTGTCTCCGAAGTAAGGTGTTTTTTATACAGTGTTTTGTACCGTGCGCTGTATGGACTTTCTATACATTTTTTAAAGACTTACTTTTAAATTTTTAAGGTTTAAAAGGGCTCTTTTTATATGTTTTAAGGCTAAGATGTGCAGCTGCTTAGGTTAAGTGATTTGTATATTGTGTCTCATGAGTTTCCCCATTTCAATAAAAACTCTCAAAAAACCCTACTGGTGTACTGGAAAAGTAAATAGGAGCATACAACAACTAAAAGAACTGTACACCAGAATTCCTATGTCCGCCTTTCCTTTTGTGTGCCTGTTACTTTAACCTAGTGTCTTTTTTTAAGGTCCTCCCATCAATTTGGAAGTGTGTGACATCCCCTAGAGCACAACCTGAACTACCTATTGCTAGGCAGAAAGCCCAAATGCACTCCTACCGAATCTATATTCGGAAGTTAAATGTTGACTCTTAATTGATCAATTGATAATCACATATAGAATTGAGTCTTGACTTTAACAAATTGCAAAATAGAAAATAAATAACATCGATAAAAGGTCAACCGAGCATGTAAGATCACTTTTGTAATCAAAATGGCTGAGCTGGTACTTTTTAATACTTTTTGATAGATCTCTCCAGGTCTATTTTTATAAACAAAAGAACAATGTGCAAAAGAATTATTCACAGACAATGGTGAAGCATCCAGGAATTCTTATTCCAATTAACAAACAATGTATATCCTAGTTCATGAAGGTACATAAATGCAACAAAAACAGTAAGCAAGTAGCCCTAAGCCTGGGTGCAGCTATGGCACCGTGCTATGCCAATGCATTCATGTACTATCTTGAATACGAACATGTTCTTACATCACCAAGATGGAAGAGACACTTATCACTGTATGTGAGATACATTGATGACATCTTTGGGATATGGACTGGCCCTCAAGACGAATTGGTCAATTTCTTTGATATGATGAATCGGATGAATCCACGCATTAGGTTCACCACGGAGATGAGTACAACATCCATACATTTCTTGGATGTGGAAATTTACGTGGCTGGAGCTAAACTGGAGACCAGGATTTACACCAAACCAACCGACAGGAATAGTCTATTACTCGCCACAAGTTTTCATCCTAAACGAACCATTGACAGTGTGCCACTGAGTCAATTTCTACGTTATAGGAGGAACATCTCAGAATCAACTGAATATGAACGTCAGGTGACTACACTGGAAAATAAATTTACAGCAAGAGGATACGACCCTACATTGATCTCAGACATATCAGGAAAGGTCCGTGAGATAAACAGGGACTCTCTACTAGTACCGAAACCAACAAAACCTCGAGAAACACTGGTATATGTTACCACCTACTCGGTCCAGAGCACAAGAATTAAGAAAGTCATCAAAAAAAACTGGCCCATGCTACAATTGGACCTACAATTACAACATCTTTTCCCTGACCCTCCAACCTTTGCCTATAGAAATAGCAAATCCATACGAAAGACCCTAGTGAAAGCTGAGATCCCAATTGGGGTTCCGTCTACCCAAAACAAAGGCACTATTCCATGCTACAATTGTCAACACTGTGGCAACATCATAAAGGGCAATTACATTACACACCCCCATTCAGGCAAACATTTACAATTAAAACACTCCTGCACCTGTGATGCTCAAAATGTGATATATGCACTGAAATGTCCATGTGGACTCTTTTATGTAGGAATGACTACTCGGAAAGCGAAAACAAGATGGACTGAGCATAAGTCTAATATTCGCAACAAGAATCCCAAATCACCTGTTTCATTGCATTTCACAGAGGCACGCCACACTCTGGCGCAGTTAAAATGTGTTATTTTAGAACAAGTGACATCAGGCAGCAGGGGGGGAGATATACAACGGAAATTAGCGCAACGTGAAATCCTATGGATTGATCTTCTAGACTCATTGCACCCTCGGGGGATGAATGTTGAATTTGATTTAATGTGTTTTGTATAAATTAGCCTGAATTGCTATAATGTCCACCCAGCTGCAAGGATAACTGGCATACGATTGTTTCATGTGCTACAATGCTTCACCCCGAAAAGATGGTTGTCCCCAAGTCATTGTAACTCCGACCTCATTTGTCTATTTTCATTACTCTTTATTAGGTTTTTGTCTTTTAATATCTAGAGCTTGTGCTCTTACACTTTGCATGTATGATAATATATATTCCCCTCTATGTCCACTCGACTTGTCACCATGGGCTTGTCGATACATTTACTCTATGACTTTGTCACTTGTTGATTAGTAGATCAGGAATGGTGTCTTTCTTTTGAGAGGGTTAAACATATAGCTATATTGACTTGACCCGCCAGTTCAATACCTCCTTTTAGTACAGAGATACGTACACCTGAGATACCCCCCCATGCAATTGTCATTTATATTGATGCGAGATGGGGGCACCCCGCGAATCCTTCTGGTTTCGCTGTTGTGCCCCCACTCGCATCTGGCAATAAGCAATGTCTGCTTGAGTGCTTGAGTGCTTTCCTTTACATATGTAACATAGAGACCCCGCTATATGGGTTACATTGATTTTAAGGAGCTCTTACCTATTCTTCTATTGAGCCCTTCTCTCCGCGAGTAGCGCGGTTTGTTCTGAAAAGTTTGGTTACTCATGCACATAGGCCGTCCCTATAACAACGGTGACATTTCCTGATGCCCATACCAATATGGCTGACTCCCCGGCTGGACCAGCGCACATGCGCGTGGTTACCGGGACAATAACAAATGCCTACCGCAGTTGAGCGGCTGCGCTTACAGCGGTCGGCTCACTCGGTGTTCTTCTGCAGCCTTGGTAAGTCTTTAGACTCATTTTGGACGGCGCACCGGCGTCTGTATTTTATTTGGCTTCTCACTCGCATCTCGGAGTAAGTAATGTCTGCTTGAGTACTTTCCTTTACATATGCATCATAGAGACCCCGCTGCATGAGTTACATTGACTTTAAGGAGCTCTTATCTATTCCTCTATTGAGCTTTTCTCTCCGCGAGTAGCGCGGTTTTTCTTATATTTTTCTTTCTTTTTTTTTTTTTTTTAAACTTTATTTAACAATCGTGGTGGTACACTTACTACACAACATAACATACCATAGCATTTCACATTCCGTTTCTCCAATATCGGAACTTGGTTACAGTGGAACGATTTTACACACTTGGCACAGTAACAGTTCCCCCGGGGCTGTTTCCAGCCGACCCCAATTCACACAAGTATACCCTGAATGGGCCCCATATGTCCTTGGGTTTGCATGTACCTGGCAAGGACATTATGTAATGTTCTTCACATTCGTTGACATAGGCCAGCTCTTTAAGGAAGTGGTTTGCACTCGGGGCGTTCGTGCTTTTCCATTGTTGCAATATACATTTTTTGGCCACTGCGCACGCAACGTTGAATAATCGCCGGGCCACTACTGAGATCTTACCAATGTCACCAAATATATATTTCTGAGGAGCTAGGTCCGCTGGAATCTGTGTAATATCTTCTAGGATGGATGCCACTTCACCCCAGAACTTGTATATGAGTGGGCACCTCCAATACATGTGGAATGAGTCGGCCTGTTCGTCTCCACATTTCAGGCACCTGCTCGGTCCATCTCGTATAAATTTCGCTACCTTCTGAGGGGTATAATGTAACTTATTTAACACCTTAAATTGGATTTGGCGGAGACCCGCGTTGATGGAGACTCCTTTTGTCAGAGCACAATATTTCTCCCATTTCTCGTTCGGGATCGTGATCCCCAGGTCAGATTCCCATGTCAGTCTGATCCTGTTTGTTGTGGGTGTGTTTGCCTGCATAACTGCATATAGCCCCGAGACACTAACTCCCCCTTGGGCAGTCAACACATCCAGGCATGGATGGGTAGGTGGTTCCTCCGGGAACAGAGGCCATCTAGCTTTAAAAGATAGTCGCATGCGATGGTATTGCAATATTTTCAGCGGATCTCTTCCCATCCCTACTTTAAATTCCTCTAAAGTTATGAACTTGCCATTAGGGTATATGTCCCGGAGTTTAAACTCACCATCTGGGTCCCAGTTTGTGCGGATACCCGGATCGTAGGACGGTGCTATACCGGGAAAGTTCCAGAAGGGTGCTTCCGGGCAGTAAGGGGCTACTATTCCAAGCCTGCCGAAGAGTCTAGACCACGCGTGTACTGTAACGCTAACCGGGTGGAATGGGCAGTCATCCTTATGTTTTTTATTAAAGATTATGGACCTTATATCGGTAGGGAGAGCGGCGTGCTTTTCGATAACAACATGTGGGGAGGTGTCCAAGTCGTCGTACCAGTATTTGATAAATTGGGCCTGTGCTACAAGGTAATATAATTCGAAATCCGGGGCAGCTATTCCCCCCTTGTCATAAGGTTCCACCATCTTTTCCCATTTCATCCTGGCCGTGTTCCCTCCCCAGACAAATTCCACCGCCAGTGATCGGAGGGTTGCAAAAAACTGTGCCCCCGGCCACAGCGGAATGTTGGTGAATATGTATAGCAATTTCGGGAGTATTACCATTTTTAGTATGGCCACTCGACCAACGAGAGAAATGGGAAGCCGTGTCCACAACTTAAGTTTAGCAGATATGTTGTCTAATAGCTGATCATGGTTGTCAGCATAAAGAGAGGCTGCTCCAGTGGACACCACTATTCCCAGATATCTCAGCTTGGCGGGGGACCATTGCAAACCATATGTGTTGGTTGGGCATCTCGTGGCGGGGGTTAAGGGGAATATCTCGGATTTAGACCTGTTGGTTCTGTAGCCCGAGTACTCGGCAAACTCATGTATTGTCTCTATCGCAGGGCCTAAATGTACATCTGGTTCTCTAATATATAACAGTGTGTCGTCTGCATATAAGGATATGGATTGAGTCAGACCTGCCATTTTTATGCCCCTCTGCCCCTGATGCTCCCTGATTGCTGCTGCAACCGGTTCCATCGTGAGGGCGAACAATATAGGGGAAAATGGACATCCCTGTCGCGTGCCCCTGCCCAGCTTAAACCAGTCAGACAGCACGCGGTTGGTTAGCACTCTGGCGCCCGGGTCCGAGTATAACAGCCCAACACATCTTAGAAAGTAGGGACCTATACCAAATTTATTTAGCACCCTGAACAGGTAAAGCCATGACACCGTGTCAAACGCCTTTTCAGCGTCTAGTGAGACTGCCACTGCCTGGGCCTCCGGTTTTATCTGGGCCATTATACCGAACAGCCTCCTAAGGTTGAGGGCCGTCGATCTGGTAGGGATGAAGCCGCACTGATCAGGGTGTATCAACGTGGGCATGTGTGGGAGAAGTCTAGTGGCCAGGATTTTAGCAAAAATTTTTGCATCACAATTAAGTAAAGAAAGGGGGCGGTAAGAGGACATCTCACTGGATGGTCGCCTGGGTTTCAGCAATACTGTGATTATGGCTTCTCTCATTGATGGCGGGAGAGTACCCACCTCCACAGCCTCCTCCCACACCGACAGCAACACCGGGGTTAGTTCCTCACTAAGCTCCTTGTAGAATTCTGCACCAAGCCCGTCCGAGCCCGGCGCCTTCCCGTTGGCCAAAGATTTTATCGCATCGGCGATTTCCTCAGTGGTCAAGGGTTGGTCCATTGCCAGCTTGTATTCGGAGGGTAGCGACGGGAGGGTGATGCCACGGAGGTATGCCTCCACCTCCTCGGGCGTTTTCGAGTCATGATTAGAGTATAGATTAGAGTAGAACCGGGTGAATTCCCTATTTATCCCCTCCTCACTGGTGACCACTGAACCGTCCTCCAACAGTATGCTGGAAATCGGTGTGTGTTGCCTCTCAGCTTTCAACAAGTTGGCTAGAGTGCGTCCCGCTCTGTTGCCCTCACCATATCTGCGTGCTCTGCTGGGGGTTGACATGTACAATAATTCTCTGTTAGCCAGTTTGTTGAATTCTAGCAGATTACGATTGATGTCCGAAAGGGTTTCTCTATCGTGTTTTTTAGTGTATCTAGCCTCCAGGTTCGTCAGGCGTTTCTCCACTTCCTCGAGCTCTATCCGAACCGCCTTCAACATACCCGAGGACTTAGAAAGCAGTATACCTCTCACCCAAGCCTTAAAGGCCTCCCATAGAGTGTGGCAGCTATTCACTGAACCCCTGTTGGTGTCGAGGAAATGCCCCACCTCTATATGTAAAGACTCCACTACCTCTGGGTCGCTGAGGATATTTGGTGGCATCCTCCATCTTCTGGCGGGGGGTGTTATGTTTTCTAGCGTGATTGTCATCATAACAGGGGAGTGGTCTGAAAAAGTACGGGGAAGTATTTCGCAGCTGTCTAACTGGTGTATGAGGCTTAGAGAAACCAGCCAATAATCTATCCTGGACTCTGAATCATGTACCGACGAATAAAATGTGTATTGTCTCCTACATGGATGCAGTGTTCTCCAGGAGTCAACCAGTGCCATTTGTGACAAGATCTGCGACAGCATCTCTGCCGCTCTGGAGGGTGTCCGGCGTTTTGTGCTGGAGCGATCCAGCGTGGTGTCAAGGATGGTGTTGAAGTCTCCCCCCCACAAAATGTGTTCATTACCCGTGTATCCTATTTCAAGTGCCACAGTTACATAGAAGTCGGGATCGTCCAGATTTGGCCCATACGTGTTCACCAGCACCACCTCCCTTCCCGCTATACTCCCCCATACTATGACAAAACGACCCAACATGTCCACTTTACTTTTCCCACATCGAAACCCAACCGAGGGATGTATGAGGGTTAGGACCCCTCTCGCCTGTGTGGAGTATTCCGTATAGTATCGGTTATGACCCCAGTTCTTCAAGAAGGCCGTGTTAACTTTGCGAAGTGCATGAGTTTCTTGCAGCATGATCACTTGTGGGCAGTGTCTAGTAATATAGGCTCCCAACTTTCTTGATTTAGCTAGATTGTTCAGGCCCCTAACGTTCCAAGTAAGTAGTCTCAACTTCAATCTCTTATCTTTTACTCCGTTACATGCCATCTCTGTGTGTTAGACTCATCATATTCATTCCGATCGTCCCAGAACGGATGTCCTGTGTAGCGTTGTGTCCACCACTTTTAACTTGAAACACCCTCCCAACTGAGCTCCCCCAACTCCCCAAGCTCCTTACATGAGTCCCGTATATCCCAACATAAATGGTTTTATCCCACCCTGTTGGATCCCTCCCCACATCATCCACCCCAACTTGACGATGTTGCCCAATAACATTCGGGACTTCCCCGATGGGCATACCCCTGAAATAACCTTGGAACTTTCCTGAGGGTAGCTGCCGTCGCTGTCCGACCACCCTGTCGGGGGCTCACGGCCCGGTCCTACCTTAAGTTTATGTCCAGGCCATTCTTTGTGTTGAGACATGTTTCCCGGCGGCATAGTACGACAGTGCAGGCCTTTCAGTCTGCCGCTTCCAGTCCCTCTGCCCCTGGCTGGTTTCCGGCGTTTTTATCGTGTGTTCTGTCCCTGGGAGGGAGAGGGATAGAGGCCTCCACGTATGCCATGGCTTCTTTGGGGTTTTCGAAGAAATGGGCCCTACCTCCATGTTGAATTCTGATCTTCGCGGGAAAAATCAGGGCATAGGGCACATTCCGCATCCGGAGTTGTCTTTTTACCGGCTCATAGGATCTGCGTTGAGCCTGCACTCCAGCGGAGAAGTCAGGGTAAATGTGGATCCTGTCATGCTCGAAGTGTAACGTGCCTTTCTCCCTGGAGAGCCGGAGGATTGCGTCTCTGTCTCGATAGTTGAGGATGCGTGCTATAATGGTACGCGGTGGTGCTCCGGGCTTCGGCGGTGGCGCCAGGATGCGGTGGGCCCTTTCGACCAGAAAATGTTCCGAGAGAGAGTCAGAACCAAGGATAGTTTTCAAAAGGTGTTCCACCTGCCGCTCCATGTCCCCTTTGCCGAAGGTCTCCGCTACTCCGACGATTCGTATGTTGTTCCTGCGGGATCTGGATTCCAAATCGTCGCACTTACTCTGGGTTCTCCGCAGTTCAGATTGGAGTAGGGCTATATCTCGGCCATGTTGGGATATCGTATCTTCGCTTGCACTGATTCTGTTTTCTGTATCCGTTATTCGCGCACTCTCCTTCTCTACTCTGGCCTTCAAGGATCCAATCGTTGCCACTATGTCATCCAGCTTGACATTGACGGCCATGAACCCGTTCTGGACCATCGTCGCCAGGCGTTCCAAGGGGTCCTCTTCCTGCCTGTCCGGGGGGTGCTGCGACCCACCAGACACCCCGCATGCTTGAGAATTAGCGAAGGAGTCCATTGGGCCCACCTTTTTGCCTCCTGCCCCCTTCCTTTCAGTGCGGCCCATATAGGATGGTGAGCGACCCTAAAGTGGGTTATGTCCTCCCTTGGAGGCCAGTTGCACTACGAGTTGTTTTCTGCGACGCGTGGCTACTTCCGTGTATTTTGGGCCACGTAATGTGCCTGTAGAGGATGAGGGAGGCGATGGGGGCCCGTACTCACTTACGTCGCCGGAACGGCGGTATTATCGGCCGCGCTCCTCACGACTCCGGAAGAGGCCGCTAGGCAGAAGGTCCGGGTCTCGTGCCGCTGTGCTCACCAGCACTCCAACGGCGTGCCCCCAGTCGTGCCCCCCTCCTCCCTTGAGCACCGATCAGCAAAACCGGGCCGTCGTTGGTTCTTCCAGGAGGTTCCACGCCTCTCTTCCCTCTCCGCCGTGCCCCTCCCCCACTGCGGCCTGTCCCTCCTGCGGCCTCTAGTGGTTCTGCCGCGGAGCCGTCGGCCGGCGACGCCGCCTCTTCCCAGCCGGTGCTTCTTTCGATTCAGGATTTCTCGGCCGAACAGCTGCGATTTTGTCCAATTTTTGGAGGGTGTCTGCAGGAGATCTCTCGCCACTGGAAACTTCAACTTCTTCGTGTGTAGAACGGTTCAGGAAGGATATTTATTCAAAGGATTTTCTGGCCGAGCCGGAGCTCTCCCTTCAGGCGGCCATTTGCTTTGCGCGCAAGCCACGCCCATATTTTTCTTTCTTTAATGCTTGGCTACTTATACACATAGGCCGTTCCTATAACAACGGTGACATCTCCTGATGCCCACACCAATATGGCTGACTCCCCGGCTGGACTAGCGCGCACGCGCGTGGTCACCGGGACAACAACAAATGCCCACCGCAGTTGAGCGGCTGCGCTTACAGCGGTCGACTCACTCGGTGTTCTTCTGTAGCCTTGGTAAGTCTTTAGACTCATTTTGGACGGCGCACCTGCATCTGTATTTTATTTGCACCCGCCTCTCTACATTTGGCATGATGCCTTGAATTTCATATATCTCGTAGCGAGATACTAGGCTTGCGCTCCTATATACATTAAATATCTGCTTCCATCGCCTCGGCGGATATCCCAGACATAGCTCGTAGAGTAAACAATTTTATGACCGTATAGATGACTCGTGACTGCTTGGTCTGATCATTATCCTATTACTATCCCTTATAGGGTGTCCCGGCCGTATCCTGTCGCTTCCCGGCCTCCGGCGTATCACAGCTGTTGACTGGGTAAGTGGGCTGTTCTGGCATATTACTTAATATCAGAGTTGGAGCGACTTGCTCGTGTACGCTAGATATTGACTCAAGTCAATTTTATTTTTTCCCACATGTTAGGTCCGAATTGGAACTTTACCAGCCTCAGATTGAGGTTAGTACCCATTACCTCTCTACTTATTTCGGTTCAAAATCACATTAGTTAACCTCACTGATTATCATAAATGGTAATGTTTATTCTTTTTGAATTCCCTGCAGGAAAGGCTTTTAGAACGCATTTAACAATCACTACCATACTACATACAGGAACAGTGAAGTCCCCACCCTGAAGATGGATCATTTGATCCGAAACGCGTTGGTTACCTATGTCACCCACTAAAAGGGGCTTCCCTGAATGGAGTCACTTCATAATACAAAATCCCAAGAGGGAACTTATTGCTGTTTGACAAGTTCATATCGCTGGTTTGCAATTGGTTAATGATATGTACACATGTCCCTTTGAACATTTACAGGATGTAAACAGTGATGCTAGGCTTAGGGCTACTTGCTTACTGTTTTTGTTGCATTTATGTACCTTCATGAACTAGGATATACCTTGTTTGTTAATTGGAATAAGAATTCCTGGATGCTTCACCATTGTCTGTGAATAATTCTTTTGCACATTGTTCTTTTGTTTATAAAAAATAGACCTGGAGAGATCTATCAAAAAGTATTAAAAAGTATTAAAAAGTACCAGCTCAGCCATTTTGATTACAAAAGTGATCTTACATGCTCGGTTGACCTTTTATCGATGTTATTTATTTTCTATTTTGCAATTTGTTAAAGTCAAGACTCAATTCTATATGTGATTATCAATTGATCAATTAAGAGTCAACATTTAACTTCCGAATATAGATTCGGTAGGAGTGCATTTGGGCTTTCTGCCTGGCAATAGGTAGTTCAGGTTGTTTAGATATTTTGTCCCAAGTGGTCTTGTGACGTTAGCCCGCCTGCACCTGAAATTCCACCATAAAATTCATTGACATCATTTCTTTATCCAATAGTGTGAATAAATATTTGTGGGGTGTCTCTACTCTACATTCATTACTTTGATTCATATTAGCTGTGCATTCCCACCCCACAGTTCTCTTGTGTTTTCATCCCCTAGAGCACAGCCACACCTTTCCTTTAAATAATGTTCCCACAGCATGTGTCTAAAATGGGGTTTCACCTTATAACACCTGTTGAGACTCTACACGTGACAATAACTAAGCCAACATTCTGTCACTTGATTTTTGTCTTACTATTGTAGTTTTTTTAAATGTGTAATGTGTTCGTATGTTAATGTTGATGTTAAAGGATATTTGTACCGCACACTATCACCACCGGAGTGGTCCCCTGGCGCTCTGGCGGCTCTGAAAAAGGGAAGGGGGCATGAGTTAGTGGGAATAAGCTGGAAAAGTGCAAGAGAGCAGTGATGTGCTGTTGGCAGCCTCAGCCCGGTGGATCCGTTGGCTGGGCTTGGGGTGTTTTACGGTCGGTAGACGTCGTGTGCTGTTGTGTAAGTCTATGTGTTGTTTGTTTTGTTGTTGCAATGTAGTGAAGTTTGTGCGGATTGTTGTGTTGTAGGCTTGTGGTTGTGTTTGGTTAGAGGTGTATGCAGAGGGGTGAAATTGTTAGTGGATCGGTTAGTTGGCATTGCTGTCCTTGCAATTATGTCTAGGTGTGATGCTTGCTTATCATTCACTACTCCATCCAAGTGCGGTACTTGGTAACATTCGCAGTTTCGTCCAAGTGTGGCACATGCTAACATTCATATTTCTATCTGGGTGTGACACAGGCTAAAGATAAGAATTCCATCTAAGTGTAGCACATGCTAACATTCATTGGGCCTCATTACGAGAATCCCGCTAAAAACTGAGTCATTACCGGCATGGAGGAAGTAGCGGGTCCGTGCTCCCTTGACGCCGCTAATAGCGGCTGATTACGAGTGCGCAATCACGCATGAAGCCCCATGCCGGTAATGGCCGTACCACCATGCCACTAAAGGCCCTCCAACCCCCTGATAGCGGCATCACGAGACCCGCCGTTACCGCCTCCGCCAAGGAGCAACCCCTTAATAACGACCCGGTAATAACATCAAGGTAATACCGGGCTCGTAATACCGGACCCGGAAGTAACGTCATCGCGTCGAAACAGGAAATGCACCGGCGGCCATCATTAAAAACACAATCCATTGCCATCCTCCCAATCCGGTAGTGATACAGAGGAGAAAGCAGTGCCATACCACCCAGCATGTCGAAGGCTACCCGCAAAACCACCCGCTGCCTGCGCAAGAAGCGCTTCTCTGATGAGGAGCTAAACATGCTGGCCGACACCCTTGCAGCCAATGCAGAAGAGGTTTTTGCTAATAACCTCAAAAGGGAGGTCCAGCTGAGGAAGAAGGAAATCTGGGAGGAGGTTGCACTCAAGGTGTCAGCGGTCGGCACCACCCCCCGCACAGTCAAAGACTGTACAAAAAGATGGGACGACCTCTGTCTCAGGGTCCGGAACATCCTGGCCAGCAATCGCAGGGAGGCCACGGCCACAGGCTGGGGTGCCCACTCACCATTGAAACTGATGCGCTGGGAGGAAACCTGCAGCACGACCATCCAAATGGAGTCAATAGAGGGCTTCGCGAAATGGAGACGGGTGCCGCGACATCGGGAGATGGAGGTGAGTGACCCTGCAAACCCCAGTAGGCCATACCATGACGTAGTACAATTGATGTGAAAGTGAGCCAAGCCAAGGCAATGCATGGCCCATCATACACACATATACAGATCCATGTCCAGATGGAGGCCCAAACCCTGCCACAATGAAATGCATGCTGTGTGCCAATCCCATTACCAACAGACACCCAACACACAGGGACCATTTGTATGTCATACATCACAAAAACCTCAATACAATGGCATGCCAGCTGGTACGCATCAGAGCCGAATGGAGACACCACGGCTCATGCCAATATGCCCCCCCACCCTTGAAACTACCCTGTGTGACACACCTATAAGATTGCAATGCATGAGAAATTATATACTGTGCAGCACCAACTCATGCATCTTGCATGTAACACCATCACTGATGCCCTGCATCTCTTCTTCCCCCACAGGCACTGATGCAGAAGGTGAAAGTCAGGACCCTGCCCCAAGGCCATCTACATCCAGGGCCAGACCACAGGGCACTGGCCATTCCACCTCTGGGGCAGCACCGCGGCCCACAGTGCAACCCAGGGCACGTGCACAGGCCAGGCAGGCACATGACCACAGCAGCGGACAAGACTGCGACTACTGAGCTGACAACAACAGCTGAAGGGGAGGCTGATGGCACCCAATCCGATGCCACAAGTTCAGTGGGTGAGGCAGCAGCCACAGCCCCACTCAGTGATGTGGATGTGGAAGCGGAGGAGTACACGGACCTTGATGGAACAATCCATGTGGAATGTCCCCACACCTCAAGCCCCCCGTCCACCCCCCAACACACCACTCAGGGCACACTGTCCAGCCCCATGCTGGATTCTGCGGTTCTACTGCACAGTCCAGAACTCACAACCACCCCAGAGGCCAGCCCTGCAATGGTCCACGCAGCCGCAGCACCCTCTATCTCCACAGCCCCCACTGATATCGAGGCACGCCTGTCAAGGGTAGAGGCCCGGCAGGACTCGATGATCGAGCTGGTGCGCCAATATGTGGCTGACGGCGAGGAAACACGCCGAGAGATCTGTGAGCCCAATGGTGGGACCATTGCGGCCATAAATTCCAGTGCAGTCATGATCCGTGACAGTTTGGGGCTGTCACGCAGGTCCTAACCAGCATGCTCCAACACATGCACTGCCAACAACCTGCACCGGGGGTGCAAGTCCCATCCGCATCCACCCCATCGTCCACACCTGCAAGCTCTGCTCCCTCCAGCCCTGTGCGGATGACGAGGCGCAGTGCTCGGCAGACCGAAATGCTTCCCCCGGACACAAAAATAACCCAGAAATAGTGTGGGATGACAATCGGTGAGGGGGGAGGTGGTGGTAGTACTGGTGGTGTAGAGGGGATTAAGGAAATGTTCATTCATGGGTATGGGGTGTTAATTGGGGGTATGGGGTGTTCATTGATAGGTATGGGGTGTTTATTGGGGGTATGGTGTGTTTGGGGGGTGTATGGTGTGTTTAGTGGATGGTGTGTTTATTGGGGGTATGGGGTGTTTGGGTGTTTTGGGGGGATGGGGGAGGACGTGTGAGTGGTGGAGGTGGGAAGCAATTTTTTGTAAATATTCTTAATACACCTGTTGTGTTCAAAATAATTTAATGCCTGGACATTGTTCATTTTGTGTGTGTCCATTCAATTCACGACAGCGCACAGTGCCCAACTCCCCACACACCCTGTGTCCATGTCCACACAGTCCCAGTGGTCAGTGTAGCCCTGACACATAACCATCAACGTCCCTGTGGTTCAGAAGCAATCATCAATCAGTGATTGGCATACAGCACGGCCATCTTGTGCATCACGTACTGGCAGAGGTGCTGCTTCTCCTCCATCACCATCCTCTTCATCCTCACCCGGTGCATGCATGTCAATGTCAGGTGGCAGTGGTACATTTCTCCGGATGCACATGTTGTGCAGCATTACACAGACCATGGTGATCTTTGCCACCTTCTCAGGCCATAAAGGAGTGCTCCACCAGATCTGCTTAGGCAGCAGAACTGTGCCTTTAACAGGCCAAAGGTCTGCTCAATCACAACACGGGTACGGGTATGTACCTGATTGTACTCCTCTTCGTGCCTGTTACGCGGGTTCCACACAGGGGTAAGTAGCCACGGCTTCAAGGGATAGCCTCCATCACCTGCATGGGAGCACAAAGAGGTATGTGTGAGTCAATCTGAGCTGACCCCTTTAGGATTAACAGCCATGGCTGCAGCTATTTGGTTTTGACATGCACATGTACCTGTATGTATGTACACAGGTTCATTTGATGCATTGTGTACTGGACTATGGTCTGCTAGTGTGGAATGCGTTGTACAGATGATGCAGGGTGTTCTCTTGCATGCTGATGCGGATGTACTGTGGATGCGGAAAGATATCTTGCCACCCATAATTGAGTGTATGCTACTCTGTACCTAATCACATTAGCGACATTGGCACAGTTGTAATCATGTTCAGTCATTCATCGCTTGTCATACCCATGGTGGCCTGCATGTGCGTCTTGTATGTTGTCATTGATGTACGGCATTGGTGTTATGTATGCAATTGATGTGTCATTTTCAGGTTGGGATGTTCAGGACAACAGTGTTTAGCTCGGAGTGCATTGTCCACTCACCGCCCAATCCCACCCAAGTGGAGTATGCATCCCCCCCCAATCCCATCCAGGTGGAGTATGCATCCCCCCCCAATCCCACCCAGGTGGAGTATGCATCCCCCCACCTCACCACCCCGATGCACTGCCATGGCCCAGTCAGGCAACTTACCGAGCAGCCAGGCACGTCGTCCAGCATGTCGCTCCATGTAACGGGGTAGCGTGGAGTTACGCAGCACGATGGCATCATGTGTAGATCCGGGATATCGGGTGCAACAATGTGTGATGATCTTGCAAGTCACATACCATCTGCATATTGTTGGAGTGGTATTACTACGATTGCGGTACACCGCCTCTATTGCATGAGGGACAACCAATTCGACATGGGTGCAGTCGAGGGCACCGACGCAATTGGGCATGCCTGCCAGTGCATGGAAGCCTACTTTAGTGTAGGCAAGCTCCTGGGCAACCCGTGGTAGGGATATGTGGGTGCTAGCGTGCTTCAGGAGGGCATCCGGCACTTGGGTCAGCATGCGTGAAAAGAGTGGTTGTGATATACCATGCTGCTGGCCCACTGTGTGCTGGTAGGTGCCTGTGGCCAGGATGTGAAGCACAGACACCACCTTTAGTAGCGGGGGATGGCAGTGCGTATTTCTATGAGGCTGACAAAGTCGTTGTGTATCATGTCCACTATGGTGTTGATGGTGTCCTGGTCCAACCGGTACAGGGTGTGGATCTGCTCAGGGGTTAGATTGAATGGACTGGGTCTGATGCGAGGGATTGGTGGCTGCTTACGTGGTACCACTGGCTGCACTGGTGGAACTTGTTGGGCCTGTCTCACCCTCCTTCTCCTCCTGTGTCACCTCTGTGCTGCCTGTTGTTGTAGCTGTAGTTGTTGTTATTGTTGCTGTTGTTGCTGTAGTTGTAGCAGTACAGGCATGTCCTCCAGCCCCATGACTGCAACAGCTAGTGGTATCATTTTGGTGTAGGAAGGGGTGTGGTGTGTGGGTGCACTCCTTTTGTACTGGGACAGGCTCCACTGACTCCACCTGTGGTGATTGTGTGCACCTGTGGCAGTTGCCTACACTGCAGGTTGCTATTCACAGGTGGTCCGCGATGCCTGTACTGCTGCCGTCGTGCAGGCCCTAATTAACACCTTCGGGATGCCGGTAAGTGCATGCCCGCATAACTTGTGATGTCCTCCTATTAGCGGCATCCGGATATTTCCGCCGCGAAGGGGCGCGTGTACGCGCGCATGCCGGTAAGAAGGGGCACGGTACAGGAGGTGGCGGTATTGGCGGGTTGTCGGCTTGTAATGGCCCGGACCCGTTAACAATACCGGTAATACCATTCTGCCTTCCTTTTTTCATTACCTCCATGCTCGTAATGAGGCCCATAATCTTATCTAGATGTGACGCAGGCTAAAGTTAGGAGTTTGATCTAAGTGTGGCATATGCTAACATTCACAATCCTGTCTGGGTGTGGCGCAGGCTAAAGTTGAGAATTCCATCTAAGTTTGGTGCATGCTAACACTCACAATCCTACCTAGATGTGACGCAGCCCAAAGTTAAGAATTCCATCTAAGGGCCTCATTACGACCCTGGCGCTAAGTGGTTAACGGCGCCGTAAAAGGCTGTGGCGTCGTTAACCACTTAGCGCCTTACTATGAGGTCCCTTTGCGGGATCCGACCTTAACGGCTGGTCTAGACCAGCCGTTAAAGTAGGGACGCGCAAAGGGAACTTTGCGGTAAGTATGGTACCGCAATTTGCGGTACTGTACTTAGCGCCTTAACCATTCCCATTATGCCCTATGGGGCAAAAATGGGAATGGGGAAGGGCCATGGGGAAATGGGGAAATACCGCCCCGCCAACCTTGGAATGGGGCGGTATTTCCCCTTTTCACCATGGTGGACACATTACGATACTGGCACCGACCATGGTGCTAATAGCGCCATGGTTTAGCGCCGGTATCGTAATGAGGGCCTAAGTGTGGGGTATGCTAACATTCACAACTCTATCTAGATGCGACGCAGGCTAAAGTTACGAATTCCATCTAAGTTTGATGCATGCTAACATTCATATTTCTATCTAGATGCGACACAGGCCTAAAGCTAAGAATTCCATCTAAGTGTGGCATATGCTAACATTCACAATCCTGTCTGGGTGTGGAGCAGGCTACAGTTAATAATTCCATCCAAGTGTGGCATATGCTAACATTCACAATCCTGTTTGGGTGTGGCGCAGGCTAAAGTTACAAATTCCATCTAATTTTGGCGCATGCTAATATTCATATTTCTATCTAGATGCGACACAGGCTAAAGATAAGAATTCCATCTAAGTGTAGCACATGCTAACATTCATTGGGCCTCATTACGAGAATCCCGCTAAAAACTGAGTCATTACCGGCATGGAGGAAGTAGCGGGTCCGTGCTCCCTTGACGCCGCTAATAGCGGCTGATTACGAGTGCGCAAGCACGTGTGAACCCCCATGCTGGTAATGGCTGTACCGCCATGCCGCTAAAGGCCCTCCAACCCCCCGATAGTGGCATCACGGGACCCGCCGATACCACCTCCGCCAAGGAACAACCCCTTTATAACGACCCGGTAATAACATCATGGTAATACCGGGCTCATAATACCGGACCCGGAAGTAACGTCATTGCGTCGAAATGGAGAATGCGCCGGCGGGCGTCATTAAAAACACAATCCATTGCCATCCTCCCAATCCGGCAGTGATACAGAGGAGAAAGCAGTGCCATACCACCCAGCATGTCGAAGGCTACCCGCAAAACCACCCCCGCCTGCGCAAGAAGCGCTTCTCCGATGAGGAGCTAAACATGCTGGCCGACACCCTTGCAGCCAATGCAGAAGAGGTTTTTGCTAATAACCTCAAAAGGGAGGTCCAGCTGAGGAAGAAGGAAATCTGGGAGGAGGTTGCACGCAAGGTGTCAGCGGTCGGCACCACCCCCCGCACAGTCAAAGACTGTACAAAAAGATGGGACGACCTCTGTCTCAGGGTCCGGAACATCCTGGCCAGCAATCGCAGGGAGGCCACGGCCACAGGCGGGAATGTCCACTCACCAGTGAAACTGATGCGCTGGGAGGAAACCTGCAGCACGACCATCCAAATAGAGTCAATAGAGGACTTCGGCGAAATGGAGACGGGTGCCACGACATCGGGAGATGGAGGTGAGTGACCCTGCAAACCCCAGTAGGCCATACCATGACATAGTACAACTGATGTGAAAGTGAGGCAAGCCAAGGCAATGCATGGCCCATCATACACACATATACAGATCGATCCATGTCCAGATGGAGGCTCAAACCCTGCCACAATGAAATGCATGCTGTGTGCCAATCCCATTACCAACAGACACCCAACACATAGGGACCATTTGCATGTCATACATCACAAAAACCTCAATACAATGGCATGCCACCTGGTACGCATCAGTGCCGAATGGAGACACCATGGCTCATGCCAATATGTCCCCCCCTTGAAACTACCCTGTGTGACACACCTATAAGATTGCAATGCATGAGCAATGATATATTGTGCAGCACCCACCTGGTATGCATCAGTGCCGAATGGAGACAACATGGCTCATGCCAATATGTCCCCCCCCTTGAAACTACCCTGTGTGACACACCTATAAGATTGCAAAGCATGATAAATGATATAATGTGCAGCACCAACTCATGCATCTAGCATGTAACACCATCACTGATGCCCTGCATCTCTTCTTCCTCCACAGACACTGATGCAGAAGGTGAAAGTCAGGACCCTGCCCCAAGGCCAACTACATCAAGGGCCAGACCACAGGGCACCGGCCATTCCACCTACGGGGCAGCACCGCGGCCCACAGTGCAACCCAGGGCACGTGCACAGGCCAGGCAGACACATGAGGAAACCACAGCAGCGGACGAGACTGCGACTACTGAGCTGCCAACAACAGCTGAACGGGAGGCTGATGGCACCCAGTCCGCTGCCACAAGTTCAGTGGGTGAGGCAGCAGCCACAGCCCCACTCAGTGATGTGGATGTGGAAGCGGAGGAGTACGCAGACCTTGATGTAACAATCCATGTGGAATGTCCCCACACCCCAAGCCCCCCGTCCACCCCCCGACACACCACTCAGGGCACACTGTCCAGCCCCATGCTGGATTCTGTGGTTCTACTGCACAATCCAGAACTCGCAACCACCCGAGAGGCCAGCCCTGCAATGGACCACCCAGCCGCAGCACCCTCTACCTCCACAGCACCCACTGATATCGAGGCATGCCTGTCAAGGGTAGAGGCCCGGCAGGACTCGATGATCGAGCTGGTGCGCCAATATGTGGCTGATGGCGGGAAACACGCCGAGAGATCTGTGGGGCCAATGCTGGGACCATTGCGGCCATAAATTCCAGTGCAGTCATGATCCGTGACAGTTTGGGGGCCGTCATGCAGGTCCTAACCAGCATGCTCCAACACATGCAGCGCCAACAACTGCACCGGCGGTGCAAGTCCCATCCGCATCCACCCCATCGTCCACACCTGCAAGCTCCGCTCCCTCCAGCCCTGTGCGGATGACGAGGCGCAGTGCTAGGCAGACCGAAATGCTTCCCCCGGGCACAAGAATTCCATCTAAGTTTGGTGCATGCTAACATTCATATTTCTATCTGGATGCGACGCAGGCTAAAGTTAAGAATTCCATCTAAGGGTGGCATATGCTAACATTCACAATCCTATCTATATGAGACACAGAACAATCTTCACAGGTCTCTGTAGGTGTGGCACTAGTTACCATTTGCAAGTGAGTTAGTGTGTAATGCAATGCAACATTTACAGTCCATTCATGAATAGATTTAGGCTGTTGTTGGCAAATCTCTCTAAATATGCATAGTGTAAGTCTATGGCAGTCTACGTTATGGAGAGGTAAGATAGAGCGGCAGGGGCTTTCTCGAGTAGAGTAAATGCTCTACCCCCACCCATGCCACACTTACAGTTTTTGTTGTTGTCTGTTGATTGCTGTCTTCGTTGGCTTCCCCTGCAGACATGTCTTGGAGCCGCCAGTGTGGAAGCCGCCCTTTGCATTGGGGTCCTTAGCCGCAGGGGCTGCAACGGGCAGAGGGCTGCCCTGGGAGGAATCGTTAAGGCCAGGGAACTAGCCAATCACGGGTGGGGGAGGGCTGGGGGTGGGCTTTCAGATGGGGAAGTCCAGGAGAGGGAGCCGAGGCTGCAAGGCAGCACGCGGGACCTGGGGGCAGCAAAAGCAGGCCCAAGGTTTCAGAGGGGCCAGGGGGCTCCAGGGGACTCACCTGCTCACCGGGGGACGCCGGATGTTAAAGGCATGATCCCCCGGTGCAGCGAGCATAGTCCCATTGCCTGATACAGGCAGCCAATCACGGGTGGGGGAGGGCTGGGGGCGGGCTTTCAGACAGGGAAGACCAGGAGAGGGAGCCACGGCTGCAAGGCAGCAGGCGGGGGCATAGGGGCAGCAAAAGCAGGCCCAAGATTTCAGAGGGGCCAGGGGGCTCCAGGGGACTCACCTGCTCACCTGGGGACGCTGGATGTTAAAGGCATGATCCCCCGGTGCATCGAGCATAGTCCCAGTGCCTGATACAGGCAGCCAATCACGGGTGGGGGATAGCTGGGGGCGGGCTTTCAGACAGGGAAGACCAGGAGAGGGAGCCGTGGCTGCAAGGCAGCATGCGGGGGCCTGGGGGCAGCAAAAGCAGGCCCAAGATTTCAGAGGGGCCAGGGGGCTCCAGGGGGCTCACCTGCTCACCGGGGGACGCCGGATGTTAAAGGCATGATCCCCCGGTGCAGCGATCATAGTCCAAGTGTCTGATACAGGCAGCCAATCATTGCAGGCTTTCAGACGGGGAAGACCAGGAGAGGGAGCCGCGGCTGCAAGGCAGCACGCGGGGGCCTGGGGGCAGCAGTAGCAGGCCCAAGATTTCAGAGGGGCCATGGGGCTCCAGGGGACTCACCTGCTCACCGGAGGATGCCGGATGTTAAAGGCATTATCCCCCGGTGCAGCGATCATAGTCCCAGTGCCTGATACAAGCAGCCAATCACGGGTGGGGGAGGGCTGGGGTTGGGCTTTCAGACGGGGAAGACCAGGAGTGGGAGCCGCGGCTGCAAGGCAGCACGTGTGGGCCTGGGGGCAGCAAAAGAAGGCCCAAGATTTCAGAGGGCCCAGGGGGCTCCAGAGGACTCACCTGCTCACCGGGGGACACCGGATGTTAAAGGCATGATCCCCTGGTGCAGCGAGCATAGTCCCATTGTCTGATACAGGCAGCCAATCACAGGTGGGGGAGGGCTGGGGGCGGGCTTTCAGACGGGGAAGACCAGGAGTGGTAGCCGTGGCTGCAAGGCAGCACACGGGGGCCTGGGGCAGCAAAATCAGGCCCAAGATTTCAGAGGGGCCAGGGGGCTCCACGGGACTTAACTGCTCGCCGGGGGACGCCAGATGTTAAAGGCATGATCCCCCGGTGCAGCGAGAATAGTCCCAGTGCCTGATACAGGCAGCCAATCACGGGCGGGGGAGGGCTGGGGGCGGGCTTTCAGACGGGGAAGACCAGGAGAGGGAGCCGCGGCTACAAGGCAGCAGACGCGGGCCTGGAGGCAGCAAAAGCAGGCCCAAGATTTCAGAGGGGACTGGGGGCTCCAGTGGACTCACCTGCTCACCGGGGGACACCAGATGTTAAAGGCATGATCACCCAGTGCAGCGAGCATAGTCCCAGTGCCTGATACAGGCAGCCAATCATGGATGGGGGGGCTGGGGGTGGGCTTTCAGACAGGGAAGACCAGGACAGGGAGCCGCGGCTGGAAAGCAGGCCCAAGATTTCAGAGGGGCCAGGGGGCTCCGGGGGAATCACCTGCTCACCGGGGGACGCCGGATGTTAAAGGCATGTCCCCGATGCAGCAAGCATAGTCCCTGTGCCTGATACAGGCAGCCAATCACGGGTGGTGAGGGCTGGGGGCGGGTTTTCAGACATGGGAGACCAGGAGAGGGAGCTGTGGCTGCAAAGCAGCACGGCGGGATCTGGGGGCAGCAAAAGCAGGCCCAAGATTTCAGAGGGGCCAGGAGGCTCCGGGGGCTCCAGGGGACTCACCTGCTCACCGGGGGACGCTGGATGTTATGACCGTAACCTAGACATAATTAAAACAGAAGTCTAGAAAAAGAAGTGAGGTAGCTTCAGTGAGACAGAAGAACAAGTTACTTACCAACTGTAACGTTCTTTCGACTGGATGTTCCTCCCACGTATTCCTCATCTTGTGATAAATTGTTATATCCAGCTTCGCTGCTTCGGAAATTTTTTTTAGCCAGAGGGCGCTGTGCTCGAGGTCGTGGCGTCAATTGTCCCTCGGCGTACTCCGTACTCTGTCGACGTCACTGATGGTATAAGTAGCTCGAGCCGCGCCCGTTGCTTCAGTTCTGTTTTTTCGATGAAATATATATAGGAGGAACACTCAGGCGTGTCCCATGACCGATACATTCTTCGTGAGAGGAGAGTGTAAGAAAACGTAAACTGTACTGTGGGGTAGGATGGGAGGGTCGATGAGGAATATGTGGGAGGAACATCCAGTCGAAAGAACGTTACAGTTGGTAAGTAACTTGTTCTTCGAACGGATTGTGTCCTCCCACGTATTCCTCATCTTGTGATAGGCTCCCATAGCAGTATCAATTTTTGGGAGGTGGGAGTACCATTTCAGTTTTCGTGGACAAAATGCAGAACTGCCTTTGCAAATAAACCCTCGTTAGAGGAGGCAGTGTCCAAACAATAATGTTTAACAAAGGTGTGTATTGTTTTCCAGGTTGCAGCTGCACAAATGTCTGCTGCCGGGACTCCCCTCTTTAGAGCCGCAGAAGTAGCCATTCCCCTTGTAGAATGGGCACGAAGCCCATTTTATGGGTGGTGAGGGCTGGGGGCGGGTTTTCAGACATGGGAGACCAGGAGAGGGAGCTGCGGCTGCAAGGCAGCACGGGGGGATCTGGGGGCAGCAAAAGCAGGCCCAAGATTTCAGAGGGGCCAGGAGGCTCCAGGGGGCTCCAGGGGACTCACCTGCTCACCGGGGGACGCTGGATGTTATGACCGTAACCTAGACATAATTAAAACAGAAGTCTAGAAAAAGAAGTGAGGTAGCTTCAGTGAGACAGAAGAACAAGTTACTTACCAACTGTAACGTTCTTTCGACTGGATGTTCCTCCCACGTATTCCTCATCTTGTGATAAATCGTTATCTCCAGCTTCGTTGCTTTGGAAAAATTTTTTAGCCAGAGGGCGCTGTGCTCGAGGTCGTGGTGTCGATTGTCCCTCGACGTACTCCGTCGACGTCACTGATGGTATAAGTAGCTTGAGCCGCGCCTGTTGCTTCAGTTCTGTTTTTTCGATGAAATATATATAGGAGGAACACCCAGGCGTGTCCCATGACCGATACATTCTTCTTGAGAGGAGAGTGTAAGAAAACGTAAACTGTACTGTGGGGTAGGATGGGAGGGTCGATGAGGAATACGTCGGAGGAACATCCAGTTGAAAGAACGTTACAGTTGGTAAGTAACTTGTTCTTCGAATGGATTGTGTCCTCCCATGTATTCCTCATCTTGTGATAGGCTCCCATAGCAGTAACAATTTTTGGGAGGTGGGAGTACCATTTCAGTTTTCATGGACAGAATGCAGAACTGCCTTTGCAAATAAACCCTCGTTAGAGGAGGCAGTGTCCAAACAATAATGTTTAACAAAGGTATGTATTGTTTTCCAGGTTGCAGCTGCACAAATGTCTGCTGCCGGGACTCCCCTCTTTAGAGCCGCAGAAGTAGCCATTCCCCTTGTAGAATGGGCATGAAGCCCATCTGGTGGTTCTTTTCCCGCTAATCTGCAGCATTCAACTATGGCTAATATGATCCAGCGGGAAATGGTCTGTTTTGTTACAGATAAGCCTAATTTTTGACCAGTGTAACCCACAAACAGTTGGTCATCTTGTCTCAATTTAGCCATCCTAGAGATGTAAAAACTAAGAGCCCTCCTGGGATCTAATCTATGTAATCTCTCCTCTTCTTTGCCCAGGTGAGGAGGAGGATAAAACGTTGGAAGTACTATTTTTTGTGACAAATGGAAGTCCGAGAGTACTTTTGGCAAAAAGGAAGGTTTAACCTTAAGGACTACCTTATCTTTATAAAAAATAGTATATGGTTGTTTGCAGGAGAGAGCCTGAAGTTCGCTAACCCTGCGGGCTGATGATAGGGCCACAAGGAGGACAGTTTTTAGAGTTAAATGCCTCAATGGACATGAGTGCAGAGGCTCAAAAGGTATGCAAGTCAAGAGTTTTAATACTAAATTTAAGTCCCAGGTTGGTACATGAAAAGGTACTGGAGGGTATACATTAGTGAGCCCCTTTAAAAATTGAATTATTAACAGTATTTTGAAGTATGAAACCTCTTCCGAGGAGCGCTTGAAAATGGACAGCGCAGCAAGGTATCCTTTTATTGTTCCTATCTGGAGCCCCAGATTAGCTAGATGTAGCAGAAAGTAAAGGACCATTGGGGTGCCACACTGAAAAGGGTCCACATCCTTGTCTTTGCACCAGTTACTAAACCTATTCCAGCGACATCGGTACAAAGACTTTGTTGCTGGTCTTCTGGCCGAAAGCAAGATTTCCATTACATCATCCGGAAGATCCCAATCCTTGTATCTCAACCTCTCAGAAACCATGCGTGAAGCTTGAGTGTCTTGACCTCTGGCTGGAGAACCCGACCTTCCTCTTGCGAGAGAAGATCCTCTCTTTGCGGAAGACGTATTGGAGGGCAGGTGGACATGTCTAGAAGGTCCGGGTACCACGTCCTCCTGGCCCAATCCGGGGCAATTAGGATCATGGTTTTCCTGAACTTTCTCAACCTCCTGATTACTTGAGGAATCACAGGGACTGGGGGAAACGCGTACAGCAGTGGAAACTTCCACTCCACTACGAATGCGTCTCCCAGAGCTCCTCTTTGAGGAAATTCCCTTGAGCAGTACTGATCGCACTTCCGGTTGATCACGGTGGCGAACAGATCCACTTGAGGGGTTCCCCAAAGGGCGAAGATCTCCAGAAGGACTTCCTGAGCCAGCTCCCACTCGTGAGAGACCATGCTCTGCCTGCTCAGAGCGTCTGCCGCCGTGTTCTTCTCTCCGGCTAGGTGAATTGCCGACAGAGAGTTTCCTTCTCGTATTGCCCAGAACCAGAGCTGCATTGCCTCTCTGCACAGTGGCAGTGACCCTACACCTCCTCTCTTGTTGAGATAGTACATGGCCACTGTGTTGTCCGTCATTATCAGAACATTCTCTCCCTGTACAGAGGGCAGAAAGGCCTTCAGAGCTAGTCTGATTGCTCTCAGCTCTAATAGGTTGATGTGTAGTTTGGACTCCGATGGAGACCAGCGACCGCTGATTGTCAGATCGTTGGTGTGTGCTCCCCACCCCGTGAGTGAGGCCTCCGTCACTACCGTTATCTCTGGCCATGGTTGCCAAAAAGACTTGTTGCAAGCCCACCATAGAAGATCCTGAGCAACTGCGCTCGGGACTTGCAGAAGATCCAACATATTCCCTGAGAACTGGGACCACTGAGTTCTGAGTGCCCATTGAAGGGATCTCATTCTCAACCTGGCCTCTGGTACTAGAAAAATGCAGGATGCCATGAGGCCGAGCAACCTGAGAAAATCGAAGGCCGGTAGACGTTGGGCATTCTGGAATTTTGTTACCATCTGCTGGATGTGGAGAGCTCTCACTTCGGGAGGCGAGGCTTTTCCCGATGAAGTGTCCAAGACTGCTCCGTTAAACTGGAGTTTCTGGGCTGGTATCATGTGGGACTTCTTGAAATTGAGGGAGAAGCCCAGTTTGTGGAGGAAGTGAATGGTGATCGAAAGATGTTCCTGAGCTTGTTCTGGAGAACTTGCTCTGATCAACCAGTCGTCCAGGTAGGGATATATGTGAATACCTCCTTTCCTGAGACTTGCTGCCACAACCGCCAACAGTTTGGTAAAAAACCTCAGGGCGGAGGTCAACCCGAATGGCAGAACTCGAAACTGATAATGAGAATTGCCAATCGCGAACCTCAGGTACTTTCTGTGCTTTGGATGGATTGGCACATGAAAGTAAGCATCCTGAAGGTCCAATGATACCAACCAATCTTGGAGTTGGAGAGCCTGAAGGATCTGAGAAAGAGTCACCATCTTGAACTTGTCCTTCCTGAGGAACTTGTTCAAGTTTCTCAAGACCAAGATGGGTCTCAGTCCTCCGTCCTTTTTTGGGACCAGTTCTATGGCACCTTTCTCTAGCAGGGTTAAAATTTCCTGCAACAGGAGCGGATCCGGAATTTTGACGGAGTTGGCGCCCGGTGGATGATTCTGAGGCCTTTTTAGAAAGGGGAGACAGTAACCTTGGGCTACTGTTTCCAGTGCCCAAGCATCTGAGGTAATGCCCCGCCATTCCGTCAGATGTTGAGAGATCCTGCCTCCCACTGGTGTTTTGTGTAACAAGGTCTCAGAGGGATTTGGAGGCGGCTGCAGGAGTGGCTGAGGGTACAGATGCCGCTCCTGAGGCTGATTTTGCACCTCTTCCCCGTGTTCCACGAGGGAAGTCCCTTTTGCCCCTTTGAGAGGCCTGTCCTCTTCCTCTACCAAAAGAGGAGTAGTATTGAAAAGAACGACCCCTCCAGGAAGATGAGCCGGCATAGGGTTTTAGAGGCTGGCGCAAAGAGGCGCTAAGTGATTTAGCTGCCGCTTTCGAGGTCTGAAGTTTTTTAAGGCTTTCATCAGCCTTTCTGCCAAAGAGCCTCGAGCCATCAAAGGGCATGTTGAGGAGTCTAGCTTGCACGTCCGGTGCAAATCCCGACTTCCTCAACCACGCAAATCTGCGTAGCACAACGCTTGCAGCCATGGATCTGCTGATACTATCAGCAGTATCCAGTCCAGACTGGAGGCATTCCCCCATTGCCTCCTTCCCATCTTTGACTATATTCAGGAAGCCTTCCCTTTCCTCGCCTTCCGAAATATGATCAGCCGCCGCCGAAATACAGTCCCACAGGGTATGGGTAAACCTGGCTAGGGTGCAGGTGACATTTGCCAACTTAAGTGCCATACTGCCTGACGTGAAAACTTTACATGCCCAGGCTTCCATTTTTTTATCCTCTCTATCTGGAGGGATAGTTGGATAAGCAGTTTGTTTTGAAGTGGATGCTGCTTGAATGACTAAACTCTCTGGAGTCGGATGTTTATTCAAATATTCAGGATCCGATCCAGCTGGTCTATATTTTCTTGGAAAAGTGCTATCTGCAGCAGCAATGGTTTCTGGTTTCTCCCAGTTTTTCTCCACAGTCCTTTGAAGGGCCCTTTGAAAAGGGAGAACAGGATCCTTCTGAGGTCCCTTGACGATAATATCCGTCATGTCATCTTGTTAAAAAATGGGTGAAGTATTACCCCAACCCATGTATTCAACTACCCTGGTCATAAGACCCCTGTACCCAGCATCTGCATGCTCTGCAGAATCAGGTTTGGCGAACTCTAATTCTGGGGATGTGTCAACTCCACTGGCAGAATGTAGAGTATCACTCAGGTCTCTCATTCTAGATTCCTGGTCAATAAGTTCTTCAGGAACTTGTCTTGTACCATAAGTAACTCCCAAAGGAGTAACTTCGTCTTCTTCTGAAGCAGACTCTTCATAGATTGCAGACATAGATTTGAAAAAGTATGATCTGGGCAAAGGAGTGAATCTCCTTTCTTCCTCTTCCATCTGCTTCGAAGGAAATGGCAAATCCCTCGAAGTTTTCGAGGGTGTCTTCGAAGTCTTCAAATTTTTTCGAAGATGACTTTGATAATGGCGTCGATGACGCATTTGGCTTTGGGGTCGAAATTATTGACGTCGAGGGCGTCGACGAAGTTGTCGAAGTCTTCGACGATTTGTGTTTCTTGGCCGGCACTGGAGAGGTGCTCGACTCTTGAAGATTCTTCGATGGTTTTACGTCGACTCGAGGTTTTTTGTATTCCTCGACGCTACTGGTCTTAGCCATAGTAGCCTTGGACTTCCCTTTGTCGTCCAATGGAGCGACCTTAGGGGTATGGCTTTTTCGAGGTTCTTTCGAGGGGGTCGAGGCCGCATTCTCGAAAACCTCAATCATCTTTTTACGGAATTCTTCCCACTTAATGGGAGAATCCGATTTAGTCGGACAACTAATTTCTTCGGTCGACTCTGAAGAAGAAGATGATGAGGGAGATCTATGTCTCCTCTTCATTTTTTTCGATGATGACGAAGAATGTCTCGATCTACTTCTAGATCGAGATCTCTTTGAGTGCCTATGACGATCTGATCCCTTAGAATCAGTCGCTTTCTTATGTTTTTTTGACGAAACCTTTTTTGAGGCCTCCCTCCCCACCAACAGTTTACCTCTCCTCTCATGAAGAGCTTTTTCGGTCATCGATTTGCAGGAGCCGCAGTCGTCGGTTCGGTGACTGGAACCAAGACACCAGAGACAAATCCGGTGGGGATCGGTAATCGACATCTTAGACCCACAATCTGCACACTTTTTAAACCCAGTTCTGGGTGTCGAAGGTGTTGAAGATGATGACATTTTCTTCACAGAAAATAGAAGCGCGCCGTTCTCGATAGCGAAGCGATCGGAAAAACGGAACTGAAGCAACGGGCGCGGCTCGAGCTACTTATACCATCGGTGACGTCGACAGAGTACGGAGTACGTCGAGGGACAATCGACGCCATGACCTCGAGCACAGCACCCTCTGGCGAAAAAAAAATTCAGAAGCAGCAAAGCTGGAGATAACGATTTATCACAAGATGAGGAATACGTGGGAGGACACAATCCATTAGAAATATGTCTCAGTAGGAAGGAAAAATGTCATTCTGCCACATTATACTATATAAAGAATCCGAGTTTCATTTCAAGGTTGCAGGAGAGGTCTAAACACCCGGTTAGAATTGAAGGATGGGTCTAGACTTTCTTCTCAGGTTTTAGAAAGAGTGTGAAATTCCTGTTAGCAGGGAATTCAGTGCCTTCCTAAATCAAGGAACAAATGCATCCACTGCAGCTATCTATGCATAACTTTCAGGTCACAGGTTTGAATCTTGGCGAGTGCACTCAGTCTCTCATTCTTCATAACTCAGTTAAAATTAGTACCATGTATTTGAATAACAGATTTAAAATAACAGGATTACAGATGTGATATCGTCGTTATTAAGAACGTTCTGGAATTATAATAAAGATCAAAATGAAGGTTAGAAGGGATTTTTAGCGCACATCAGGTGTCCAATTTGTGACGATGTATAAATGGGGGGGTGACATTTCTTTAAGACTTTAGATGAAATCAACTTCCCTCCCTCAGTTACAATGTTCTGATGGTAATTAATGTAGATGTAGACAGGAAGAAGTTGACTCTTAGATGCAATTTGTGGGGGGTGTACATTCACAAATGCATCACAGGTGAGGTTTCAGAAGGGAGGCAAACAGTTGCTAGCATGGATGTTAGAAAGACACCATTTATAATGGGTGGAAAGTATCATTGGTGTAGATGGCATTTACCCAAGTAGGCAAACTTCATATCTTCAGAGAGTGAGGCGAGGCTTATGACATTTTCCTGTGTAGGGTTTTCTCCTCGTAGTTCAATGAGTCCTCCGGCCCAACCATGTGCACCAACAGCTCCCAGCACATCCAGGCCCTGTGTACAGGAAATAAGAATTAGTAAAGGCATAGAAAATGAATGTGACAGATGATTCATGGTTAACTATGTTTGCACAGAAATTGACCCTAGAGTTAGAAGGTTCTGAAGGTGGAATAGAATGATTGCAGGTTAGAAGTGGCATTCAGAGGATGGACGGCTAACAGACTTCAAAAAACATCAGCAGAGTTGAATAGGCATCCTGAGGGTATGTACAGCATTATCTCCAAAGCTCATAAGTGCAAACGAATTCTACGTAGATCAGTGTGTAGACTGCAGGACACTAGAGTGGAAGAGACCTCTTTAGACAACAGGACTCCCTGAAAACCATCAGAGGAGAAGATGCTTTATTGGAACATATTGAGCACAGCAGGTCTTGCTAACGCAAAGCATATACAGATAAGTCAACCTCAGATTGCAGTACTGAATGAAAAGCAAATCTTACTAAAGGGCAGCAGAAGAGGTCCACCCTCTAAGCTCTCCCCCTCTTGCACTCCTCTCTTGACTAAATGTCTATCTTGGGACATCGTCCCCCTACCTCTGGATGCACACGAAATAAGGTCATGTTGCTAAAGAAGCCAGTGCCTGCCAGCATGGGTTGACAGGGTAGTCCATCAACTACTTACCGGAGATAGTGTAGCGCTAAACCCACTTGAAGACATTTCCATCACAAATGAATTTGCATCACTGGTGCCTGGTAGAAAAGCAAAAAAAGGGAACGTATTACAAGGAAAGCTATGCAGCATTCACATTCTAGGGACCTCTGATGGGACACTATTTATATTCAAAGCTCTCACATTCTTCTGCAGTTTCATGCAAAGTGCAAATTGGATCAGCATCTCATTGTCAGGGGATCATTACTGCAATGTTGACAAGTTAAGAGTTAAACAAATTCTGCCATGCAGAGAGAGCAGTGATTCTCACAGGAGGAGGGATTACAGGGGAGTTTGACAGACTTATTTTTATGATTAGTTGACACCTTAGAGCTAGTCTAATCGTTGACTTTAAAATTAGGTCAAACAGAGTTCAGTCTAACCTGGGAATCTGGTCCTCAGCAGCATGTTTGTATAATCTAATATGGTGCTTACAGGAGGGACATACTCATGTCCCAGAAGCAAATAGTGCTGAACAAGTCCTTGTCCCAAGAGATGTGGGCAGGGAGCCTCAGATTGGATACGAAGGGTGGAGGCTGTACGAGGGATGCAGTGAGCAGATGTTTAATGCAATGCAGTGGCTGTCTAAGCCCTGATAAGGGTTGAAGAACATTTTGAGGATGGACAGCTCTTGCAAACGGTGTTAAGTAATTTGCGTCTGACAGGTTTGAAGGCACTCTGCACAGTTTGGAAGAGTTCTACTGACTTTTTTAGAGTGTTTTAGTGGTTGCCTGCAAGAGGAGATGGCTCTGCTGGCAGTGAGATGGGACTGCCATGATCTGATTTGGATTACTGCACTGCTGCTTCTAGCCATTGGCATGGTTGTTTTGTGAAAGTGTGGCAGAACCAATGTGGAGAGGAGGCCCCGGTGTGGCCAACTCTGAGAGCACAAAAATGTCAACTTCTGCCAACAGGTTGGTGTGTCATGTAGGCATGGTCAAGTAGGGAGTGGGAGGCAAGGGGTTGAGGGGGCAGCATTTCTGGATAGCTCCCACAAATTTGCTGGAGAGAGTTTAGCTTTTGGTTTTTGGGAAGGAATTGGAATCTGCCAGAGAGGGGGCTTGGTGCTGAGAAGGGTGATAGAGTGCTAAAACCAGTTTAGGGGTACAGAGTAGAAGAGTATGACTGTCAAATCACTTGATTAGACCCAGACAAGGTAGTGCCTTTGTGTGGATAGATGTGGACAATGTGGAGTGTGGGTTGTGGGAGTTGACATGCTTGTGTATTTTATGCATAGTGAGATTTAGGGAAGCCCATGCACAAGCTGCTACAAACAATGCTTGGTTCGTGTGGAGGGCTGGTGTGTCTAGATGATCAGACACAGAGGTGAGGTACAAGAACCTAGCCATATGACAGAATGGTCTTGATGTTTGATGTGGGTAAGGCTGCAATGTTGATGGTGGCAGTTTCTGACTAGAGGTTGGGGTTCTGGCAGTGACTGTGATCTTTTGAATGAAGTTGAATCCCTTGACTTTGGAGTCACGTCTGTTATGCAGTTTTATAATATGTTATGAGGAAGAAGTTGAGATCATATGGACTTTCTATTATGAATGAGCCAAGTCTTGGCTAGGAGGCAACCATCCAGCATGTAGTTGATTGCTAAGACAAGGGTGAATGAGGATTAGAAAGCACCCAATTGGGGTGGTAGTAGAGGGCGGTTGAGGTTTTGTATTGTTCCTTATGCAGGGGCCTTTGGGATGGCCTGCTACCTTACTGGTAGCATGAGCGCTTCCTATGAGCATCAGCCAAAGCAGTTTTTTTAGTGGTTTGGCAGGTGTGGTTTTAAAGGTGTAATTACCTGAGAGGTCTGCTGTATTACTGTGAAATGTATGTGGAGTTGTATTAGCAAACTGAGTGGGAATGGGCTTCCCATACACAATATTTGAAACCCACTCATGATTTTCGTATGTATTATTTTCAATGAAGGGTGGCTACAGCCGAGTTAGCCTGGAAAATGAAAGAACCCTGCCACAGTCCTGAAGATTCAAGTCAATTGAATTGTAGTTGTACTAGCAGGCAGTATGGCCCAGGCTATGTCCAACTAATACAACAATTATGGGAAATTGACATTTCATATTACTTTAATGATACTATGATACAATAAGATTTATGTTTCTATTCCATTAATTTTACAATGTCAGGAAGGTGGTGGAGCTGATGACTTGCTGGCTGTGTTGAGAGTAGGCGTAAGTGGACCGAAACCAACTTAAAATGGGTGCTGCTTTTTGTGGGCCTTGAGGAGAGCTGCATGCCAATTTCTACAGAATTGTGGCCATTGTTGGCAGAAGAGAGTAGTTGAATGCTCCCACTGCTGCTTCTGTTAGAAAACGTTGGGGTACTGAATGTAAGAGGAGAGCAGCCACTCAACCCCCTGTACTGTGGAGGTGGTGCAGTGCAGTATAGTGCACCACTTCTGCAGGGCCCCAAGCTTCATGCCTCTGCTACTGGGACTCTAAAGGATGAAATCCAATGCCTTTCTACACATTTGTCAGTGTGAAGGAATTCCCAACTTAAGATACCAACTGGTGTTTGGGGAGTTTGAGAAGGGCCATGAGCTGGCATCCAGCCCATGATGGGCAATGTTGACAGAGGTGCCAGGTTTCCTGGTAAATGTAGAAAGTAACCTTATATTTTTACTTGCATAAATGTTCCTGTATTCTACTTAGTTGTTAGTTTGTGCTTTAACATGGGTATCCAGAGTACTGAGGGTTTCCCAAGCCAGAATGGTGGAAAGAACCTGGATTCCTGATTGGTGGAATGCGTAACACAGGACCTGGCAGAACATTCTAAACTGCCTTTCATTGTGAATTGTCCTAGGAGCATGTCCTGTCATTTTTTGTGTCTTGAGTTTTAGGCCTGGAGTCCTGAAAAAGACTTCAGTCTGCATTTTTAAATTAAAGAAGACTTCTGATGTAAGCAGCAAGATACGTGATCATCTCTTCAACCTAACATAAGTGATGCACATTAAAAGAAAGATTTCAGTCTGTTTTAAAAAATATAATTTAAATAGAAACTTAAATATAATTAAATGATCCTTCTGTGTTGCTCTCTATCCTAAGTAACACTTTTCTTTAGGAAATTAAGTTGAGAATTATTTAATACATTCTTTCCGACTCGCTTTCGAGTTTTCTGAGGTAAACTGAGTTTCTTTTTTTACGCATGCGCATAGATAGTACCATAGAAAGGAGGCTTTTCATGGCGCATCCTACATATTGTTTATTTTTTTACTTCAAGCTACAAACGTTACGTTTCTTCAGGAAGTCGCTTTGTTCGTCGCATCACAAATTGAAGCTCCTGGGCTCTGGCCAATGCCATGCGGCTATTTGAGCTGTTGTATTTCTGGAATTCCATACAATAATTGCTAGAATTGTTTGAAGGAGTCCTGCGTGCCGTGTTCAGAGTCCAGTGAGCAGAGAGGAGGGTGTTTACAGATCCAGTTGAAGTCATTATTTTTCTGAGATTAGCAGCGCAGCGTTTATGTGCAGCGTCAGTAGGAACTGTTTGTTCTGACAAGCGCGGACACGCTACGAACTTGTGTGTTCTGAATCAAATTTCAGACTTCAATTTTAGCAAGAGTGCCTCGCTCTGCAGTAGGTATAAATAGGAGTTAAACAGGCTTTTAAATAGGATATGAACATTTTAATATCTTTTAGATAAATATAAGGAACATGAAAGTGCACCATAGGGAACTTCTATGCATTAAACTAAAGACTTATTGCAAATATACTTCAAGTCATGGGGAAAACAGTGGCACACTTTTGGGTGAACATTATTTCTTTGAGAACAATAAGGATGAAATATGAATTTCAGTAAACTGGTTTTCGTCTTGGATTTAATCCCAGTTTTTGGTTAGTTGCAAGTAAGAAGAAAGGAAAGAAAGACTTTCATGAAAACTCTCCAAGAGTAAATAGTTTGAGTTCCATGGTAGTTTTTTCTACCAGTAATCTTTGGAGCTTTGGTATGAATAATTTCTTTTGTTATTTTGCCCCATTCCCCTTTCCCTCACGGGTGTTCCAAGCGCAGCTGTTATTCCTATCAGTTGTGAGCGAGACACCTTTGTGGGTCTGTGGGGTCAAGCAGCTTCTGAGGAACTTTGAAGGCAGGACCTGACAAGAGGAGGGCATCTGTTCAATACCCACACTGCTACTAATTTGGGAAAGATTGGGGTGACGGATGACTAGAGAAACCAGATGACGACTCCCCTGTTATTTTGCCATGGAGGTGGTGCCAACATGCCCCTGGCCTCAAAGGCCCTTCCTATTTAAAAGCGGCTGGATTTATAGGATGTCCATGTGTCTTTTCTTTTAGAACACCCTTTCACAAAGCTGCATCATGCTTCCCGTCCTCGTCTGCCTACCTTCTTACAACTGCTCACCAGTGCTTAAGACTTCTTATTCAATTGGAGCACCAGGGGCTAGTGATGCTATTTTAAAGCATTTATATGCGATAACAGACGGTTGTTTTTCGTTATTTGATGAATGTCTGCCTCTCGGCAGATAATACCAAAATGTGGTGCCATAGGGCCCATTCCCAGACGAAGTGTTAAGAATAATGTGTGTTTTATGTTATAGTAGCCCAGGAGTTGGAAGCTTGTTAGACCTGAAAACCTTGGAAAATAAGTCCATAGTTCGGTGCAGTCCCCGATCCATGGAGGGAGTCGGGTGGAGATCGGAAATGTGAGAATGTTCTACTTTAGCATCCCTAACCGCCCTCTGCCCACCTCTTTTACAGCCTCATTGGTACATACTAAGTTCACAAGAAGAGGTGGGGGAAGACATTTCTATAGTTTTGTAAAAAAGTTCTTGTGTGTAGTGTGTGCCAGTGAAGGACGTTTGTTTGTTTATTTTATTTGTATGGTGCACCCCACCCAAAGCTATCTGATAAGGACACTGAAAAATGGGTGAAGTTCAAGTTAATAAATGCTAGTGGAGCACAGCACCCTAGGATTGGTTTAGGGTGGGCCAAGAGAGCAGCACGTAAGCATGAGGGAATTGCAGTAAGTGCCATGCACTACTACACTCCTACCTAGCCTGGGATGAAGGATCATTTTTCTCATGTAGAGTCCTTCTGATGGGAGCTGTTGTTCTCACAGTGAACTCCAACATTTCCACCTAAACTCCCTATTAAGGGCAAGACTGCAAACAAAGGAAATTACTTGGTCCCAGTCTTCATCCTTTGGGATCCTGTACCCCATTACCTTCGTGGTAGTATCATGCCCTGCATTGGAGAGGAGAAAGTGTGCCTGGGAGAGGAAAGGAAAAGGTCTCTCCCCAGGCTGTGTGGGCAGTGGTCTTAAACTGCAGAGAGTTGGTGGTGAGCAATTGGTGAAATGGAGTCCCTGGAGATTTTGTACAGTTGGAGGATGGTGGAACCTTTAACAGTTCCAGCTCTTCTTAATGATGGCATGGCGGTTCTGCCAGGCCACTTCACTGTGGGAGATGTGAACTGTTCTGGGAGAGGAAGAGTTGTTGACATGTGGGACAACTCACTGAGGAGGGAAAGACAATGCATTAGTTAGAGGCAACCTCCTCTAAGTGTTTCTTCCCAGCACATGGGCACATGCCACTTTCGCAGGAATGTGGGTGAGCAATGCAACCCAATGAGACACATCAAGCAGGTGATTATGAAAATACTTGTAAGGAATAGGTGTAACAAGAGGGTCTCAACCCTGCTGGGATCAGGCTTCTTCTCAGTGGCAAAAGGCAAACAATAACATGTAATGTGCCAAAACATGTAAGAATGGAAAAAAGGAAAATGACAAAGAGGCAGCCACCTTCCAAGAAAGGACGGTAAGAGTTGAGGAGTTGTGGTGTAGCTGTGGATACAAGTAGGGTGTCAAGGTGCTACAATAGGTGGAGAATAGGTACATTATATGGGCCTTGCAGTCTCTTTCTGGCATCAGTTTCTGTCAATGGAGAAAAACCTGCAGGGTCTCCAAGACCAGAACGATCCACCTGCCCAATGCAAGCTCCTGCTTTCACTTCTGGAGCATGGTGCAATACTGCGATCGTCTGTATTTAATTAATTACGCAATTGTTTTTGCACTTCTGTAATGTTACAACGAATCAAAATGCCATGCATAAAGTGGAAAATAAATAAGCGTTTCATTAAATTCCACCTGTGTCACTCTTGCTAATCCACCTTCCCTATCTTAGCTTTTCTCTCACTCTCTCTGCCCCTTTCACTTCTTCCTCTCTTGCTAGGGTAACAAAGAGCTCTAAAAGGATAAAAGGACTCAGTAGCAGGATGAAAACAATCATACATTTTTACTTCCATTCCTCGACTGTGCCTTGCTTTCTCTACCTTTGTTCCGGGTCGGCTGCTTTTCTCTTCATTACTGTTCCCCCTTCATTTTTGATATCTTTTCGCTCACCCTCATTCCCTCTTGCACTTACTGTTCTAAAGTTCTGCAGTAGCTGAAAGGTTACAAGTTGGTGCTATACAGACCAAGTAAATAAGTATGTATACACCCGCACCACCACTCCTGTGCCTATGGCTCCATTGTCTTTACTCCTCCCACCCTTTTCCCATCTCCAGCACTTCTCATGTTCACTCCTAAATTCTTTATCTGCACGTCCCATCTTTGGTTCCCAACCTTGATCTCTCCTGCTAAGTTCCCTTTTTCTGTGTCCCCCTTCATATTGTTGGTGTCAATGTTTTTCAGTTCAGATACAGGTAGTGCTTGTGAGCCAATGCTCCACCCCCTACTCCTTACATTCAGTTACAAACATTCCTCACCCTCAATGTCGAATAACTTGTTCTGGATCTCCTGGAAGACAGTCTGCAGTTTGTCAAAGCTGTCCAACACCTTGATGTGGTCCATGATGGGGTTGGATGCGAATATTGCAAGGTGTTCTTCTGTGGTTCCTTTAAAGTTTGCACCCACCTGCAAAAGGGGAAATCATCTGAGTTGTGAGGGACTATATATCTATGACTGGACAGGGTATTCTATCCCAAAAAGAGAATCAGTGCTTCTTGCATGCATAAGTACAGGTGCATGCTGCATGTATTAGGGTGTGTGAGCTGTGTTTACAGGGTGTGTGATCAAAGTGCAAAGTAGCTGTCAACTGTGTACACAGGATGTGTGAACTCTATGTTCAAGAAGTGAGAGCTATGTGTGTGTGCGTATACCTGGTGTGTGAGCTGGATGCATGAGCTGGGCATATGGCCTGTAAGATGTATCTACAATATCTCTGAACTCATTAGATATTTGTGGGCTGTGTGTGTGTATGTTAGCTCTATATTTACAGGCTGTGTGTTAGTGACAAGAGTACATATCATGTGAGCTATGTGTATGTGTTTACACACAGGGCATGGGAGCTGCATGTACTACCACAAATTTCACACAAGTGTCCTTACCCCAATGATGTACCGGATGATGTTCTCATTGTTAGCGGTTTCAATGGGGTCTGGGTTGTAAAACATGCTAGCATCAGTTGCCTCACCATCTGTAATTATAATCATCACTTTTTTGGCATCTGGTCGGTGGCCACTAGCTTTATTGAAAACATTTGTTCTGTTGGGTAAGGAGAGAAGAGAACATAGTGAACTCAGGGAGATACCCACTATTCCCTGATACATGTGCGGTAGTGCATAATTTGTATTAGCCCCCTTGGAGCGCAGGGTACAGCAGCTATCAGGTTACTCCAACACAGGCTGAATCAGCTGGTTCAATCCCACGTTTAGAGGAAGCTCTCTGCTGCTTGCACCTTCCTGCCATTTTCTATCCGTCACCCCACCGCCACCCTGTCTTTTTCCCTGTCCTCTACTTCCTCCATGTTTGCACACCCCAATAACACTCACCTTTCCTGTGAACAGGAGCTTGCAGAGCCTCACCACCCTCCTTGGTCACCAAATAAAGGAACAAGGGGCTATCCTCCATTGCCATGGCGGCCATCTCTGGTAAGGTATTTTGTTTATTCGATCAAACACTGGATTGTGCGCTCCGCACACCCATTATTTGAGAGAAAAAATGACCATGCACCCCAGTCAGTGAACTCAGGGCGTTGGGGGAGGTGCCTCTTGGGTAAGTGAAGTTTAAGCTGAACTTTGAAGATATCAATTGTTGCAATGGCTTTGATTTTTATGGGCAGTGGGTTCAAGTGAAGCAGGCGAGTATGGAGAAAAGTGGAGGCCAGAGGAAGTACAGGGAAGGCATGGGACAGTGAGGTTGAGTGGGGAGGATGTTCGGAGGAAACGTGAACGTGAATAAATTGAGATACAATCTGACAGGTACTGAGGAGCAAGACCATTGTTAGTCTTGCAGGAACTTAAAAAGAGAGCGGCTATGCAAGGGAAGCCAACCAGCATGTTGTCGGTAGGTAAAAGTGGGCGAGGATCTGGGAATGTTGTAGAGTGCAGGTATTAAAGTTAAGGACTTTGTCTAGAGGATGGAAGGAGAAGAGAGGAAGGCCAAGCAGTAGGCTTGAGAAGTAGTCAAGTTTGTTGAGCACAAGAGTGAAGATTATAGTTTTTGTAGAGTGGTTAGTAAGAAAAGGACGAATTTTCTGAATGTTGAGGAGTTTAATACGAGCAGCAGAGGCAGTAATGAATTGTTACAGTCGAACAAGATTGCACCTCAAGATTGCGAGCCTTCGGTTAAGTAGCAAGACAATCAGGTCGGAAGGGGATAAGAGAGAGGAGGGAAGGGATGGCATTGGAAGCAGGAAGAAAGATGACTTCTGTTTTTGAAAGGTTCAGCATGAGGCAGCAGAGAGCCATCCAGTGACGAATTGCAGTACGACAGTTCGCAATCCATTCTGAGATGGCTGAGGTGAAGGAGGTAAAGGAGAAAAAAATTTGAAAGTCATCAGAAAAAGGTGATAATGAAAGCCAAAGGATGAGAAAAGTCTTCCTAGGGCAGAGGTATAGAGGATAAAGAGCAGAGGTCCAAGGACGGATCCTTGAGGATGCTTACAGGGAGAGGGGAGGGGTCAGAGGTTTGCAAGTTCCTAGAGATTTTAAAGGATCGACCTTCCAGGTAGGAGGTTATCCAGGTAAGAGCAGATGTGTGAAACCCAAGGCCCTTGATAGTGAGAAGAGACAAGTGGTCGACACAGGGAGATCATTTCACCAAAATGCCTGGGGTAGCGGAAGTGACATCACATGACCCTTGACCTCTGATGACATCACAGGCAGTGATGTCATTTGACCCCACCCTGAAGGGACATCACGGGAAACGATGGAACACGACTGTTTACCCCTAGACAAAACAGGAAGTGGCATCACATAGCATTGTTTCGAAAATACACTATGAAAAATATGGTTACAATATTACTGTAATGTGATATACATTTCATACAACAATGGATCACCATATGTATCGACATAAAAAAACATGCTATAACTGCAACTTGCGTAAAGCAAAAAACATAGCCCGCAAAGGATGCGTATTCTACTCTAAATGCTTTTTGGATGATTTTTTCTGCATTGTGAATTTGCAGTGTTTAAGAACAGACTAAATCAGTGACTTACCCCCTGAAGTGTACCTGAAATAAATCTTTAATGAGTCTAGCAATTATTGTATGGAATTCCAGAAATACAAACAGCTCAAATAGCCGCATGGCATTGGCCAGAGCCCAGGAGCTTCAATTTGTAAAAATACAAAAAACTAAAAAAAAACGTTTTTGTTAAAGTTTTTTTTGACATAATAAGGAAGACCACAGGGGTAGCAAGGGAGACCTCAAGGGTCGCAAGTGCTACCCATGGTGACCCCTAAATGACGTCCCTGGGTCGACAGTGTCAAAAGCAGCAGAAAGGTTCAAAAGGATGGGTGTAGAAGAGAGTTTGTAGTTGTGCGCATAAGAGAGAAAGTAGGAGACATGCATGAGTGCAGTCTCGGTGGAGTGTTTACGACAGAAGCCAGATTGAGGTGTATCTTCCAGGCCATCATCCTCAAGGTACTTAATGATCTGGTTGAAGACCAACAGCTTAAGGACTTTTCAATAATGGGGAAGACGAGAATCTGGGAGAGAGTTTGTTGGGGCAGGGAAGAGTCCAGCAGAGAGAGAGAAGTTAAAGAGCTCAGAGAGATAAAGGCAAGTTATTGAGATTAACTCTTTGATCATTTGAGGAGCAAAGAGGTCGATGAGAGCACAATATGGTTTGGCACTGTGAAGGATGGGTGCTAATTCAAAAGGAAAGGTAAGAGAGAGTAGAAGAGGTAGGCAAGTGAGGTGGTGGACAGAAGGAGGGGTGGGGAGGAAGAGAAAGAAAGGCTGTGAGAGTGTCACGAATTCTAGAGATTTCAAAGGAGAAGTAGTGTGCAAAGTCATTAGCAGAAAGAGAGGACAGTTAGCCCTCAGTTCATTTTTCATGGACAAGGAGAGAAGACTGTCCAAGCAGTGCCCCCAAAGCCCTGTCATGCAGGTGAAATAGGAGGGAGCTATGATTATAATGAGACCTATGGTGGAGAACTAGGATTAATGGTAAAGTTCCCTTCTCCATCATGGGATCTTCATTATAAATGATTAACATTGAAAAGCGAGCTACAAACCCTGACAAATAGTGGAATGTCAGGATAGGAGCATAAACATAATGTATATACTTCAGAAACCTTAACAAATAATAATTCCTCACCTTCAAGAGCTAAGCAACAATGTTTCTCATGGAGGCCTGCTCCAGCAGGACATCTACCCTGACATCTGTATCAAGGCAATAGTGTCTGGTTAATGTATGTACACATCTTTATGTAGCAGCTTTACAAATGTCTTCCATGGGGACTTATCTTAGCTAGGCTATTGGGACGGCCTTGCCGTAAAAGAGTGTGGATTGGTCTGCCACAGAGAGACCTTCTAGCCTTCTAATAACAGTGTACAATACAAGATACAATCCATCTTAAGTTAATTGTTTGCAGGCTGGAAAACCTGTATCGACTGTCTGGTATTTAAAAAACAATCACTTTGTCTTCCTAATTTCCGTTGCCCTGTCAATGTACAATTTTAGATCCCTCTTCAGGTCTAACATTTGCAAAGTCTTCTCAGTAGGAGAAGAAGGGTAAGGCAAGAAAGAAGAAAGAGATGGAAACCAAAAACCACTCTAGGAAGAAAAGATGAATGCATCCTAAGGACTACTCTATCTTTGTGAAATACCAACTGGGTCTTGTGAGAACAGAAGAACAAGTTACTTCTTACCTTGTAACGTTCTTTCGACGGGATGTTCCTCCGACGTATTCCTTATCTTTGATAATACGTTTCCAGCTTGCTGGCCTCGGAAATTTTTTCTGTAGAGGGCACTGCGCGTCGACGTCCGCCGAGTCGATGTCCCTCGACGGCCACCGTATCGGCGCCGACGTCATCATGCCCATAAATAGCCACGCGCTGCGTCCGTTGCTCAGTTCCGTTTTGTAGCATAAGAAAAGTCATGCCTGAATTGGTTATTGACCTTGAAGGAGCGTAAGCTGCAAAACACAAGGGAACTATCACTGCGGGGATGGATGGGAGGGGCGATAAGGAATACGTCGGAGGAACATCCCGTCGAAAGAACGTTACAAGGTAAGAAGTAACTCGTTCTTCGAAGGGATTGTGTCCTCCTATGTATTCCTTATCTTTGATAGACTCCCATAACAGTGGCATGTAATTGGAGGTGGGAGTGAGAATGTTATGTATCCCTTTAGGGATGGACCAAATGTAATACGGCCTTGCCAAATCTGGTCTCTTGAGTAGTGGAGGAATCCAGATTGTAAAATTTTGTGAATGTATGTGCGGACGACCATGTGGCAGCCGCATATATGTCTCGGACCGGTACCCCTCTTTGGAGAGCCGAAGAGGCTGCGATACCCCTGGTTGAATGAGCCCTGAGATTTTGGGGTGGCTCTTTCCCTGCCAGTTTGTAACATTCCAGAATGGCCAAAATAATCCACCTGGAGATGGTTTGTTTTGTTATGGGTAGTCCCAACTTGTGACCTGAGTATCCTACAAACAGTTGGTCTGCTTGCCTGATCCTAGCCATTCTGTTGATGTAAAATCTGAGAGCTCGCCTTGGGTCCAGCCTATGTAGCCTTTCCTCCTCTTTCCCCGGATGGGGAGGAGGGTAGAACGAAGGTAAGGTAATTTTCTGAGTAATATGAAATTCAGAAACCACCTTTGGGAGGAAATTAGGCTTCACCTGTAGGACAACTTTGTCCTTGTGGAAGATTGTATGTGGGGGTCTACAGGAGAGAGCTTGTAGCTTGCTCACCCTCCTAGCAGATGTTAGTGCTACCAATAGGACAGTTTTAAGCGTGAGAAATCTCAGCGTACAAGAGTGAAATGGTTCGAATGGAGTGCCCATTAGGAAGTTTAAGACTAAATTTAAGTCCCATAAGGGAACCTGGAATGGTTTTGGAGGATAAACATTAGTTAATCCCTTGAGAAATTGTACCACTAGAGGAAGTTTGAAATACGATGGTTCCTCCGCAGTGCGCTTGAAGATAGAAAGCGCTGCGAGATAGCCTTTTACAGTGCCAACTTGAAGGCCTGAGTCTGCCAAGTAGAGTAGAAACGATAACACCATTGGTGTACCACATGAAAAAGGGTCGATATTCTCTTCCCTACACCAGCTGCAAAATTTGTTCCAACGGCAGCGGTATAAAGACTTTGTTGCTGGCCTTCTGGCCGAAAGCAACACCTCCATGACGTGATCAGGGAGATCCCAATCCTTGTACCTCACCCTTTCAGAAGCCAAGCGTGAAGGTTGAGGGTTCTGGTGTCTGGATGGAAAACCTGACCTCCCTTCTGCGAGAGAAGATTCTCTTTGAGGAAGACGGATTGGAGAACAGATGGACATATCTAGAAGGTCTGGGTACCACATTCTCCTGGCCCAATCCGGGGCAATTAGGATCATGGTTTTCCGGAATCTTCTCAACCTCCTGATCATTTGAGGAATAACAGGGACTGGTGGGAACACATAAAGGAGTGGAAACTCGCAGTCCACTACGAACGCGTCTCCTAGAGCTCCTCTTGAGGGAAATTCCCTTGAACAGAACAGATCGCACTTCCTGTAGGTGCTTGTGGTGAACAGAACCACCCGAGGAGTTCCCCAAAGGGCGAAGATCTCTTGAAGGACTTCCTGAGCTAGCTCCCACTCGTGGGAGACTGTGCTCTGCATGCTCAGAGCGTCCGCTGTCAAGTTCTTCTCTCCGGCTAGGTGGACTGCCGATAGAGAGATTCCTTCTTGGATTGCCCAAAACCAGAGCTGCATCGCCTCTCTGCACAGTGGCAGTGATCCTACTCCTCCTCTTTTGTTGAGGTAGTGCATGGCCACCGTGTTGTCCGTCATTATCAGGACATTTCTCCCATGTACTGATGGCAGGAAAGCTTTCAGCGCTAGTCTGATCGCTCTCAGCTCCAATAGGTTGATGTGTAGTCTGGACTCCGATGGAGACCAACGACCGCTGATGGTCAAATCGTTGGCATGGGCTCCCCACCCCGTGAGTGAGGCGTCTGTGACTACTGTTATCTCCGGCCATGGTTGCCAAAACAGTTCTCCTTTCAAGATGTTCTCTGGATAGGCCCACCATTGAAGGTCGCAGGCTACCTTGTCCGGAATCCGGAGGAGATCTGTCATTCTCCCTGAGAATTGCGACCACTGACTTCTCAGTGCCCATGAAGAGATCTCATTCTCAGGCGAGCCTCTGGCACAAGGAAGATGCAGGATGCCATGAGGCCTAGCAACCTCAAAAAGTCGAAGGCTGGGAGACGTTGGGCATTTTGAAACTTGGTGACCATCTGTAGAATATCTTGAGCCCTCTGGTGGCGAGGCTTTTCCCAGGGAAGTGTCCTGGACCGCTCCAATGAATTGGAGTCTCTGTGATGGTATCATCTGTGACTTCTTTAAATTGAGCGAGAAGCCCAGTTTGTGAAGGAAGTGGTAGACATAATCTAGCTGGGCCTGGGCCTGTTTCGAAGATACAGCCCTGATCAGCCAATCGTCCAGGTAGGGGTAGACGTGGATCCCTTCCCTCCTTAGACTCGCCGCCACTACCGACATCAGCTTGGTGAAGACCCTCGGGGCAGAGGTCAGCCCAAATGGCAGAACTCGAAATTGATAATGAGAGTAGCCAATTGCGAACCTCAGGTATTTCCTGTGTTTGAGATGGATTGGCACATGGAAATAAGTATCCTGAAGGTCCAGAGATACCAGCCAGTCCTGGAGCTGGAGGGCCTGATTGATCTGAGAGAGAGTTACCATCTTGAACTTGTCCTTCCTGAGGAACTTGTTCAATTCTCGTAAGTCCAGGATGGGTCTCAGTCCTCCGTCCTTCTTTGGTATGAGAAAGTAGGGGGAGTACCAGCCCTTGTTCCTGTTCGCTACAGGTACCGGTTCTATGGCACCTTTCTCTAGCAGGTCTATAATTTCCTGCAAGAGGAGCGGATCTGAAACCTTTAGAGAGCTGTTCCCTGGTGGATGACTCTGAGGAATGTGTAGAAAGGGTAGGCAGTAACCTTGGGCAACTATCTCCAATGCCCAAGCATCTGACGTTATAGCCTGGCATTCCGTCAGATGTTGAGTTAACCTGCCCCCTACAGGTGTATTGTGTGGAAAGGCCTCAGAGTGGTTTGGGGGCAGCTGATGCAGATGCCGAGGGTAAAGAGGCACCTGCTGCTGCTGCGGCCTTAGTACTTTTGACCCGTCCACCTCGGGTGGATCTCCTTTGGCCTCTTTGAGCCGGCTGTCCTCTGACTTTCCTGAATGCGGAATAATAGCGAAAGGACTTTTCTCTCCCAGAGGTTCCTGAGGGGTGAAAAGGAGTTTGGCGGATAGCAGCTCCTAAAGATTTTGCTGCTGCTTTAGAAGTCTGCAACTTTTCCAGACTGTCATCAGCCTTTTTCCCGAATAGTGAAGATCCGTCAAAGGGCATATTCAAAAGTCTGGCCTGTACATCTGGAGCAAAGCCAGACTTTCGCATCCACGCATGCCTGCGGATTGTTGTACTTGCCGCCATGGCCCGGCTGATACTGTCAGCGGAATCAATGCCAGTTTAAAGTGATTCGCACATGGCATCTTTGCCATCTTTAATAATGTTAAGGAAGGCTTCCTTTTCCTCTCCTTCGGGTATGCAGTCAGCCGCGGATGAAGCACACTCCCATAGTGTGTGACTGAACCTGGCGAGCGTACAGGTGGCGTTGATGGACTTCAACGCCATACTACAAGCAGAGAAGACTTTCTTCGCCATAGAATCGTACCTCTTGTCATCTCTATCCTGTGGGACAGTAGGGTAAGCGGTCCTACTGCTAGATGAAGTTGCTGCTTGAACCACCTGGCTCTCTGGAGTCGGGTTTTTTGATAAGTATTCAGGGTCAGCAGCCGCTACCCTATACTTGGCTGACAATCTTTTATTGACCGCAGGGATAACTTCAGGAGTTTCCCAATTAGATGTAATTTTCCTTTGTAAGGCTGCATGGAAGGGGACCACAGGGTCCTCCTGTGGACCTTTGTCTAATATGTCTGTTAGGACATCCTGTTGGGAAGTGTCCAGCCCACTTGCCTCATGTAGTGACTCCTGTAGGTCCTTCAGCCTTCTTTCCTCAGAGGTGAAATCCTCTGAAATAGGCAGTGTGGCCCTCTGTAACCCAAATGTTTCCTGGTCAGAATCTTCCCCCTCTTCATAAATTGAAGATAGTCCAGGGTGCTCTGACCTCTGAAATGGTGTAAAACCCATCTCTAAGGCAGAAGGAGCCAAACTCGTCATTATTGGGCGGGAAAACGTCAATGTCGTCAACGCCGATGTGACAGGCTTCGAAGGCGCCGAGAACGGCGTCGAAAAAACTGGAAGGGGTCTCGAAGAACTCGAGAGGATCGGGATCCTACTCGAGGACATCGACGACGGTCTCTGCGTCGTGCCGGAGGCCCTTGGAACCACCGTTGGCTGTGGAGTGGCCTTGGTCTTCTCTTTCATCGGCGTCGATGCCGGCGTCGACAATGGCGTTGAGTCGATCGACCGATGCGTCGAGGAACCCTTCGACTACTGCGTCGATGGTGCAGATCCGTGCGTCGAAGACGGTGCCTTCTTACCCGATGGCTCGTGGCGCTCTCGGGTGGAATGTTTCACCGGGTGCTGCGACTCGCAGCGTTTTGATTTTTTGGGTTTTTCACCTGGGGTATCACCCTCAGCTGTCTTTGAGGGGGTCGAGGCCACGTTCTCGAAGATTCTTAACATTTTCTTTCTGAATTCCTCCCAATCAGCTTGAGAGCTGTGTTTAGTGGGACAGGAGACCCTTTCTGGGGACACAGAAGTCGACGAGGAAGGGGATCTTCGACATCTCTTTTTTTAGTGTCTTGATCTCGATGAATGGTGGGAGCTATTTCGAGATCTAGAATGGGAATGTTTTCGACGGCGAGGAGACGAAAGCCTCGACTCAGCCGAAGAAACCTTCGAGGAGGTTTTGACTGACTTATCTCTCTCGATCTTCCCCTTGCGCTCCTTCAAGGCTTTCGCCGTCATGGACATGGAGCCCTCATACTCTGAACAATGGTGCTCGGATCCCAAGCACCACAAGCAGATCCTGTGTGGATCCGTTATCGACATTTTTTTACCACAGTTTCGACATTTCTTGAAGCCGGATCGCGGCATCGTAGGTTCTGATGAAGATGCCATCGAGAACGAGAAGGTATTATTCGAGTAGATATAGAGTTATCCTGACTGAACTGAGCAACGACGTTCTGAGGCCCCACGAAGCGTGGAAAAACGGAATTGAGTAACGGACGCAGCGCGTGGCTATTTATGGGCATGATGACGTCGGTGCCGATACGGTGGCCGTCGAGGGACATCGACTCGGTGAACGTCGACACGCATCGCCCTCTACAGAAAAAGTTTCCGAGGCCAGCAAGCTGGAAAAGTATTATCAAAGATAAGGAATACGTCGGAGGACACAATCCCTTTGAATGCCTGTTTTTCAATCACCCTCCTAACCCACATGATGTACACCAAGAATGCGACCTTCCAAGTGAGATGTTGCAAGTCTACCCTATGTAAGGGCTCAAAAAGGGAACCCATACACTTAGACATACAAGTTACTTACCCCTGGTATTGTTCTGTCGACTAGATGTTTCTCCCAGGTATTACTCATCTTATGATATCTTTGTTTCCAACTTCAGCTGCTTCAGAAAAAATGGGCGCTGTGCGTCGAGATGGTCAACTCGATGTCCCTCGCCGGCTTCCATCTCGGTTGAAGTCATCGTCGAGTACATATACCACGCACAGTGCCCGTTGGCTTCAGTTCTATTTTCTCCCGACCCATATGCAGAATTACCGCCCTTGATAAGTGCCTTTCATTTATCAGACCTTAAAAGAACATACGGTCTAAAGCTCGGAAATTCTACAGTGGGGTAGGTTGGGAGAACAATGAGAAATACGTGGGAGGAACATCCAGTCGAAAGAACGTTACCAGGGGTAAGTACCTTGGCCTTCTAAGGGATTGTGTCCTCCCAGGGATTCCTCATCTTATGTTACACTCCCGAAGCAGTATTAGGTTCTTTTGGAGGAGGGGGTAAGAATTTGAGAGTTAATGTTTGTCAAGACTGGAGCATAGAACTCCCTTCCTAAATCTTCCCTCATTATTAGAGGTGACTAAACAGTCATTTTTTGTAAACGTGTGGCTGGTGGACCAGGTAGCTGCCTCACAGATATCCTTTATCGGAAGTCCCCTCTGAAGGGCAGAGGAAGTTGCCATGTCCCTAGTGGAATGAGCCCTTAAGCCTTCTGGGGTATCTTTCCCAGCTAGCCTGTACCACTCCGAAATAGCCAGTATTATCCATCTGGATAAGGTCTGCTTGGTGACTGACAGACCTAGTTTGTGTCCTGTATATCTGTCACACTCACCTGTGTCTCTGCAGGAGCGATGGATGAGCCTCCCTTGACCCCGAGTTCTCACTTCCCCTGTTTCACCCAGAGGGATACCTGTTAAATACAAGATGTACACTCAGACCTGAATTCACCTGATTCCCTTGCACCCTTCCCTTTTCTTTACTGTGTGCTGTGAAGTCCCCTAAGGGCTTACCTTGATTTCTAGTAGGGTGTTCACTTCATCCTGCATTTGCAGGGGCGTGATTCACTCATATGAATGATGCCAATGTCTGTTGGCTGAGTTCTGCTGCCACACGCTGTTATATGCCTTCACAGTGAGACTGAGTGTTCAAGGCGCCAGTTTCTTCACTGGCTAGAGAGTTCTTTCCACAAGTGAACGTTGCGCGGAAGATGTTGAGTGTCCAGAATTGTCTGTATTGTCTTTGTCAAGGTATTTTGTGGGTGAGTAACGCTGCATGTAGAAGTCAGCTGCTGGTAGTAATGCGCAGCGTCTTAAATTCGAGCGCGCCTGGTAATGTCTCTCCCTTTCCCTTGAAGGAGTGGATTATGTGGTATTAGCGCCTCGAGTTTGGGTTCAGTGCTACTGGAGACTTGGCGGGCTGGTAAGAATGCACAGAGGCTTTGGTAAGTATGCACTGCGTTATGAGATAGAGCGCAGTGAAATAAGTCTCTGCGTTATTTGGGTGAGCGCAATGAATAATGTCTCTCCTTTCTTTTGCATGGGTTTTTGCACTCGTACAACTGACCTGGATCCAGCATTGCCGGAAGATTCGGTGAGTATGCGCAGTGTTACTGAAGTGCGCGTGCTAACGCAGTTCTTCTTTGTTCTTACAGGTGCCGGTGTAGAAGTCTCCTCTTGACCGCAGATAGCTGCGGCGTGGAGAAAGCACAGAGGTTCCTCCGGAGCAGGTAAGCAGAATCAGAATGATCCGGAGCAGGTAAGCAAAAGCAGGAGGATCCGGAGCAGGTAAGCAGAAGTAAGATGATCTGGAGCGGGTAAGCAGAAGCAGGATGATCCGGAGCAGGTAAGCAGAAGCTGGCTGATCCAGAGCAGGGCGAGTGTGTTGCTGATGCAGCTTACAGTAAGCAACACAAAGCACTGGAAGAATCGTGGGTGTGGCTTATATAGCCAGCCACACCCAAACACTAGAGAGCTCATGAATTGTCATGCACTTCCTGTTTGGCAACAGGAAGTGGTAACCAGGAAGTTCCTACAAACACTAGGAAGGAATTAAAAGGAGGTATCTGCTATGGGTCTTTTGTGTGCCTATGCCAGGCCTGCCAAGCCTCCACCCATCTTGCCCCAACTACCTGCCTGGTACCCATGACAGTCTTCCCCCTCAAGACCCCTCCCAATGGTGTGTGTGTGGACTTTGGTTTCTCAGGATGGTCCCGATGGAATTTTCGCATCAATCGGGGGGCATGCATGTGTGTGCTGGGTTCCCATGATCTTTCTTAGGGTCCGTACCCCTTCCAGTCAATCAAGTAATACAGGGTCTTTCGTACTAGCTTGGAATCTAATATGTTCTTTACCTCATATTCTGGTGCTTCTTCACCCACTTATATGGGTGCCGGAGGTGTGGAAGTTCGGGTTCCTGGGTGTGCTGGTTGAAATACGGGATGTATACGCATATGTTGAGGTAACGCCAGTCTCATGGCTGCTGGATTAATTACTGTTTCAATTGAATACAGGCCGATGTATCTAGGCTGAAATTGTTTGGGACCCTTTAAAGCAATGTGTCTAGTTGCCAGCCAGACCTAGTCTCCCACTTGATAATCTGGCGCTTTATCGTCAATGGCGATCAGCGTTTCTTTTCTGAGTTTCTTTGGCTTGCTGTAGGTTCTTGCTGGCCTCTCTGACTGCTTTCATGATGCTGGCATGCAGATTCTTTACTGCGGGCATCTCAATGTTTTCTGGCGGATTGTAGACCGACGTTCTGGGGTTTCGACCATATATAGTAAAGAAGGGTGTTGCTTGGGTTGATGAATGTGTGGAGTTGTTGTAGGCATACTCTGCCATCCATAGTATTTCTGTCCAGCTTTGGCTTGTTTGGTGTAATAGACAGCACAAATACTGTTCCATGGTCTGGTTTGTGTGCTCGGTTTGGCCGTCTGTTTGAGGATGGTGACTAGAAGACAGACAGACTTCTACTCTTGCCAGGGCACAACATTTTTTCCAAAAGCGAGATACAAATTGGCTGCCTGTGTCAGAAACGATTACGGTAGGGAATCTGTGTAACTTGGCGATTCGGTCTAGAAAAACTTGCGCCAGAGCCTGAGCTGAGGGAATACCCTTTAGAGCTATGAAATGGGCCATTTTGGAGAAGAGGTCCACTACTACGAGGATGGTATTATAACCTGAGCTAGGAGGTAAGTCAGTGACAAAGTCCATTGATACTGTGTGCCAGGGCGCTGGTGGAATGGTGATTGACTGAAGGAGGCCGGCTGGTTTTTGCCTGGATGTTTTGTATAGTGCGCACACCTCACAGGTGCCTATGTAGGTGGCAATATCCTCTCGCCAAGTTAGCCACCAATAAGATTTGGTTTTGGCTATACCCGGATGGGTTTCTAACAGCGAGTCGTGGTAGTCTGGTATAATTGCTTGTCGCAGATCCTCAGTTGGAACATAGAGGCCTTTTTGGTAGTATGGTAGTTTGTCTTGAATGGTGAACTGATCTCCCTTCGTGTCCCAAGCCAGCAGATCTTCTTCAGACATATTTTCTTTTATTGCTTCCTGCAGTGTGTGTAACAGAGATGGACCGGTGCAGAAGCCGAAAATGCTATGGCTGGGTATGATCACCACCGGGTTAGGTGCATTGTAGACTTCCTCTCCTGTGCCAATGTGGGATAACGCATCCGCCTTCCCGTTCTTAACTCTGGGTCGGTAGGTGATCACAAAGTCATATTCCATTAAGGATAGGGCCCAACGGAGCTGCCTAGAAGACTGAGCTTTTGCTGAGCGTAAGTATTGCAAGTTCTGATGATCTGTTATTATTGTGATGGTGTGTTTTGCTCCTAGTAAGTAATGTCGCCATTCACACAGTGCGCTTTTGATTGCTAGGAGTTCTTTTTCAGAAATCGCATAGTTTAATTCTGCTGGGGAGAATTTCCTTGACCAAAAGGCAATGGGATGTAGGCATCCGGTTTCGGGATTTTGTTGAGACAATACTACCCCTATGGCAATGCTTGTAGCGTCCGTTTCCACGATGTATGGTAAATCGGTCTGTAGGTGTTGCAGTATTGGTGCTGAGGTGAATTTTTCCTTGAGGGCTCGGAAGGCTTCTTCCGCTGCTGGTGTCCATTCAAACTTTCAGTGTTTGCGCAGCAAGGACGTAATATGTACAATATGTGAGAATACTGGTATGAAGCGTCGATAAAAGTTTGCAACCCCTAGGAAACTCTGTATTCCCTTTACAGACGTGGGTGAGAACCAAGTGAGGATTGCCTGCACTTTTCTATTGTCCATCTTGATCCCCTGCGGTGTCAGAAACTCCACCTCGGTGACAAGGAAGGAGCATTTTTCTAGCTTTGCGTACAGTTGGTTTTCACATAGTTTGCGGAGTACAGCTTGCACGCGGGTTACGTGTTCTTGGGGAGTGGTGGAGTAGAACAGAATGTCATTGATGCAAATGACTGCGCAGACATCGAGGAGTTCCCGTAACACATCATTCATAAAATTCTGGAACGCAGCCAGGGCATTGAAAAGCCCAAAGGGCATGACCTGGTATTCATTCAAGCCATAGTGGGTACGGAACGCAGTCTTCCACTCGTCCCCTTACTTCATGCGTACCAGGTGATATGTGCCGCGTAAGTCTAGCTTTGTGAAAATCTTTGCTTGTCTCACCTGATCTATGAGTACTGGTATCAGAGGTAATGGGTACTTATTTTTTATGGTGACTTGATTTAGGGCCCGGTAATCAATACACGTTCTTAAGTCTCCCTCTTTCTTTGGTACGAAGAAGAGTGGGGAGGCGGCTGGTGACTTAGATGGTCTAATGAAGCCATTGGCCAGGTATTGGTCCAAGTAGGTCCGTAGATGAGCGTTTTCTTCCTCGGTTAATGCATAAATGCGGCTGCACGGTACTTGTGCCCCTGGTTGCAGATCGATCTGACAGTCGTAAACTCGATGTAGTGGTAGCGTATTAGCTTTCTCCTTCGCGAACACATCTTGGAAATCCTGGTATTCCACTGGTAAGGTGCCCACCAAGCCTAAACTGGCAATCTTTTCCTGTGAAGCTAACAATGGGCTTCCATGGGTACCTTTGTTGTCGTAGCAAGAGGCGTATTCCATGGAAACGAGTAAGGTTTGAGCTCGCCAATCTATCTTTGGGTTGTGTGTCTCTAGCCACGGTATTCCAAGAATCATCTGGAATTGGGGTGCGGCGATAAGGTCGAATGTAATACTTTCCCTTTGGCCATCTTGGCAGATTAAGGTGAGGGTGGAAGTACACTGTGTTATTGGTCCCGAAAGGAGATGTGTGCCATCCACAGCTGTCACGCTTTCAACAGTGTCCTTACGGTGGAATGCTAATCCCAAGGTGTTAGGCAGAAACCTGTGCAGTTCCCTTAGGGACCACTGCAAAAAGTTTAAGACTACAGGTGTTAGCAGTAAACCCAATTGGTAGCAGTCTGTACCACCCAGATTTACCTGGTAGCTGTGGCTGAGCAGTCAGACTTCTCTCAAGAAGAGTTAGGCAGTATATAGAGTATACACATCAGGTACATAAATACAGTAGCACAAGCAAACACTGACCAGAGCTTTGGTATAAAAGTATATAATTATTTATTTAAAAACACACTTGTAAAAATACACTGGCACTAATATGTCAAGCAAGTTCAAACACAGTCACTAGAAATATATACACCTCCCTGATTAATTATTCGACAAGTCTTAGGAAAAGAAAACCACTTATTATCAACACAGAGGTGAGCGCTTAACCAAGATGGCACTCCAAGAATTATTTAAAAAGGGAGAGAAAAGGCAGAAATAGGAAAACACACAATACCAACACTTTTAAAGAACCACAGCAAGTCAAGAAAGGCAGGGTCTACTGTAGAGCAAAAAGTTCATAGGCCAGGCCCACTCTTGGAGAGAGCAAGGCGGAATGTGCCCAAGATCACACAGTTGAAGTACACTTTAAAAGTCTTTGCAGATAGTTCAAAAGGAGTTAGATCAGTTCAGAAAAGTTAGTTAACAGGTCCGAGGTCACCCCAGGATAGACAGTTAAGGATTTACGGGACGGTCTGTTGCAAGGGAGACCAAGCGGGACACAGTACCTGAAATGGTGAGAAAGCTCCAGCGGGGGCAGTTGTTCCTGGCAGCGGGTGCAATTCAGAGCTTCGTCCAGGGGAAGAGAAGATCTCGACGTGGAGCAAAGCTGGAGGTCATTGCACTGTCAGGGAAGAAACCAGCCGCAGAGTTTCCCGGTTAAAAGGTACTACCCTTTTATTTGCAGTAGTGGTGAAGTGTGGCTATCCGGCCGCCGGGGTGCTTGGCACAGGTGATTCGACTATGAGACGATCCAGGAAGGTGAAAAAAGGGCGAACTGGTTAACGCCACCAGCTCAAAGGAAGAAGACTCTCCTGGAAGAAGATCTTCTCTGTCGTTGGGAAGTGGTGAGTCAGTTCAGCAGGGCTCCACCGGTGGTGTCGTCGTTGCAGGTCGGCTCAGCTTCTCCCTCTTCGGATCCTTTAGGTCCTGTGGCGACTTCTGAACTTCCAGTCCCCAAAGCCCTGGTTTTATGCAGAAAACCCCCATTCACCAGTCCTAGCTGTCACTCAAACATGCTAAGTGGTGAGCCGGGCGGCTCACCACTGGGTCAATCACACAAGAGTGCGACTTGAGTTGCCGAGGCAACTCAGTCTAGGGTGCCTATTCCCCCCTCCCACACATCCTGTAGACCCAGACAGAGTGGCACCACTTTTGGAGGCTTCTGTGCAGACGCCCGCCAAAAGTGGAACAAAGGGCTCGACTTGGGTTGGAGTTACAGAGGCAAACACAAACACCATTTTAAAACCGAGTCCTGGCAAAAAGACCCAACCGGGGAATAAATATTAAATAAATAACCCGCCGGTATCTTTAACATTGCACCAAAAAAGTGGTGCGTTTAAAATGAATGGGAAAATCCCATAGGAAATATTCCGGTGGAATATTTTGCGTGGTAACCACTGCCACCAGCCAGAAACTCGACAAGGGGGACTGGACAGTGCCCCTTTGGAAAACAGACCCAGGGGTAATCGAATTACCCCTACCAGTACTTCCACAATATGATGGTTTGTACTAGTTCTGTTCACAATTTAAGACTAGTAAAGTCAATGGGGACTTTACATGCCATGGGAGACAGTAGTCAGTCCCAGGGTATGGAGTCTATGTTTGGGGGTCACTATGACACCCCTGTGTTACTGCACTGAGGGTGCTGTGTAACACACGTACCAAAAACACATGAAGCCCTATGGAGTAAAAGACCCCATAGCCCATAAAACACATCCCAAAGTCAAAGGACATTCTCAAATCATGCCTAAGAGTGGGAGAAAAAGAGTCTCACTCTTTGCAGGAGAAAAAAAAATCCAGCAAAGCTGCTGGGGGACTCACTAGGTTTGGGAAATTAGCCTTTACAGAGAATTCTCCCTAACACTCGCCCCCCACCCAGACTAAGGGACAGGAGGAGTTAATCCACTCCTGGATGAATCTCATGCCTCTAGTCGATGACATACATCCTAGAGAGACCATCAGCATTTTGGTGGTGACACCCTGACCTGTGCTCAATGGTGAAATCAAACCCTTGAAGGCAGATTGACCATCTCAATAGTTTTGGGTTTTCCCCCTTCATTTGCATCAACCATCTCAAGGGTTGGTGGTCAGTCTGAATGGCAAAAGTAGAACCATACAAGTATGGCCTAAACTTCTTCAGTGCCCCCACAATAGCAAAACAGTCTCTTTCAATTGTTGCCCACCTTGTCTCAGGATCCTTCAGCTTCCTGCTGATGAAGCAAATGGGGTGCTCCCTACCTTTCCCATCCAGTTGGCTAAGGACTGCACCTATACCTACATTAGAAGCATCTGTATGTACAATGAAAGTTTGGTGGTAGTCAGGAGCTCTCAGTACTGTTGCTTGGCAAAGAGCTTTGTTCAGGTTTTCAAAGGCCTGATTGCACTCCTCATTCCATCTGACCTTCTTAGGGAATTTTGGAGAGATTACATTCAGTGGAGAAGCTATGGTCCCATAGTTCTCAATGAAATTCCTGTAATGCCCAGTGAGGCCTAGGAAGGCTCTCACCTGGGTTTGAGTAGTAGGTGTTGTCCAATTATGCACAGCTTCAATCTTACTGAGCAAAGGCCTTATTTTTCCACCTCCTACCTCATGCCCAAGGTAGACCACCTAACTCTGTCCAATCTGGCATTTGCTTGCCTTTATGGTCAGGTTGGCCTTCCCAAGAGCCTGCAAAACATGTCCTAGGTGGTTAACATGCTCTTCCCAGGAGTGGCTGAACACTGCAATGTCATCCAAGTATGCCATGCAGAAGTCCTCCATCCCAGCTAGAACATGATTTACCATCCTTTGGAATGTTGCAGGTGCATTTTTCAATCCAAAAGGCATAACCTTAAATTGGTATAAGCCAAATGGGGTAGAAAATGCAGTTTTCTCCTTGGCATGGGCTGTCAGGGCTATTTGCCAATAGCCTGACATAAGATCAAATGTGCTGAGGAACTTGGCTGCACCAAGTCTATCCACCAACTCATCTGTTCTAGGCAAAGGGTGGGCATCAATCTTGGTGACTGCATTAAGAGCTCTATAATCCACACAGAATCTCAATTCTTTGGATCCTGCCTTTGGTACTAACACAACGGGGCTAGACCATGGACTAGTAGAGGGCTCTATAACCCCGAGGTCAAGCATCTTGCTGACCTCCCCTTTGATGTGGGATCTCACATTTTCTGACATTCTGTATCCTCTGCTTTTTGACTGGCAGACAGTCACCAGTGACTATATCATGCTGGCCCCAAGGGGTCAAGCCTGGTGAAAGTGAGAACAGGGAGGCAAACTGATTTAACATAGATTTGCACTCCTCTTGTTGCTCAGGTGTCAGATTTGAAGAGAGGTTTACTCCTTCAATCTTTTAATCCAAGGGTAAGCCTCTGAGGAGATCAGGGAGAGCTTCACTCTCTTCTTCCTCTTCTGTTGCAGCTAGAAGCAAGTCTCCTACTTCAGGCCTGGAGACATACACCTTTAGTCTGTTGGTGTGGAAGACTCTGGCAGCCTCCTTGGGATTGCCCAAGTCCACCAGATAGTTCACCTCTCCAAGTTTACCCACAACCTTGAAGGGTCCCATCCATTTATCTTGCAAGGCCCTCTGCCTTGTTGGGATCATAACTAGAACTTGCTGGTCTTGAGTGAACTCAACCATGTTAGCCTTTTGATCATGCCAATGCTTGACCAAAGCTTGTCCAGCTTTCAGGTTATCACTAGCTTCTGCCATCAAGTGTGACATTCTCCTCCGGAGACCTATCACATAGTCAGTCACTCTGCCTGGCTTGGGAGAAGGAGCACTCTCCAACCCCTCCTTAATCAGGGCCAATGGACCTCTGACTGGATGGCCATAAAGAAGTTCAAAGGGAGAATAACCTGCTCCCTCCTGAGGGACTTCACTATAAACAAAGAGAAGGCATGGCAGTAGAAGGTCCCACTTTCTTTTAAGGGGATCTTCCAAAGCACTTATCATGCTCTTCATGGTTCTGTTGGACCTTTCTACCAACCCGTTTGTCTGAGGGTGGTATGCGGTTGAGAACTTGTAAGTAACTCCACAGGTTTTCCACATGGCTTTCATGTAGTAGGACATAAAATTTTACCCCCTGTCAGAGATTACTTCCTTAGGAAACCCAACCCTGGTAAAAATACCAAGGAGGGCCCGAGCCACAGCCTGAGCTGTAACAGTCCTCATAGGAATTGCCTCAGGGTATCTAGTAGCATAGTCTACTACAACAAGAATACACCTGTTGCCTGAGGAGGTTGAGGGATCAAGGGGACGAACAATGTCAATCCCTACCCTCTCAAATGGGACTCCCACTACTAGGAGAGGCACTAAAGGTGCCACATTCTTGGAACCAACCTTACCAGAAGTTTGGCAGGTGTGGCAGCTCTTGCAAAACTTATCTACCTCAGCCCCCATCTTTGGCCAATAAAAGTAGAGTGAGAGCCTTTCCTTGGTCTTCTTGAAACTCAAGTGACCAGCCAAAGGCATCTCATGGGCTAGTTGCAAGAACTGTTGTCTGTTTTCTTGGGGTACTACAAGCCGCTTGTAGTCTCCAGGTGCAGACTCATTCGGTTGACTGTAGAAGAGGCCATCTTCCCAGTTCAACCTATACTTCCCAGGCTCTTGCCCATCATCCTGAGAAGCTGCCTGATGGCGAAGACCTTCCAGAGTTGGACATTCTCTTTGTCCCTTACTGAAGTCTGCCCTGTTGGGTCCACCTTCTGCCAGTAAAGACTGCAGCTCAGGATGGTCAACAGGATCCAGATCTCCAATAAGTTCTTGGCCTTCCACTAGCTCTTCTTCCGAGTCTAGTTCAACCATACAGGGTTGTACCTCCCTCTCAGCCTCAGCTGGAGGTGGAGTTACAGGTGTAACTTTGGACAACCTAGGGGAAGTCCTTGTTGGAAGCACTGTAGTGCTTGCTGCTGGCTGTTTCCTAGAAGTCTTTGGTTGCCCCTTTGCTTCTTTTGATTCAGAGACTGCAGTAAGTTGCTCCAGTGGAGAAGGAGTGATATCTTTCTTCATCATCTCCAGAGAAGAACCTCTCATGGTTTTCTCTCTTGTAGGTCTGGTTAGCTCCTGTAACCTTTTACTAAGAGGTCTGGGGTGTGTGACACTACTCCAAGAGTTTTCAGGTCATTTCCCAACAGAACCCTTCCTGGCACCTCACATTGTATGCTGACAGGTATCTGCACAGTCATATCATTGCACTGGATGAGAACTGGTAATTGGGGGAGCATCTGCACAGGCCCTCCAGCTAACTTGATGAGGCGTCTGGGTGCCTTAGCAACATCCTCTGCCTTGAAAAATGATTCATCCACCACAGTTATGCTGGCCCCAGTGTCCCTAATGGCAGGAGTCTCCTGACCATTCACCTGGACACTGCCCTTATAATACTCTTTAGTATTATCTGGGATAGAATTATACACATCTAAATTCTGTTGTTCCCACAACCCCAGAGACACTAAAGAAACACTGGATGAGACTCCAATGGGATCATCAGCCAGTAGTAGAAAGTTTCCACTGGCCATCTGTACTTCCTCCTCTGGAGCGAAGGCTAAGGAGACAATGTGGACCCCTGAAGGTTTACCCTTACATCTGGGATCCCCTTTCACATGGTCAGGCGAGCTACACACATAGCATTTACCAAATGCTTTTTGGAATGGTGGCTTGCTCTGACCTCCTTCTGGTTTGGCACCAGAAGGTACACTAGCCTGGTGTGGTTTCCCTTGTGGCTTACTCTTATTGTTTTGTTTGGGGCCCTCTTTGGGATTGGAATTATTAGAATTCTCTTTGGAGTCCTTTTTAGGCTGTTTCCCCTCATCCTTTTTCTTAGTTGCCCCAGAGTCCTTGTGAGTAGCCCTGTTGGCAACCCACAAGTCAGCAGTCTTAGCTAGCCTTCTGGAATCTAATTCCTTTGAGTCAGCCAAGTGCTGTCTGAGCTCAGGAGAGCAGGCATCATACATTGACTCCAACATCACAAGATTCTTCATTCCCTCATAAGTGTTCACCTTGTAACCCTTAATCCATCCCTCTAAGTTCTTCAAACTTTCACTCACCCAGGTAGCCCAAGGGGTACCATCATGCTTTTTGAGGGTCCTAAACCTCTGAAGGTACTGGGAAGGGGTCTTCCCAAATCTAGCTATCAAAGCTAGCTTCACACATTCATAATCCTTCTTATCCACCTCCCCCAACTCCATTACCACATCACATCAGATGCAACAGGGGGGAGCCTAGAGAACAACCAGGGAAGTAACTAATTCCCTGAGATGTCCTGGAGCCCATGATTATGCTCACACATAGCCAACCAATCCAACACATCCAATTTAGGCTCATACATACCCACAATCTCTTTAGGCATCTGGGATCTTTTGGGACTGGAACTCCTAGAGGATCCGGAGAGAGAATCACTTTCCACAGACAGTTTTTTCATTTCTAGTTCATGGTGAAGCTCTCTCTCTGTGCGCCTTAGTTCAGATTGCTCATGTTGTAGCTGCAGTTCTCTGTGTCTTAGTTCAGATTGGGCAGTTAGTTTCTTGATTTCTAATTCAAGCTTCATATTTTTCTAGTTCAAGGAATTGAGGACTAAAGCTGGGACCTGGTAAAGGTCCAGTAGGTACAGCTGGTAGAGCAGACAGGGGCCCGGGGGAACAGTCACAACAGCCTCACCCTCCTCTTCTGACTCTGCCTCAAGATTTTCAATACTTTGATCAATATCAATATCATCACTGTTATCTACATTCTCTGGGAGAGTGGGTTCCTCTGAACCATCCCCCAGACTTTGGTTTGCTAACAATTTTTCTTTTAGCTCCATTTTCTTGCCTTTAGTCAGGAGATTCTTATGCTTACAGAGAACTCTTAAACAATCAGCAGTTTTTGTAGCAAGGGACTCTTGACTATAACTTTCCATAGTTGACAGGTTAGAAAATAAACTTTTTAGTGCTAAGCTTTGTGGTTAGTTGCACTAAGGTATCTATAAGCACACTAAAATGTATACTCAATACAAATCCCACCGCTGTACACCAGTGTTAGGCAGAAACCTGTGCAGTTCCCTTAGGGACCACTGCAAAAGTTTAGGACTACAGGTGTTAGCAGTAAACCCAGTTGGTAGCAGTCTGTACCACCCAGATTTACCTGGTAGCTGTGGCTTAGCAGTCAGACTTCTCTCAAGAAGAGTTAGGCAGTATATAGAGTATACACATCAGGTACAAAAATACAGTAGCACAAGCAAACACTGACCAGAGCTATGGTATAAAAGTATATAATTATTTATTTAAAAACACACTTGTAAAAATACACTGGCACTAATATGTCAAGCAAGTTCAAACACAGTCACTAGAAATATATACACCTCCCTGATTAATTATTCGACAAGTCTTAGGAAAAGAACACCACTTATTATCAACACAGAGGTGAGCGCTTAACCAAGATGGCACTCCAATAATTATTTAAAAAGGGAGAGAAAAGGCAGAAATAGGAAAACACACAATACCAACACTTTTGAAGAACCACAGCAAGTCAAGAAAGGCAGGGTCTACTGTAGAGCAAAAAGTTCATAGGCCAGGCCCACTCTTGGAGAGATATTATGATGCATACCCCCGGGCATCCAGACCACGTCCATCAGCCCCGGGAGCAGGCATCATGTCGCCTTGAGAAAACTGTCTGGGTTCAGTCCTGGCGCCTATGGCACCAGGCTCATATGGGACATCAGTCCTGGCGCCATAGGCACCAGGCTCATAGGTGCACACTTACCTGATGCAGACCATGCTGCAAGAAGATCCAAGCCCATGTGAGGCCTGGAAGGGACTACTTTACCTTAGGGACTATTTTGTCACTCGGGTGTGGTCGGGGAGGAATACCTACCTGGGACTACTTTGGAGGCTATTTAAACCAGGCCCGAAGAGCAGCACACGCTTTGCATTATTCTGCATCCAGCAGCGTAAGGCTCACCGTGCCAGCAGCAGCATCCAGCCTTCTGCCACGCCCGCCTCGAACCTGGAGCACCTAGAAAGAAGGAAAGAAACAAAGGTTAGAACAAGAGTATTACCTGATTTCTTACCTGATTCCGGATTCATTGCATCTTCAAACCAGAGGAAAGACTTTGTTTTAAACGCGTTGCATCGCCAGCAGCAGCGATGCGCCAAACTCACTGTTCCACGCAGCATCTCTTCGATCCGGCGCTGTCTCCATCTTTACATCGCCGAATCCCGGAACCTAAGGGGGACAAGAAACAACAAGGTGAGCAGAGAGAACAGACAGAGACAATCTCTTTAGCCGCCATATGCTTACCTGATTTTACCGCCGGAGGTATAATTCATCAGCACGCCACATCTTCTTATGCCGCACCTGTAAGATAAGGAGAAAGCAGCAAGTTTAACCCTCGGCATTATTTACCGGACAGTGTTGGGTAACACAGACTTTTACCGGAGCGCTTTCAGCTGTCAATCTTCTTATTGGGTCAAAGCTGCAAGATAAAAGAGGAATTGGACAGGAGTGAATTCCAGACATTTTGAACTCTTACAAACTATATACTTACGGCTCTTCGCCAGGATCTTTTGGAGTCAGGATTCGTTTACAACTCTTACAATATCTTCAAGCCAGTGAAGTAACTGGTCCTCAACGCGCCCCTGCGTGCTTCGCAGGATGGAGGGCTCATCCCTCAAGAATATAAGGTGAGATTGCTGAGAGGGCGCTTCAGAGGTGATTAGTGGGAGGACAGTGGGGGTGTTATCACTTGAATCCACAAGTGGCTAAATCCATCCCTCCACTTGTAAGAGAATATTTCTACGGGCCAAGCAGACAAGATTAGGAGGGCAGATCCAGTCAGTCATCGCTGCACTACGCATCACGTGGGTGGAGGCCGCAGCAGTCCGGGTCCGACCGACGCCCCTGTGGGAGCCAGGTGAGCATAACAAGAGAGCAAGGCGGAATGTGCCCAAGATCACACAGTTGAAGTACACTTTAAAAGTCTTTGCAGATAGTTCAAAAAGGAGTTAGATCAGTTCAGAAAAGTTAGTTAACAGGTCCGAGGTCACCCCAGGATAGAGAGTCAAGGATTTACGGAACACCTTGGACGGTCTGTTGCAAGAGAGACCAGGCGGGACACAGTACCTGAAATGGTGAGAAATCTCCAGCAGGGGCAGTTGTTCCTGGCAGCGGGTGCAAGTAGGTGCTTCGTCCAGGGGGAGAGAAGATCTCGACGTGGAGGAAAGCTGGAGGTCGTTGCACTGCCAGGGAAGAAACCAGCCGCAGAGTTTCCTGGTTAAAAGGTACTACCCTTTTATTCACGGTAGTGGTGAAGCATGGCTATCCGGCCGCCGGGGTGCTTGGTGCGGGCGATTCGACCACGAGACGATCCAGGAAGGCGAAAAAAGGGCGAACTGGTTAACCCCACCTGCTCAAAGGAAGAAGACTCTCCTGGAAGAAGATCTTCTCTGTCGTTGGGAAGTGGTGAGTCGGTTCAGCAGGGCTCCACCGGTGGTGTCGTCACTGCAAGTCAGCCCAGCTTCTCCCTCTTCGGATCCTTTAGGTCCTGTGGCGACTTCTGAAGTTCCAGTCCCCAAAGCCCTGGTTTTATGCAGAAAACCCCCATTCACCAGTCCTAGCTTTCACTCAAACATGCTAAGTGGTGAGCCGGGCGGCTCACCAGTGGGCCAATCACACAAGAGTGTGACTTGAGTTGCCGAGGCAACTCAGTCCAGGGTGCCTATTCCCCCCTCCCACACATCCTGTAGACCCAGACAGAATGGCACCACTTTTGGAGGCTTCTGTGCAGAAGCCTGCCAAAAGTGGAACAAAGGGCTCGACTTGGGTTGGAGTTACAGAGGCGAACACAAACGCCCAACCAGGGAATAGATATTAAATAAATAACGCGGTGGTATCTTTAATATTGTACCAAAAAAGTGGTGCGTTTAAAATGAATGGGAAAATCCCATGGGAAATATTCTGTTGGAATATTTTGCATGGTAACCACTGCCACCAGCCAGAAACTTGACAAGGGGGGACTGGACAGTGCCCCCTTGGAAAACAGACCCAGGGGCAATCGAATTACCCCTACCAGTACTTCCACAATATGATAGTTTGTACTGGTTCTGTTTACAATTTAAGACTAGGAAAGTCAATGGGGACTTTACATGCCCTGGGAGACAGTAGTCAGGAGTCTATGTTTGGGGGTCACTATGACACCCCTGTGTTACTGCACTGAGGGTGCTGTGTAACACACATACCACAAACACATGAAGCCCTATGGAGTAAAAGACCCCATAGCCCATAAAACACATCACGAAGTCAAAGGACATGCTCAAATCATGCCTAAGAGTGGGAGAAAAAAGAGTCTCACTCTTAGCAGGAGAAAAAAATAAACCCCAAAAATCCAGCAAAGCTGCTGGGGGACTCACTAGGTTTGGGAAATTGGCCTTTACAGAGAATTCTCCCTAACACAAGGTCTTTGTGGTGTTTATGTCCAGGTAGTTCCCAATAGCCCCACTGTCTATGAAAGTCTTGAGGGCATGCATTCGGGTGGGCTCTGAAGGATCTACCAAAACCACAGGAATACTGAAATGTGAGATCTGAGTGCTCCATTCCTGGCTCAACAGACCGACCTCTACATCTGCCGGGCATTGGAGTTTTCCGCTTCGGTGTCTTCCCCTGTGTTATCTAGTAGCCCCATTGTCTTCCGGGGAGGTTTAACTGTACAGTTCCGGAGGAAGTGACCAGATTGGCTGCAATATAAGCAAAGTTTTTCCTCACGCCTCCGTTCTCTCTCTGCTTTGGTGAGTGGTCCCCTGAGAACACCCAATTGCATGGGCTCCAAGTGTGTTTCTGAGGCCTGTCGATGGGACGCTTCCTTTGGTCGGACATACACTGGTCTATGTTCTGATCTGGTTCGGTTGGCCTTGCGATCCTGTAACCGGTGCTCTAGTTGCATAGTTAGATCGATGTATTCACTACAATCTTCGGGAGGATTAACTACTTGCGCCAAGACATCTTTTAATTCTCCTCTCAGTCCTCGATACAATAACGTTATTCGTTTCTCCTCTGGCCAACCTGATTCAACTATTAGGCGATTGAATGCGGCGACGTAAGAAATAAGATCCTGGCCACCCTGTCGCAGAGAGAGTAGCTCATCATCCAGGGCCTAACCTCGAGTCCGATGGGCAAATTGTTTTTCCAGTTCATGCTGAAAACCTGGGTAATTTCTCAGTAAAGGGTCGTCCCTAAGCACTAACGGGACAGACCAGTCTGCCGCGTGCCCGCCTAAATAGGAGAGGACGAAAGTTACTTTAGCTTGGTCGTTTAGAAAAGTGTCTGGTTTGCATATGAAGTGTAGGCGGCATTGATTCATGAACGCTCCAAATTTCTTGGGATCCCCAAAGAAGCGTTCCGGAGGTGCTAAAGGGATGTTGTCTGGAAGCAATACCTGAACGGGTGTGGCTACTGGTGCCACCGTAGGCTGTCCCTGGGGAACTCCACCTGGTAGGGGTGCTAGACCAGCTTGGGTCTGTAAGAGCTGTCTTGCCAAGTCATCTGTTTTGTCCCTGTTGACTACCAGTTCGCGGCTTAAGGCATTTATCTCAGAGCGGGCTGCATTCACCTCGGCCCGTAGTTCACCTAACAATAGGGAAAGCTGGTCTACCTCGGAGGTTTCCATCGCTCGGGCAGAGGTATTGAGGAGGGCTTCGTGTTCTGTCACACTCACCTGTGTCACTGCAGGAGCGATGGATGAGCCTCCCTTGACCCCGAGTTCTCACTTCCCCTGTTTTACCCGGAGGGATACCTGTTAAATACAAGATGTACACTCAGACCTGAATTCACCTGATTCCCCTGGGCCCTTCCCTTCTCTTTACTGTGTGCTGTGAAGTCCCCTAAGGGCTTACCTTGATTTTTAGTATGGTGTGCACTCCATCCTGCATTCGCAGGGGCGCGAATCACTCATATGAATGATGCCAATGTCTGTTGGCTGAACTCAGATGCCACACGCTGTTATATGCCTTCAAAGCGAGGCTGAAGCGCCAGTTTCTTCACTGGCTAGAAAGTCCTTTCCACAAATGAACGTTGCGCGGAGGATGTTGAGTGTCCTGAAATGTCTGTATTGCCTTTGTTTGCCAAGGTATATTGTCGGTGAGTAGCGCTGCGTGTAGAAGTCAGCTGCTGGTAGGAATGCGCAGCGTCTTAAATTCGAGCGTGCCTGTTAATGTCTCTCCCTTTCCCTTGCAGGAGTGGATTATGTGGTATTAGCGCCTCAAATTCAGGTTCAGCGCTACTGGAGACTTGGCGGGCTGGTAAGCATGCACGGAGGCTTTGGTAAGTATGCACTGCGTTATGAGATAGAACGCAGTGAAATAAGTCTCTGCGTTATTTGGGCGAGCGCAATGAATAATGTCTCTCCTTTCTTTTGCATGGGTTTTTGTGCTCATACAACTGACCTGGATCCAGCGTTGCCGGATGATTCGGTAAGTATGCGCAGTGTTACTGAAGTGCGCGTGCTAACGCAGTTCTTCTTTGTTCTTACAGGTGCCGGTGTAGAAGTCTCCTCTTGACCGCAGATAGCTGCAGCGTGGAGAAAGCACGGAGGTTCCTCCGGAGCAGGTAAGCAGAAGCAGAATGATCCGGAGCAGGTAAGCAAAAGCAGGAGGATCCGGAGCAGGTGAGCAGAAGTAAGATGAACTGGAGCGGGTAAGCAGAAGCACGATGATCCAGAGCAGGTAAGCAGAAGCTGGCTGATCCAGAGCACGGCGAGTGTGTTGCTGATGCAGCTCACAGTAAGCAACACAAAGCACTGGAAGAATCTTGGGTGTGGCTTATATAGCCATCCACACCCAAACACTAGAAAGCTCATAAATTGTCATGCACTTCTTGTTTGGCAACAGGAAGTGGTAACCAGGACGTTCCTACAAACACTAGGAAGGAATTAAAAGGAAGTATCTGCTATGGGTCTTTTGTACTTGTAACTGGAGGGACAGCCCTAAGGACGGACAGGAACTAGTGGGCTGGAAGATCAAGGTATGTGTACATTGGGTGTTCCTGTCCTCTCTGATTCCATACTGCAATTACTTTTGAGCAGTTTGTGATTTACACCTTCCAAAGGGACACATGCATTAGTGATAAATCCTAATCATGAGATGAAGAAACAACCATTAACTATGACTGGTTTTATAGTAGCCTCTTTATTATTTTGGTGGCTAATCTTTAAAAGTTTTTTTCTCTTAAAAAAGAAAGGATCAAATGTTCAGATACAACAAAACATCACAGAGAAGAACAAGTTACTTCTTACCTTGTAACGTTCTTTCGATGGGATGTTCCTCCGACGTATTCCTCATCTTAGATATATCCTTCCAGCTCTGCCTGCTGGCCTCGGAAAATTTTTTTCTCTAGAGGGCGCTGCGCGTCGACGTCCCTCGAGTCGATGTCCCTCGACAGCCGCCGTATCGACGCTCGACGTCATCCTGCCTATAAAGGCCGCGCGCAGCGTCCGTTGCTCAGTTCCGTTTTGTAGCCCACAGTATTACTGTCTGGACTAGACTAATCCCCCTGAAGGAGCGTAAGCTGCAACAACAAGGGAAGTAGAACTGCGGGGATGGATGGGAGGGTCGATGAGGAATACGTCGGAGGAACATCCCATCGAAAGAACGTTACAAGGTAAGAAGTAACTTGTTCTTCGAAGGGATTGTGTCCTCCGACGTATTCCTCATTTTAGATAGGCTCCCATAGCAGTATTCTATATTCGGAGGAGGGAGTACTGACTTCACGCTGTCTTCTATTGATGAATAGAATGCAGTACAGCCCTTCCAAACCTAGTCTCTTGACTGGAGGAGGGATCCAGATTGTAAAAACGTGTAAAGGTATGGACAGACGACCATGTAGCGGCCGCACATATGTCTTTAACCGGCACGCCTCTTTTGAGGGCCGATGAAGCTGCAATACCTCTGGTCGAATGAGCCCTAAGGTTTTGAGGGGGCTCTTTCCCTGCCAGTTTATAACATTCCAGAATGGCTAGAATGATCCATCTGGAAATGGTCTGCTTAGTTATTGGTAACCCCAGCTTGTGACCTGCGTAACCTACAAACAGCTGGTCTGCCTGTCTTATCCTGGCTAGTCTACTAATGTAAAAACTTAAAACCCTCCTAGGGTCTAGTCTGTGTAACCTCTCTTCCTCTTTCCCCGGGTGAGGAGGAGGATAGAAAGATGGTAGGGTAATCTTCTGAGTGATATGGAATTCAGAAACCACCTTTGGGAGGAAATTAGGCTTCACTTGCAGGACAACTTTGTCTTTATGAAAGATTGTATGAGGGGGTTTACAAGAAAGAGCTTGTAATTCGCTCACCCTTCTAGCAGATGTAAGTGCTATTAATAAAACAGTTTTAAGGGTAAGGAATCTTAACGAACAAGAATGGAGAGGTTCGAAAGGTGTACCCATCAGGAAAGTTAGTACTAAGTTTAAATCCCATAGGGGAACGTGGAATGGTCTTGGGGGATAAACATTGGTTAACCCCTTTAGAAACTGTATTACCAAGGGTAATTTGAAATAGGATGGTTCTTCCGCAGTACGCTTAAAGATGGATAGCGCTGCGAGATAGCCCTTAATGGTGCCAACTTGAAGGCCTGAATTTGCCAAATATAATAGGAAGGACAAAACCATTGGTGTACCACATGAAAATGGGTCGATATTCTGTTCTCTACACCAGCTGCAAAATCTGTTCCAACGGCAGCGGTATAAAGACTTTGTTGTTGGCCTCCTTGCCGAAAGCAACACCTCCATAACATCATCAGGGAGGTCCCAATCCTTGTACCTCAGCCGTTCAGAAGCCAAGCGTGAAGGTTGAGGGTTTTGATGTCTGGATGGAGAACCTGACCTCCCTTCTGTGAGAGTAGGTTCTCTCTGAGAGGAAGTCGAATTGGAGGGCAGATGGACAAGTCTAGAAGGTCCGGGTACCACGTTCTCCTGGCCCAATCCGGGGCAATTAGGATCATGGTTCGCCGGAATCTTCTCAACCTCCTGATCATTTGAGGAATGACAGGGACCGGTGGGAACGCGTACAGAAGCGGAAACTCCCAGTCCACTATGAACGCGTCTCCCAGAGCTCCTCTCGGAGGAAATTCCCTTGAGCAGAACAGGTCGCATTTCCTGTTTAGGCTGGTGGCGAACAGATCTACCTGAGGGGTTCCCCAAAGGGCGAAGATCTCTTGAAGGACTTCCTGAGCTATCTCCCACTCGTGGGAGACTGTGTTCTGCCTGCTCAGAGCGTCCGCTGTCAAGTTCTTCTCTCCGGCTAGGTGAACTGCCGATAGAGAGATTCCTTCTTGGATTGCCCAAAACCAGAGCTGCATCGCCTCTCTGCACAGGGGTAGTGATCCTACGCCTCCTCTTTTGTTGAGGTAATGCATGGCCACCGTGTTGTCCGTCATTATCAGGACGTTCTTCCCTTGTACAGCTGGCAGGAAAGCCTTCAACGCAAGTCTGATGGCTCTCAGCTCTAACAGGTTGATGTGTAGTCTGGACTACGATGGAGACCGCTGATGGTCAAGTCGTTGGCGTGGGCTCCCCACCCCGTGAGTGAGGCATCCGTGACTACTGTTATCTCCGGCCAGGGTTGCCAAAACTGTTCTCCTTTCAGAATGTTCTCCTGACAGGCCTACCACTGAAGGTCTCGAGCCACCCTGCCGGGAACCTGAAGAAGATCTGTCATTCTCCCTGAGAATTGTGACCACTGAGTCCTCAGTGCCCACTGGAGGGATCTCATTCTCAGGCGAGCCTCTGGCACAAGGAAAATGCAGGATGCCATGAGGCCTAGCAACCTCAAAAAGTCGAAGGCTGGGAGACGTTGGGCATGTTGGAACTTGGTAACCATCTGTAGAATATCTTGAGCCCTCACCTCTGCTGGCGAGGCTTTTCCCAGGGAAGTATCCAGGATCGCTCCTATGAACTGGAGTCTCTGCGATGGTATCATTTGTGACTTCTTTAAATTGAGGGAGAAGCCCAGTCTGTGAAGGAAATGGCACACGTGATTTAGCTGCATCTGAGCTTGCTTCGGAGAAACAGCCCTGATCAGCCAATCGTCCAGGTAGGGGTAGACGTGAATCCCTTCCCTCCTTAGACTTGCAGCCACTACCGACATTAACTTGGTGAAGACCCTCGGGCGGAGGTCAGCCCAAATGGCAGTACTCGAAATTGATAGTGAGAGTTGCCAATTGCGAACCTCAGGTATTTCCTGTGTTTGAGATGGATAGGCACATGGAAATAAGCGTCCTGAAGGTCCAGAGATACCAACCAGTCCTGAAACTGAAGGGCCTGGGGGATCTGAGAAAGAGTGACCATCTTGAATTTGTCTTTTCTGAGGAATTTGTTCAATTCTCGCAAGTCCAAGATGGGTCTCAATCCTCCGTCTTTCTTCGGAATGAGAAAGTAAGGGGAGTACCAGCCCTTGTCCCTCTCCGCTACAGGTACCGGTTCTATGGCACCTTTCTCTAGCAGGTCCAAAATTTCCTGCAAGAGGTGCGGATCTGGAGCTTTCTGAGAGCTGATCCCCGGTGGATGACTCTGAGGTATACGTAGGAAAGGCAGGCAGTAACCTTGGGCGACTGTTTCCAATGCCCAAGCATCTGACGTGATAGCCTGCCATACCGTCAGATGTTGAGTCAACCTGCCTCCTACAGGTGTCCTGTGAGGGGAGTCCTCAGAGTGGTTTTGGGGCGGCTGATGCAGATGCCGATGGTAAAGAGGCACCTGCTGTTGCTGCGGCTTTAGAATATCTACCCCGTCCACCTCGGGTAGTTCTTCTTTGACCCCTTTGAGCCGGTCGTCCTCTACCTCTTCCGAATGCGGAGTAGAAGCGAAAGGACTTGCCCCTCGCAGAGGTTCCTGTGGGACGAAAAGGAGTCTGACGGATTGCAGCTCCTAGGGATTTTGCTGCAGCTTTTGAAGTTTGCAGTTTCTCTAAACTGTCATCCGCCTTTTTCCCGAACAAAGAAGAGCCATCGAATGGCATGTTCAAGAGCCTGGCTTGCCCATCTGGGGCAAAACCCGACTTTCTCAACCAAGCGAATCTCCTGGTTGATGTACTTGCCGCCATTGCTCTGCTGATACTGTCAGCCGAATCAATGCCCGTCTGGAGGGATTCGCACATAGCGTCTTTACCGTCCTGTATAATATTCAGGAACGCATCCCTTTCTTCTCCCTCCGGGATGCAGTCAGCCGCTGTAGAAGCACACTCCCAAAGTGTATGGCTGAACCTAGCAAGGGTGCAAGTAGCATTAACAGACTTTAATGCCATGCTACATGCTGAAAAGACTTTCTTTGCCATAGCATCATATTTTTTATCGTCCCTGTCCTGTGGGACTGTAGGATAAGCCCTCTTGACATCGATAGAGGATGCTGCTTGTACCACCAGACTTTCTGGGGATGGATGTTTAGACAAAAACTCTGGGTCTGTGGAAGATACCCTGTACTTTGCAGACAGTTTTTTATTTACTGCTGGTATTACATCTGGGGTTTCCCAGTTTGTCATGATCTTTCTCTGAAGAGCTTTATGAAAGGGCACCACAGGATCCTCTTGTGGGCCTTTGTCGAGAATATCCGTGAGGTCATCTTGTTGGAAAGATTGTGAAGGTGCAGACCACCCCATGAACTCTGTAATCCTGGCCATTAAGGCTCTGTAGGGGGTTTCAGCATGCTCCCCCGGGTCTGGCTTAGCAAAATCCACCTCAGGGGAAGTGTCTAACCCACTTGCCTCATGTAAAGAATCATGAAGATCCTTTAACCTGCGCTCTTCAGAGGAAAATTCCTCTCTAACTGGGGTTACAGGTCCCTGTAACTCAAATGTGTCTTGTTCAGACAAATCACCCTCTTCTGAAATTGAGGATATAGTTCTCAATTGTTCTGAACTCATAAAGGGAGTAAATCCCATTTCCAAGGCAGAGGGTGCCGAACTTGTCATTATTGGCCTCGAAAACGTCGATGTCGTCGACGCCGACGTAGAAGGCTTCGAGCGTGGCGTCGAAAACAGAGGTGGAGGCCTCGAGGACCTCGACAGAATTGGAATTCTACTCGACAATATCGACGCCATCGACGTCGAGGGCCTGGGGATAGTCACTGGATGTGTGGTCACCGTGACTTTTCTTGGCGTCGACGCCGGTGTCGAGGCCGGCGTCGAGTCGACAGACCCGTGTGTCGAAGGTTCCTTCGACAACGGCGTCGAAGACATCGACCTCGACGTCGACGGAACCTTCGTCGACGGCGTCGACGGAACCTTCGAGGAAGGTTTGGAGGTCATAGTCCTGCTCGAGGGTTCGAGACGCGCTCGAGAGGTTTCTTTCGCCGGGTACTGCGACTCGCGGCGTTTTTGACCTTCGGGTCTTTCGACCAGAGCATCGCTCTCCGCAGTCTTCGAGGGGGTCGAGGCCGCTTTCTCGAAGACGCTCATCATATTTTTTCGGAATTCCTCCCATTCAGCCCGGGAACTATGTTTCGTGGGGCAAGGGATTCTTTTTGGCGAAACAGAGGAAGACGGAGAAGGGGATCTTCGACATCTCCTCTTCGAGTGCTTCGATCTCAAGGAGTGATGAGACCCACTCCGAGACCTGGAGCGCGAATGGTGACGAGGAGACGAATGTCTCGACTTCGTCGACGAAGAAGAAGCTTTAAAAGTCTTACCTTTCTCCAGCTTCCCCTTAGGCTCCTTCAGGGCCTTAGCTGTCATGGACATACAGTCCTCGCATTCTGAACAATGGTGTTCAGCTCCCAAGCACCACAGACAATTTCTGTGAGGATCGGACAACGACATCTTTTTCCCACAATCTCGACATTTTTTGAAGCCGGATCGAGGAGTTGTCGGTTCCGACGAGGAAGCCATCGAGTACGGATCGAATAACTTGAGGTAAATAGGATTAATCTGACTAAGAACTGAGCAACGGTATTCCGAGGCACCGAGTAAGCGCGGAAAAACAAAACTGAGCAACGGACGCTGCGCGCGGCCTTTATAGGCAGGATGACGTCGAGCGTCGATACGGCGGCTGTCGAGGGACATCGACTCGAGGGACGTCGACGCGCAGCGCCCTCTAGAGAAAAAAATTTTCCGAGGCCAGCAGGCAGAGCTGGAAGGATATATCTAAGATGAGGAATACGTCGGAGGACACAATCCCTTCGAAACACCATGATTTTAACTTGACATAGCTAGGTCAAAAACAGGTCAACAGCTGTGTGTATATGTGCAAAGAAAAAGATGAACAATGCAGAAAGAGTGCAATTCTTCTCAGGTCTGTACAAACAATATGCAATGATTCTTTGTAATTGTTATAATCGAACTAGAGGTGTACACAATATTACTTCATAGAGGTTACATTCTCATAGTTACAATGCTGTGTAGTATTGTATTCAGTTCCTATTTTTTCTTTTCAATACATTCAAACAGACCGGTAAGTACAAAGTCCTTTTAGATATGAGGCATAAGTGTTATGCCCTAACCGGATTATTGTGGAAAGAAACGATTAAGTTTGTCTATGTGACAATGGTTAGAAGATGTGGTCAGCTCTGGCTGATTCCTGACCAAGAGAGACTGGTCCGACGTCTATTAAACAGTGAAGAAAATTCAGTGTGGTCCTTGGATGTGGTATATAATATAATAAATTTCCCACGAGGATCACTGACGTTTCGATTGTTCTAATTCACAATCTTCTTCTGGGGCCTTATATATGCAGGTCTCCCTGTCCTAGAAGCTGCGTGGAAACTCCTGTGCTTCCAGAGATCTGTGGGGGTGGTTAAGCATAGGCTGTGCGTGGGGGTCGCAGTCTGAACAGGCTGTGAACAATATCCCAGTGGTAGCCTGAGTATTCGGGTCGATTTAAGCGGCCCTGTATATAACTTAATGAAGATAAGGTTGGGGCAGCTCCGCCCTGCGCGTAGAGTCAGGCGAGGTGCCGTAGTGTGCCTATGCCAGGCCTGCCAAGCCTCCACCCAGCTTGCCCCAACTACCTGCCTGGTACCCATGACAATGTCCAATGAAAAGTTGGTTGCATTGTCGCAACTTTGCCATTCTTGAAACATGAAAGCTCAGAGCTCTCCTCGGATCGAGTATATGAAATCTTTCCTCCTCTTTGCCAGGATGAGGCAGAGGATAGAAGGCCAGAAGCACAATTTTCTGTGCTAAATGGTAATCTGATACAATCTAAGGTAGGAAAGAGGGTTTTACCTTAAGGACAACCATATCATTGGGCCTCATTACGACCCTGGCGCTAATGGGTTAACGGCGCCGTAAAAGGCTGCAGCACCGTTAACCCATTAGCGCCTGATTACGAGGTCCCTTTGCGGGACCCGACCTTAACGGCTGGTCTACACCAGCCGTTAAAGTAGGGACCCGCAAAGGGACCTTGGTGTTAAGTATGGTACCGCAATTTGCGGTACCGTACTTCGCGCCTTCCCCATTCCCATAGAGCCCTATGGGGCGAAAATGGGAATGGGGAAGGGCCATGGTTCAATGGGGAATTACCGCCCCGCCAACCTTGGAATGGGGTGGTAATGCCCCATGGAACCATGGCGGACCCGTTACAACACCGGCACCAACCATGGTGCTAATAGCGCCATGGTTTAGCGCCGGTGTTGTAATGAGATTGTAAAAGGTGGTAAATGGAGGTTTACATGATAATGCCTGCAACTCACTCACCCTGTGGGCTAATGTTATCGCTACTAACCAAATAGTTTTGTAAGTTAGCAACCTTAAAGGGCAGGAGTGGAGCAGCTCGAAAGAAGCGCATGTCAAAAACTTTAAAACCAAATTAAGGTCCCAAGTTGGGATTTGGAAAGGTTTAGGAGGAAACACATTTGTGAGTCCTTTAAGAAATTGAGTTATTAAGGGTATTGTTAAGTAGGATGCCTCTTCCGAGGTGCACTTGAATATGGATATCGCTGCTAGATAACCCATGATTGTTGCAATCTGTAGGCCCAGATGTTCCAGATGTAGTAGAAACGATAACACTCTAAATGTATTCCATTGAAAAGGGTCCACATCTTTCTCCCTACACCAGCTGCAGAACTTGTTCCAACGGCAGCGGTATTAGGATTTTGTTGCTGGCCTTCGGGCCGAAAGCAAAATCTCGATTACGTCATCCGGGAGGTCCCAATCCTTGTATCTCAGCCTCTCAGAAACCATACATGAAGGGTGATTGTCTTGACATCCCAATGGAGAACCCGATCCTCTGCTCGCGAGAGAAGGTCCTCTCTTTGTGGAAGACGTATTGGAGGACCTGATGGACACGTCCAGAAGGACCGGGTACCACTTCCTCTTGGCCCAATCCGGGGCAATTGGGATCATGGATTTCCTGAACTTTCTCAACCACCTGATCATGTGATGAATGACAGAGACAGGAGGAAATGCATACAGGAGTGGAAATTCCCAGTCCACCACGAACGCGTCTCCTAGAGTTCTTCTTGGAGGAAATTCCCTGGAGCAGAACAGTTTGCACTTCCGGTTGGCACTGTTTGCGAACAGATCCACTTAAGGGGTTCCCCAAAGGTTGATGATCTCTTGAAGGACTTCCTGCGCTAGTTCCTACCTGTGGGAGACTGTGCTCTGCCGGCTCAGAGCATCCGCCCCGTGTTCTCCTCTCTGGCTGGATGAACTGCCAATAGAGAGATTCCTTCTTGAGATGCCCAGAACCAGAGCTGCATTGCGCCTCTGCACAGTGGTAGTGACCCTACGCCTCCTCTCTTGTTAGGGTAGTGCATGGCCACTGTGTTGTCCGTCATTATCAGGACATTCTTTGCCAGTAAAGAGGGCAGAAAGGCCTTCAGCGCTAGTCTGATTGCCCTAAGCTCCAAAAGGTTGATGTGTAGTTTGGACTCTGATGGAGGCCAACGACTGATGATTGTCAGATCGTTGGCATGGGCTCCCCACCACATGAGTGCGGCATACGTCACTACTGTTATCTCCGGCCATGGCTGCCAAAAAGATTCTCCTTTCAGAATGTTGTCCTCGTAGGCCCACCAAAAATGCAGGATGCCATGAGGCCAAGCAATCTCAAAAAGACGAAGGCCGGAAGACACTGGGCACTCTGAAACTTGGTGACCATCTGCAAAATGTGTTGAACCCTCACCTCGGGTGGCAAGGCTTTTCCCAAGGATGCATCCAGGACCGCTCTAATGAACTGGAGTCTCTGAGATGGTATCATGTGGGACTTCTTGTAATTGAGGGAGAAGCCCAGTCTGTAGAGGGAGTGACAGGCGATGCTGAGATGTTCCTGGGCCTGTTTGGGAGAACGGGCCCTGATCAGCCAATAGTCCAGGTAGGGGTAGACGTGAATCCCCCCCTCTCCTGAGACTTGCTGCCACCAATGCCATCAACTTGGTGAAAACCCTTGGGGCGGAGATCAGCCCGAATGGCAGAACTCAAAACTGACAATGAGAACCGTCAATGGCGAACCTCAAGTACTTCCTGTGCTTGTGATGGATTGGCACATGAAAGTAAGCATCCTGAAGGCCCAATGACACCATCCAATCCTGGAGCTGGAGGGCCTGCAGGATCTGAGAAAGTGTGACCATCTTGAACTTGTCCTTCCTGAGGAACTTGTTCAAGTACCTCAAGTGCAAGATAGGTCTCAGTCCTCCGTTCTTCTTGGAGATTAGGAAATAGGGAGAATACCATCCTCTGTTCATCTCATCACAGGTAGCACCTTTCTCTAGCAGGGTCAAAATGTCCTGCAACAGGAATTGAACTGGAACATTTAGCAAATGGCTTCCCAGTGGATGATCCCAAGGTCTCTGTATAAAGGGGAAGAAGAAACCCTGGCCTACTTTTTCCATTGCCCATGCATCCAAAGTAATGCCTCGCCATTCTTTCAGATGCTGTGACAGTCTGCCCCTACCGTGGTGTTGTGAGTCAAGTCCTCAGAGTGGTTGTGAGGTGGCTGAAGCAATGGCTGATGGTAAAGACGCTTCTGTTTGGGCGGGCTTTGCACCTCTCCCTCGTCCACCACGAGGGAATCTTCTTTGTCCTCTTTGACCAGCCTGTCCTCTCGCTCTTTGAACTGAGGAGTAGTAGCGAAAAGACCTACCCCTTCAAGATTCTCCGCTGGGGTGAAAAGGCTGTGACTGCCTGATGGCGGCACCTAAGGACTTGGCTGCCGCCTTTAAGGTCTGCTGCTTTTCAAGGCTTTTGTCAGCCTTATTACCAAATAAATGGGAGCCGTCAAAGGGCATGTTAAGGTGTCTGGATTGTACATCAGGTGCAAACCCCGACTTCCTCAACCACGTAAATCTGCGTATGACAGTGCTTGCCGCCATGGCCCTGCTGATGTTGTCAGCAGTGTCCAGACCTGACTGCAGAGGCTCACACATAGCTTCCTTGCCATCCCTTAACAGGTTCATGAAACCATCATGAACCACCTTAAGGGATGTGATCAGCCGCCATCGCTATTCAGTCCCACTGGGTGAATGTGAACCTTGCAAGGGTACATGTAGAATTAGACTTTAAAGCCATGTTTTTTGCTGAAAAGATTTTTTTTGCCCATGCGTCAATGCGCTTATCATCCCTGTCAGGGGGTATGGTTGGGTATGCAGCTAGATTAGAAGCAGATGTAGCTGCTTGCACTACTAGAGTTTCTGGAGTCGGATGTATTGACAGGTAGCCAGCGCCGCTACTGGATGGCCTGAATTTTTTTGTCAGATATTTATTTACTGCTTGCTGGAATCTGGAGCCTCCAATTTGTTGCAACCCTTTTTTGGAGGGCCACATGAAATGGTAGTATGGTGTCATATTGAGGACCTTTTTCTAAAATGTCTGTAAGGTCGTCTTGCTCAAATGAAGGAACTGGTCTACTCCATCCTAGGAATTCTACCACTCGGGACATCAGGCTTCTGTATGATGCATCTGCATGATCAGCCGGTCCGGTTTCCAAAAACCTAGTTCTGGGGAGGTGTCTACCCCACTGACTGCCTGTAGGGTGTCATGTAGCTCCCTAACCATGGTATTTTCTGAAATGAAGCATTCAGGGAAATTCGTTTTCTTAAGAGTACTAGGGGTATCCAATTAAACACCACATGGGGGGGTTTCTTTTTATGTTTTATAACCCTCATATATTGATGTCAAGGACCTGAAAAACATTTTTTTAGGTAGATGTTTAAAAACGTTTTTCCTGACTTTTTTGAGGCAAAGGTGTCGCTGAATGTACAGTCAGCATCAATGTTTTTTGTATCAGCATCAATGTTTTTTGTGTCAGCGCCAATGGCGTCGACTGTGTCTACGTCAGTGGTGTCAATGGTGTCGACGACTTGGCCTTGCACTTGTGCTTCGAGGGACTCTGCCCTTGACTAAGCGGTTTCTTTGACGATTTCTCATCTCGTCGAATACTCAAAGACTCTCGAGAAGTCTTAGGCATATGACCCAACCTCGAGGGCACGCAGGATTTTACCTTGGCCTTATGCTTGTCATCGACCGTAGCATGGCCACTTTTCTTATCTTTCGAGGAGGACGAGGCCTGTTCCTCAAAGATTTTAACCATTTTCTGCCTAAAGAGTTCCCATTCATCTTTGGAGGAGGATTTAGTTGGGCAGACTACGCTCCTTTCAACTGAGTAAGAAGAAGAGGAAGAAGAAGGTGATCTATGTCTTCTCTTTTAATTTTTTGATGATGACGAGGAGTGTCTCCTCCTCGAGTGGGATTGGGTTTTTGATTTTTTTAATCAGGAGAGCAATCTCTTGACTCGTGGGATGACCCAAAGTTTGAAGGAGTGGACAGGGATTTGGGGACAATCCTACCCACTGAAAGTTTAGCTTTATGCTCTTTTAAGGCCTTACCTGTGATCGACTGCAGGATCGGCAGTCAGTGGTTACATGCTCGACCCCCGGGCACCATATGCATATTTTACGCGGGTCCGTGATGGACATTTTGGTGCCACACTTTAGGCGTTTTTTTAAGCCTGTCTTCGGAGTATTCGCAGCTGACGACAAGGCCATTTTCTAAATGCTTTCGATGAAAACTGAAGCGTGCCGTAATTCTCGAAACAATCGCATTCGTGGAAAAACGGAACTGTAGCCAATGGGCGCTGCACATGGTATATGTACTCGATGATAACGTCAGCCGAAATGGAAGCCCTCTAGGGACATCAAGTTGACTGTCTAGACGCACAGCAACCTCTGCCAAGAGAACATTTTTTCAGAAGCTCGAAACAAAGATATCATAAAATGAGAAATACGTGTGAGTTCACAATTCACTTGAAAAATAAAATATGTGTTTTATGAGGGCAGGAGAAAATACCTTCTTCAGGCCTTCTAAAAAATCTTTGTGATTGCTATTAAGAAAAAAGTGGCCTGAGCATGACCCTTCCTATATGCACTAATTGTTGACACATTAACTCTTACAAGGCAATATTGCAAGCCACTTTCAGTTAAATCTAAAAAATAAGGCAGTGCCTAATTTTCTTGATGTGTTTATGTGTCCTCGTCCTTCTGTATGCACCCGATACAAACCTTTTCCATTTGAGACTGTAGCACATCCTTGGAAAGGATGTTTGGCATCCTTTCGAATATCCCGGCAGTCCTGAGGTAGATTCAAGTGTTTTCATTGAAGGACCCCAGGAACCAAGCAGCCAAGTTCAGCGATTGCAGGTTCGAATGAAGGATGCTGCCTCCCAACTGCATCAGTAAATTCTGTTTGCACAGCAACATTCTGTGTGGTGTAATTGTCATGTGAAGCAAGTCTGTTTACCAGCATTGCCTCAGTCAGCCCCAAGCTATGAGAATCATTTTTGCCCTCAAGTGCTTCAGCTTCACAATCATTTGCAGGATTATCAGAAGCAGAGGAAAAGCCTATAGCTAATGCTCTATATAAAAGTATATTGCTTAGTAAACCTGGATGTGAAGTTGGGTCATTTTGCATTTGCTGTTGGAGTGAACAGATCTGTATTTGGATAGCAACTGTTATGGAGAGTAGGCACAACATATACGTTTGTTGCTTCTTAGATAAAAAGTTGAAAATATCTTCAACTTCCATAGAATTGTGAGTGGGGTTCAATCCACTATGTCACGCCTCAGTGCTGGGCATGCAAATGACAATAGTGAATAAGTGACCTATGCTGATAGCCTTCCGTTCATTCATTACCACTCTATTTGTTGCGCACATTTGAATAAGTCAATCACATTAGTGATATGCTTTTCACAGTCTACTTTGTGCTTATTGATGAATGTGCCAAAAGTAAACGTATTAAAAGTATTTATGAATTTTAATCAAATCATTTATTTGCGGATGCCAATAACTGCCAATACATTTCGGACTGTCAATATTCCTTCATCGGGGCATTTCTATATAGTTTGATCAAAGCCATGTTATCCCACATGTACTTATGTCAATCAAATATAAGGAAAAAACCAATCGCAATCAACACGTCACCAAATAACCACTATATTTTCCCACCAAGGTGCGGTATAGTTACAGACATCCCAGTGTATGGTGTTCATTCCAAAATTAGAAGTAAGAGTCGAAAGAACAGGTAAAAAGTAAATAGATAATAAATGAAAAATATATTTCAAGAATCATAGCAGATGTATAAAGCAAATCATGACATTTCAATCAAAGCATGTATCCAGTTGATCAATGATAAAATTGTATGTATGTACATAAGGGAAAAATAAAAAAAGTAAACAAAAAATGAATCAATGTATCCATAATTGTTTGCAAACCCCTATTAGCCTACAAGACATACTTTCGAAAGACAACAATAAGACAACGTTAAAAGAAAAAACATAATGAGCATCACGTAAGCGCATGACATGTCTTATTCAATTGTTAGTACCTCAGTGTTTCACAAGCAGTGGGCATGCTGCTGGCTCAGTCATAGTGGGTGCTACTAATGAGCATAGAAGCTCTAAGATGATCTTGTGTTAGTTCACCAAAACTAACAGGTAATATACCAGAGCAATCCCTCCGATTTCTCAACAATGATGACACCTGTGCTGTGAGTGATAATCATGAAAAACATCCAAGTGTGGATCAATATTATTATCTCTGCGTGAACGCCTTAATGTAGCTAAAAGTGGATAGTAGCCGGTACAGTGAGAAAGACGTTGAGAGTGCTGCTCTAACAGTACTGACCTTCAATGGAGTCAATTTATCTCCAGCTGTAAAAATCATTAAGCACTGCGAGGATCATGATCTGTTTAAACGAAACATCATGAACGGTTGACTACATGGTCTATCAAGAGACTGAGAGTGTTGTCATATGTAAAGAAAAAGACATTACTTGTATCTTACCTATAATGCACAAGAACAAGTGTGCATCGTACTGTGGGCTGTGAGGATCGTGATATGTTTGAACTAAACATCATGAGCGGCTGACTAAAGATATCTCTCAAAGGCATGAGAGTGTTGTTGTATGTAATGTACAACCAGTAGTGGTAAATAGTGGCAGATACGGGAGGCATTCTGCAACCATTAGGGACCTACATTGACTACTTTCTTCAACCGTTGATACCAAAACCATCAACGTACATTAAAGACAGTACTCACTTTTTACAAATCCTGAGCTTAATCCAACTAACGGATGAGGACATCCTGTTTACAATCGATGTATGCAGTTTATACACTAGCATTCCTCATTACCAAGGGCATGAAGCGGTCGAGTGGCTGCTCCTGCAAGAAGAATCTATAGGAGCTTCAAAATAATTTATTATGGTACTCCTACAGTTCATTTCTCATAACTCCTATTTTAAGCACAATTAAACCTTCTATTTACAAACATAAGGAACAGCCATGGGGGCCACTATGGGACCAGCCTACGCAAACAACTTTATGCACAAGTTTGAAGTAACACATATCCTCAATCACCCAATATGGTCCAAAAATATCAAAACATGGGTATGTTATATAGACGACATTTTTGGAGTATGGCATGGAAGACTTGATCAACTTACACATTTTTTGGATATAAAAATACAATGGAGCCCAGGATTCTATTCACTGCATAGACTGGTAACCCTGGTATACACTACCTTGATGTACAAATTAACGTACAGGAGCACAAGATATCAATAACATTGTTCACCAAATCTACCGATAGGAACAACCTAATGCATCAGCTGAGCTTTCACCCACAGAAGACACTGAAGAATTTACCATATGGTGAAATGCTTAGGATTGAAAGAATAGTAAGCGATCCAACTGAATGCGACACGCAACTGTCTAAACTGTTTACTAAACTTAGAGAAAGAGTATATCCAGAGACAACTTGGCAACAGCAGTGTCTAAAACAAGTACCCAAACAGGAGAGGATCTTCTGAAAAATAAAAAAGGAAGAACTTCACCTCCGATAGTGTGTGTCTACAAATTTTCAACACAAAGTCAACAAATTTCGAGATGTATCACTAAATATTGGAATATACTGACCAGTGATGAAAGGACCAAGGATTTATTTTGTAATCTTCCCACTTTTGCGTAATAACCTAAGGGACCTACTAGTCAACATGAGAACTGGCACTAAGCATCGAGCAAATGTCAAACAACAAGGTACCTTTCCATGCCTTAACTATGGTAACTGCAATAACATCAGTAAAGGAGCAGCAGTATTCCATCCTAGCACTGGAGAAAAAATACAGCAAAGAGTATGCGTCACCGGTTTCACAGAAAATGCAATATGCTGCATAAAAAGCCTGTGTGGCGTTTATAATGTGGGGGAAACAAATAGATAAATACGCGTAAGGGTGAACGAACGTAAACCATGTATCAGGAACAGAAACAACACATCTGCAGTTGCTAAGAATGGATGACAGGGAATGAGCTGCAACTGAATGCAATGAAGACTGAGTTGATCTTATTTGGGTCAGAGGCTAAGGTGGCGAGAGAAAGACAAAAATCCACACCCCGTATCCTGGACAAGGAATTACAATACTCAAGGAAAGTGAAAACCCTTGGGTGCCTAAGGCAGGAAAATGACCAACTCCCATTTCGACTACTGCAATAGCCTGCTGGCAGGTATTTCTACAGGCCAGATTAACAGATTACAGAAGGCTCAGAATGCAGCGGTCCGGCTGGATGTTCATTTAAGGAAAAGGGACCATGTGTCTGCCTTACGCAGATCTTTACACTGGCTCAAAGTGTAAGACCGTACTATGTTCAAGATCGCTTGCCTGATTTACAGATGTGTGAAAAACTTGGCTCCTGAGTATCTCGCTGCCAAGGTTTGTCGTTATCATCCCAAAAGATAAATGCGGTCAGGAGGGGAAATGCAGATGTGTGTACCCGGACAAGACGAGTCTCAAGGGTGACAGGAGGTTCTGGGTATTCGGCCCCAAACTGTGGAATCAGCTACCAAGGGAGATTCGGTTATGCCAGACCATGGAGTCATTTAGAGCCAAGTTAGAAACGTTCCTATTTAGATAATCTAGATGGGCTACAGATCGTCCACAATCTTGTCACATTTCTTTCTGATGATATATAGTTAACATCTGCGCCCGAATACAGTTTAGTCTGTCCGGTGCGCTTTAGAAATTCTCAAAATCATAATCAAATACACATTTTACTGAGAAAGGACACAGCATCTCTCAATTAATTTTCCAAGTATTGGAAACTTTAGACACAAAAGGCCAAAGAAAACACATTAAAAGATTCAGGGCACAGAGAGAAGCTTATTGGATTCACCGTCTTGATGCCTTAAGCCCTAATGGAATGAATGAAGATTGGGATCTAAATTCATTCCTTTGAACTTCGCTAACTTATATCAGTTTAATGTTATGAGTTTCATTTTTTTTAATGGTTTTCTCCTATCGAAGTTAATTGTCTTTCCTTTCATTTTTTGTATTGTTCTTATTAATTCTTTTCTATGTTGGTCACTTTGCATAACCTACCTTGAAAATGTACAGGCCTACTGCAGTCAGAACTACACTTTCAGGCGATTTATGACATCAACAATGTTGATTGATTGTTTTTTTTTTTTTAAATGCGCTTATACTCAAGTGTTTCAAAGCGCAACCATGCAAGGGAGGGGAAGACATAGGGAAGACAAGACAAACTATCTTACTAGGCATGGTACATTCAGATTATGCAGGCGAACATAAAGAAAGTGCGTGGGGGGGCAATTGGGGCCAGGTACGCCCAGACCCGTCAGAACATAGGCTAAGTGCAGAGAGATACCACTCTCATGAGTCGAAACAAAAGTGCAGTAGTGCTGCAGCAACTGCAAGGCCCGGGGGCAAGTGCAGAAGACTGGCAAGGAGAGCTTGGGACCTGTGAGTGTCTGAAGGTACACCATGCAGCCAGTCAGCGAAACTGAGCAGAAGTAGAGGAGGCAGAGCGAGAGAACAGAAAGAGGTGGCTAGCAGTGGAGAGAGAGAGAGAGAAAGAGGAGGTGAAGAGTAAAGTCTTGAGAAGTTTCCGAAACTTAAGGAGATCCGGCTCAAAACGGAGAGCGGCAGGGAGGCTGTTCCAGAGGGAGGCACCTGCAGTGGATAGAGATCTCCCCCAAATCTCCGCTTGGTGAAGCGACTCACCCGCAGAGAGTTAGAGGAAGATGAGCGGAGGGCTCGGAAAGGTGAGTATTTAGGAAGAGTGTGTTGCAGATAGAGTGGGCTCTTGTGGACAATGCAAAGGGTCTTGAACTTAATCCTTGCAGCCACGAGGAGCCAGTGAAGGGATTTCAGCACCAGAGAGATGCAGTCCCTGGGCTTGAGGCCAAGGATACGTTTTTCTGTTCTGTTCTGGATGAGTTGAAGAGGGCAGAGGGTAGAAGAGGGCAGGTTGAGAAAGACGCTGTTGCACAATAGTCCAGCCTAGAGAGGACCCGGGTTCTGGAGACGGTGAGCCTCTGGGGGAAGCTGAGAAAAGTTATTATACCTCTGAGGAGGTGCAGTTGTTAGTGGGACTTTTTAGAGATGTCTGCGATGTGAGACGAGAAGGAGAGAGTGGAGTCGAAGATGACCCCCAGATTTTTTGCCTCGTTGGTAGGTGGAGGCGCAGTGCCAAGGGAGGCCGACCAGAGAGAAAGAGGGAAGGTGGGAGCAGGGGTCTCAATGAGGACAATTTCTGTTTTTCTACCCAATATTAACCAAATATTCTAGCATTCATACACATTTGGTCACAATAAATTTGGTACTATATAGCAATGTTTCACTGTAGCAAAGACGACAGACTAGATATATCAACCATTAAGGACACAAGCTGGCTACCTCGTGCATACCCAACAAACTGTAGATCTTGAACATAGGGGAGGTGCTCTTTAATTATGACTGATCATGTTTACTCGTATATGCATCTACACACTATTTCTAATAACTAGACTGGTGCTTAAATAACTAAACTGGTGCTTTAGAACACAGTCTCACTGAAAGAGAAATGATTGATTGGTAACTTAAGTTTGAATGTGTAGAAGCATCCATCACAACCAGTAAACCTAATATCTCTAATAGAGCGAAAGCTCCCTTCCAAAATGGCTGACTGCATATACCTAACGCACCGAGCTAGACATCTTCTACTTCCAAAAAGGTCTCCATAGAAACCCAATGTTGATACAAATGCACCCACTCACTTTTCCAAACGGAGAAGACGCGCTCTCTGTGTTGCCCGCAACCCGCAGTGTGATGCACATTTGTTCTTGTGCATTATAGCTAAGATACAGGCAACATTTTTTTCGTGACATACAACAACACTCTCATTCCTTTGAGAGATATCTTTAGTCAAACCGCTTATGATGTTAAGTTCAAACAGATCACGATCCTTGCATGCTTGAAGTACAATGCACACTTGTTTTTGTGTGTTATAGGTAAGATACAATCAATGACTTTTTCTTTACATATGACAACACTCTCAGTCTTTTGATAGACACTGTAGTCTACGGTTCATGATGTTTCGTTTAAACAGATCACGATCCTCGTGGTACTTAGTGATTTTTACAGCTGGAGACAATTTGACTCCAATGAAGGTCAGTACTGTTAGAGCGGCTCTCTCGACGTCTTTTTCTGACTGTACGGGCAACTATCTACTTTTAGCTACATTAAAGCGTTCACGCAGAAATTATAATATTGATCCGCACTTGGATGGTTTTCATCATTATCACTCACGCCACAGGTGTCATCATTGTTGAGAAATCGGATGGATCGCTCTGGTATATTACCTGTTAGTTTTGGTGAACTAACACAAGATCATCTTACATCTTCTTTGCTAATTATTAGCCCCCATTATGACTGAGCCAGCAGCATGCCCACTGCTTATGAAACACTGAGGTACTAACAATTGAATAAGACATATGTCATGTGCTTACGTGATGTTCATTATGTTTTTTCTTTTAATGTTATCTTATTGTTGTCTTTCGAACGTATGTCTTGTGGCCTAATTGGGCTTTGCAAACAATTATGGATACATTGATTCATTTTTTATTTACTTTTTTATTTTTCCCTTATGTACATACATACAATTTTGTCATTGATCAAATGCATTCATGCTATGATTGAAATGTCATGATTTGCTTTATACATCTGTTATGATTCTTGATATATATTTTTCATTTATTATCTTTTTACTTTTAACCTGTTCTTTTGACTCTTACTTCTAATTTTGGAAGGAACACTAAACACTGGTATGTCTGTAACTATATACCGCACCTTGGCGGGAAAATATGGTGGTTATTTGGCGACATGTTGATTGCGATTGGTTTTTTGCTTATATTTGATGGACATAAGTACATGTGGGATAACATGGCTTTGATCAAACTGGATAGAAATTCCCTGCTGAAGGACAAATGACAGTCTGAAATTCACTGGCAGTTATTGGCATCAGCAAATAAATGATTTGATTAAAATTCATAAATACTTTTAATACGTTTACCTTTGGCACATTCATCAATAAGCATAAGCACAAAGTAGACTTTGAAAAGTGTATCCCTAATGTGATTGACTGATTGAAATGTACGCAACCAATAGAGTGGTAATAAGGGTGTGCAGCCCACACCGAAGGCTAATCAGCCTAGGTTACTTATTCACTACTGTATTTGGATGGCCCCATTCTTCGAAGATGCTGAATAATGCTTTGTATTTGAGTAGTCATACATGCCCTTCTGGCTAAATGTGGCTGAGAGTGTCTGCTTTTATGTTTGCTTTTCTTGGGAGGTTAAACATTGCCAGAATCCTCCCACCCCGCCCATCCAATGGACCAGTGCCGCACCGGGAGAGAGAGAGAGTCTTCGATCTTGCCCCACCCTATACGCATATGTAGTACATCGTGGTGGAGTTGTCCTTTTGTTCAAGTACTGATTTGTTCTGCACCAGTGGAAAGAAGGATCTGACAGCTAGATGGACCACCATGTGTCATGAACCGTCATCTGCGTCCCTTCTGGACTTCCTGGTCCCTGACCCATAGGGGATTGAATACATTGATCCTTCCAACATGGCCGCTTCAAACTGAACGCTGCTTGCCAGTCTCTACGCTCCATGCTGTACGCTCTACAAAACAGACACACCCCCGCGGCTCTGCGCGTCTTAACGCTACCGCTTGCTGTAGTTGGACGTGTGTTGCCGGAGTTCGCTCGGGGCTTTCTTCAGATTCCTGGTTGCCGGTTCCTTGAATTCCCCTTCCTTCCTCCCATTCCTCTACCTTACCTCCGAACTTCGTGGATTTTCTTCCGCGCTCGGGTCACGGCATTCCATTCCTCCGAGTGCGAGCTTCATTCCTTCCTGGTATCAGCCCTGGACTTCTGAACGTACCCGGGAGTTGGATTGCGAACCTCACGCTGGAATCCGAGGACCAGCGCACAGGTTTGTACAAATCTGGGACCGTGAGAAAGAAAACATCACAGAAGGTCGCAAGCAAACAACAAAAGCAGGTGAGAAGGGGAGAGACTTGTGACAGATTGAGACGCCTAAAAAACTATACAGATACAGAGATGGAAGCCGCAGTTCAAGACCTCATGCGAGGCATGCAGGAACTAACCACGGAGGTCCAGAACCTTAAGGATGAGAATGCTGCTTTAAAACAGCTAGTCTTGTCACGTGACTCTGCAACTAAGGAAAGCGTGTTATTGTGAGGAGTAGTGGACAAATATGATGGTTCTTCAAAGACTCTCTGTGCTTTCCTTGATTCATGTTTAGTGCACTTCACCTACAAGCCCTACTACTTTTCCACTCCCAGAGCTAAGGTGGACTTTATGATCTCACACCTCACTGGTAATGCCTTGACCTAGTCAACCCCCCTAGTCAATTCGGGCGACACCCTCCTGGATGATTATGATGGATTTGTGGAAGCTCTAAAGGCCATGTTTGATCGCCCAGAGCAGGTTTACAGTGCTCAAGAACGTCTACTCGAATTTCAACAAGGATCCCAGGATATTCTTACCTATGTTAAACAACTCGTGAAGGAAGCAGATTGGTCTCAAGAAGCCAGCTTCACCATCTTCCGAAGAGGTCTGAATGAAGAAATAAAGGACGAGTTAGCTAGGGTAGCTCGCCCAAGCTCCTTCCAGGCTCCCATGGACCTTTCCTTGCAAACAGACTTTCGAATCCAGGAAAGAAGAGCAGAGAAAAAGAAGTCTAAATCGGCTTTCCAAAGGGCCGCCACAGACCATCCGTCTAGACCTGAGCCCACAGTTTCTCCAACCCCGGACCCAGAACCCATGTAACTGGGGGGCTTCTGTGGACCCATTACCCCACAAGAAAGGATGCAACGGATTCACACTGGTCTGTGCATCTATTGCACCTCAGATAAACACCTTGTGAGAGAATGCCCTATTGCTCCTGCACGGCGTTCGGGAAACGCCAGCTCCCGATCCTAAATGGGGCACAGTTTCGGGAGAGAGATGTTTGCTCCACATCAATTCCATCCTTGAACTCTCCTGGACAAAATAATCTTGTGGTTCTACGGGCCTTTCTATCGCCTTCCAAGAAAGAATCTTACCCCATCCTGGCATTAGTAGATTGCAGAGCCATGGGCATATTCATAGATCATGATTGGGTCACTACTCACAACATTCCACATGAAACTCGAGGGACTATGCAACCTGCAGAGGCTATTGATGGGAGAACCCTGTCTTCAGGACCCATAACCCTTCAGACTAAAGAGATCCTACTCTCTATAAACCACCATCAAGAGAGGATCAAATTTGACATTATAAAATCTGCTCACTATCCAATGGTTCTAGGTATGCCCTGGTTACAAAAGCATAACCCCTACATCAATTGGGCAGCAGGCTCCTTGTTTCTTGGTTCTGAACACTGTATGTCTCACTGCTTATCCCTAGATTCCTTACCAAAGTCTTCTGAAGACTCACAAGAGAGTCAGCAAAATCCAGTCACCATCTCTAACATCATCCAGTTTCCCAGGGCCTACCACGCCTTCACAGATGTATTTTCGACTGCTATAGTTCAAGCTCTCCCTCCTCACAGACCAGAGGATTGCATCATTGATACTGAACCTTCAGCTGTGATTCCTTTCGGGAGGATGTTTATTTGATCAGAACCTGAAAAAAGGGCCCTCCAGGAATAGCTGGATATTAACTTGGAAAATGGCACCATACGACCATCTAAATCCCCAGCGGGTGCTTCGTTATTTTTCGTTCCCAAGAAAGACACCAAGGAGCTCAGACCATGTCTAGATTACCGTGGCCTTAACCAGTGCACTCTCAAGGACCGCTACCCATTGCCTCTCATCTCGGATATCCTGGAAGCAGTCAGAGGTGCAGTAGTCTTCACAAAATAAGACCTAAGGGGTGCCTACCATCTTATTCGTATAAAGGAAGGTGACGAATGGAAAACAGCCTTCAGAACTCCCTTTGGCCATTTTGAATACCTGGTTATGCCCTTTGGACTTGCTAATGCCCCAGCGGTCTTCCAACATTTTATGGACCGAGTGTTCTCTGATATGCTGTTCATCTTCGTCATTGTATATCTGGACGACATACTGATATACTCCAAGGACCATCTGAAACATGAAGAGCATGTGAAGGCAATCTTACAATGTCTACGTGAACATAAGCTCCTGGCCAAGCCCGGGAAGTTACTTTTCCATGTATCAACTGTTCATTACCTCGGATTAGTTCTCAGCCCAAAAGGAATTGGAATGGACTCCTCGAAGATAGACTCCATTTTATCCTGGCCCGTTCCAACTACTGTAAAACAAATTCAATCCTTCCTGGGGCTTGCTAACTTCTACCGGAAATTTATACCAGCTTTTTCGGAGATTGTGCATCCTATTGTTACATTGTTAAAGAAGGATACCCCTTTCTGTGGACCTCAGGCCAAGATACGGCGTTCCAACGGTTGAAGTCGGAGTTCACACAAGCCCCCACCCTAGCTCAACCCGACATGGATCGACCCTTTCTTGTTGAAACTGATGCTTCCAACTACGCCATTGGGGCAGTCCTAAAACAGGAATTGGGTGACAAGTTAGAACACCCCATCGCCTATCTTTCTCGCACCTTGACTCCCAGTGAAACTCATTAATCTGTTCTGGAAAAGGAATTACTAGCCATCCGTCAAGCCTTCACTGACTGGCGTCATCTCCTCCTGGGAGCCAAACAACCGGTGCAAGTCTGCACGGACCATCGGAATCTTCAAGTCCTGCAATCCCTAGAATGTGGAAACAGTCGTCAAGCCCGTTGGGCCTTCTTTTTTGCTCAATACCAGTTTCAAATCCATCATGTCCCTGGAACACACAACATAATAGCCGATGCCTTATCCAGACGTCCTGATTATGAACGATCAGACCTTCCCTAAGATGTTTCCCCACACAATATTTGTTGCCCAAGCACTTACCCTCCTGGAGAATATTCAAATTCAAACTCAATCCTCTGAAACCTGCAAGGAGTTTAAGAGAAACAATCGATGGAATCTCAAAACAAAGGACGGATATCTGTTCAAGGACAATCGTTTGGTTATTCCCACTCCTGGACTGAGACAAAAGATCACAAGCCTATGTCATGATACTTTTCATTCAGGACACCGTGGCATCACCAACACCCTCCATCTAATACAAAGACAGTTTTGGTGGCCGAAGATGAAGGATGATATCAGGATCCATATCCAGACATGTGCAGTCTGCAATCAGAACAAACATAATAATAAGAAACCGGCAGGTCTCCTGCTCCAACCAGCAATACCAACAAGACCCTGGGGAATCATTGCCACGGATTTTATCGTGGAACTACCATCTTCCAGGGGCTACACAACTATCATGGTTACTATTGATTTGTTTACTCATATGGCTCATTTTACACCTTTATACAAACTGCCATCCTCATCTGAACTTGCCGGAATCTTCCTGGAACACATATTCCAGTTTCATGGGCTACCCTCCAAGATCATTTCTGACCGAGGACCCCAGTACATATCTCAGTTCTGGAAACAATTATGTCGTATACCGGGAATCCAACGTGCCTTGTCTTCAGGTTATCACCCACAGACCAATGGAGCCACTGAACGTGTAAACCAAACTCTGGAACAATATCTTCGTTGCTTCGCTACCAAGGTCCAAGATGATTGGTCACTCTTAATACCTGTGGCCGAATTCGCTTATAACAATTCGTATCATTCAGCTATCAAAACCAGTCCTTTCTTCTGTAGTCAAGGATTTCATCCTTCAGTTCTCCCACACCCTACCCCAGTTCCTGCGGTTGATTCCTGGATTGAAACCCTTATTAATGTACACAAAGAAGCAAAGGAACACTTAGAAAAGGCCCAAAGAGACGTTAAACATTATGCTGACTCCAAAAGAAGACCTGGACCTTCCTACTCAGTAGGCAATAAAGTCTGGTTATCCTCGAAGCTCCTTATCCGACATCTGCGCCCAAATAAATTGGCTCCCAGGTATTACGGGCCCTTTTCTATGCAAGAAATCGTCAATCCAGTGGCCTTTCGACTCCGACTACCAGAATCATGGAAAAGAATCCATCCAGTCTTCCACACCTCCCTGTTAAAACTATATCTTCAGTCATCTCGAACAGCTCCAAAATCTACCCTAGTGATTGTCAATGACCAACTTGAATATGAGGTTTCCAGAATCTGTGACTCTAGGTACCGATGTGGTCAACTACAGTATTTGGTAGAATGGAAAGGATACCCTCCCAGTGAGCGCACCTGGGAACCCATGTCAAACATGAATTCCCCCAGGCTGGTTCGAAGATACCATCTGATCCATCCGGGCAAGCCAGGAGGAGCTGGGCTTCAGAGGAGGCATGCTGTCATGAACCGTCGTCTGCGTCCCTTCTAGACTTCCTGGTCCCTGACCCATAGGGGATTGAATACAGTGATCCTTCCAACATGGCCGCTTGAAACGGAACGCTGCTTGCCAGTCTCTACGCTCCATGCTGTACGCTATACAAAACAGACACGCCCCCGCGGCTCTGCGCGTCTCAACGCTACCACTTGCTGTAGTTGGACGTGTGTTGCCGGAGTTCACTCGCGGCTTTCTTCTGATTACTGGTTCCCGGTTCCTTGAATTCCTCTTCCTTCCTCCCCTTCCTCTACCTTACCTGCGAACTTCCTGGATTTTATTCCGCACTCGGAGGCACGGCGTTCCGTGCCTCTGAGTGAGAGCTTCATTCCTTCCTGGTATCCGCCCTGGACTTCTGAGCATACCCGGGAGTTGGATTGCGAACCTCACGCTGGAATCTGAGGACCAGTGCATGGGTTTGTACAAATCCCAGACCGCGAGAAAGAAGACATCACAGAAGGTCGCAAGCAAACAACAAAAGCAGGTGAGAAGGGGAGAGACTTGTGACACCATGAGCTCTAGCAGAATTATGTTGTAAAACAATTCCACCATTGAACATTCTCCTTGGGCTGGCAGATGATCCAGGTGTGCACCCCACCCCAGGAAAGATGCAATAATCTTGATGGTCTTCGCCGCTAGAGGAAGACAGAACTGAACCCCCTTCATCGACCTGTAGGCTTTTGTCCACCAAGTGAGAGACTATATGGATCTCTGCGATATGATAACCATGTACTCCAACAAACAGACTTCTGCTGCCACCGATCTTCCAGGCATTCCTGGATAGGGGACATGTGGTACACAGAAATGAAGGCACTGGATTTGCTGTTGATTTAGAGTATTGTTTCCAACAGAATGCATTTCCACCTTTCTTCAGAAAGGTACAAACTTCCTACTCTTTAATTGATTATTGCACCCAGATCATGTATTCTCTGACATGGTGTTAAGGCAGATTTATCCTTTTTTACTTGAAATCCTAACTGCTCCATCATCTATGGAGAGGTCTTAAAGGACTTAAATTAAAGAGTGTTAACCGTATGAATAGCCAATCATCCAAATAGGGAAAGATAAAGATGGCAGCAACAAATGCCATATACTTGGAGAAAGTTGGGGGTGCCGATTTCAGGCCGAAGGATAGAACCTGTTATTGAAAGTGCTTCTTACCCACTTTGAACCTCAGAAAATGCCTCTGATCCTGTCTGATGAGAATCTGGAAGTAGGCGTTTTGCAGATCTATGCTTGCTAGCCAGTCTCCTTTTATTAGATAGGGAACTATCTGGTGCAATGCCAGCATTCTACACTTTTTTCTTTTCACTCACTTGTTTGCCAGCCAAAGATCCAAAGTGGGTCTGGAGACTTTCTTTGGCCCCTTTTTTGTCATCAGGAGGAAGCTGGAATACGGCCCTTTCTGTTTCTGATTTGCATGTAACGGCTTTGTGGCCTGTTTTGCGAGAATATGTTTTTCTATTCCGAGCCTTTCCCAATGCACCCATGAGCTAGTTGCTTTTGGAGCTAGAGATGGTGGTGAAGACTTGAGCATTAATAAATACCCCTGCTTGACGGTTTTGAGCACCCATATGTCGCTTGTGATGTTTGACAACTTTTACAGGGTCAGTAGTCTGACCCTGCCAGAAGGGGGTGGGGACCGGGGACCCCTCCCAGCCTAGAGTGGGAGGCCTATCTGGGTGGAACCCGGAGCTAGTCCTACTCCAGTGGGGGAAGGTAGCGATTGGGAGGACCCCAGTTTCTATCCCCTCTTTAAGTGCCTATATGTGTTTGGGCAGTACCACTGCTGACCACCTCATACTTCTTGGAAATGTTGCTGGAGAGCCTCTTTCTTATTGTTTAAGAGGACAACATGTATCAGCCGTGACAAGGAGCCCCCCAGAGCCTTCAGCAAAAAGCCTCCCACCATCATAACTCTAGTGGCACTGGGGAGAAATAGCCCTGTGGTGTGACGTGGAAGCAATGTTAATCAGTGGAGCCAAGGATCACTATGCTCTGCTTACTGACATGGGTTCATGTACTTGCAGCGCCACCATGGAACACCTCCCTAACATGAACTGGTGCATTTTGCAAAGCAAACTATTTACATGTGATTTAGCCGCAGAGCGGCTCCATGACACAAACGTGGACATTGGTCAATGTAGGACATCATTGCCAGTAGTGGGCGAACCCACAAGGCAGAAAGGGGCAGGGCTTAGCCCCCTTTCTATGTATTTACGAATCTGTAACAAGTTCCGGACGAGGCAGAGCAGGCAAGATTGGCAAGGGGAAAAAGCATGGGGAGGACCAATAGGAGCAGAAGGTGCAGGATAAATCCAGGGATGGAAAATAGGAAGTGTGGGTTGTTCAGGTGAGGTCAGAGGAGGAGGATGTGGTGGACCTAGAGACCAGAAAGGAGGAAGTACGGTGGAAAGGAGTGTGGAGGTGATTTGTAGAAAAGGTAATGTATTGGTTGGTGAGAGAAAGTGTTACTTTATGGTTATTGTACACGGAAGGTGTTAGTGAAAGGGGTAGAGAGAGAGTACGGGGTGAGTGAGGGGTGACTGATGGAATGAAACGAGGGTGACTGAGGAGTGTTGAGGTTGAGTAGTGAGGAGGAGGAAGTAGTAGTGGCATGGAGAAGGGAGAGTAGTAGTGATGTGAGGGGAACAGGGAATAGAAGAGAGAGTAGTGCAAAAAGGGGGAGTTGTAAAAGAAAGAGTAGGAAGAAGTAGGATCAGAGGGTGAAGGTAGGTGAGGGATAGAAACGTCAGAAGTACAATAAAGGAAGCATCAGGGAGAGAGAAGTGAAGTAGGAGGGGCAGAAGTAGAAAGGGAGAGGTACATGGGGGTGTGAGAGAGAAAAGACTGAGTGGGGCTTGAGTGTCTAGAAGTCACCCCGCCGACCGGTAGAACTAACCAGAGAGCAGATTAGATCACACCTACCAAATCCATGAGGGAGTTAAGTAGAAAGGCATTTCCGCAAGACAGACAGAACTTAGACAGTAGGGGGCAATAATTAGTAGATATTTACCTGGGGAGTAGGTACAAATTGGTTTGGAGGGGCTTGCTATCGAGACAGACCTTAGAGCCTTTTTGCATCACATCAATAAAAACCCTTAAACTGTCTTTGTGACTTGGTGTGTTATTGAGGCTAACTGTGACACATAGTGTCATCGTGGAATCACCCAGACCCCAATACAGAGGTCGCCAACAGCCACAAAAGATGTTGAGGGTAGTAAGACTGACTAGGATGGCATGATTCCTTGCCAGAGTAACTTCCAGGGCTGTGTGGCGTGCCTTATATGGAGACAAAGTGCTTCTTCCACCCCGGGGCAAGGTTCTAGTCAGGATCGGCCTGAAGATGGAGATGCTGGAATGAACCTGCAGGAGAAACATCCAAAGTCTGGACTAGCCCACTATCAGTCAATAGATGTGGAATCGGTACTATAGATTGGGACTACTGAGAAGAATTAAAGGTAGTGATCTTCAACTTGGGGAACCTCTCCTACATTGACAAATGCGGCCAATCGATTGCTCAACTAATCTGTGAGAAGATTCTCATGCCAGAAATAAAGTAGGAACCCAAGAAGAGAAAGAAAAAGCTGACGAAAGGTTCAGAGAGATGACGGAGGCACAAGAGGGAGATGAACTGTCCACAGAGACCATAGGGCAAGCCTCGGTGGAGTTTGCGGAAGCCCAGAGGACGAAGAGCTGTTGGAACAAGTATGAAAGAACCTGGCATTGGAAGGAGAGAGCAGAGCTTTGAATACTCTGCATTTTATCGACCAGAGAGGACTAATATATTGGGTTGATGTTAACACAAAAGGAGTAAAACATTAATTTGCATTTTTACGAGTGCATTTGAATTCGGTTTGCATGGTGATTGCTTGCCATAATGTATTTGCAAAAGGACAAACATTGAGTTTTTGAAGCTTTATGCATACAGATTACGATTGCCTCTGTAGCAAATAGATTTTTTGCATTATTATGCATATTTGCACATCCACATTCTTGTCTTTTGCACAATTCTTTGACTCATGCGATCTTTGCACACTTTTTGATGAATTTTATGAAATGTGTTGTGTCTATTGTGTTATTGTGATTTGTCTTTGTAATTTTAGATTGTAAACTTTTTCAAATATGTTAATAAAGGAATAATATTTATGCATTTGCCTACTGTGAGAAACCTGAGGGTATTCTCACTCCTACTCCCCCTGGATCCTCTGTTCAGGTGGCCAGGGGACGGCCATCGCTATTGGATCTACACCCTGGGGCTGGAGAATCGAGGGAAGATCACCAGGGTAGAGGGTCCTCGGTGGATGGGAATGGGGTGCCCAAAGGCTAAACATGGCATCCCCCAGTTCCTCTGGAGGACCAATCTAGCTCCTCCTTGACCTTTATGGGTTACTATAAAGCTGTCCCCCTCATTTCCCCACATGTGACATTTGACAGTACTGAGATGAGGACGAGACGACTAAGAGTAATGAACACCGCGCCTTTATTTAACCATTTTGGTACTGGTATGAAGAAGATGCCTGCAAAGAACTGTGAGGGTCAGGCATGTCTCTTTAACTATGGTCAGGCAAGTCTGATGGTGATTCCCCGCTTGCCACCTGTTGAAGGGTTACATGTGTGTACAGAGAGGCCAATGAAACAACATGAGGAGAGACAGGGAGGCCTTTGTGGAAGTTGCCAGCAGGGGACCCGTGTTGTGAGGAGGCACCTGTAGCAGGGCCTGCGAGGAAGCTCTGATGCAGGCCGAAGCCCAGGAAAGCTGTGGAGCACCAGGCCAGATGGACTGTTGGATCGCCACAAGAATGGGAGCCTCCGTGTGGGGCTGCATGTAGCAGCATCTGCGAGCAAGCAGGAATAAAAGGAGCACCAGAAGCGTGATCGGGGCTCACAGTGGCCGGTCCGTTGGTCAGCAGAAGCAAGAAGAAGGCAGCCGGAGTAGCCGGTGAGGAAGCCAGAGACTGGTGAGTGTCGGAGGAGTCCCTCAGAAGATAGAAATGTGTTTTTTGGGTTGCATTTTACAGTGGCAGGACCCTTAAGGGCCAGTCACGGTCAAATGCACGGGTAGCCTGTACACCATTGTCGGGAGAGCGCTTCCATCACAAACCCATTCAAGGTGGCTGGCCAGCGCATCATTTGCGCTACAGCTCAGCCCCGTGGAAATGCGCAAGTCACCTTTGAAATTAAGGTGGCCTGCTCATTTCCAAAAATCCATCTTCTGCTCTATTTTTAGATGCCCCATTTTATCAGGACAAAATGTACAATTTTCTTCAAAAATTGAAAAATGGTTACAATATGTGAGAGAAAGGAGTGTGAGGGGCGTGATGGGTCAGCTGTGGCGTGGTAGGCAAGAAAGCAAAGGGAGATCAGAGGGAGAGCAGTGTGTCAGAGGGGGAAGTGGTGGGCAAGAGAGCAGAGCGGGTGCAGTGGGGCGGTGGGCCAGAAATCAGAGAGCGGAGGCACAGAAAGTGGAAGGAACGTGGGCCAAAAGCAGAGAGGAGAGAGAAATCCTACATTTTGATTGTAAATAGAAACCTTTGGTAATCGATAAGGTGGAGTTAATGAATCATTTTGAATTAAGCTTGAAAATTAGGCAATTTTATGCTGGTTTCTAGTCTCTAATATTTGTTTTTCCTATGTATCTGTCTGCTCTTATGCTTATCCTCAACCATCACCATGATATGTATTCACAACTCTCATGAATGCTAATGTTATTGTTAACATGCATTGGTCCAACTGATTTTATTTGACTTTTGTGTTATTATCAACCTTGAACAAGACCCTGTGTCGAAACACGTTTTGGCTGAACAATTTCTCTTCAAAGTGTATTTCATTAAAACAAGAATTGTGTTGAAAGACAATGGGCCTCATTCCGAGTACGGCGCTAACCAATGGCGCTATTAACGCCTTGGTTGACGCCGTACCCGGACCGGCAGCGCCTTGGTGGATGGCGGAATTACCGCCCCATTCCAAGGTTGGCGGGGCGGTAATTCCCCATTCACCAAGGCTCTTCCCCATTCCCAAATGAGCCCCCATAGTGCTCAATGGGAATGGGGAAGATGCAAATAACGGTGACCGTTCATTACGGTCACCGTTATTGGCTTGGAGGCCCCTTTGCGCCCTCGACTTTAACACCTGCTCAAAGCAGGCGTTAAGGGCGAGGGCGCAAAGGGAACACGGAGTATGGCAGTAAGGGATCACCGCCACCGGTCTCGTTACCGGTGGCCGCTATCTCTTACCGCCATACTCGGAATGAGGCCCAATACGATTTACGTACTTATAACTTTCTTTTAAGATGAGCAGGACTAACTAGTACCAACCTGTTATATCTTGAAGTAAACAGACATACTTTCTTTCCAATCCACTTTCCTGTTGCCCTAATCCAAAGGGTGTGAAATAGAAGATAATGATGTGCTTGCCGAAGATCTCTTCTTGGTCACTGCTACTACTAGAGAGCCAGTGTGTAGAGAGGACCTGATGAAAAAAGGGTCTTGCTCCGTCGCTTTGCATTTTTTGTCATGATATTATGGGAAGATACCTGGCAGTGGAGTATACCAGGGGATCTGAAACCCCCAAGGAAGGATTCCTGGAAGGCGAGTATACCTAGTAATCTGCAATAACAAGAATAGCTAAAGAAAGACTATTATGGAATTCATTGTTTGAAGCAAAAGAAAGACTGGTATGGAATTCATTATTTGAAGCTAAAAAAATACTGTTATGGAATGTATTGTTTATGCTAAAGAAAGACTGCTATAGGCTTTATTGTTTGAACAAAAACGTGGTTAATCCAGTACCAAAGACACAATGAAACTGTTGGACAAAGAGATACGTTTGACACAGAAATTATTGGACGAAAGCACACTTTTTGCCATCCTACCTTAAAATCCAGAGGAACGGAAGCACTTACTGGATCTAAGGGTCTGTCCTTGGAAACCTCTTTTGTTGAAGCTATCCTTATATTTTTGGTTGTGCACACTATTTGTTAATATCAAGTCAAAGATATTTCCATGCACTGTGTTCTTTCAAAGCATTCCCTGGATTACGTCCAGACTATCCCCCAAATCAGTCAAATTAAAGTCAAGGCCATATAGTATTATTGGTTCAATTTGCATGCGGTACAATTGAATCAGTGGGGTCAGAGAGAAGGAGCAGAGCTGAGCATAAACTCGCTTCATCTTCGTTAGCAGTGGACCATAATTAGATTTTAGGTATAATTGACCGCCATTTTTTGAGGCGGTAGTAAGTACTTCATAACCCAAATAGGTCAATGCAGATACCCGTTCCAGGGGCTCATTTCCTAGCCGCCATATCATTACCTTACGGTTTTTCTTAGTCATAAAGATACAGACTCTTGATTTGGTGCCATTTGTTTTTAAATTGTTCTCCTCCGCATATGAATGGAACAGCGCCAGTTTTTGCTGAAAGCCGATGGGCATTAGGTCAAATAAAACAATATCATCGTCAAACGCAATCCAGTCAAGTATGACTGAGCTCAACCTGACTGGATTGGTTATGCCTCCCTTACACACTCTCGCTAGAACTGCTATGTATGAATTGTAAAGGGTTGGTGCCACCACAAAGCCCTGCCACAGCCCCACAAAGGTCTTATTGGCACATTTGTTACCCCCACCCCATCCAGATGTACCATTAATTATGTATCTACATGTAATAGTCTCAACAGCCCGACCAGGTGGATTGGCAGCCCGGCCAACAGAAGCTTTTGCCATAGCCTCCATCGACAGACCGTGCCAAAGGCACTGGTCATGTCGATGGAGGCCATGTATTCTGTACCCACTGATTTTTTTTACTGCAGCCTTCATATGTGCTAAAGTGAAGGCATTTAGTGGAGCACCCATCCCTGCTCTGAAGCCTATTTGACAGTCCGACAGGAGATTGGTTTAGTTAATCTGGGTATTAAGGTCGCTCAGCAGCAGAGTTCCAAATATTTTACTGGAAGAGTCCAATAATGATATAGGCCTATAGTTTGGCGGTTTTTGTTGGTCCCCCTTCCTATATATGGGGACTACTAATGATTGTTTCTAGGTGTCGGGCACCTCTTGAGTCCCCCACACATGTTGGAAGAGCTGGCATAGGGGCGCGGCTCAGATTTCCCTATTCTCTTTGATGATAATAGGCAGGATGTTATCTGGGCCCGGTGCTCTTGAGGGTTTGGCTTTAGTTGTTGCCCAAAAGACATCCTCTAACTCCCGTGGACAAGCATTTTTCATGTAGCTTTCCTCTCCTTCGATATCCTATCTGTGCTCATTTTCCGGTGAGGCGTATTTCCCCTGTAAGTATTTTTCCCACACCTGTGCCGGGGTGTGACACTCACCTGGAGTAGAACGATTTTTTCCTATGGTCTCTCCCATCAGGGCCCAGAAATTAACAGAGTCCTTTTTTTACTATTATCCCTAACATCTCTTGGTTTTTCTTTATAGAGGTTTCCTTGGTCATTAACTTCACCTCACGTTTTTAGCCTGCTTGTATCCTCCTCTTTCCTTCACAGAAATTGTGAAAGGAGGAAGAGTTACTGTGACAAGCTCTAATAGCCGCTCTCTTTGCTGCTTTCACTTTCTGAACACGTTTGTCGTATACATTTGTATGAGAAACATTACCCTGCAATTGTCCCCTATCCGACAATAGTTTCATACAAGTAAGCATGCTTGTTATTGTAGTTCCAGGGTGTAAGGGTTTCTCCCCACTCTGCCATGTGCTCCAATTCTTCCCCCCATAGATGCATGAAGAAACTACATGCCCTCTGGTTCCATCTAATGGCACTCCCTCCCCTCGCTGCAACAGTGAAGGCCAGAGCAGGGACAAGATGTTGAATTTCCACTTTCAGACCTAACTTCAGGCTGATGGGTAGATGGTCGCTTCCCATGTCCTCTCCACTGGTTAAGCAACAATCTTTACCCCTCAACTCCGGACTGAGGAAAATATGATCGATCCAAGATTTCCTGTTTCCTCTTTTCCAAGTATAGAAGTCATTTATTTCTTCCTCTGTTGGAGTACAGGAGCAGAGGTCCCAGTTCATCATAAAGGTGTTCCAAAGCCTTCCTGTTTGTTCCCCCCTGTATTTGGTGTTCGCCTTTAACTTTTTCACCCGCAAAGGAACACAAATGGCATTGAAATCTGTCATGCGGCAGCCATGGCGTTTGTGGCATTCATGGAGGATACACTGTATCACTCGGTGTGAATCAGGTCCTGGGAATGACTATCTGAGAAGGAACACTTGCGGTCTAGTCCTCTCCCAACCTGGCCGCCGTATTGGAGGGTTGCTATAAAAACTTGCCGTAGTCACGGCTCAGGGCGTTGTATGGTTCTTCCTGGTACCTGCTGCAGCTCTCCTAGCTGTTTTCCTCCTGCTCCTCAGTGTTCGCTTCACTCAGGGGTTCCTCCAGTACCCGCCTTGACCCTTTTCATTCTGTTACCTTTTATGTCCTGCCTTCATACTTTCGCCACTCTTTATCTCTGTGGCTTCAGTTTCATCTAGTTACGTCTCGTCTGTTTACCACGCTACAGGTATGCCTTCTTACTTTCCTTTCATCAGCTCTTCCGCTTACCTCTCTTGCTGCTGTTCCCACGCAAAGGGTTTTCTTTCACATCCTTGTCTGTACTTACCTTCTCTGAGCTCCTGCTCATACTACAGTAACTCTGACATTACTTTTCCTTTTTTCCTCACTCTGCCTGACTTTCAGGTTTACTACTGGTATAATCTGTAGCATTCTCACTGCTCATACCTCTAGCTGCTTCCTGCCTCCGTTGTTGTGCTGTTCCAGTTGGATCCCATTGGAGTTTCCGACCTCTGTTTCCTGGAGATTGTGTCATTCCCAAGGACTCTTAACTGCAGGGTTTTTTGGTGCCAAGTGCTTTTTCCCTGCTCCGGAGGCTGGCACCCTGGGGTTCCCTTTGGTCAGGTGTTTATATCCTGCCAAGGTGGCCTCCGGCGGAGCCCATCCTTATATACGCGTGAAGAGTAAGACCCCGAGGCACCAAGGAGGTGGAAACCGAAGAAAAGGGACGACAGATACTCTGACCGGATCATCAGAAGAAAGAGGTGTGGAGGGATCACAGGAGAGTTCCTTGGAGTTGTCCAGGCACGAGAAAATCTCCTGCCATAACAACGTTTGCATTTTCAAACTTGACCAGCCAGTGTTTAAGCAGAGTATCTTTTTGCCCTCCTACCTCAAAATCCAGAGGAAGGGAACCACTTTCTGGATCTAAGGGTCTGTCCTAATAAACCTCTTTTGTTGAAGCTATCCTTATATTTTTGGTTGTGCACACTTTTTGCTAATATCAAGTCAAAGCTATTTCCATGCACCTTTTGTTGTTTTGCTTTTAGTGTGAGGGTTAGCTTAGAATGTTTTGGACAAAAGAAGCTCACCTTCTCCAGAGCCCTAGTTCTCTCTAGGTTGTACTACTGCAACAGCCTCTTTCTCAATCTGCTTTCCTCTATTCTCTGCCCTCTGCAACTAATCCAGACGAGGACTGCAAGACCTGTCCTTGACCTTAAGCCCAGGGACTGTATCTCTCGTGCCCTGAAATCTCTCCACTGGCTCCCGTTAGCTGCAAGGATCAAGTTCAAGACCCTCTGCATTGTCTACAAAGACTTCTGGGGCCGGGGCCTGCAGTACATCCAACTCTCTCTTCTTAAACACCTTCCTTCTCGAGCCCTTCGCTCAGCCACCTACAAACTCTCTGAAGGTAGGACGCTTCTCCAGGCAGAGAGTGGGTGGCAGATATACTTTTTCTTAGTAACACATTAGACAATTTAAATTTGTAAGGTTACACACTAAGAAGATAAATATACAGAAGGGCAGTATATGAATATGTGATACAGTACAGTACTATACATTTATTACAATACGGGGCAAACTAAATTGCCAGCAGGAATAATTACATTATATACAGACATGCATACAGCTGTTATGCAATAGCAGATAGTCTAAGACTATGGGTGTTCAGGAGGACAGCCACGGCGACCCGGGTGAGCAAAGGATCGGGGTAGGGAGAAGTGGCGGGGGATGAAGTGGCAGATGACTAGTATGGTGTATCATTGGAGATGAGCCACAGTTTGGTGTCTTTCCTAAATTTATAGAAGGACTGGTCAGATCTTAAGGTGACAGGAAGGGAATTTCAGAGTTGAGCAGCCTTCACTGGGAAGCTGGTGCAGCACCAGCTTTTTTTAACTTGTATCTGGGGACTCTAAGGCAGCCAGCGTTAAGCAGCCTAGTGGGTCAGATGGGGATGTTTTTGGTGAACCTATCTATGAGGTATTGAGGGGCTGAATTGTTGAGACATTTATATGTCAGGGATGCTGTTTTAAGTTGTATTCTCTCTTTAGTGGAGAGCCAGTTGTTATCTTGCATGGTAGCAGAGATATGATGCCTTCTGGGGATACTCAATGCAGTTCTGAGTGCATTGTTCTGTAGGATCTGGAGTTTGTTGATGATATGTTTGCTGGCACCTAGGTACATTGCATTGCAGTAATCGATTTTTGATAATACTAAAGCTCTAGACAGAGTGGTGCAACTTTTGTTGGAAAGGAAAGGTTTGCATGCATGGATCAGCTTGCAGGTATATTCTGTCGTCGATGCAGTCGCATTCACTTGCTTCTGCATATTTAGGATGGAATCTAAGTAAAAACCTAGTGTTTTTACTTCTTTGGCCACCTTGATGTCATTAACATCAATGTTGAAGGAGTGGTAGTGATAGCTCAGTTTTTTTTTTGTTGGAGGGTGTGGCCAAGAGAAACAACTCAGTCATCTCACCATTTAGGCATAGCCCATGAGTGGCCATCCATGCCTGAATGATGAGGTACATTTTGTTTATTAGAGCTAAGTCAGTGTCATAGTCGCCAGTCAATGGTATGAGGAGCTGGGTGTCATCTGCTTAGTTGGTGTAGGTGACACCCAGATAGTCCAAGTCATTGAACAATGGTTTAGTAAACACATTATACATAGTAGGCGATACACAAGATCCTTGTGGGAATCCGCAAGCGATGGGAATAGGATCAGCTGCTGCTGAGGCTGAGAATACTCTCATGGATCTATTACTTAGAAAGGATTGGATCCACGCTGTTGCTTCTGCTGAAAAGTGGGCCGCTGTAGAGAGATGCTTGCACAGCACCTTGTACCCAACCAAATCGAATGCGACTGACAAATCCAACAGGAGCAGGAGGGCAGATTTCCCCTTGTCTTTTAGGTCGTCAATCTGGATCTTCAGGTCAATCAAGACTGTTTCTGTGCCATGTCGGGGCCTGAAGCCAGATTGACGGAGTCCAAGTAGTTTATTAATCTCCAGATATGTTTGAATCTGGTTGTAGGCCGCTTTGTCGATGATGTTTTGTAAAAACGGAACAGTAGTAATAGGTCTGAAGATGGTGGGGATTCTGGGGTCTAGAGAAGGTTTTTTGAGGAGTGGGAGTACCCATGAATTTTTAAGGTTGGTAGGGACAATGCATGTGCGAAATGTGGCGTTTATAATTGAGGAGATAAATGGGGCTAGTTCATTGGCCGCTTCTTTTATGATAGAAGCAGGACATGTGTCGCCTTGTCAGTTAGATGGTTTAAGTGAGGCTATGATATTTTGCACTTCTTGGTTGGACACTGATGTGAATTTGAATCGATATGCGGCTTGGGTAGAGGGTTATGTTTAGGCACGTTATCTGGGGGGGGCATGTTGAGTTTTTTTGCAGTTATTTTCTTTTGGAGCAACGTAATTTTGTTAGATAGGGCATCTTGAATTTTGGTCCACCAGTTTTTATCGTTGATGCAGTTATCTGTAACTGGTGTGGGAGATTCTAGTTCTCTTAGAATGGTAAAGAGTTCTCTGGTACTGGAACTGGCTTTATCAATCCTATCATTATAGGTATCACGTTTGGCTGAAAGAATTTCTTCTTTATAGTTAGCTGAGATTTTTAGAAAGGTGTCTTTGTTGGTTGTGGAGGGGGGATTCTTCCAGGTAGTTTCACATTTCCTTTTTTCATTTCTTAAGGCTTTGAGTTTGGGCGTAAACCAGGTATTCAGGTGTGCTTTGGGTTTGCTTTTATGCATTTTTAGAGGGGCAATGCTATCTAAGGCTGTGGTAATGGTTTTATTGTAGAGATCAACTAGTTCTGTTGGGTTAGATGAGTCGTGAAAGGGTTAGAGTAGAGGTTGGAGGAGAGGTATAAGTTTGTCCATAGTGATATTCTTTGTGTTTCTAGTTGGAATAGGGGGGGTCGATAAGGTTTTCTCTGGTAGGCGGTAAGCAATCTTGCAGATTAAATGACAGTAGGGAATAGTCGGTCCAAGGTTGTGGTTCGATAGAAGTTATATTGGTAACACAATTAAGGTCCGCTACCCAATCTAGGATTATTCCTCTTTTGTGAGTGCAGTGGTGGGCTCACTGAGGGAGGCCAAGTTCAACCAGTAAATTGGCAATGGTTAGTGCAGGTTGGTCCGAAGGGTCGTTAAAACCTAGGTTGAAGTCGCCCAAAATAAGGATTTGGGAGGATGGCTTTACATTGGTGGAGAGAAGGGTGCTGATTCCTTCTTCAAAGGATCCTTTAGGTCCAGGAGGTTGATAGATAAGATGCATTGTAATAGTGTGTGAATTGGTAAGGGGGAGTTTTACCGACATTAGTTTGCACGATTAGGTGGGGGTGAGTGGGGCAATTCTGAGTCCCAGTGAGGTTTTAGCTATGAAGGTGATTCCACCTCCTCTAGACGATTCTCTATCTGATTTGAGTATTGTATAGTTTTCAGGTTAGGCAATGAGGAGAGAAAGGCCTGCTGCTGCATGTAGCCAGGTCTCCGTGATAGCTAGGAAATCCAAGTCTTTTTCTAAAATCATATCAGCGGTATCTACTGCATGGGCAACCAGGGATCTAGCATTGATCGATGCACCATTGATAGCAGGAGGGCTGATGCTGAGGACTAGAGGGTCAGGTATGGTCGATATTGGTCTAGGGGTCCTAGGAGCTTTGTGGCTTTTGGTAGCTTTGTGGCTTTTTGGCAGTGTTTTTAGAGGCATTGTGGGAGGGTATTTGTGGGGGGGATAAATCTGAGAGAGTTTTGTAGGACTTGCCCAATCTTATGCCAAGCCTGGTGTTTCTTGGTGATGTGGGGCATGGGCGGTATGAGGCACATGAGGTCAAGGGGTTAGGACTGGTCTTGGGGCTACTAGACGAAGTGGAGTCTAATGAATTTTCTAATGAGTGAGGGAGGTTGTTGAAGGTGTTCTTATGTGAGGGTTGTAAGGCTGCTCTGGTAGGACAAGTGTGGGGCAGCGGTTTCAGAGGGGGCAAGAAAGGCGTGGGCTTGGTTATGATTGGTAAAGTCAGGGGTGGAAGAAAGTAAGTAGACTTGATACAATGGTCGATATTTGAGTACTTGGCCATGGTAATAGGACTTCAGGATAGGAGGATGTAGGTGCAATTGCTAACAAGATGGGCTTTGGGCTGAAAGGTAGTGTGACGTATAGCAATGATAAGAGTAAGAAGGCTGAGCAATGGTAAGGCCCATTGTAGTCTAGTGGAGGCACACTTGGTTAGGTGCACCAATGTGGGCGGGTACAGAGTTCAATCATTGATTGCCTTGGAAAGCTCTTGGCAAAAGCTAGTACACAGGGTGAATATATACTGGTTATAACGGTATGTGCCTAATATTTGTATTTGTATTTTTATTTATTTATAAAGCGGACCAGGCCGAGGGCATCCGTAGTATAATTCTTTCATAACCTTGGTGATCACAGTTGCACATAATATAGTACACAGGCACAACACATTTATATGTCAAATAGTACACAGCAATAAGGGCTTAATAGGCCTAATAAGTGCCTAGAATTATAATCCTGTCATATCGTCGTAATCACAGTTCCAGAAAGTGTGGTACACAGGCAGAAAAACACAGTTCCAGATAGTAAAGTACATAGTATTAAGGGCACATAGTCAAACAGGGCTGAAGGTAGCACCGGTACAGGTAATGCTTTTATCTTAAATGAGGGTGTGAACAGTAGGTGACCACGTTGTGCGGGGAGATAGGCCCGGGCACTGTGGCTAGTATCGATTCTCCATGGAGGGTAGGGAGGAATAACAGGTATACAGAGGTTTATCAAACTGAGGCGTGCAAGGCAAGCGGACCGGCAGGTATTGTGCAATATTGTACAACAGGGGGCAGTCAGACATTAAACTGTGTCAGATGATTGAAGCAGTAACCATGTAGTGGGAGGTGCATCAAAGGTTGGGAGTAGAGAATGTTTCAAGGGAGACCACTTACTGGCTATGGAGAGGGAGTAGAATGCAAGCACAGGATCGTGCCTACTCAGCCAGATGGAGCGTACCTTTAGTGGAATAATGTTCTTAAGGGGCAATGATGCGCAATAGTTCTTTAAAAAGGATAAAAGTCATAGATACCTATGGCACAGGTGCTGTGTTGCCCCGTGGCGAACAGGGGATAACAGGGCCTTTTTCATTGGCCTTCTTTGGAGTGCCGGCTTCCACCTGCCAGCAGATATTGATGGTGAAAAATAGAGGCCAGTTGCTTAGCAACTGTAAACAGCCTTGTTATGGGGACACGTTGCGACAGCCATTTTGGGGGCAGGCAGGTTTTGAGAGAGCTGATAATGGTGCACACGGTGCAATCCTTGATGTAGGAAACTTTCAAAAGATAGCTCACCAGGTTGCTTAAATGCAGGTATAAGATCAAACACTTGCAGATATTGGTTGATCACAGGACGATGCAGAGGCACGTGGTCACGCGGTGGCAGCATTGTTCCGAGGAGAAGCACTAGTCCTGGACAACAATAAAGGTAAAGGAGAGAAACGGGACCAATGACACTCCATCTAAGAAGCAGGCTTTGGAGGAGTTTCAGGCACTGTATCCTCCTAAAGGTGCTTAGGAGGCATACAACTTGATGACTGGTCATGAGATCACTTCCCCTTGCTGGTAGATATGATCCTGGGAGGGTCTTGAAGCAAACCCAGAGCTTCAGACTCTGGGTCTGACTCTGGAGATTCAATGAGAGTAATTCCTATTGATGAAACTGCTTCTGTTTCCCTAGGAACAGGTTCTGACCTCTTCAGAGTGAATGTCTATGTAGAAATTAACAGTAGAAATTGCGTGGATGATGACTGGTCAGTAGACTTTAATGCCTTTGAAGAGTACTTGAACATTGAGTGTTCTGATATTGAATGCTTTGATGATAAACATCTGATTGTGACAACCTCAATTTTGAATACCTCAATGTTGAGAAAGACAGTGCCATTGAAATTCTTTTTTTTTCAACATGTGTTTATTGCCATTTTTTTAAACAAAAACAATCAACACTGAGAACATCCCCCCCCCACTTTCCCTTTGATCCTGGAGCCAAGTGCACTGTCTTTCTCTCTCTGCGTGGCAACAATTGTGGTGGCATGGGGGCCTTATTCCATTCGTTGCTTGCCTATGGGCAAGGTCTTACGTCTCCCCTCCCTCCCTCCCTTTCATGGATCGAATTCCTCTTGTGAGTCAATGATTCCCAACAGGGTCGCTGCTTTGGGACACCAAGCTCTGGTCTGTCTTCCTCCGAGGAATGTCAGGAGGGCGGACCACTCTGCTGTGAACTTCAAATGGTCTCCCTGTATGGAGTATGTGAGCCATTCCATGGAAACAACTGACCATATTTTAGCAATCCACCCATGTTCTTGGGGAGGTGCTTTCGACTTCCACTTACAAGCCAATACCATTGCTGCCGACATCATCATAATTACGCATATTTTTCGGAGTGATTTCGTAGGAATTTTGGCCAGCGTCCCATTTAGGCAAAGCATATCTAACCCCTTATTTTCCTGTCCCACCCTCCCCAGGACCTGTGTTGTAGCATGCCGTATGTATCCCCAATAAGTGTCCAGCTTTGTGCATTCTCACCAGATATGGGCCCATGTGCCAATCCCTCCACAGTCTCTCCAGCAAAATTGGGGAGCATTCAGATACATTTTATGCAGTTTGACCGGGGTTAAGTGCCATTGAAACATTAACTTTAGCCAGGTCTCCCGGACCTGAAGAGATCTAGTGAGTTTAGGTATATGGCACCACAGCCTTTGCCATTCTTGTTCCCCTGTGGCAGTGCCCGTGTCCGCCTCCCACTTTCTCATATAGGTCCTGCTTGGTGTGCTTTCCCCTTCCTTGATATGTTTGTAAATGGAGGTCATCAGGCTCTTGTCCCCGGACTGGGTATATGTATTTTTCAAAGGGGGTTAGGGGCTGTGAGCCCGCTTGTTTCAACTCTGGGTGGGATAACCATTGGTGCAATTGTATATATCCATACCTATGCCTCTCCTCCAGCCAAAAGTCTGACTTGCATTGCTCAAAATCTTTAACCTTGCCGCCTGCAAACATATCTCTCACCATTCGACAGTCATTTCTCAAAGGTTGAGGTTCCGCAGCCCGGGGAGAATTGTGAATTTTCAAATAGCAGCGTATAGGGGGAGTGGAATGTGGTAATATGAGCCTATTTCACTGCTGTATCCCATGCCTCCTCCACGGTCGATGTGATTTTACTGGCATACATTTGGGGTGTTCTATCTACCCTCGGTTTCCATAGCATTCCCTCTAAATGCCCCGCCGCCACCGCCCTATCCATTGGCCGCCACGGTTTGATTGGTCATCTCTTTGCCAGTCCCTGAGTATTATAATTTGCGCTGCTATATAGTATGCCCTAAAATCTGGCGCCCCCTTTCCTCCACGGGAGGTTGGTGTTCTCAAGAGTTTTGCGGGAATTCTCGGGTGTTTATGATTCCAAATGAATCGATTTGTGGTTTTCTGTAGGGCCATGAAGAAGGCACGCTGGACGTCTACAGGCAGTGCGGCAAATAGATATAGCAGCTGCGGCAGTATCGCCATTTTTAAGACATTAACCCGTCCCACCCACGAGATGGAGAGCGGTCCCCAATCTATTAGCTTTTCTCCAGTAGAGGCGGGTAGTTTGCCTGGTATATTTCCTCTATAGTTTTAGTTAAGTGTACCCCCCCCAAGTATTTGATCTTCTTGGTGGCCCATCTAAAGGCATGTGTAGCTTTGATTTTTTGTTCAATGGGGGTGGGCAGATTGAGACTAAGGGCCTCATTACACGGTAGGCGGTGGACCAAGGTGCTAATAGCACCTTGGGCCATGCCAGTAAAATACTGGCACCGCCTTGGTGGAAAGGGGAATTACCGCCCTATTCCAAGGTTGGCGGGGCAGTAATTCCCCCTTCAACCATAGCCCTTCCCCATTCCCATTTTTGCCCCATAGGGCATAATGGGAATGGGGAAGGTGCTAATTACGGTACCGCAAATTTGCGGTGCCGTAATTAGCACGAAGGTCCCTTAGCGGGTTGGTTTTTAACGCCTGCTAAAAGCAGGCTTTAAAGTACCAACCCGCTAAGGGACCTCGTAGTAAGGCGGTAAGGGTTAACGGTCACCGGTACCATTACCGGTGACCTTTAACCCTTACCGCCTACCGTGTAATGAGGCCCTAAGTAATTATGACTTGTTGGCTTTCATTTTCAGCCCGGCTACTTGTCCGAACCGGTCGAGTTCCTTGCAGACCCCCGGTAAGGATTGCTCGGGTCGCGTCAGTGTAAGAAGCAGATCATCTGCAAAAGCGGCCACCTTATGTTCCTGTCCCCCAAATGGTATACGAATTATAGAGTCTGCCTCTCTTACCGCCACCAAGAATGGTTCGAGGTGCAAGGCGTACAGTAGCAGGGAAAGTTGACATCCCTGTTTAGTGCCTCGCTCTACTTTAACCGGGTCAGAGATTTGACCGTTAATTGTCAATCGAAGGGTCGGGGCTTTATAGTTGGCCATAATCTATTTTGGGCCAAAGCCCATCTTGGCCATCGTGGCGAAGAGGAAGCCCCACTCCACCCGATCGAAAGCCTTTTCGGCATCAATCGCTAGCAGCAGTGCAGGAACCTCCTTCCGCTGTGCTTTTTCTATTAGATGGGCTATTCTCCTCACATTATCTGCCTTTGCCAGCCCTAAATGAAACCCGCCAGGTCGGATTGTACTATCTTGGGCATGATCGAATCTAGCCTGGATGCCAGGACCTTGGTGTGTATTTTAGCGTCAACATTTATTAGCGCTATTGGGCGATAAGACCCGCACATCTCCGAATCCTTCCCCTTTTTATGTATAAGGATGACCTTCGTCTCTTCCATTGATTTAGGTAAGACTTTGGTGGACCCTACGTGGTTAAACAATCTTGTTAGATATGGGATTAGGAGTTCTTTGTGTAGCTTATAGAACTCAGCACATACCCGTCAGGACCTGGGCCATTGAAATTCTTGAAGACAAAGAGCATGTTGACAGCAATCACCTCAACTTTGAGCAACAAGAACGGCCTGTGCTGGGTTCCGCACAGCATGATAGACCTCATATTTATCAAGATTAGCTTTCTCTCAATGAGAACCTACTGAACCTAGGAATAGCCAGGGGCATCTGATCTGGGTCTGTGAAATGTGCACAACCTGGCCTGCAACCTCTTAACTTCCGTCACCCAGAGCCTCATCCAAGGCATGCAATGGAATACTGGACAATCCTCATTGTGATGATCTTCTGGCAAGAAGTACATAAAAACATCATCCTTTTCTTGTTTTACCCTCTTACCCCAGCAGCCTGGCCATTAATCGAACAGGGCTGCCATGTCAGAGTTGTGAGGAGGCCAGTAAGAGGTTGGTAAATCCCAAAAAAGTCACAACGGTAAATCCAAAAAATCACAACAATCTGGACAGAAAACCAGAAAAATATCCTAATATGTCAAGTGAAGAAGACAACTGAGAAAAAAAGATCAATATTCCACAATAAAGACTAAAAGCAACATGTGTTTAGGAATATCTCTCAGCAGATCGGAAACAATGAACTGAGGGGTAACTATCAGTCCCTGTGCAGTATATTATTGGGCTCAGTCTGAAGCAGACTCTTAAAGGGACAGTGTTAAGATAGATTTCATCTTTGTTAAAGGTGATCATTTCTTCTTTTCTTTGTATTCAAGACTGTTTAAAATGGCTCACACGTGAAATACCAAGCATAAGAACAGCCTTTTTTCTCACTGATGTTTATTTGGAAAAGTAATGCTATTGGTTGTTTTATGCTAATTTTTTAATGGCTATATTTGAAATATCATTGTTTTTAATTAAGTGAATCCTGCATTTGTACAGATAAATTCTATGCTTTTAATTTTAATGCCTTGAAATATTTATCCGGATGATCACTTTTATATATGTAACTGGTTTTGTAACGGCGCCTTGATGTCCCTGGGCTTTAAAATGAATAAATAAATAATGAAGATCCAACGATGGAGAAGCATTCTCCTAACTCCTCAAAAGAACTACACAGCATGCACCATCACGTGCTGGAAACAGGCGATAGCTAAATAGAACCCTAGAGGGGAGGTTCTCTCCAACAACAGGCAGGGAGAGCAGCAGCTGCAGCCTATGCATCACGATAAACACACAGGAAAGAGATCTAAGATTGTGGCCGGTTCTTTAAAGATCCTCTTGAAGGAGTCAGGAATGTAAGGCTTTCCCATGACTGAGCATGTTCAGACAGGTCACAAGACTCCTCTGGCCAGTCAGAAAGAAGATGTAGTGTACAAGCCCTATTTAGGGGCCAGCTCACTGGAAAGCAGTAAAAGGGGGTTTGGGAGTGAAGACCGGGGGAGTTGCAGTACGTGAGAGAAGGACTGGTGGAGAAGATAGCCAATATTTTAGAAGGAGAAGCTGGCTACCAGAAGAGTGAGAAGCAGGTAGTCTATGGAGCAAAGGTAGAATGCAAGACTTGGTAGAGCAAAATCCAATTGTAGGACTTGTTGGTAAGAGGCGGAGTGGAGGAGAGGAAACAGACCAGGTGGAGGAAGAGATATAATGAGCACAGGAGTAGAGGAAAATAGGTGACATAAAAGGAGAAGAGGAGAGAAGAACTGGATCAGAGGATATTGCGAGAGAGCAAAGACACAGGCAGTGGCCAGTGAAAAGGCATAGATTAAATCCCTGACTAAGACCACAGAGATAAAGGCAGAGGCAGTGGCCAAAGAGAGCTTTCACAGAAAGAAGATTGTCCAAGGAGGAGGAGAAGAGATAATAGACAGAAGTCTGGGCCAAGGAGGGAGTGTAGGCCAGATGAGAAAAGGCAAAAGCTCTGGTTAAAGAACAGACAGAGAGGTCAGAGTCTCTGTTCAATGGAAATGTAGAGAACAGGAGGATTGAGGCCCTGGATAAGGAAAGGGAAAACAGGGGGGCACTGTTGCGCAGCTGAGAAATGGCCGCCGCCTGAGAGGGCTCAGATGGAGGGAAAATATCCTGCAATAACTGTCCTGCTTTATTCAACGCTGTGAAGGCAGGAGACGGTGCATCGGGTCTCTGAATACTGCAGCACCATCCTGGGCAGTTTCAGAGCAGGGCGACCCGCCTTTCCTGAGAATGACGGCGGAGCTCCATCACGGCCTCCCACACTGCATGACAGCTGACCCGCCAGTGGGCCGCTCCACAGAGTCCTCCAGAGGGGAACACAACCCGGCTCCTCTCGCACCCCTGACCCAGGAGACACGTGGCATCAACCCCCTCTAGCTTCTCTGTTGAGGTCGCTTGGGCCGTGAACCCCACAGATCCCTGGATGATGGCTAGATAAGGCCCCTGTGGCTTGGGGCTTGCAGCGCCGTCCCTCAAAACCGACTGGCGCGTAGCTGGGGACGATATACACCTCGACGAGGAGGGGCTGTGGACCACTAGTACGCCCCTCACCACTGGACTGCCGCCTCCCAAGTGCAACGAACGGCCGCAGCAGCAGATTCTCCCCCGCAGGCAGCTAGCGCGATGAGTGCTGCTGGCTGGGGGAGGTAACCCACAGCGATTTGGGCCGGTGAAACCAGTGGGGTGCACAACACTGGGCTACACCAGGATCCGGCGCTGCTGGTGCATAAGACTGATTGCACAGGCCCTATGTACCTGCTGTAGCGAACACACGGATACCAATGAACTTCGCAGGCCAAACAACGGAACCTTACCCTTGAGCTGGGTGAGTGAGGGAGAATAACTCTGTGGGACTCTCCATTATTTCCACCCTTCTAGGGGGGAGTGCGACTAGTTGAGGACAGCCCACACAGCCGGGCGGGCTTGGTGGTTCTCCTGCTGTGCCTGGGCAACACTTAGACCTTGAGGAGTGCAGGAGCGCCAAGCCTTACGCAGCCCCGGGCAGACCCATGTGCAAACGACTCCTTCCCCTGCTGTGGGGCCCCCCAAGAGTGCTCCCCCAGTGGAGGAGGAACGATCAAGCTCAGGCACGAGTACACAGGCCCTGTGCCCCCCCAGCACAACTGAGAACCCCCCGTGCCAAAATCCCACTGCGGCCCCCTGCCAAATCCTTAATTGGCCATACTCCCTTGTCAGAGTTGAACTTCTACCGGCCCCACTGAGTACCTCACGGGCTGCAGACTTGGCGTTCCTGATCACAACTACCAGGCCAGACTGAAGGCCTGATCTCCCCCGTTGGGGATCCACGGACTCAACCTCCAATGTACGTGGTGTGCCCAATACATTGGGGGGGGCATTTAACACTGTGCAGAATCCTATTGCTGGGTTGGGGGAGGAGGCGCGAGAGGAGAGGGGGAAAAAAAGAGGACGGAGGAATTAAATCTTTGCTAGTGAAGAGGAATCCACGAGGCGCCCTGGGTGTGGCGACCACCTGTCACCCCAATATGGGTAATCCCAAGAAGCAGGCCAAGATGGCCCAATTTGCCAAGCCCGACCAGAGAGCCCTCATGTTGACGGAGCGCCTGGTCCCTCCCACCTGGATGTCTCAGCCCTGAATCAAACTTTATTAGCACTGAAGATCAGCACAGATAACCTGGGGGCTAACATAGACGCTTCAATGTGTAAGGTGGATGTATCTGCAATTCAAATTGACAAGCTCTGTGGCCGCATGTCGGAGGCGGAACAGAGGATCAGTGAGGGGGAAGACAAGGTAGCAGTGCTACAATGAGAGGTAGCCACCCTGCAGCAAACAATAAAGAAGGTGGTGGCCAAGAATGAGGACCTCGAAGGGCGATCCAGAAGAAATAACATTCAAATAACAGGCATGGCCGAGTCTACGCCTATAGACGCACGTGTGTATCTCAAGGAACAAATCGTCCAATATGCCCCCAAGCGTGCCCTGAGGTCAGAGGCACAGGGTATAACAATTAAGCTTCCTTTCATCTACTTGCAAGCGCTGCGATGCCTGTGGGCTGTAAGTGCGCTGTACAAATACAAATAAATAAATAAAATATGGTTGAAGTACCAGCCCACAAACGTGCTAATGGCTTGAGAAGAGGGTTCCCAGTGCTGGCTGCAAAAAAATGTAATAATCTCCCGTTTAGTATCAGACTGGAATCCAACTATATGGCTTTCAGGAAGAGCCTAAAAAGATACCTTTTCAAGTAATTAGCAGGACATTCCCCCTAGAGACGATAGGTTAGGCTAGGTCTTACTGTCTTGTCACCATCTTTTAGTAATCATGTTTTGTGTTTTATGTTTACGCGTCCCGATGCATGCAGGCTTTCAGCGCTTTATAAACCTATAAATAAAAAACAAAAAATAAAATAGACAATATGGAGATGTTCGTGGAGAAGTTGCCTATGAACGTCCTGGAGAACCCGCTGGTTGCGAATATGTTCATGATAGAACGTGCTCACAGATCCTTAGCATCTAAGCCCCCCCCCCCCGGGGTCGCAGAAAGGGCTATCACAGCATGGATTTTTAGCTATCGGGACAGAAATATTCTGCTCAGGGCTGCCAGAGAAAAGAAGGTATTGCAGTGGGTGTCAGCAACCATTTGTCTCTTCCCTGATTTCAGTCAACAGGTTCAGGATCAAAGGAAAACATTCCAGAAGGTGAAAAATATTCTAAGAAGGAAGGAGATACATTACTACATGATATACTGGGCCAGGCTCAGGGTGGTGCACGAGGGCCATGTCCCTGGAGGACGCAAAACATTTTGCCATGGACATACCGGACCCGAGGGCATCTCCCTGTGGGTCTCCATGATTCCGTCACAGCAGACCCCAACAACGTTTTCAATTGTACATGGCTCCTGGACACACAGCGGGTGCAATCTACCACAAAAGCTCAATGGCACGACCGTCATGACCCATGGGATATAAAGCAAAAAATACTGTGTTAAACCCTATGTCACTTGGAGTCACCTCAGCCGTCGGCAACCCCTGGTGCACAGTGGCATAGAAGTACTATTTGGGGAATCTGTTTGAAATGACTAGGGAGGGGGGTGTAATAGGGTGGCCGATGTGTTTACTGTTTCTGGCGTGGGAGGGTAGTTTCTGGTATGGAAGGGGGCAGGAAGGAATTGTTATGTTGGGGTAAAGGGTATGTTAGTTGTTGTTAAATTTCATGGGGTAGTGCTACATCAAGATGCAAAATGTCCAGACATCAGGAACTCTCGCTATGTATGGAGGACCTTTTATCCCTCTGTGATATTCCATATCCATGATCACTACTATATGCAGTGGTTAGACATGTTACTTGTAAGACCTTATGAGCGCGGTGGGAGAGACTAGTGCCCCAGGGGTGGTGTCAAGCTGCTGACCTGGAATATATGTGGTTTTACTAGCAGTAAAAAGGGGCGATTAATTTCAAATTACACCAAGAACCATAATGCAAATGCCATATGCCTACAGGAAACACACCTGCCCAAGGGTGGTAGGCTCCCTAACCTCGCTGGGTGGGGGATTCATCGATATGGCTCATCCTTCTCCTCTCACTCCAGGGGGGTGGCTACATACATACATCGTTCCCTGGAATTCAAGCTGCACAGACAGGTCGAAGACGAGATGGGCGTTATCTACTGGTGGCTGGCGGGAGAAACATCAAGATGGCGGATCCTATTTATAAATGTCTGCGCACCAAACGTTGACTGCCCCAATTTCTTCCAACACTGAGCTGACCACTTGCGTACTTTCCCGGATTATGGGGTGGTGTAGGCAGGGGATTTCAACGTGGCTCTCTCACTTGATCTAGACAGATCATCTACCTCTCAACTCACCCTCCCGCGTGCAGCCTTGAAGTGGGCGGCTATAGCTGACTACTATGACCTCACTGACTCCTGGCGCTTTATGCACCCCACAGCCAGAGAATACACATTCCATTCAGGGGTACATGCCAGCTCTTCCAGAATAGACTATGTTATGTTAACTCCGGTCCGCAGCATACAAAAAGCTCTGATTCTTCCCAGAACCCCCTCACACCAGTCCCCAGTACTGGTCCACTTCAACTCTCCTAACCTAGTGAATATACAACTTCACTGGTGTTTCAGGGCATAGGCTCTGGAAGACCCTGTTTTTCGAGAGGCGATTCAGCAAAATATCCCAACTTTCTTCCAAATCAACGCAGGCTCGGTCCCCGACCACAAGGTGGTATGGGACACTTTTAAAGTTTACATTCGGGGCTGCTCCATGGGCAAAGAAGGCAGAGTCCTGAAAGGTATACGCAGATCCATCTCCTCCCTAGAACGGGACATTAAAAAACTGGAACTGCAACAAGGATTACAGGATACCGCAGAGCTTTGGGCTTCACTAAGGGAGAAGAAGGAAGAAATGACCCTCCTGATGTCCAGGGAGGATCGAGACTTGGGGGACCCCATAGCGACAGCGCTGTACAGGGAGGGAGACCGACCGAGTCGGACACTGGCCTGAGCCATTAAGTGGGAATGGCAACTAGATCCCATAATTAAAATTGAGGATGCAAATGGGGAATCTGCTAGGGACAATGACCAAATCAACACGATTTCTCGTGAATTTTATGACCTCCTGTACTCCACCCAGACTACTGCAGGTCATGACTCGATAGTTCACTATCTGGACAGGGTCCCCTGGGCTGGCTGGACCCGGCGTCGGGGCATTGCTGAATTACCTTCTCTCTGAAGAGGAATTCTGCAAGGTGATCCTCTCTCTACCTAACAGTGAGGCGCTGGGCACTGATGGTATAACGGCCAAACTTTACAAGGCCTTCCCCGACCTCCTGATCCCCCATCTATGTGAAATGTATGAGGTGGCCAGAACCTCAGGGGTTCTGCTGGAATCCATCAGAACCACCCTGATCATGGTGCTAATGAAACCTGATAAGGACCCCCGAAAATGTTCCTCCTATAGGCCCCTTTCATTAATTAATACGAATAACAAGATCCTAGCAGATAGGCTCCTCTCTCACATGCCCAACCTGGTCCTACCTGACCGGGCAGGCTTTATTCCTGGCAGCTCCACACAAAATAATGTACGTAGACTGTTCACGCTAATGCACAACGTGAATCCAGATACCCCAATCGTGGTCGCCACCTTAGAAGCTGAGAAGGCGTTTGTCGAGTGGCTGTTTCTCTTTGAGGTTCTATGACGGGCGGGTCTGGGCACTTCCTATCGTCAATGGATACGCCTCTTATATACTGCCCTCAAGGCAGACAATCACACGCCATATTCCCTAAGCGGGGCTCCTAACAAGGCTGCCCCATCTCTCCTATATTGTTTGCCCTAGCGGTGGAGCCTCTGGCGTGTGCACTACCTGAGTATCACGCTCACCGAGGTGTGAAGATCCACTCCCATAATTCAATAATCTCATACTCTGATGACATGCTGCTGTATATTAAACAACCGAGGCAGAATATGCAACCCATGATGGCAGAGGTCTCTAAGTTCGGAGAACTATCGGGCTTGGAAATTAACTGGTCCAAGTCGGGGGTACTCCCCTCGACACCATGTGTCGATCAGGGCGATATCAGTGAAGCCTTTGGGTGGTGCCCACAGGGGCTTTGATATTTGGGTATTCGAGTGTCCACCTCCCCAAAGTCACGGTATAAAGAAAATAATGTGGCTGTACTGGAGAGGATGGAGCACAAGGTAGACGCATGGATTCACCTACCAATATCTTAAGCGGCTCCAATATCACTTGCCAAGATGGTAATACTACCAGGTTAATTATACATCTTTAATAATGTCCCGATTTGGCCACCAGCGGGCTCTGGTTGCACCTCTGGAGTATGATAATCAAACTAGTCTGGGCAGGCGGACAGGCCCGGATGTCCTTCGACATCCTGACCCGGCCTTACAAGCAACGTGGATTAGACTTTCCCGACTTGTATGTTTACTTCTGACTGCACAGATACAGCATTCAATATGGTGGTGGTCCCCATCGCCCAAACTCCCACATTCTCCTGCCCTAATGATGTGAGAGGACTACTGTGGGGCACACCCAAAAGGCTAGTGAACACTGAGGTACAACCCCTTGACATAACATGCAAAGCCTGGGACCGAATACGGCAATGGGAAGGTTCGACATCCTGGTACTCCCTGCTGTTTGCCATATATCAGGTGTGTGGTATCCCACTCACCCATGAACGTGTATTTCAGCAACACCTCGAGAAATTAGAGGTGCACACACTGGGGGATGTGGCACTGAACAACGTATCCCTCACATGGGAGGCAATTAGGGTGAGGGGGGAGTGGACACCAATCACAATGTTCTTATACTTTCGGCTCTGTGAAGTGCTCCGCTCTAAATGGACCAATTTCCCGTGAATACCTATGACTCCAGGACTGTTGCAGTACGCCACCTCCCCTCCGTCCACTAGCAGGCTGGTATCCTCCTTATATAGAATCATCTTATTACTACGCCCCTGCCATATTAGGGGCCACGTGGGTAGGTTGGAGGTATCCCTCGGGAAGCTACTGACCACTGAACAGTGGAAACGTATCTATACACAGACCCGCTCTATGTCAATGAATAACCGGTTCCGTCTGATACACTTCAAATTCCTACACCAGGTGTACTACTCCCCAGCACGCCTGCATAGCTTTTACTTGGATAGGGATTCCAGCTGTCAAAGATGTACTCAGGCCTGGCTCCAGCAGGGGGGCCAGGCACCCCCAAGGCCAACCTCTGGACCCCCTAGAAAGGAGGCATTGTCATTGGTGTGTCTTTTTTTTTCTTTTTTCTTTTTTGCTAAAGATTAAATGTATTTTAACCATACCCAATAAAAAAAGTTACCATCACTGGGACTCAGTGGCAGGGGAACTAGGGGGGGTTGCAGGCAGGTGGGATTTGGCAATTAGCATTCTGTGGGGCTGCACTCCAGGAGGCGCAGTCAAGATATGTTTGCTTGCCTTGGACAATGATCTATGCCCCACAGCCATGAACGCAGAAATTATCATGGAATTGAGGGCCATTCACACCTATGAGTAAGGTAGCATACTTTCTCAAGCAGGCAGACTACAACTATCTAACAAGATCCTGTGTTGCTTTTTTAACTGCACTGAACATCTTACTTACATTTCAAACCTCTCATTTACAAGGGAACCATTTTTTCAAACTTATCCAGTTGATTTCACTAATTTAAAGTAGGTTTTTATGTGTGGGAATATAACTGTTGTTCCCATCATGCTTAATAAGATGGTTAACTGTAGCAATCAATGGCAGGTGATAATGCTTGGACACAGATTTCTGCACCAGGTCCATAAACAGCTGAGGGCCCCAACAATTTACATTCACTGGAACACAAGCCACTGCCATCCTTTTTAGGCTTTGTGGGCCAGCAGTTTGGGCAGGGCTGCTCACATTAGTGGCATGGAGGCCAAGGCTGATTTGCAAAGAACGGTATGGAAGCCTGACCAAAGCAATGCCCGTCATTATGATTGATTCAGAGACTTACATTCATCACACTGACTGCCCTTACAAATTACATTCAAAGTATATACACTGCTGCATGAACTACTTTAGTATAAGTGAAACAATAAGGTTGGTAGTGAAGACAGTGTACTAAAATCAAAGCAATTTGATTTAAGGCTTTGAATTAGGCTATTAGGTGTAAGCCAGGATGATTGTATTGGACCACAGATAGGATGGATACAGAATGTTAGGAGGGACACACATTCTATGGACACGTTTGGTCGTTTACCCATCCATTGCTATGATAATCCCTATGGCATGCACATCAACTACCTGCCCCTCCCTGCTGAAACATACCCTCTTGGGTACTCTTTGAACTATCTCTGTCACAATGTAACATCAAACTTTGTGCTGTATTGGGCATGCTAGTGTTATATCTTAGCATTCTTTTGAGTGTTTAATGACTTATTTATCCTTGAAAACGAGCTCCTGTTGTAATATAAAATCTCTTAACAATGTGTGTTTTCAGGCAGTAGATTTAAAAGCAATATGGGTGTCCTTGTATCTGTTCCTTGCACTGGAATCCTAAAACAAGCATTGGCAAAGCCTGCTGTTTTGAGATGTGTGTAAGTATTACACAGACATTTGCCAGACAATGACATCCTATGCCTAGGTACTTGCGGCATTTTCTAGATGTTCCCACCTTATTGCCAGGTTGTACCCTTATGGCAGTGCCTGGTAAATGCCTTTCCCATGTGTATTCAAAAACCCAAACAGTTGGCTTTGCCAATGCATGTTGGTTTCAATTTGTCTCCCTTGGTGAAAGCATATATGCCCAGATGTGTGCACCTCACTGAGTTATTCCAACAAGAACCTACCTGAACATATCAAGGCTAGGATGACAACTATGGACCAGCTTCAGATCCTAGTCTCATGCATAATAACCATTGTGGTTCTGACCTAAATAGTATGTATCTTTGCCTGTGTGGAAGCCTAGCTTGCCTGGTCACAACTTTTCATGAAATGAACAGATGAGTACTGCCTTGATAGCATCATACTGTTGGAGTAACCATTAACAATGTTTGTATGCAAACAGAATACCTCATGTGTATTGTGGGTCTTGATTGAATAGTATGATATAACTGCTGGGTCTTTAGTCAGTGCCGGAAATGGAAGTTATTTACTCTGGGATGCCACCAGTGACAGAGGGGAGAAGTAGGAATGGAGGATTGCCACCCCCCCAATAAACATTTGCCTCTCAGAAGACTGATCGTAAAACTTTAAAAATAACACAATAAAAGAGCATTTCCTTTATGTTTCTGGCAAAGTATAAACTGTGCACATCTGATAAACCTACAAAAAGGGTATTGAAATATTTTCTGCAGAGTACAATCAGAGGTGGATTTTAGAGTCGGACAAGGGACAAATGCCCATGTGGCTTCCTGCTCTGCCTTTCTTCACTCAAAGTCAGCCACGGCTGCACAGGTCCTCCCAGTGAGGCCTTATCTTTTTAACATGTCTCAGCAGCAGATTATTTAAAATAGGAAGTGATTAATGATGGGAAAAGGTACTTTTTTTCGTAAACTTATATAACCTTTTAATAAACTGTTATTGGAAATTAAGAGGGTACAAAACAAGCTGTGTCAAACAATGACTTTGTTATACATTTCATTACACTTTGGGCCCGATTCACTGAATGTTTTCCTATGGAATTTCGCCATTATAAAACGGTTCTGTGAATCAGGCCCTATGTGTCTGTATGAGATTTTTTGTAAGTTCTCATAAATTTGCATTTCTGGAGCTTTCAGGCTTCCATTCAGGATGGGAAAATAAATCTACAATCAAATCATTTTACCACCACTTTTTCCACTCCGGAGGACTTGGAAAATTACCACCTATGATTGTACCTTTATTGGTAAAGGCAAGTGGATTGCAAATCATTAATTGTGGGAGAGATTTACACTTTTCCAGCCATGTAGTGTAAAAGTGAAGAGAAAAGGCGATTTTGCCTATGTTTTGCAACTCTGTGGAAACAATTCAAATGGCCTTTAGAGGTCCTTTTGAGAAGCAGTGCAAACAGAAGTCATCCCCTCCATGCAATTTGGGATTCAAAACAAAATTACCCCAATACTCTTTTTCATTAACCAGTTTCTACAATGATATACACATTATCGGGTTGATTTATCATGTGACTTGTGCATTTTCAAAGTAATCTGAATACAACTGAGTACAATTGTACAGTATTTTTTGTATTATTTATGGTTTATTACAAACCTTTACAAAATAAGGAACAAGTTACACCTGTAACTGTTGTTCTCCAGCATGGGTCTGGCATGGATTCACATGCTCATGAATATTCCCCGTCGTCAGGCTGGGAATCCTCGGTAAAGAAAAAACCAGTATCAGTTTCGTTTCTGATCTGTCTTTCGTAGTAATAACCAATCACTGGTCTCTGCGTCATACTGACCACAGCCAATGACTGCCCTCTACCTAAGCACCGCCTCTGGCAGCCATCTTCAGATTTGGAAGCACGTGAAGTGGCAGTATGACCAAGTGAAGAGCCGCAGAGGGGTAGGCGGGAGGGTTCGCATGTGAATCCATGCCAGACCCATGCTGGAGAACAACAGTTACAGGTAAGTAACTTGTTCCTTCTCCAGCATGGGGTCTGGCATGGATTCACATGCTCATGAATAAAGAATACATAGCAGTACACACATGCACAACCACGGGAGGTGGCAAAGGCTCAACATTAAGCATCACATCAACTCAAAATTAAGCATCTTACCTCCTCACCAGGCTCACCTCAGGCGAACAGGTTGCGCAGCACTGCTTGGCCGACCCTGGACTCCTCCCTGGAATCCCGGTCGACGCAGTAGAATTTCGTGAAGGTGTGCGTCGACCTCCACGTAGCAGCCCTGCATATGTCCAGCAGGGGCACACCAGATAGGAACGCCGTGGTAGCTGCGATCGCTCTGGTGGAATGGGCTCTCGGACGGCCAGGCAGCGGTCGGTTTGCCAACCGGTGACAGTACATGATACAGCCGGAGAGCCATCTGGAGATGGAAGCCTTCGAGAGAGCCTTCCCCTGATTGACAGGTCCAAAGTTCACAAAGAGTTGTGACGTCTTCCGAAACCCCTTCGTGCGGTCCACGTAGAACTTCAGCGCTCTAGCTACATCCAGCGAGTGCAAAGTCCTCTCAGCCGGCGACGAAGGCGACGGGAAGAACACAGGTAACACCAAGGGTTCGTTGAGATGGAAGTCCGACGGTACCTTGGGCATGAAGGAGGGGTGCGTCCTGAGCACTACCCTCGTGTCGTGGAAAGTCAAGTACGGGGCCTTGCAGGAAAGGGCCTGGATCTCTCCCACTCCTCGTGCGGAGGTGATGGCCACAAGAAAAGCTGTTTTCCACGATAGAAACTTCAACGGGGCCGAGTGCAGAGGCTCGAACGGAGGTCCCATGAGCTTGGTCAGCACCACGTTGAGCTCCCACGCCGGGGCCGGAGCCTTCACCGGCGGGAACGATCTGAACAGTCCCTTCATGAACTCTTTCACCAGACGATGAGACCACAAGGACGTCCGCCCCGTGGTTCTGGTGTATCGGGAGATCGCAGCAAGATGAATCTTGATGGACGCGTGTGCCAAACCAGCTTTGGCCAGCGTCAGCAGGTACGGCAGTACTTGGGGAGCCGTAATCCGTAGAGGGTTAATCTTCTGTGCGTGGCACCAGACAGAGAACCTCTTCCATTTGTGTCCGTAGCATTTAAGAGTCGAGGACGCCCTGGCCTTTGCAAGAACCTCTCTGCAATCGGCCGGTATGTCGTATCCTCCAAACTCTAGCGCTGCAGGAGCCAGGCCTGCAAGTTCAGCGACTTCGGGTCGTGGTGGAGGATGGCGCCTCCTTCCCTGGAGAGTAGATCCGCGTCCGCCGGCAGCTTGATCGGCGGGGACGCTGACAAGTCCAGAAGGTCCGGGAACCATATCTGCCTCGGCCACGCAGGTGCGACGAGGATCATCCTGCACCGTGACCTCTTGAGCTGGTTGACGAGCCGGATTAGCAGAGGCAAGGGAGGGAACGCGTAGAGGAACAGGCCCTCCCAGGGGAACGAGAAAGCATCGCCCATGCTCCTCGTCTGGGGAAACCTGCTGGCGAACCTCCGGCACTTGGTGTTCGTTGCCGTCGCGAACAGGTCGATCTGGGGTGTGCCCCACCGTCGGAAGAGGCGATCCACCAGATCCTGCCGTAGTTCCCACTCGTGGCACGAGCGCAGCTCCCTGCTGAGTGAGTCGGCGATGGTGTTTTTTATCCCTGCCAGATGAAACGGCACCAGAAAAATCCCTTGGGCGACAGCCCAATGCCACAGGTCCTGCGCCTCCTTGGACAGCGCTGGGGACCTGGTTCCGCCCTGTTTCCTGATGTAAAACATGGTGGTGGTGTTGTCGGTGAAGATCATCACCACCTTGCCCTTGAGGGACGGAAGGAAGGACCTGAGGGCCCAAAACACTGCACGGAGCTCCAGGACGTTGATATGCAGGGACTTCTCCGTCGGGAGCCAGAGTCCCCTCGCGTGCAGATTTTCGGTGTGCGCTCCCCACCCTTCCAGGGAGGCATCCGTGGTCACAGTCTCCTGGTGGGCTGGGGTCTGGAAGTCCATGCCCGCCGTCGAATGCGCGCGGGTGCCCCACCACCGTATCGCTCGTCGGAAACTCTCGTCGAGCTTGATCCTTTCCTCGAAGCTGCCCGTCGTCTGGATCCAGCGCGCATCCAGGAATTCTTGCAACGGGCGCATCCGGAGCCTGCACATGGGAATGAGGTAGATGCAGGAAGACATCATCCCGAGGAGGGACTTGATGGATCTCACTTTGGCCGCGTCGGCCACCAACATCCGTTGCACCTTGCCCAAGATGGTCCTGGTCCTCTCCTCCGACGGGGAGGCCAGAAGGGACACTGTGTCGAGCCTCGCTCCCAGAAACAGTGCGACTTGCGCGGGCACCAGGTGGGATTTGGCGTAGTTCACGGAGAATCCCAGGTCCGTGAGGAGTTGGACGGTCCTTGCCGTGTGGACCACGGCGGGCTCCTTCGTCTTGGCGCGGATGAGCCAGCCGTCCAGGTAGGGGTAGACGTGAATCCCCTCGCGGCGCAGCTGCGCCGCCACCGGTGCGAGGCACTTGGTGAATACCCTGGGTGCCGACCGTAGTCCGAAGGGAAGGGCTTTGAACTGGTAATGACGCCCTTGGACCACGAACCTGAGGAATTTTCGGTGCCCCTTTAGGATGGGAATGTGGAAGTAGGCATCCTCCAAATCCAACGACGATAGGAAGTCTCCTTCCTCCAGTTGACCCAGGACGTACTGGAGGGTGACCATCCGGAACTTCTGCGCCTTGATGAACTTGTTCAGCCGTCGCAGGTCCAGGATGGGGCGCCATCCTCCCGTCTTCTTCTTCACGAGGAAGTATCGCGAGTAGACTCCGGAGCCCCGAAGCCTCTTTGGGACGAGTTCGATGGCGCCCTTTCTGAGCATCGCCTTTACCTCCAGGAGAAGTTGAGGGACGTGAAGTTCTTTCCTGGCCACGGGGGGGACGCGCGGGCACCTTCTTTGAAACTCGAGCGCGTGGCCCCGGGCCAGGGCGTCCAGCACCCAACGGTCGGTGGAGATGGACTCCCACACGCTGACGAAGCCCGCCAGCCGGCCTCCCACCGGGGTGCTTCGGTGGGGGCCCGACCCCACGGCCGGTTCAATCCTGCTTGGACGCGGCCTTGCCGCCTTGACCTCCTTGGCGACGACGGCGGGGTCCGCTAGACTTGCCTCGTCCTCTGTAGGCCTCTTGCGACGACGAGCGGGCCGCTTGACGGTAGGAAGCGAAACCGCCGCCGGAACCTTTGGAGGCGCCCTTGCCTCCGCCGCTCCGAAAGGGCGTCCGTCGTTGCTGCAGGACTCCAAGGGCCCGGGCCGTCTCAGTATCCGCCTTGATGGCCTGAAGGGAATCGTCCACTGTCTTCCCAAACAGGTTGTTCCCGTCGAAGGGCATGTCCAGGACTCTGGTCTGGACGTCCTGCCGAAAGTCCGTAGCTTTGAGCCATCCACGACGTCGAAGGCAAACGCCGTTGCCCAGCTGGCGGAACCCAGTGTCGGCGATGTCCGTCGCCACGGTGATGGCGTGGTCCGAAGCCACTTCACCTTCCTGGAGGATCTCAAGGGCCTCCGCCCTCTTGTCGTCCGGCAGAAAATCCAGCAGGGGAGCTATCTTGTACCAGAGCTCCCTGTCGTAGCGGGCCACGATAGCCAAGGCGTTGGCCGCTTTAATCGTCGTCGCTGCCGACGAGATGACTCTACGTCCCATAGCATCCAATTTCTTTCCCTCGCCGTCCGGCGGGGAAGTCGATGTGGAGGCCGCACCCCCCCGCTTTCTTCCTGGCTGCCGCGGAGACGACGGAGTCCGGGGTAGGCTGCGCCCGGAGGCATAGGGGGGCCGTCTCCGGGACCCGGTACTTTTTCTCGTACCGGTCTCTTCTAGCTGGCGTAGTGGAAGGGTTCTTGAGGAGGGAAAGGCCCTCATCCCAAATGTCGTCCAACAGAGGCACTGCGAGGACCGTCTTCCTCTTGGCCTCGCGCCGCTGATAAAGGAAGCCTTCCTTTTTCTTCTCCTCAGGGCAGAGTTGGAAAAGCTCGGAAGCCCTGGAGATCATGGAGTGGAAAGATCCGATCTCGTCGGGCAGAGAAGCCCTGGTGGGGGGCGACGACGGAAAATCCTCGTCGTATGCCTCGTCGTCCGTACCCGTCGCTGCCGTGTCAGTCCCCGTATCATCCCCTCGGGTGGACGGGGAGGAGGGCTGGACGGGGCGCGACGGTTGAAAAGGAGGTGGAGGATGGATCCTTCTTTTCTTGGTAGGGGGAACACCAGAAGGTCCCGGTTCTGGATCCCCCGACGGGAGAGGTTCCTCCGTCGGTAACGGTAGCCTCGTCCTTATCTCGGTGCATAAGGACTGTATGGCCAACAAAATGGCCGCCGAGTTGTCTCGCGGCGCTGGCAGAGGGGAATCCGACGGGCGAGCAGGGGCCCCGTCGGTATCCTCGACGATGTCGTCGTCGTCACCCGCGTCGGGGTCCATTCCGACGGGCTGGCCTTGTTCCACGCCTAGGCCGTGGCTTAAGACCTCGATCAGCTCCTCTTCTGAGGTTGAGGCCGAATCTACGACGACGCCCTGCCCCCCCTTCTTCTTCCCCACGGAGGGTTTCACGGGGGTCCTATCGATGGGCACAAAAGAAGACTCCCTCCGAGGAGGCAGGGAGATTCTGGGCCCTGATGTCGCCACCACTGGCGCAGCCTCCACAGGCTGAGCCAGGGCCGCCGCGACCGTTTCGATAGAGGGCTTGGTCGGATGGATCAAGGCCTTCACCACCTTAGGTGCGCTCACCGCCTTATCCTTGAGGGAGGGGGCACTGCCACGCTCCTCCTCTGCCTTAGAGCTCGACCGGGGCCTCTCCAGGAGCTTCGCCGGGTGCTCGGCCTTCCTCTTACCCGACCCAGAGCGTTGGCTCGTGGTTGATGGTGCCGGGGAGGGTGCGCCCTGCCTGGCGCCCGTAGAGCCCGACCGTTCGGCGCTCCCGGTGCCAGCGGACTCGCGGTGCTTGGCCTTATGTTGGGCCCCCGTCGCCGGGGCGCCCTCAAAGGTCTTAGAAGACCGCTCGGGTTTCTTCTTCTTCTCGCCAGACGGGCTCTTACCCTCCAGCCAGTTGGCGAGACGTTGATGACGGTCCTTCATGGTCCGTTCCGACATGTTGCCGCAAAACGCACAATCCTTCTCCACGTGCGTTTTGTCCTCATGAAGGCAGTAAAGGCAGAAAGAGTGTTCGTCTTCCTTAAAGACGTTCTGCAGCTGGCATCCAGGGCAGACCCTGAACAGCTTTCCGGGCGTCGAGCTTCCCTTCTCCTGGGCCATCTCCGAGACCGGGCCTGAGAAGCTTCTGGAGTCCTCCGAAGTGTAGCTCGACGAAATCTTCACCCTTGAGGGGCACAGACGAATCCGACACGGGTCCCCGTTGATCGGATGTAGGATCGGTGGAGCTTGAGGCTCTTTTGACCGAAAGAATTGAAGTCTTTTGTGAAAAAGCGCGAAAAATAGCACTAACGCTCGAGAGCAATAGCACGAGGATCCCAACACATGAACGTGCGGTAAAAATCTGAAGATGGCTGCCAGAGGCGGTGCTTAGGTAGAGGGCAGTCATTGGCTGTGGTCAGTATGACGCAGAGACCAGTGATTGGTTATTACTACGAAAGACAGATCAGAAACGAAACTGATACTGGTTTTTTCTTTACCGAGGATTCCCAGCCTGACGACTGGGAATATTCATGAGCATGTGAATCCATGCCAGACCCCATGCTGGAGAAGTTAGCAAAGTAAGAATTTCCATGCCTTACAATCACTAGTATAAAGGTATACAATTCATAAAAATAACATTCTTTTTCCTATAAATCATTCCTATCACTTAACATTTTTTTTATATTTTATATACAGAGTAGCAACTATGGTAAGCGGGGTATAAATATCATTTAAAATTCTGTACAAAAAGTGACTTGTGTGCAAATAGTGAACATTTTATTATTTTAGGTATTTAAAACCAAACATGAAAACATATGTGTACCAACTTGAGCTGGAAAGATGTGTGATCAAGGACCTACATTTCAGGCTGGGTTCAAATTCTAGCTTTACCACTTGACCAATGTGTGTAATCCTGGGCAAATCATTTAATTCCACTGTGTGTTTCCTGCAAAAATTACGAGCCCCTAGAAGTGATCCAGTTTGAATTTTGAGCTATTAAAAAAATAAATGCCAAGTCACACACAATCTTTCTTTCGAAAAAATAAGGCCACGTGTATTGAATGAAATTGTGGCATTCGATATCAAAGCAAAGTAAGCATGTCAAATAAGAAGTCATCATGGACAATTGCATATTATAAACAGTATGTAAACAGTATATACCGGACAGTGTTGTATAGAGGGTGGCAGGGGAGCAGTGGCCCCTCCTCCCTGCCATATTCAACTGGGGGTGATACCAGAAGGCTGGAAACCCCTCAACCTGCACTGTCTACCTCCTGATCCCACTCTGTCCTGCATGCTAGCACTCCCACAAACCCTCAACCCAATTAAAATGTGCTGTAAAATTGCAATAAAGAATACAATTTTGTGCTTCAAAAAGTCATTTTGTAAGAAACAAAATATCCTATTCCTTGCTTCAATATTTATCGAGGAGGAGGGAGGCTGTCTTTCATGATAAAATTGCTGGACCACAAGCTCCTCCTCCGTGGCCTGCTGGGAGTAGCCATAGTATTCAGGGAGGTATTGTTGAGCGCACAACATCTTAGATGGAATAATGACTGGGGGCCTCATTGCTTAGCCCCTGCAGTGGAGGAGGTAGCATCATCCTCGATTATTCGCAGCCAGACCAAGAACACATGGTGGGGGTAGGCTGGGGTAGGTGGGAGTGGTGGTAAGTCGTATGGTGGTCAGGGGGAGCTGATGGAAGGTAACAGGGGGTGAAAGGTAAAGGAGGAGTGGATAAAATAGAAAGGGGAGAACAGATGGGAAGGGAAGGTAGGTAGATTGATATTGCCACATTATTTTTCTACTTCTCTTTCGCTGTGTACTTTTTGTCTCAATTATGGTACTATGTTGAAAAAAGGTACATGATGGCATGATTCATTGGGAATAATCTCCCAGATTCCTGCTAAGGGTTCTGCAATATACAGCTTTCATTGTTCACGCTTTAGCAATAGTTTTCCTTATGAATATGAGGTAGCATATGGAAGATGAAATGAGTAGCGAATGGAAGGTCAAAGCAGTAAGGGAGCTTATGGAAGCAAACAGAGAAGCAAAAGGAAGAAGAGAGCAGAGGTTTGGACCGGGTACGGGGGAGCCTGTGATTTTGAAAGGTATGCACGGGTGAAAGGAGAGAGCAAATTTCCTATTTGAACAAAATGAGTGAACCTGGGAAATCACCTTATGTCAGCAAAAACTGGTGAGGTGAACAGGCTGTATTCAGCCAGACTCCTACCCCTAAACACACAGCTCCAATAGTAGAAAAAGACAACTTAAAAAAACATGTAATATTTGTTGCACTCACGACAGCCGTTAACTACTCCCACCATAAGATCCACACCCATACCCCACCTACCTGGGACCATCTGTCAGCCTTGCCTAAGAATCCCTTTGCCTTAAATGAGCTACGGATTATAATCCTAACATGCATATCAGACATTCAAGCAGTCTTGTGGGTAAATGTGTCAAGCCTGGTCCTAACAACCAGGGTTTGAATCCAGGCGTCTGCACCTTATAACGCAGTAAAACCAATTTAAGGGTGCACATGGATTTTTCCAGATCCAGGAACACATGTTTTGGCGGATGAATGATCTGAGAAACCTGGCTTAACGGCAGCACTTTTTAGGGTACTCCTACACCCACACACAATGGAAGTTGGGCCCCCCTCATCACAAACCTGGCCCACCCAGATAAACATTCCTGGAGCAGGGCCTGGATGTACTGCGACACGGGCAGATTTTTACCACATGGTATGGTGCTGCCCAAGCATACAGTCACTCTGGATTGATATTCGCAGGGCGACTTCCCAGATGCTGAACACCCCTGTCCCTCATACTCCTGAACTATGGTTGTTGGCCCTGGTGGAGACAGGGTCCCGCGCTGAAAAAAGACTGGTGAGAATGGTCTCTGTGGTCGGCAGATCGCTCATTACAGTGGCTCAACTACATGTCTTTGTGCGAAAGAATGGAATGTCAATATGCACTGACCCTCCCAGCTCTCAGCAGACCATTGGACATCTAGGCCCCCTTGAGGGCATACATGCTGGCAAGAATGTACCCTCCCTCTCACCCGAACTCCCCCACCGAGCCCATCCTAGTCTTATCTCCCAATACGCAGTGACCACGATGGAGATGGGGCTCTGTCACTTTGATGCATTTTCTGAATAGATAATTCCTAATAAGTTGTGAGTGGATGTGTTAATCACATTGCAGGGGGTAGCTAGCCCCGAAGGCCTGCACTAAGTGTTGTTTTGCCGATAGGAACAGACTGCAAAGGTGGCCTCTGCCGCAGAGAATGGCTTCAGTTTTTCAGTTTTTGTGGATGTCTTCAACTGCTGATTTTTCCGATAGTATTGTGTATTCGGTCTTGGCGGGGAAAGGGGTGAGGGGGTTGAGGGGCAGGAATTGTTGATCAGTTTTTATTTGTCTCTGTTTGAAATACCAATAAAGAGGGGGCGTCGCTTGGAGCCATGTTGGCTGGAGAGGCTCTCTAGCCACGCAACCGACTATGCAGCACTGTTGAAACGGCGTTACAGAAACTGCAAAGGGGCGCAACTGGTTCCCCATATGTTTGTGCACAGTTGGGGGCACTTTCAGCCCTCTGCTGCCCCAGGCTCGAAAAATAGCTGACACGAGCAAGCTCTGCCCACACAGCACGAGCCTCCAAGGGGCCGCCTGACCTCCCAGTACTAGCAGTAGCCCAGAGGCGTTGCTAGGTGGTGCCTATGGGGGCTGTAGCCCCTGGTCTTTTGGTTGTAGCCCCGGATAGAATCTCAGGAGCTACAACCAAAAGGCCAGCAAACCCCCAGTCCCGACAGTTCCGACATTAGCATAGCCCCGAGTCTTTTCCAGTCCTAGCAACACCCCTGCAGTAGCCTACCGGCAGGGGTAGCAATGACTTCTCCCTGCACAGGTGCGGGCTCATTTTCCGAAATAGCCTTGACCTGCACACCCGAGTGCAGCGGCACCAACGTGGGAGGTAACACGGAGGCACAGTATGTAACCCAGGACAATAGGCCGGCCAGCGGCACCCATGAGTTGGGGAAGCAGCCCCCCGTTCCGCCTCTCAGAAGGGGGAAAGGCGCCCAGGGTGCCCGCCAGTCCACCGCAGCTACAACTGCTTGCCGCTCCCAGTAGCAGCACGCGGAGACTGCGGCCGGGCAGGAACCCAGCAAACTCACCCGCTCCTCCAGCTGAGCCTCTCCGTTTCGTCCATCAAGCCGGCTCAGGGAGCCCGCGGGGGACTGATGAAACCCCAGAAACACCAGCCACACATGGCAGCCCACGCGACGTCTGCTGGGAAGGAGGGGGCCACGGTCTGGTGAGCCCGTGCAGCTGCTTCCACCTCCCTAGCACCAGCTGCTTGGACCCTTCCCTGGGCAGACCCCCGCTGCTTGCCAGCGTGAGCGCAGACAGCAGGCAGAAGGAGCATCTGGGAACCTGCTGCCAACCCACCACAACCGGGTCCCACAGGGAGTGGGAGACAGAGAATTGAACGCTGGTGGCCTTTCGCACCAGCCAGGAAACTGGAGCCTAGACTCTGGCACTAACAGCAACAACCTGCCAGAGCGGCCCGCTCTGGGTGCTCCTAGCCCCGGGGGGGTGGGGGCAGAACAACGACTGGCCACCTGGAAGACCTGAGGCATTCCACCGCTTCTGTCCTGGGTCCTACCATCGACCGCGGGGAGGCTCCCTCCCGCTAGCACCGCTGAAATTAGGGTGGAACGCACCGCACAAGCGAACGGAGGCCTGACCCCCAAAAGCACACCCCTTTGCAGGACCCAGTGGGCTCCATCGGGACTGGCTTGGGACCCTTACGGCTCACCTCCCTGGCAACTCATACACAGGGCCAGGCGGCCCACAAGGGGATCTGGGGCCCCTGACAGCACCCCCATGATTCAATCTCCACTCTCAGGCGCCCAGCACCACCGAAGGAGTGGCTCCACGCACCCCCACAGCCAGGTCTCAAGGACCGGCTCAACTCTGGAGGACACAGGGCTAGCCCTTCTAAACCCTGACCCCACATCCTTCAACACCTGCTATTCATCCCTCCAGGTACGAACTCAGGAAACCTTCCCCAACCCAGGCAGGGTCAGCAGGAGCAAAAGCGGACCCTGCTCCATGGTGCCAAATGGACATTCATTTTGCTCAAAATGGCCAAGGCACTGAAAGCAAACAAACGGACATCTTTGCTCTGTTGTCAACCCCGAGCGCAAACAAACTAAAGAAAGGGGACCGCCCCGAGGCAACGGCTTCAGAAACACGCGCAGGGGCAGACCCATTCCCCATGGCACATGCAGTGACTAAATCTGACCTTCAGGAGCTGCTACAGGCCCTCACAAAGGAATATCAGATGGGCACAGAGGAGGTCATGAAAAAAATCCCAGCTTTGGACAAGCGGATGGGGAAAGGGGAGACAAGGACCGAGAAGCTGGAGACCCTGTGTGAGCAGAGCCACTAGATTGGGGAGGCGCGGACAGGATTACAGCACTCGAGGCCAGATGCGAAGCCCTCGAGCTCAGGCAGGAAGACGCAGAAAGCTGCTCCCATCAGAATAATAACCACCTAAGAGGAGTCCCAACAGCAGTCTCGGATGCAGAACTGGGCCCCTATGTCAATGACCTTTTTCGATTCATCCTGACCCTCCCAGATGAATCCCCTCACAAACTGGATAGAGTGCATCGAACGAGAGCTAGAGCAAATACAGCTACCCCGCCTGATGTCCTGGCCAGAGTACACTTTTATAAAGTCAAGGAAGAAATCATGCGGGAAGCTAGGGACTCACCCTGCATTCTCTTCAGGGACGCCTCTATCTCCCTGTATCATGATCTTGCCACCATCATACTAGCGAAGAGGAGAGCCCTACGACCCATCACAGACTGGCTCAGTAAAAGAAAAAAAACACCTACCACTGGGCATTCCCCAGGGCTTTGGCCTTTGCCTGGGAGGGCAAGCCCCGCCTTATCCGCACCCTACAGGAGGCTGTAAAGCTCTTAAATCTGGGATCGGAGGATGACAATCCCGACAAGGACACATCCTCCCGACTGGCCTGAGCAAGGAATCCTGATCCCTCTTGGACACGCGTGGAAAGACACTGTAGGCTCAGAGTACCGCCGCCCAAGAGTAAGCGGAACAGCAAGGACTGAACGGAACTCCCGCAGCAGGGCCCGATCTATGTGCACCAGTCAGGGACCCACGATACAGACACCACCCCACGAAAAGCAGAGAACACGAAATCAAAGGGGCGACTCGATGGGACGCTGGAATGTAGGTGCGCCGCTGTTTCACCGTACATCAGTTGAGGCACTGTTGCCTCCAAGTTAGTCAGTTGTTTTGGCCCCGCCGTATATCCCGTTGGTCAAAGGCTGGTCCTGATAACCTAGTTTGTCTTGAGGGGTGGGGGACAGCGACTGGGGATCATGAGAAGGGACTCAACAATCAACATGGGTCCGGTTCATCGGAGGATTATGGGAAGAGGCAATCAAAGGAATTCATACGCATAACCTCCCCGGATTATGGAGACCACTAAAGAGCTTACCATGGTAACATGGAATGTGTAGGGGCTGAACTTGCCTAAGAAACGGAAGTCTGTGGAACATAGGCTGGCTCATTTGGAAGCAGACATCGTCTGCCTCCAAGAAACACACCTACTGGGGCCGGAGGAGAGTGAACCTTCGACAATACCCTACAAGGCTCTTTGCCCCATCAAGACAGAAAAGAGGGGTATAGCCATCCTTCTTAGCCGCGCAGTTCCTTTAACACAAATCTCGGTCAAACGAGATCCGGCGGGGAGATACCGCTTGCTCAAGGGGCTCCTGGCCGAACTCCCAATCACCGTTGCAGTGATGTACGCCCGAACACTGCACAAGATCGCTTTTTCAGCAATATCCTCCCCACGAAGGGCGTATGCTAATCGGAGGAGACTTCAACCTCACCCCAGACACTAATATAGACAAAACTCTGATGCCCACCAGGGAGGACTTTCCCTGGGCGTTGGGGAGCGCAGAGTTCCTAAGGGACACAGGCAGCATCGACACCTGGAGGTTAGCCCATAACGGAGCCGGGGATTACACATTCTACTCCCACGTCCATATGGGTTTCTCAAGAAACGATCTTCTGCTGGTGTCTAGCGCACTCTAGCCTTGCATTGGGGACATACAAATTGACCGCAGAGTGATATCCAACCATGCCCCAGTAATAGCCATCCTAGCAGACGCAGTATCCAGCCGCGTGCTCCAGGACTCCCTCACGAATTACTTTGCAGAGAATGCGGCAAAGGGCACCTCCAAAGCTATGGTCTGGGATGCGATGAAGCCAGTCATCAGAGGGATGGCCATCAACTGCAAAGCGGCACATAAGAGGTGGCATCTACCAGCTCTCTAAACTAGAGGCGGAGGTAGGGGAACTGGAATCACGATTCAAAAAGCACCAATCCGTGAAGGAAAGCAGAGAACTCAAGAAGGCGAAAGCGACTCTCGAAATGCACTTGACAGACCGGACGGCACAGGCCTTGGCCTACACAAAACAATATTACTACGTAAACAGCAACAAGGCCAACCAACTGCTAGTGCACAAACTGAAGAAGCTGCACTCCCGGAATAAGACACTAACTCTGCAAGACCAGAGTGGTAAGCCCTGTTGCACAGAAGCAGAGAAACTGGACATTATCACCGAACACCAAAGAGGGGATTATGTCCGGACCCGCCACATGAAAAGAGGCACAATCCCAATACCTGCAACCCGTCTGACAGGACCCCCCGCTCCCACAGCTCGACACTCTAGAACTCGCTATCACTACGGAAGAGGTGTCAGACACAATTCGGTCCCTAAAGAACACAGCCCTGGGCCCGACGGACTGACAGCTCAGTTCTACAAAAAGTACGCTCACATCCTGGCTCCCCACCTTCCGTCGCTGTATATCTCCTTCTTGACTACCGGTTCCATTACCCGTTCAATGGAGGAATCCCTGACAGTATTGATTCTAAAGCCGTGGAAAAATCCAGTACTCTGCTCCTCATACAGACCGATCACGTTACTGAACAATGACGCCAAAGTCTTCTCAAAGATTCTGGCGCACAGATTGGCAACATTTCTACCAGACCTGATTCACCCAGATCAGACAGGGTTCATCCCAGTCCGCAGCACATTCGACAACATCAGGCACGCCCTAAACATCATTGAATCCGCAAACAGGACGTGGGAGCTGATGGCAATTCTGTCGCTCGACACGCACAAAGCATTTGACATGTTGGACTGGGGATATATGGAAGAAACCTTAAAACACCTGGGCTTTGGCCTGAAGTTTCAGAAATGGACCCTGGCCAATTACCAGCATCCCACCACAGCGCTGAGAATAAACAGCAACAAATCGCCCAGAATCCAGATTACCAGAGGCACGCGACAGGGTTGTCCTCTATCCCCACTCATTTTTGCACTGTCTATGGAGCCGTTTGCCTGCGGGATCCGCCAAACCCCCTGATAAACAAGCTGACGGTAATGGGGGAAGCTTACAAAATAGCTCTGTACGGTGATGACATTCTACTGACCCTCACTAAGCCCAGAACCTCCCTGGACGCCCTGTGGCGAGAACTGGACAACTTCGGGGCGGCCTCAGGGTTCTCTGTCAACCTCGAGAAATCAACAGCCCTAGGGGTCAATACTTCTGGAGACCTGGTAGGGACTGTAGCAGCCAGACACCCCATCCAGTGGGCCATGTCCCACTTCAGCTATTTAGGGGTCCAGGTCCCACGCAGAATAGAAAAAGCATATAAATTAAACTTTCCCCTACTATTCAAGGAGCTGCAGTTGGATCTGATAAAATGGCAAAAGCAAGAGATGTCGTGGCTGAGAAGAATAAGTGAAAATGAACCTGGTATCAAGACTACTTTACCACTGCCAGGCCCTCCCAATTTCTGTCCCCAAGAAAGACCTACAGAAGCTACAAACAAATATCCTGAAATTCATCTGGGGGGTAAAGAAGCCGCGAATAGCTAGGAGAGTGATGCTCCGACGCATGGCTAGGAGGCATGGCGGCCCCGGAGGTGGCTAAACAACAACAGACCTCGCTGGATGAAGCTGGAGGAGGACTTGTACCGCTGCTATCTAGAATAAATCCTGCACATCATCAGGACCAGCGACCCCACTAAAGGCGGGCCCCTAACCTCGACCAAGAAAATTACGTAAAACCGGAGAAAGGCAGTTAGGCGATGGAACTGCAGGAGCACAGTAGGGCCCCGGCCCCCGATCTGGGATAACCCAGACTTCACCCCGGGGATTGTGCCCAACAATTTCGATAGCTGGAAGGCTGGAGGGCTGAAGCACGTGGGGGACTTCTACACGGAGGGCAACCCGCTTACATTCGAAGAATGCAAGGAGAAATTTTGTGTGCCAGAAACGGAAAGATTTCACTACACACAGCTTCGACACTGGCTCTCGCATGACTCGATGAAATCGCATGGCAGTAGAGAATTGACGACATTGGAACAAACACTCACAACGCCTCCGCCTGCGGGGAAAATATCGGCCTTGTACAGACTGCTGGACAGAGGAGATCCCAATAAAAAGGTGGCCTACATGGAAAGGTGGGAAAGGGATATTTGCAGAGTAATCGAGATGGAGGAATGGGGTCGCATCTGGACCAGAGTACAGAAGAGCTCAAAATGTGTTACCAATAAGGAAGGGGCGATCGAAACATGCTATAGATGGTACCTAACTCCGGAGACTCTGAACAAGAGCAACCCAGCGATCTCTCCCCGCTGTGTTGGCGAGGCTGTGCAGCCACTGGCACTTGCTATGGGCATGCCCGATGTCCACGAAGTTCTGGAATGAGATCCTGGAACGTATCAAGCAGATCACTGGCCTAGCGATTCCATGGGACCCAGGGATAATCCTACTAGGCAGCACAGGAGACGGCCAATTTCCGTTGACCGGCAGACTGGCGGACCTATGCACCCAACTTCTCACGGTGCCAAGGATTTCTATAGCGAGACTGTGGAAACATCCAGAGGGCCCTGCAGTTAGTTTGTGGTGGGCCAAATGTTGGGACATTGCAGTGGCGGATAAAATAACTGCTGTCTGCCTGGGAAACAGGAGTATGTTCTTCGACACCTGGGCGCCCTTTTTGGACTATGCAGAGCATGTCCCAGGAATGGCGAGGAAACCACCGTCCCTCCGCTGGCTGACCAAATATGATTAGTGAAGCGCAAATTCTGGCCGGAGACCCCTATTGAACACACCCCGGGCTGGTGACACTGAGACAGGAGCATTGGTGATCAATGTACACATCCCGAAGCACACCAGCCCCAGCCGCTGATTGGCCCGGACGTTCTGCGGACATCAATGGTCCAAAACAAGATCCCCCATGACCTACAGCATCCCCTCCTGGACTGCCCCCTGCTCTCACTGTCCCCTCCGTCCCCCCTCGATTATGTATTTGGTTTGTTTTGTTTCATCTCTGCATTTGTCTTTCGATGATCGGATTTATGCTCTTGAGATGCCTGTTTATTGACAAAATCAAATAAAAAGATCTGTTGAAAAAAAAAAGAAATACCAATAAAAACAGTTTAAAGAAAAAAAAAGGAAACGGAAAACAAGGAAAGGGTGGGGACCCTGACCAAGGAAAACAAGAAAACAAACCATAATCGTTGCCTCAGGATTAACCCAGGGAGAGGAGTCGTCAGGATCATATCCATGGAGAAGACCCATTGCAAAGATGTAGCTACAGTGTTGGGGACATTTTACATATACAGACACTTTGGAACTGGCTACTAGTCAATAACCTGTCCATTGTGGTGATACATCTACTGATAATTATGAACGTACAGGCGGACACTTTGAGCAGATGCTTTCAGGAAGACAATCAACGGGCCCTAAATGATGGCATTTAATCTTCACAATATGGGGGAATGCCTCACATTAAGGTATTTGTCACATGGAAAAATGCAAATGCCCTGACCTTGCCTTGAGATGCCCGGGGCCATGGTCCAAGAGGAATGCCCTTTTGATCAACTGGTCCTGTGTTTTTATGTGTGTCTTTGCCCCATGCAGGTGATTCTCAAGTTAAAGCCCACTAACCCACCAATGACTGCTATTGCCCCAGATTGGCTTTGACAATGGTGGTACTCGGACCTGCGCCAAATAGCCGTACAATCACAATGAACACTACCAGGCAGATAGGCTCTCCTCTCCAAGCTGAAAAACCACTAACACACGTATACATACAAAGGGAGTTTTTGTAAAGTTTCCAGCTCCGTACATTGCATTTCTTATTGACATTCCCCCGATCGACCACCTCATGTAGTTCTAGATACTAATAGTTAGTGCAGTGTACCACCTTCCTTGTTGTACTTACATTACATGATGTATTGCTTTGAAAGTAAATGTTAACGAATTCAAGTGTGTGATATTTTCCAGTAGCTTCCTTGGATCCTTCATTTTCTGAAAACCACTGAAATTAAATTCAGTTTGTACGGTTTCTGAAAACTGCACAGCAGCAAACTGGGGAGAAAACCAACACATCAAGTAAAACATCTTGGTGATTTTATGTTTATAAATTCCCCACAATCCTGACCTCCCACACTCCAGGCTACTGCAGTACAGTATTCCAGTACTAGCAGACACACACAGCTCTACCAATGCATCTCATTCCTCCATGCAAGCAATCTTACAATTCAAAAAGTAGGACCTATCTCTTGGATGGCAGGGATCAAAGGACCAGACGGGCCTCATCACGAGTTGGCCGTAGCCCTTAAATGCGGCGGTAATGCTATTACTGCCGCATTTAAGGATCCACTCAATCACAAGTCTGGCAGCATTTACCCCCAGCACCAAGCTGGGTGTAAATGCGCCAACTTAATGCCCATTTTCGGGCACAATTAGCGTGCACTAATTGCTCTGACAATTCCCTATTGGGTTCAATGGGGAATGGGGAATTACGTTTACCGACCAACTCATGATCTGGCAGTAATACCGCTGGACGGGTGGGCGATAACACAAATATCACAACCCCTAGTGGGTTTTTCTTGTTTGCCACTCAGTATGACGTCACGACTGACGTATTTTCTGAATACAAGGATGTTTTTTGAGAAATGTATTGAGAGCTCGAGCGAACGTCCGTTGAGTTGGTTCGATTATTTGGTGTGGGAGTTATTCTGCATCCCCATCCATTGCATGCACGATACCCAAAGGCCCTATGCTCACGTGGTAGCAGTCTGGATGGTTTAAAGATCCAAACTAGTTTCCCGAGTTTCGGACAATCAGGCATCCTGCGCCATTAGCAGGATTTCCTGTGGAGAGCAGCCGATAGAAATAAACTTGCAAGAAGAACCGAGACGGTGGGCAGGTCCCGCTTTGAAGAAATCCCTGCCCGGTTTCCATGGGCGCTCTGCAGACGAAAGGCGAAGTGGCCGGATTGGAGGAGGAGTCGATACTGAATGCCTCGAGCCAATTAACAAACAAATGGTGAGTAGACTAAGGGGAATGGCAAGTGAAAGGGATGGGGTTGTGATACATTTTGAGTAGCCGGAAATATTGTGTGAAGAAAAGATAGCGCCTAGAGTCCTGGCTCATGGGAGTTCAGAAGGAGACGTTTCAAACTCTGATGGGAGTTGAGTGAAAAGAACAAGTTACTTACCAACTGGTAACAGTCTTTCGAATGGGTGTCCCTCCAACGTATTCCACATCTTTGACATGTAATGTCCACAGCTGTGCTGCTTTGGAAATTGTTCGGCAGAGGGCGTTCTGCATCAATGGCATTAGGTCGATGTCCCTCGAAGGCCACCATCGAGGGTGACGTCATCGGATGTTATAAGTAGCATGCATGGCGCCCGTAGCCCCAGTTCATCTTTTTTCCCTCCACAACGTGTGATATAACCGCACACAATGCCTCCTTGACTGCACATAGCCTTGCGGGAACGCAAGCTGCAATAGCATAGGAAATTCTTCAGAGGGGCAGGCTAGGAGAGCGATGAGAAATATGTTGAAGGAACATCCAGTCGAAAGAACGTTACCAGTTGGTAAGTAACTTGTTCTTCGAATGGATTGTGTCCTCCAACGTATTACACATATTTGACAGACTCCCAAAGCTGTATCAGTGATTGGAAGAGGGAGAAGAATTTAGATATACACAATCAGATGGCAGAATAAAGCACTGCTTTACCAAAGGCCATATCTTGACAATGGAAAGTATCCAGGGAGTAATACTTGACAAAGGTGTGGATGGAAAACCACTTTGCAGAATCACAAATGTTCTTAACACGAACTCCGCGTTGCAGGGCTGTGGATGTAGCCACGCCCCTGGTGGAGTGAGCTTGCAAACCCTCAGGAGGGTCCTTGCCAGCCAATCTGTAACATTCAGCAATGGTGAGGATAATCCACCTGGACAAGGTCTGTTTGGTAACAGCCTGGCCCAACCTGTGTCCAGTGTACCCCACAAAAAGTGGGTCGTCCACTCTGACCCTGGACATCCTAGAAATATAAAAGCTCAAAGCTCTCCTATGGTTCAACCTATGGAGTCTTTCCTCTTCCTTACCAGGATGAGGAGGAGGATAGAAAGCAGGAAGTACCACCTTCTGGCTCAAATGAAACTCAGACACTGGGCCTCATTACGAGGTGGGCAGTAAGGGATTACCGGTACCGGTAAGGGCACCGGTACCGGTAATCCCTTACCGCCCTATTACGAGTTCCCTTTGCGGGTCCTCCCTTAACGCCTGGTTTTACCAGGCGTTAAGGACGGGACCCGCAAAGGGACTTTGGTGCTAATAACGGTACCACAATTTGCGGTACCGTTATTAGCGCCTTCCCCATTCCCATTGAGCCCTATGGGGGCTCAAATGGGAATGGGGAAGGGCCCTGGTGAATGGGGAATTACCGCCCCCGCCAACCTTGGAATGGGGCGGTAATAGCTTCATTCACCAGGGCAGAGTCGGTAAGGATTTGGAGGCAGCCATGGCGCTAATAGCGCCATGGTTACCTCCAAACTCCTAATGAGGCCCACTACCTTAGGTAGGAAGGATGGATGTACCCTTAGTACAACCCTATCCTTGTGGAACAAAGTAAAGGGTGGCTTAGATGAAAGTGCCTGCAACTCGCTCACTCTGCGAGCAGATGTAACTGCAATCAAGAAAACCGTCTTGAAGGTCAACAGTCTCAAACGACAAGAGTGCGAAGGTTCAAACGGAGCACCCATCAAGAATTTCAAGACTAAATTCAGATCCCAAACCGGCACCCGAAAAGGGGACGGCGGGAACACATTTGTGAGCCCTTTTAGAAACTGGGTAATCAAAGGAATCTTAAGATAAGAACATTCTTCAGATGAGCGCTTGAAAATAGATAGCACTGCCAGGTAATCTTTAATGGTACCCACTTGAAGACTCTTGTGGGCCAAAGAAAGCAAGAAAGAAAGAACCATTGGAATGGAACACTGAAAAAGGATCAATATTGTGTCCTTTGCACCAGTCACAAAACTTACGCCAATGGTACAGGGTTTTGGTTGCCGGACACCTGGCCAAAAGCAACACCTCCATCACGTCATCCGGGAGGTCCCAATCCTTATATCTCAACCTTTTAGAAACGATGCGTGCAGGTTGAGAGTCTTGACCTTTGGATGGAGAACCTGACCCCCCTGGCGCGAGAGAAGATCCTCTCTGTGGGGAAGACGGCGTGGAGGACAGATGGACATTTCTAGAAGGTCCGGGTACCACGCTCTCCCGGCCCAATCTGGAGCAATTAGGATCATGTGGGAACCGAACCTCTGCAACCTCCTTAGAACCTGAGGAATGACAGGGACCGGAGGAAACACGTACAGAAATGGGAATGATCATTCCACGACAAACGCGTCCCCTAAAGCTCCTCTCGGAGGAAATTCCCTTGAGCAATATGTCTCGCACTTTTGGTTGGCACCGGTTGCGAACAGATCCACTTGAGAGGCTCCCCAAAGGGCGAAGATCTCCTGAAGAACTTCCTGAGCTAGCTCCCACTCGTGGGAGACCGCTCTCTGCCTGCTCAGAGCGTCCGACGCCGCATTCTCCTCTCCGGCCAGATGAACTGCCGAGAGTGAGATTCCTTACTGTATTGCCCAGAATCAGAGCTTCATCGCCTCTCTGCACAGCGGGAGTGACCCTACACCTCCCTTTTTGTTGAGGTAATGCATGGCCACTGTGTTGTCCGTCATGATCAGGACACTCTTCCCTCACACAAACAGCAGAAAAGCCTTCAGGGCTAGCCTGATGGCCCTCAGCCCCAAAGAATTTATGTGGATTTTGGACTACAACGGAGACCAACGACCGCTGGTGGTCAGCTTGTTGGCGTGAGCTCCCCATCCTGTGAGGGAAGCATCCTTCACTACTGTCACCTCTGGCCACGGTTGCCAAAAAGGCTCTCCCTTCATCAGATTCCATTCGCTGGCCCACCACAGAAGATCCTGAGAAAATGTGAGCCAATCTGAATGCGATCCGACATTTTGCCTGAGAATTGCGACCACTGCGTCCTGAGAGCCCATTGAAGGGAACTCCTCCTTAGTCTGGCCTCTAGCACCAGAAAAATGCAGGATGCCATGAGGCCGAGCAACCTTAAGAATTCGAAAGCCGGGAGACTCTGGGCATGTTGAAATTTGTTGACCATCTGGACAATGTGATGAGCAGTTCCCCAAGGATGTGTCCAATACAGTCCTGATGTACTGGAGCTTTTGGGAAGGTGTCATATGCAACTTCTTGAATTTGAGGGAGAACCCCAGCTTTTGAAGGGAGTGGCAGGTGAGGCTGAGATGATCCAAGGCTTGTTCGGGAGAACGCGCACGGATCAGCCAGTCGTCCAGGTAGGGGTAGACGTGAACCCCCTCTCTCCTGAGATATGCTGCCACCACCACCATGAGCTTGGTGAAGACCGTCGGGTGGAGGTCAACCCGAATGGCAGGACCCGAAACTGAAAGTGCGAGTTGCCAACCGCAAACCTCAGGCATTTTCTGTGCTTTGGATGGATTGGCACATGAAAATAAGCATCCTGTAGGTCCAGTGACAGCAACCAATCCTGAAGTCAAAGGGCCTGAAGGACCTGAGAAAGAGTGACCATCTTGAACTTGTCCTTCTTGAGGAACTTGTTCAAGCAACGTAATTCCAAGATGGGTCTCAGTCCTCCGTCTTTCTTGGGAATCAAAAAATATGGGGAATACCAGCCCTTGTTCCTCTCCGCCACAGGCACTAGTTCTATAGCACTCCTTTCTCCAGCAGGGTCAAGATTTCCTGCACAAGGAGAGTATCCAGAATCTTCAAAGAGAGCTTCCCCGGTGGATTGGTGTGAGGCTGACTTACGAAGGGTAGGCAGTAGCCGTGGGCTATTGTTTCCAGAACCCACGCATCTGAAGTAATGGCTTGCCACTCTTCGAGATGCTGAGACAGTCATCCCCCAAACAGCGGACAATGAGACCTGGCCTCATAGCTGTTTTGGAGCGACTGTTGCAGCACCTGAAGGCAAAGAAGCTGCTGCTTGAGTGGCTTTGGCACCTCTTCCCACCACAAGGAACTTTACGGTGGCCACTTTAACTGGCTGCTCCTCTCACTCTACCAAAGGAGGACTAGTAACGAAAGGAACCACCCCTCCAATGATGTTCCCTAGGACGAAAAGGCAGAGGTTGACGCACAGCTGCGCCCAAAGATTTAGCAGCTGCTTTGGAGGACTGCGACCTCAACAAATGAGAACTATCAAAGGGCATGTTGAGAAGACGGGCCTGCACATCCGGTACAAACCCCGACTTCCGTGTTAGGCAGAAACCTGTGCAGTTCCCTCTGGGACACTGCAAAAGATTTAAGACTACAGGTGTTTGGCAGTAAACCCACTTGGTAGCGTGTCTGTACCACCCAGAGGTATCTGGTAGCTGTGGCTGAGCAGTCAGACTTCCCTCAAGAAGATTTAGGCAGTATATAGAGCATACATAATAGGTACAGAGGTGCAGTAGTACAAGCAAACACTGACCAGAGCTAGGTGTAAAAGTATATAATTATTTAAATAAAAGACACACTCATAAATTACAGTAGCACAGAAAAGGTAAGTAAGTCAAAACACAGTCACTATTACTTATATGTACATCCCTAGTTATTTGTTGGACAAGTCTAAGTTCACACCACTTATTTCCAAACAGAGGTGAGCGCTTAACGTTAGATGGCACTCCAACAAGTTAGTTAAAAAGGGAGGGAAAAGGCAGAAGTAATGAAAACAGCAAGGTTAAACACTTTTCAGAGATTCACAGTAAGTTTAGAAAGGCAGTCTATTGCGGAGCAAGGAAGTTCGGTTGCCAGGCCCACTCTAGGGAAAGCCCGGCGAAAAGATGTCCAAGATCACACAATGTCACAAGTCTTTACAGGTGAGTAAAAAAGGTTTTACTAAGTTTAGAAAAGTTTAGTTAGGGTGTCCTAGGCTTACCCAGGTTCGAGAGCCGAGGGCTAAATCTACCCCGTACAATCGGTGGCAAGGGAAGCCGGGCGGAACACAGTACCTTTAAAATGGAAAGGATCCTCCAGTGGTGGCAGTTGTTCCTGGTAGTGGGTGCAAGTCGCGGCATCGTCCAGAGGAAGAGAAGATCTCGACGTGGAGGAAAGCTGAAGGTCGTTGCACTACCAGGGAAGAAACCAGCCGTGGATTTTTTCCGGTTAAAAGGATGTTACCCCTCTTTCGCGGTTGAGGTAAAAAGTGGTATCCCGGTTGCCGGGGTGCTTGGCACAGGCAAGGCGGCCACGAGATCCTTCAGGGAGGCAAAAAGAAGGCAGAAACTGGTTGTCCCCACCAGTCAAGGGAAGGAGACTCTCCCGGGTGGATATCTCCTCTGTCGTTGGGAAAAGTGGTGAGACGGTTCCGCAGGGCTCCACCGGTGGTGTCGTCTTGGCAGGTCGGCTCGGCTTCTCCCTCTTCGGCTTCTTAGGTCCTGTGGCGACTTCTGAAGAACCAGTCCCAAAAACCCTGCTTTTATGCAGCAAACCCCCATTCATACAGCCTAGCTGTCACTCAAACATGCTAAGTGGTGAGCGGGGCAGCTCACCACTTGGGCCAATCACACCAGAGTGCGACATGAGTTGGCAAGGCAACTCAGTCCAGGGTGCCTAAACCTCCTCCCACACCCCCTGTGGTACCCAGACAGAATGGCACCACTTTGGAGGGCTTCTGTGCAGAAGCCCGCCAAAAGTGGAACAAAGGCTCGACTCGGGTTCAGGGTTACTGAAGTGAACCTAGACGCCATTTTGGCGGCGAGTTCTGGCAAAAAATCCCAACCGGTGAATTTATATTAAATAAATAAACCGGCGGTATCTTTAACATTGCACCAAAAAGTGGTGCATTAAAATCAATGGGAAATCCCATTGGGAAATATTCCGGTGGAATATTTCCGTGGTATCCACTGCCACCAGCCAGAAACTCGGCGAGGGGGGACGGGACAGTACCCCCTCGACAACAGACCCAGGGGCAATCTAATTGCCCCTACCAGTACTTCCACAGTATGATGGTTTGTACTGGTTAAGTTCCTAAATTAAGACTAGTAAAGTCAATGGTGACTTTACAGACCCAGGGAGCCAGTAGTCAGTCCCCGGGTGTGGAGTCTATGTTTGGGGGTCACTATGACACACCTGTGTTACTGCACTGAGGGTGCTGTGTAACACACATTCAAAAACCAATGATAGCCTATGGGGAGAAAATACCCCATAGCCCATAAGCACATAGCAAGTCACAGAAACACTCTCAAGTCATGTCCAAGAGTAAGGGTAAAAGAGTCTCACTCTTGGCAGGAGAAAAAAATAAACCCCAAAAATCCAGCAAAGCTGCTGGGGGACTCACTAGGTTAGGAAATTCAGCCTAAACAGAGAATTCTCCCTAACATTCCGTAACCACGCAAACCTGTGTATCACGGTGCTCGCAGCCATGGACCGGCTGACACTATCAGCCGTGTCCAACCCAGACTGAAGGGATTCACACATGGCATCCTTGCCATCCTGCACAATAGCAAAAAACCCATCCCGTTCTTCCCCTTTGGGAATATTCTCAGCCGCCAGAGTGACACAATTCCACAGAGTGTGCAAAAATGTTGCTAAGGCACAGGTGGAGTTGGCCGATTTCAGTGCCACACTCCCAGCCGAAAATACCTTGCGTGCCCATCCACCGAATAGCTTGTCGTCCCTATCTGGAGGGATGTTAACGTACGCCGCCTGCCTTGAGGTGGCCATGGCCGCTTGAACCACCAAACTCTCAGGAGTGGGGTGCGTGGATAGGTAGCTGGGGTTGCTACTGGATGGGTGGTATTTCTTAGACAACAACTTGTTGACCGCCGGAAGAGACTCCGGGATGTTCCAAGTAGCAGCCACCCTTTTCTGTAATGCCATGTGAAAAGGCAACACTGAGTCAGTGGACGGACCCTGATCTAAAATGTCAGTTAGGTTATCCTGATCAAATGCAACTGGAGGGCCGGACCACTGTAGGTACTCCGTAACTCTCAACATCAACCTCCTATAGGAGGATTCAGTATGGGCCCCAGGCTCTGGCCTACCAAACTCAATTTCAGGAGATGTGTCAAGGCCACTGGCATCATGTAAAGACTGACGCAGATCCTCCATCTGAATGTCCTCAGACAAGACAGCGTCAGGAGCTTCAGGTGTCTCACCAGGACTATCAAAAAGCTCCAACTCCACATCAGACCTCTTAACATATGTTCTGTAGAAAATGAAAGAACTCCTTCTATGGTAGAGGAGCAGACCTGGATTCAAGAATAGGCCTCACAGTCTTAGACAGAGCCTTCCTCGGACGATCCACGGCCACAGGGGCCTCCAACAGCACATTTTGGCCTTTAGGCCCCGATGGCTTTGAGGGCGCCGACAGCGTCAACAAGGGCGCCCAAGGCTCTGAGGGCCTGATCAAGGGCAAAGCCCCGACAGCCGCACTCGATGGACACAGCGCCAACAGTGTCGACACCTTCCTCAACACCTTCCCAGACTTCAACGGCCTTGTCGGGGACAAAGACCGCAATCTGGTTTTGGCACGTCTCTGGCGATCTACCGGTGCCTTGTCTGCACTGGACTTCGACGGTTCCCGATGTTTATTGCGCTGACTGCCCTTGCCCAAGGCCGCATGAGCGTCGGACCAAGACCGTTCCCTGCCGGCTTCAACCGAATGTGCGGATGGAACAGTGCCCTGAGATTGAAAAATCTCCAGCCTTTTCTCCCTGAATGCCTCCCATTTCTCCGGAGTAGAGGATTTAGTGGGATAAGCCACTTTCCTCGTGAAGCAATCATCCGATGAGGACGGGGAAGGCGAACAGTGACTCGATGGGAAGAGTCATCCCTCGACTCGTCAGTGGAAAGACCAGTAGACTTTTTGGATTTACGAGGTTTGAATACCCAACCTACCTGCAATTTCCCCTTACGCTCCCTCAAGGCCTTGGCAGTGAATGACTGGCACTTTGAGCAGTCATCCGTGTCGTGACTCTCGCCCAGACACCACAAGCAGATACGGCCAAGCAGATACTGCGTAGGTCCGTGACGGACATCTTGGACTTACAGTCCCAGTATTTTTTTAAGCTAGACCGCTGGGTCAGCAGGGTAGAAGAAGACATTATCGAAGTAGATAACACGAGGCGTGCCGATTTCTCAAAGCAAACCCGTTTGCAGACAAAATGGAACTGAGGCTACGGGCGCCGTGCGTGCTACTTATAACATCTGATGACGTCACCCTCGACAGAGGCCTTCGAGGGACATCGACCCAATGCCATCGACGCAGGACGCCCTCTACAGTAAAATTTCCGAAGCAGCACAGCTGTGGACATTACATGTCAAAGATGTGGAATACGTTGGGAGGACATAATCCATTTGAAATCGAACGCTTAAACAGGTTTACATGAGGTGACGTATCAAACCCTGTATAGGGTATAAGTAAAGGCGAGAGAGAAAAAGGTGATCACATTGTTTATTAATGTTAATGTCGACTAGTCTGTATGTTGTTTATTGAGTGTGTAATGTCGACTATTCTGTATGTTGTTTGGTGAGTAAAAATATCGTAGAGCGATAAAAGTTGTGAAATAAGTGAAAAAAATGAGGAGCAATATGATATGATAGGTTATTTATAAAGCAACTAATACCCAGAGGTTTCTAAACGCGGACGCGGGGATCGAACCTGTGCGGCTCCATGTCGTCTTGCTTCCAAGGCGAGTACGTTGCCGCTGAGCTATCCTCCCGAGCAATAGTGACTGAACCTAGCAAAGCAGTTGGTACCAATCAAAAGGTAGAGATAGCTAATTAAGAAATTAGAGGCTTGAGCAGCGATTGATGGTGCATACTCAAATTTGTTGTTTTAAAGGCATTGAAAAAGGGGTGATTTAAGCAAAAGTATAAAGGATGTTTTATAAGTCCGGTAAGTATTGGCAGTCAATTGAGACTTGTTATTATGGGAGATACTTCTCTGATGCACTTACGTAAAACATTGCCAAAGCATATGCCCAAGCTCAAACAGTATAGTGCGGAATGGGTGAAAGGCACAGCAGATAAAAAATGTATGCCGTGGCCACAAGGGGGATCATTGTCAAAAGCGGTATTGCAACACATGACCACATACTTGCACGCTGCGTACACGGGGAAGAAATTAGAGAAAAGGTTAGCGATTCTAGAGTTCTGGAAAATGTACCAGGAAGAAAGGGAAGATCCACCGCCTGAGGAGTGGATGCTTAGTCAGAGTAAGGAGGAAGGTGTTGAGCCTGCAGCTCCCCTTGCCTCGCCCGAAGTAAAAGGCGGTAGTGCGGAATAAATAGGGTTATATCCTTTAAAGGAGTTGAAAGCAGCAACGGGGTATAGTAATCCTATATATGAACCTCCCGCTTATAGTAGCAATGATAGTCCAGAAGAGAGTAAGAGAAAAAGAGAGATTTATAAGATCATCCAAAACAAAGAAGAAAGGAGTGAGCGGTCTTACCTGTGGACAGAAATAGACATGGAGATAAAGAGATGGAAATAAGAGAAGGATAAAGCCGACCAGATAGCACATGTGCAGAATGAATGCATGGGAGGATAGATATTACTTAAAATAGATGGGAAAAGCATTGAGGAAGTAAGGCAAAGAGAAGTTAAGGACGAACAAGAAAGAAAAGACAAGGAACGAGAGAAGATAATGAAAGAAGACGAGTAGAAAAGAAAGAGCAGGGAGTGATGAGAACAGATGTATCGGGAGGAGCAAGAGAAAAAAGAACAGGCAGAAGAACAAAGAAAGTATGACAATAGACAGAGAGCGATAGAAGATAGGGACAGAAGAGAAAAGAAGAGAGAAGAAGAGGAAGCAAAAAAACAAAGGGACAAAAGAATACAGAGGGGAAGGGAAGAAGAGGAAAGAAGGGAAGTAATATAGAGAGAAGAACCAATGCAAGAGGAAGAAAAAATTAGGAAGGATGCGAGAAAGCGAAGAGAATTAGATGAAGAAATAGAACGAAGAAGACAGCAGGGTCTTGATACCAGTCTCATTCATAAGGAACCAGTAGAGCCAAGCCCAGAAATACAATGGGATAGAATAGAAGAGATCCTTCCGATAAAGGAAGTAATGCCAGGGGCATCTAAGGTTGCGTTAGACGAAGAAAGCTTTGATGCGGAAAGTATAGGAGAAAATATCGATAAGGCATATCAAGAATTAAAGGAAGGTAGCAATTGTGGGAGTCGAGGGAAGAGGGTTCAATCCCTAGCATTTCAATCACGAAGCAAAGAAGAAATTCTGTTCAGTCATGAACGTAGAGCCTTGTCCTTGAGCAGACTGAACTTAGACAAAGTTGAGGTCGATAATAGTTACACTACTCATCTGACTAGACATGTCAGATGAGGAAAGAGAGTCTGGTCTTGCGGTAGAAGGAGGGAACGCGTCCGCCCCTGAAGCAAGCCTGCAATTGGATAAAGAAGTAAGATGGTCGGATCTGGAGCAACCTAAGGATAGGACGCCAGATCCCATAGCATAGCCAGAACGTCCCTGAGGACAATCACATAGTGAGATGGGAGAGTCGCCGCCATATGTGAGCAGGTTAAGGTTGTTACGGACATGGAGTCAGACAGGGACGATTGTGCCTGCCATGGATAGACTAATGATAGGAACCGATTCTGGGTTGGGGTTCAAACAGTTTACCTTATTGTAAAAAGGGAGAGCAAGACCACAGTATATCCCATGGCCGCAGATGGACAAAGATAATTCAAGGTGTAAGTTCCAGAGTTTGAATTTGGGCGCTGGGAAATGGATATATGAATTAGAAAAAATTACAGGAGGAAACACGCTGGCCATAGGGGATATAAAATGTCACCTGGCAGCTATTCTTGGGGAAAGGGCTGATGACATATGGAGGAGAGCAGGATATTCAAGTGTGACAACACAATACACAACGCATGGCAGAGCACCATTTAATAATTGTAGAGCAGACATGTGGAGGGCTCTCAGGGTACAGTATCCTGATACATCAGCTCTGGGAGCAATCATGACACGTAAGATGAATACCCTATTGCTTAGATTCAGGTCATTCAGGAGAAATGGCAACTTGAAACTTGCGAGCTGAGGGAAAAGACAGTGGGCCTCATTACGACCCAGGCGGTAAGTTACCGCCTGGGCCGTGACTTTACCACCATGGCGTAAACTACGTTTACGCCATGGTGGTTGGCAGACTTACCGCCCCATTCCGACCTTGGCGGGGCGGTAAGTCCCCAATCCCCATTTACCCTTCCCCATTCCCATTTTTGCCCCATAGGGCATAATGGGAGTGGGGAAGGCGTTAATTACGCCACCGTAAATTACGGTGGAGTAATTAACTCCATGGTCCCTTAGCGCCATGGATTTTAACACCTGCTAAAAGCAGGTGTTAAATCCGCCATGGCGCTAAGGGACCTCGTACTCAGGCGGTAAGGGTCGGCGCTGTTTACGCTGCCGTAAACCCCTTACCGCCTGGGTCGTAATGAGGCCCAGTGGCATTATTTTACCACATTTTATGCCAGGGGTTACCTGAGCCAGTACAGAGACAGACGAAGAAACACGTGGGGATGGAAGCAAAGCCGTGTGCTGAGATACAACTGATGATAGTACACCATTGTCGGTTATTGCAGGAGAAGAATAAGAAGAAAGATGAGACTAGGAAAATCGAGGAAGCCAAGTTAGTCCAGAAGAAGTTGTGAAAATGTGCCATAGAAGGGAAGAGTTTCTTACCTGTAACTCCATTTCTCCAGCATTGGTATCTTTCATGGATTCACATGCTTATATTATTCCCCGTCTTCAGGCTGGGAACCCTCGGTACATTTATAAAGACGTTTCCCATAGGAAAAATGTTGACACTTCTGTGTCCTATGTACGTCGTTTTGGGCTGCTTACGCATGCCCCAATAGGACATAGCGGTATAAATGCCCCGCCCCAGCGGCTCCCTTCAGTTTTTAACCCCTCCAAAGTAGAATGGGGTATATATCGTTTGCATGCAGGGGAGGCCAGTGGGCGCATATGAATCCATGAAAGATACCAATGCTGGAGAAACGGAGTTACAGGTAAGAAACTATTCCCTTCTCCAGCATTGGATCTTTCTTGGATTCACATGCTTAGAATAGATTGTATAGCAGTACTCCTAATTTGGCGGTGTGAATGCAAACCAATACCATCATAACCACACATTTTCTTTTTTTTTTTTAAGTAACTTCAGCGGTTACACGTTAGCTTAAAAAACAACAACAACAAAATACATTACGATATATATGCTGGTCAAAGGACATTCCCCTGAATAGGGCTTACCTCAGTGAAACAGATGACGTAGGACTGCTCGTCCCATCTGTACATCTTCTGCATGCTGCCTTTCGAGGCAATAATGGCGGGTAAATGTATGTGGCACCGACCAGGATGCCGCCTGACAGATATCTCCCAGTGGAATCCCGGCCCACAACGCCGCCGAAGATGAAGTTGATCTCGTGGAATGGGCTCTCGGGCACCTTTCCAGCGGCTTCCCCGCTTTCGAGTGACAAAAGGCAATCGTCGACGAGACCCACCGAGCCAGTCCTTGTTTTGAGATCGCCTTTCCGTTCGCTGACGGCCCATAAACCACAAACAGTTGTTTTGTATTTCTAAATTGTTGAGTACGATAAAGGTAAAACTTTAGAGCTCTTTTCACATCCAATGTATGGAGAGCTTTTTCCGCGATCGATGAAGGAGTCGCGAAGAATATAGGTAGTACAATAGACGAATGTTTATGAAAGAAATTAGGAATTTTCGGTATGAAATGAGGATTGGTCGCAAACACCACCTTGTCTTTAAAATATCTCAAGTATGGAGGGTCAATGACTAGTGCTTGTATCTCCGAAAGTCATTGTGCCGAAGTGATAAAAAAAGCCAACTTCCACGATAACAATTTTAAAGACGAAGAAGCCATAGGTTCAAAGGGCGCTTTCATTAGTTCTGTCAACACTAGGTTAAGACTCCAGTTCGGAGGAAACATTTTAATTGGGGGAAAGGTAGGAAATAAGCCTTTTATAAAGTGTTTTATCAGCCGATCACTAAACAGTGGTGATGAATGCCTTCTACGAGTGAATCTTGAAATGGCTGCCAGATGAACCTTTATCGATGAGAAGGATAGACCTCTTTCTGCTAAATGCAGCAAATATGGAAGAAGCTGTTCCGGAACAATATTCAGAGGCTCTAAACCTGGTTGATCCTTACAACACATGCAGAATCTCCTCCACTTACATGCATACGAAGTATTCGTGGACGGAGCCCGTGCGGCTTGTAAAATTCGACGGCAATCCGATGAAATAGTTAGGGTACCAAACTCCGAGAAGTCAGGAGCCAGGCTGTCAGGCTGAGACTTTCCACATCGTGATGCCACACTGTTCCCTTGTCCCGAGACAGGAGGTTTGGAACCTTCTGGAACTTCACTGGTCACGCTATTGATAGCTGGAGCAGGTCGGAGAACCACGCCTGTCTCGGCCAATAAGCAGCCACTAAGATCACCCGACACGGGTATGTGAATCCATTGCAGGGTCCGTCGTATGAGTGGAAAAGGGGGAAAAGTGTACACAAGCTTGTCCGTCCACGGGAAGGAGAATGCTTCCCCCATCGAATCGGGTTGCGGCCATCTGCTCGCGTACTGTGCGCATTTCTTGTTCTCCCTCGTCGCAAAGAGATCCAGGGAAGGTTGTCCCCACTTTTTGAAAATCTCCGACAACTGTTGGTCGTTCAATTCCCATTCGTGTAGCGGATCAATTTCTCTGCTGAGAGAATCAGCTTGTACATTTTTTACTCCCGGAAGATGGTAGGCCACTATAGCTATATTTTGTTGTAGAGCCCAATGCCATATTTCCTGAGCTTCGGTCGAGAGAGTTCTGGAACAAGTACCTCCTTGTTTTCTTAAGTAGAACATTGTTGTTGTCATATTGTCTGTCAATATACTCACAACTGATCCTTTTATGTGTGGCAGAAAAGCTTTCAAGGCCCAACGTACCGCCCTCAACTCCAGCACGTTGATATGAAGGGCTGACTCCTCCAACGACCACAGGCCTTGCGTTTGAAGAGAACCCAGATGCACTCCCCATCCAGTCAGAGACACATCCGTCACTATTGTCATGTGAAACTCTGGGTCCTGCAGGGGCATCCCTCCCGATAGATTTCCGAAGATTTGCCACCATCGAAGTGCTCGTAGGAGCTCGTTGTTGATAGTCAGTTTGTCTGACGAAAGTCCTTGACTCTGGGTCCATCGGTCTGCCAGGAATTCTTGAATTGGCCTCATGAAGAGACGACAGTTGTTTACCAAGGGGACGCGAAGCAATGGCCCCCAGTATTGACATATATCTCCTTACCGACACTCTGGTGTTGACTTTCCACTGTTTTGCCTGCAGGTTGAGCTTGTGAATCCTCTCCAAAGATGGTTTCACCAATCCTGACTGAGTTTCGAACTCCGCACCCAAAAACACCAAGTTCCTTTAGGGAGTTAAGGAGGACTTTTAGAAGTTGACCGCAAATCCTAGCCGTCGCAGAAGTTGCATGGTGGCCTCTAGACTTGCTTGCGTTTTTATAGGGGACGACCCCCTCACCAACCAATTGTCCAGATAAGGGTAAAAATGATGACCCTGTTTTCTTAACCAGGCTGCTACCGGAGCTAAGCACTTTGTGAACGTCCTGGGAGATGACTTTAATCCGAATGGGAGCACTCCGAACTGATAGTGGGTTTGCCCGACTACAAACCTCAGGAACTTTCTTTGTCGTTGACGCATTGGTATATGAAAATACGCATCCTGGAGATCCAACGACGCCAGTAAATCCCCCTGTTGAATAGAACGGATCACTTCCTGAAGTGTGAGCATCTTGAACTTCATATTTTTTAGTGTTTAGTTGAGGTCTCAAAGATCGAGAATGGGACGCCACTTGCCGTTGGGTTTTTTTACAACAAAGTATCGGGAGTAAACTCCTTGACCTCTCTTGGATACTGGTACCAATTCCATAGCCCCTTTTTGTAGCATAAGCACTACCTCTTGTTTTAAAATGTGCAGATGGGGCTGAGCCGAAAACACTGATGAAATGTGTGACAGCTTGATTTTGAATTGTAAAGAATGGCCGAACGCCACTGTGTCCAATACCCACTGGTCTGATGTTATCTTCTCCCACTGGTCGACACGGTGAGACACCCTGCCTCCCAGGACGGTCTGAAACTCGTCATTGCTGGTCCTTTGATTGTCTGTCCTTCGTCGACGATGAGTAACCTCCCCTTTTTCTTGAGGCTTGATAGTCTCGACTTCTTCTTGTGGTTTGAGAAGCCCGCCTGTAGCCTTGAGAGGAGTACAACGGTCTACTGAACGTACAGTCCCTGGATGACGAGAAGCGGGAATTTCCTGACGCTCCTCTAAAGGGGCGAAACGAACGAAAACTTCTGCCACTCTGAAGGGCTCCAAAAGAGCGTGCTGTGTCTGAGTTTTCTTTCATGCCTTTCAAGGCCTCGTCCACCTTCTCTCCAAATAGGTGTTCTCCTTCAAAGGGCATATCCAACACTTTATATTGCACTTCTGGTCGAATGTTGGTGCATTTGAGCCAGGCCTGTCTCATCAAATCCACTCCATTGTTAATTTGCTTAAAGCCTGATTCTGCCAAGTCTACAGCGATGTTTATTGAGTGATTTGACGCCTCTTCCCCCTCACAAACAAGTAACATTGCAGAATTTCTATGTTCGTCCGGTAGATGTTCCAGTATGGGTGCTAAACGATGCCACATCTCTCTGTCATATCTCGCCATAATAGCTAGAGAATTGGCCGCCTTCGCCGTTGTTGCTCCTACCGACAACACCTTTTTGCCAAAGGCATCTTGTCTCCTGGCCTTGCTCTCTAGAGGAGTTGTGCATTTATGTTGAGACCTTGCCTTTCCTGCAGCAGCTGCCGATACCACTGATTCTGGAGAAGGTTGAGAAAACAAACATTTTGGAGTAGACTCAGGAGCTTTACATTTCTTTTCCAGTCTGCCTTTAATCGCCAGCTCCGAGAACGGATGGCGCATTGTTCGTAGTCCCTCTTGCCATACATGATCTAAAATGGGAACCGAAAATACCGATTTTCTCCTCTTTCCCATATGATCAAACAAGAAACAGTCTTTCTTTTCCTCCTCCTGGGCCAGGCCAAACTCGGTACAAGCCTTACCCATCATTGTGTGGAAGGAACCAATGTCATCCGGAGGTGATGGTTGAGCTGGACTTCTTGGAGCTTCCATCTCCGCCTCCGACTCCCATGTCGGGTCCCTAGAAGGAGATAACGATATATCCGATATAGACTCTCCTTCCGACTCGGACTCTGGTAGTTCTCCTTCCTCCGGGTGTGGGCATGGAGGGTCTTCACGAACCGGAAGTGCCGTTGACGCCATAGGAGCCGGCCGGTGGGAAGGGCCTGGCTCGTCGTCGACTGGTGTGGTATGCCGTCCCGCCGTGCAGTAACCTGAGGCAACTTCGCATCCAGTTTCCTCAACAAGGTCTGTAGAGTAGACAATACCTTTAGGGATGTAACAGCCTGAGGATTGAGTAACAGAGCTGTAACTGGGACACTTGTCCCACTTGAAAGAGTCAGAGAGCTAACCCCTTGCAATCCAAGTTCCGTAGGCCCAACCACTAGTTCACGGTCCTCTTCCACGGATGATATGGAAAAAGCTGCCTCCTGCTGCAACAAGGTCTCTGGTAAAACCGGGTCATACACCTCCGGCCGCCAGCCCTCCTGCGGAGCCTCCGTCGACGAGGTTGATTTCTCGACAGTCGCCGTCATCATCGCCGCCATATGACTCAGCAGAACTACTGAAGAGACGATCTGCGTCAAAGGTAGTGAGGGCGTCGACGATCGAACTCCTGTCAACGACACCGGTGGATGCGCAGAATCCTGAGGCGCTCACTCCTTTTTTGAACTTGATTTGTGTTTTGACGAATCTCGACTCGAGGATGATCTATGATGATCACCTGAGGAGGATCTTGACAGGTCTTTTCTCTCCTTTTTTGATGAGGAGGAAGACGACGAAGTTTTTGTTTTCGATGATGATTCCCTCGTAGAATGTTTTTCCGAGGAGCTTTACTCCATCAAACGCACTTTCTTCGGCGGAGTTTCAGCCGATACGGAGCGGCGGGGGACCACCGGAGATTTAGCTCTTGAGGCCAAGCTATGCGTGGAGCCTACCTCCGAGGGGGGGGTATGCACCCACTCCGTCGTTCAGCCAAGCCACCAGCCGTCTATTTCGGTCTTTCAGGGTCTTCTGCGAGAAGCCCTTACAAATGTGACAATTGTCAGCCGAATGGTGAGGGTGTAGACAATATATACAGTCCATATGTCCACCTCCTTCATACACCTTTTTTAAACCGCATGTAGCACATCGATGAAATAGAGCCTTCCCAGACATTAGGAAAAAGACGAAAAACAACCTTGTAAAATAGTAGATGACACGAGGTGATCCCACTACTTTGGAAGACGGTTGAAATCTGAAGGGAGCCGCAGGGGTGGGGCATTTATACCGCTACGTCCTATTGGGGCACGCGTAAGCAGCCCAAAACGACATAGATAGGACACAGAAGTGTCAACATTTTTCCTATGGGAAACGTCTTTATAAATGTACCGAGGGTTCCCAGCCTGACGACGGGGAATATTCTAAGCATGTGAATCCATGAAAGATCCAATGCTGGAGAAGGGGTGGTATTGACAAGCTGAGAAGGATTGGGAATGCAGGAAGCAGTGGGTGTATCGCAGGTGAGGAATCAGAGCCCGATGGATCAAGGTGGATATGGGTTCGTGCCATGAGGCAGAGATATGGGCTATAGAGGAAGAGGAGGTGGATTCTAAAATAATCAAGGTGGGTTTCAGAATACACAAAATGAGAATCAATGTACCCAGGGAGGATATAACCAAGGGGGACTTGTCAGACGGGCACCCCCAGTATGTTGGACTTGTGGGATGACAGGGAACATTGCGCGTGTATGTGGAAGTCAAGGGAATGTACAAAATGGCCAATTTTCAAGAGGGGAGATGGCTTACCCTGCAGCATATAGTACACAGACTCGAGAAGGGTTCGCCCAAGATCACACATTTTATCAGACACAAACGCCACAAGTACAGCAGGTACAGCAACAAGAGCAAGTGCAAATGAATCCACCCCAATGGCAGTCGCAACAAGCCTCTATGCAGACACAGCAGTATGTAAACACAGGACAAGTGCTGACACCAAGAATAGGAGGTGTCACTGTGGTAGGAAGAAATCCTTTCACAGGGACTGGGATGAGCCTGTACCCACAATAGGACAGCTCACAGGGTGACTTGATGTGTCCAGTACTAACTGTGACACCAGACCCCCAAGAGGAACCAAGGGCCGATGTGATGATAGGAGGCAAATAGTTTTCTTTTCTAGTAGACACTGGAGCTACTCGTTAATGTATACGGGAGGGAAAATATTCAATGTCGGGAATTGACATGAATATTCAAGTGTTCTGTGGGGCTATGAGTCGAGTTCCTTTTACTAATGAATTACCCGTCTCTATAGGAGAGTGTGATATGTCTGGTGCTTTGTTATATTCACGACAGACACCAGTTAACATTTTGGGAAGAGATTTGATGACAAAACCTAACATGACGATCTCATTCTCTGATCAAGGAATAATGTGCTCCACTCTAAGAATACACTATTTAAAAGTGGGTGAATTTATACTGGCGTTCACAGGGCAAGTGGCTCGTTGAGGCATTCCAGTAGATCCATAGGTTTTTCTGTATGGAGTGAGCATTCTGCTGGCATGGCTACCTGGCTTGGCGGGATAAATTGTGAGGATACCTGATGAGTTTTTGTTTAGACCACGAATACCTATGGGCGAAGAGGGGGGACATACTATCCCTATAGAATTGGAAGCAGCCATAGTACGAAGGCAAATGGCAATACTCGAAGGAGTAGATGATGAGGGTAGACCATGGAGAACAATAATAGCTCTCAAGGAAGGGTACAGATTGACTGACCTCACTGATGACGACATATTCAGGGAAGACCAAACAGATGATGAAGTGGTGTGCTTTATGAGCATCACATACAGGATAAGGAGAGAAAAGAGGGAAGTCCCACAGCGAATGACGATCATGCGGCAGCGTTCAGCATATTTTCAAGACGATTCGGAAAAGGTGCCGAGCGTCCTTTGGACCACAGGCCCTTATGCTGTACGTTTATTAAAGGGAATAGGAGAAGTTAAAATAAAGTTGAAGCCAGGAGCAATTTTACCTCGAGCAAAACAGTACCCCATGTCTCGAGAGGCTGACAAAGATATATTTCAGACCATTTCAGCACTGATGAAACAAGGGATTCTGGTGCCATCAGAATCGTTGTGTAATACATCAGTGTAACCAATCAAAAAATCTAAAGGAGGGTTATGGAGATATATACAAGATATGAGACTGATTAACCACCAGATTGTAGATGCAGAGTTTCCTTTAGTTCCTAATTCGGCAACAATACTATGCAGTATCCTGGTGGAAGCTCGATATTGCACGGTGATCGATTTGAAAAATGCGTTTTTCTAGATCCCGTTGCACAAGGACTCACAAGACTTGACTTCCTTTACATTTTGCCAAACTCGACTGAAACATACTCATTTGGCCCAGGGGTACTGTGAGTCCCCATAGATCTTTAACAGAGTCCTACAGATGATTTAGGCAATATTGATTTTAAAAGTGCTGTGATACAAAATGTAGATGACATTTTAATTTGTAGCACCACGGAGGATGAGTGCAGACAAGATTCTATTCAGTTGATGACTATTCTAGCAGACAAGGGATATAAGGTAGATAAGGAGAAGTTATAATATTGCCAAGAAGAAGTGTTATATATAGGGCAGCTGATTTCACATGAAGGAAAGAAGGCAACGCCTGAAAGAGCTGGGGCGATTATGAAAACCTCAAAGCCAAACAGTGAAACAGATGCAACAGTTTTTGGGGTTATGCAACTATGTTAGAGCCTGGGTGTTTGTTTACAGTACATACACAAGACCCCTTTTGCAAGCCTTAAAGAAAGCACAAGTGGATAAAGTAAAAACTAGAATGGACTGAAGAAATGCAGCAAGGGTTTGAAGAACTGAAAAAAGCTATTTGTAAAGCCCCTGTTTTAGAAATTCCCAATTATGCTGAGGAATTTAATTTGTTTTTACACACAAATGGGACAGTCATGACAGCAGTGCTTAAGCAGAGAACTACATTGGGGTACAAGCCTTTAGCGTATTACAGTGGGATTTTAGACCCAGTTACGAGAGGATACTTTCCATGCGAACAATAATTGGCAGCTGCCGCATTCGCAATTGAGAAGTCTACAAGTATTTTTATGGGCTACTCTATGACTCTCTTCGTGGAGCATGCTTTGTTTGCCATTTTAGAGACACCCAAAGGTACACTGACATCCCAAAGAGCTTTACCTTATGAGGTTATGATTTGAAACCCAACGATTAAGATTGTAAAATGTAAAATAGTGAATCCTGCCACGTTTGTAGCTGAGCCAGTAGAAGAAGGCAATCATGTGCATGACTGTGCTAATTATATTGAATTTTATGACGATAAACCCAGTGTGAAGGAGAATGCCTTGGACGGAGGGGAAATTCTCTTTATTGATGGTTCTCCAAAAATTGATCAGACTAGTGGGGAAAGGCATTCAGGTGCAGCGGTAGTGAGACACAATTTAAATGGAGAATTTTAAGTTGTAGCAAGTGCAAGGCTACCATCTCACTTTTCAGTGTAAGCAGCAGAATTAGTGGTGCTTACTGTTGCACTCGAGGAACACAAAGGGCAGGAAGTGACATTGTACAGAGACTCCGCCTATGTGACATCAACTGTACATGCAGGATTAGCGCGATGGAAAAGGAGGGGCTACCTCCGTGCGGACGGCACTCTAGTGCAGCATGCATCCTTATTGGGCAGGCTTACCGAGACACTACAACTCCCAGTTGCCATAGCGATCATTAAATGCGCAGCGCATCCTAAGCAAACAGATTTTGGGGGTCATCACAAGTTTGGCGGTAACCCTTAAATGCGGTGCATTTAAGGGTCCGCCAAATACCGGGTTTTGCAGGATTTACCCCCATCTCTGAGCTGGGGGCAATTCCACAGCGATTTTGCTGATTTTCTGCACTATTACCGCATGCTAATACCGCTGGCAGTAGTAGCGCCAAAAATTCCCCATTGGGCCCAATGGGAAATGTGGAATTCCGGAATGGGCCCAATGGGGATTTACCGTTCCGCCAAACCCATGATCCGGCGCTAAAAGCGCCGGGGGGTTTGGCGGCAACGCTAATAGCCATGGCGGTAATACCACCAGGCATACCACCCAACTCGTGATGAGACCCTTTATCTCTTGCGGGAACGAAGTCGCAGACAAAGAAGCCAAAAGAGTTGCATATTCCTCATATATTTCGAGTTTTGATACTGAGAGTATAAAAGAAAAAGTAGTTACAACCATGTTAATGCAAGAAGGGTTTAATAAATTGTCGATAACCCAGCTAATGGGGATTCAAGGAAGTGCACCGCAGCAAGAGCAGGAATTATGGAAGCAAAGGGGGTGTTCTTTATATGCCAGAGAAGCATTATGGCGACAAGAAAGAACTGGAAAGCCGGTGATGCCAGTAGCATTATTAAAGGTTATGCTTGAACAGCTGCATTACCCTGTGCATGAAACTAGAGAAAGTCTTGCTGCAACAATTGCAGAAGACTGGTTCATTCTGAATTTATTGGAGCACATTGCACTATTTATGGTAAACTGCATCGTGTGTCAAAGGTTTACTGCTGGGCATACACTGAGAAAAATTAGAGGGGTAATACCTCAACCGAATGGTCAGTTTCAGCATTTACATATCGACTATGTTGATATGCTGCAAGTATGTAATGGACATAGGCATCTATTCGTGGTGGTATGTCTCTTCTCTAGGTGGATCAAGGCAGATCCGTGTACACACCCTGATGCCACTTGCGCAGCAATGTTTTTAGTGTGCAAATTCCTTCCGAGATGGGGTGTGTGTGAAGTGCTGAGATCTGACAATGGGCCACATTTTGTTAATTAACTATTTGGGCAAATAGTGCTTCTATTGAATATTAAACATACCTTTTCTTCTGCTTATCACCCACAAGCGAACAGAATCTCTGAGAGACTCAACGGTCTCCTTAAAGAAAGGATTGCCAAGATTAAATTGACTTTGAAGAAGGGATGGCTATATTGCCTACCCCAAGCTTTATATGCCCTTCGGAATAAGCCAGGATCAGACCATCACCTCACCCCTCATGAACAAGTGACAGGACGTCGAATGAGAATGCCCCTCAGAGTGTAGCTAAAACCTTAGGTGATGAATTGCATGATTATTTGACATGTATGACCTTTAGCATCTCTCTTATTTCAGATCAAGCAAAGGGGGGTTGGTGTCAGAACACAGAAGAAGACAATTCAACAACTGACCAATTACAACTACTATCAGCGCCTAAGTTATATGTTGGAGACCTAGTACTTATTAAAAACATTACTAGAAAGTGGCATGAGCCACAATTCAATGGTCCCTTTTGTGTTGAGAATATAACCCCTTCAGTTGTAAAGGTCCAAAGAAGACGAGCTTAGCTTCACTTAGGGGATGTAAAAGCCTATAAAAGTGAGACCCGCCCTCCCATCATTGCTGATTCAGAAGCAAAACAAGAAGAAGAATTTCAGTGTGTGCAGTCTCGATAGATGACGAAGAAGAAGGACGATAAAGCAACCAGCTAATGATACAGATATATCTTGAACTTAAATTCAGTGGTCACTCCATATAGATATTCTAACAGGAGTGCAAATACTTGCAGAGAATTTTAGGAATTTTGAAGAACTTTAGAAATACACATTGAAGTGTCAAAGTATCATGCCTAAACATCAGTTCATGATCAGAAATTGGAAACGAGATCAGTATCCAGATTCATTTCTTGGCAAATACCTGTTCGGCTAACCACATGATACTTACTGACAGCGATGGCCATCGGCTTGTGCTTGCTGTTTTTGTATTTATACGTCAAGCTTATCCTGCTCTTGTCACAAGAAACATTGATGTTCACACTTTTTTACAGGATCCTAAAAATAGTTCAGTGATAAGGCGGCTTCTCATTGCAATTATAAAGTAAATTTTACAGTTGCAAGTATAAAGAAATGTTATCATTGTATTAAAGATGAGACATGTAGAAGCCGTCACGGTTCTAGAGAATTAACAAGTGCGACAAGTTCCAGGAAGGCGCAAAAAGTGGACGCCTATGTTTTTGTGCATAATATATGCCTGTACGATTACTCTTTTTGTGTTTCTGTTTCTCATGTTTAACAGTTTCTACCATGATAGTACTCCTGCAGAGGCAGAAGCCCCTATGGTTCTCCCCACTATGAGAACTGCTTTTGATTTGCTTCATGATTATTACACAAACTTTGCATTTGGGAGATATAAGAGAAATGCAGAGGAAGCTAGTGAGGGGATAAATACCTATTTAGACAATGCAGCACACTTGGGTAATAACATGTGGTATCAGCACATGAGAAAAGTGGGAGAGAGAACATCTAAGGAGAGTTGCTACGTCTGCACTCTCATACCCTATGCCATGAATACAGTGGAAACTTTCATCCCTAAAGAAGTCCCAGAACACGATTCCAGATGCCTCATTCACCTTACAGCATGTATGACCATACGAAAATTTCAGGGAAGTTGGGTCACTTTCCGATGGAGATCGAAATGGTCGGTTCCATACCAGAATGACTATATCAAGACCACACAGATGGAAAAGGAACCTGTATGGAAGAGCAAGATGCTTGTGTATCCTGCAGCAGGACAAGACGAGGTGATAATTGAACAGATGAAGAAAATGGACTGCCCTGACATAACAGAAATAGCTGGATCGCCTGCATGTTGGGAGCAAACTCAAGTCTTAGGGCCTCAACATGAGTTGGGCTGTATTCCCGGCTGTAATACCGCCGACTGTAATAGCCCTAGCACCGACCAGCCAGTAGTATTACCACCGGATCACGGGTTTGGCCTTAACAGTAAATCCCCATTCCTGATTGGGTCCATTGGATCCAATGGGGAATTTTCAGCGCTAATACTGCGGGCTAATACAGCCGGCTTTAATACCGCCGAAAACAGGGATTTTAACCTCCAGAAAAAAGTTTGAGGTAAAGCAGCCTGTTTAGCGCCCAACTCATGATAGGGCCAGCCCTTAAATGCAGCTGTAATACCGTTACCGCCAGATTTAAGGGCTACAGCCCAACTCTTGATGAGGCCCTTAGTCTATGGACGAGTGATGACCAAGAAGGGATGAGAGAAGGACTGATGTCCTGTGCAGCTCATCTACTGTAGCCAGAATATCTACAAGAGCTACAGAGAGTGAATGATGGATGCTTGAAGTCATGGGCTAAACATGCCAAACTACTGACATGGGTAGAAGATCAATCAGGTCCAATTGTTGTGATCCCATTGGCGAATGCAACATTGTGCTTCTGAAGACATGGAAAGAATCATGTGGGAGACAACAAGGACTGCATAACTACAGTCAACGTTTCTAGAATGGGAGCATGGACAGCCGTCCTGATGGATCGATATTGGGCTTGTGGGCAGAGGGCCTACATGAAGCTGCCCAAGGATTGGGGAGGAACATGTTCCTTGGCGTTTATTCATGTTCCCGCATTAGTGATTCCTCGGGGTGACCTGAACATTGAAGAATTTCCAAAGGTAGATGCTCATTTCAGAAAAAGAAGATTGCCTGAATTTTTCAATCAAAGCAGAAGAGAGAATTACTTTTCAGCCAAGTCAATAGAAGCACATGACACCATTCCTTATGAACACAGGTTGTTCAGCAAGACTGATTCAATATTCACGACTATCTTCATGCCTGGGATCCAGACGATGGCCAATGCCAAGTGGTTGCAGATTACAAGATGGGAGCTTCTGCAGACAATCAACACCGCCATAAATGGATTCAATACTATCAAGGAAGAGCAAAGGGCCATACGATTAATGACCATGCAGAACAGATATGTCCTTGATATGATCACAGCGATGGAAGGAGGAGTTCGCGCCAAAATCGGGCCATCCTGTTGCACATTCATACCTTCTCACAATGACGAGAACGGGACCTTGACAGAGGCCATAACGCTGCTGATGAACCTGCATAACAAGATGGAAGACGAGACAGAGGACATTATAGATGACAGTTGGTTTGCTTCCATATTCTGGAGTGGATGGCAAACATCTTCAAGTTTCTTGGACCAATATTGGTGATGGTGATGTGATTCTGTGTAATTAGGATAGTAATTGCACAATGTAGGAAGACGGCAAAGAAGGCAGTACGAATAAAGATCATGATCAATGTCTAATCAGGGTTTGGACCCAAGGAATTGACTGATGAAGATGTCAGAAAATACATAGAGCCCAGCATTGTAGCACCTGAAGGAACGATGTTCCTGTATCCGAAGAATCATAAGAATTACGTAGGACGGTGGGTCTATTGTAATCCGAATGGAGAGTGAAACTACATGACCTGGAGTGAGGATGAACATATTAAATCAGCCGGCACCCTGAGGGGGGTCATGAAGATCTGGACTCTGAAGAAGCACGTCTTCAAAAGAAAATATCAAGATGTGGAAACTGGTGAAGAGGTGGTTGATGACTTGAACAGAGGGGGGAATGTAGAGGAGCAGCTACATGCTTTCCACTCTCTGCTCGCTCCTTTCCACTCTCTGCTCAAATTCACCTTCCTCTGCCTAGTCTTCAAATCCCTCGATGGTCTTGCCCCCTGTACCTATCCTCCCTCCTTACTTTCCACACTCCTTCTCGTTCTCTCCGATCTGCTGATCTCTTCCTTCTCTCTCCTCCTCCTCCCCCCTGCGCCTCTTTCCACTTCCGCTCTTTCCAATTGCTCGCTCCCTTCCATTGGAACCGCCTCCCCCTCTCTATCCGCTCCATTCCCTCCTACCCTATCTTCCGTACCTCTCTAAAATCTTATCTCTTCCATTCGCCTTCCTAACCCTTCCACTCTACTCCCTCCTACCCTTCTTCCAGCATCTCTAATTCTTTTGCCGTCCATTCTTCTCCCTTTCACTGCCTCCTTCCTCTTTACTTCTGCTTTTACCACTACTCATTCCTCTTTTTCCCTCTCATGCCTTATTCCTTCTTCTCTCTCACCAATACTCCACTATAATGCAAATTGTTTCTTGTACTGTTTTCTGGTTTGATTCAATTTGTTACCTAATGCTTGATGTTTCTAATGTTTGTTGTATCTTGTTTTGTTCCTCTTGTAAAGCATTTTGGATTAAAACGCTATATAAATTCAATAAAATACAAATACAAATACATTCCTCTGCAGGATATCCAGCCCCCCTACCTCCAATATGTTGGAAGCCTGAGATTGTGCCATGCTTAACACCAGCGGTTTTGCCAGTCTCGCAGCGAGTGTTCGAAAGAAGGTACCCATTGAGAAAATCCTATACATTTATCCCCCGAAGAGATGACAATCTGAAGGAGGAACTCCCCGAAGGAATATGAAAAAGGAGCAAAAAGAGGAGCTGGTGACGTCACGAAAGACGACTGTGATGCCCTGAGAATACTGGCTGAAGAGAATGTATGCAAAAAAGTAGGAACGTACTACTTCCGTTCCTGGATGAGCTCACTCACAAAACCCTATCCGGGGTTTCAATCAATGCTTGAATCAATTAGCTCGCTCTCTTGCAGTATATATGATTCTTAATAATAAATTAACAATTCATTGTATGATTTTTTGAGTATCTTCATTTATTCCTGACTCATCAGTGTCACATAACTTTAGCCAATGCATTTCAGACTTCCGTCCATCGTCAGGGCTATAAACACTGCTACTTATTTACCAGTAAAGATCCCATCATCACAACTTTGTTCATTAGTGCAATATATTCCCAATTCAGTCATCATTGAGTAAAATCCAACAAAAAGACAACAAAAAGTGAACAAAAAGTAAATTACACATACCTGATAATTGTCGTGGTCCAAGGTGAAATTTAGAAAAAACATTAAAAGAAAATTCATTGTAATACATTATTTTGTTAACTGTCCACTGTTGTACAACCATATACTTGTGACTTAAATTCGCTACCTGTTCGACTTCTATCACCCAGAGTATTGTTTCACTCTGCAAATATTTTCTTGAGCAGCACGCTTTCCCTGTGGGGTCAAGAACTTGCAATTAGATCCCTGTGTGGTTCTATTTCTCTACCATTATAGCCCATACTGCCATCACCCTCATTCGCTTGTTTCTAACCTTTCTCTCTCAGTACTGTATAGTCGCGCTGCCTGCCCAAATGGACCTGCCGCCATCACTACTTGCGTATATAAACGCTAATCTTTCTGCGCATGTGCGTAGCGTTTTGTCCCACTGTTTACGTGACCATTCCTTCGAAGTGGACATACCATACATGCTTCTATTATGGGCACTCGCGTACACTTTAATAATAATTTAACATCTATGAATTAGGATAAATAAAGTTTATACGTGAGATGCGGAACGTACCCTTTCCGCGCATGCGTGTCTGTTGTACACTACATTTTCGGATCCCGCGCATGCGCATGGATCCTAAAGGTAGTGTTTATCTTCATTTTTGTAATTCCTGATGAGCAAGAGTATATAATGCAAATCAAGGGATGTCACAGTACCTCCTCACATAAACAAGTGTTATTTATGTTTATAAACGTCCGTAGGGAATTACATTGTTTCATTCAACGTAGCCTCATGAGAGATTCACAAGTTACCTCTGGGGTTGAAATCCTCTTAATCCCCACCTCAATTCTATGGGGGTTGATGGTTCTAAAACCTCCAAGTGTCACCGTGTCATTTTCTATTATGTTGCACTTTCTTCTTACCAAATTCACCTCTCACTCATTGGGTATACACACTGTCTGTACCTATATTTACAGCCTCATGTACACATTCATTTCAGTTGTCCATTAGCAAAGATCTGCTGGTTGGCAGTGAAACACTGCCTTACGTCCCACAGGGGGTTGATTCCCTGCGGGACATATCGCGGATCTTCTGCTGGTGGCACATTGGGTATGTCTAAGTTACTAGAAGTATTCCATCAAATGTATTGCTCACATTTCAACTAGAAACTACAAGAAACACATAAAGTTTATCTCCTCATTGATGCCCCCTGGTCTCAGGGAGTCAAGGCGATCTATCCAAAACGACTCTCGTTGGTTTAATCTCTTCTATCTTCATGTGCATTGTATTGTCTGATAACTTCTAGGACTTGTATCCTCATCTGGCTGATGTTATGTTTCATTAAATTCCAATGTCTTGCCACTGCTGAATTTACATTATTGTTCCAAATACAAGATCTATGTTCGTTCCATCGTAGCTTTCCTGGTCTTTTCGATTGGCCTACGTAATAGATGACACATGGGCATTTCATTCCATAGATTATATTCGGTGTATGACACGTCGCATAACATTTTAGTTTGATCTTTTCACCTGTGCATGGGTGATCTATGGTGTCACCTTTGGTTACAAAATTGCAATTACTGCAATATAAGCATGGGCATGTCCCTTTTCTCATCGTCTCTTGTAATTTCTTTCCAGATCTTGTTTTCACCAGCCTGTCTCTTAGGTTTGCGCTTCTTGTGTAGGCAAAGGTAGGCAATTCTCTAAATAAATGTTCCACTCGCATGTCGTTTGTCAACATACACCAATTCTTTTTTATTGCATTTTTGATCCTGTTGCTCTGTACAGAGTAGCATGAGATGTAGACTATGTTTTGTTCATTCTTGTCCTTCCTTGTTTCACTATTCGAGGATTTCATCATGCGTTCTTTTGCTGCCTCTATCTCTAGGGGTTTGTACCCTCTTGCTTCAAATCTTTCACCCATGTTTTCGATTTCTTTTTCACATGTTGTTTGATCATTTACAATCCGTTTCACTCTCATCATCTGACTGAAGGGTAGATTTCTGATCAAGGTTTGCTGATGAAAACTCAAACGGTGGAGCAAATTGTTCCAGTCTGTCTCTTTCCAGTAGATGTTAGTTAGGTAACTGTTATTCTGAATTTGAATAGCCACGTCCAAAAAATGTATTTGTGTTTTAGAGATTTCATGTGTAAACTGTATACACTGGTCAACACTATTCAAGTATGTGAAAAAATCATGAAGGGTTTCCTCTGTACCAATCCATACCCAAAAAATATCATTGATAAACCTGACCCACATTGAGATGTAATTCCTCCATATAGCATGATCCAAAATGTAATCTTTTTCAAATTTATGCATAAAGGTGTTTGCATATGTTGGGCCCATGGAAGCCCCCATGGCTGTGCCAGATGTTTGTATGAAGAATTTATTCCTGTATTGAAAATAAGAGTTTTCAGAGATAAATTGTAATAGTACCAAAATAAATTCCTTAATTGCCTTCAGATCACCTTCCTTTAGGAGTAGCCATTCGATTGCTTCCCTACCTAGGTTGTGTGGAATAGACGTGTATAAGCTCTTTACATCAATAGTAAACATAATCAAATTCTCTGTATATTTGTTGCTTCTCAATTTCTCCAAAAAATGGGTGGTGTCCTTGATGTAAGTATTGGCTTTCTGTATTAATGGTTGCAAAAATTGGTCTATGTATTGCCCTAAAGGTTGTAGTAAACTGTCCACGCCGGAAACTATCGGTCTGCCAGGTAGCTTAGTTAAATGTTTGTGTATTGTGGGAAGTGTATAGATGTTTGGTATTCTTGGGTGTTTGTTGGTGAGCAAAGATCTTGTTTTTTCGCTTATCCAACCTAGTTCTTCAGCTTTCTCCAAAAGTTCTTCGAGATTCTTCAGTATTTCTACTGTGGGGTCACTATCGAGCTCTGGGTATACATCAGTGTTCCTTAGTTGGTTCATACATTCGTTATGATAGTCTGGACTGTCCATAATAACAAGTGCTCCCCCTTTGTCTGCCGGTCATATAGTTATGTCATCATCTCCAAACAGATCCTTAAGTAAATTAAATTCATTGGGTTTCAGATTTCCATACTTTGGTCGTTTAAATGAAACTTACTTCAAATCTTTAAGTACTTGTCTGTGAAAAATGTCTATAAATGGAACATTTATCGGTGTTCAGACGATAAGAAAAGGGACATACCCATGCTTACATTGCAGTAATTGCAATTTTGGAACCAAAGGTGACACCACAGATCACCCACGCACAGGTGAAAAGATCAAACTAAAATGTTATGCGACATGTGATACGCCGAAATTAATCTATGGAATCAAATGCCCATGTGGCATCTATTACGTAGGCCAATCGAAAAGACCAGGAAAGCTACGATGAAACAAACATAGATCTTGTATTCGGAACAGTAATTTAAATTCAGCAGTGGCAAGACATTGGAATTTAATGAAACATAACATCAGCCAGATGAGGATGCAAGTCCTAGAAGTTATCAGACAATACAATGCACATGAAGATTTGGGAAAGAGATTAGGGAGTCCGCAGAGTCCTTGGTGCTTGGGAAGCTCTGCCTACGAGCTCCCCTGCGTGTGTCCCTGCAAGGGGTTAACTTTTCAGCCCGGCGAAGGAGGAGGCGGGCCTTCAGGCACGAAAACCCTCGGAAGCGCGGAGCGCGCGGAGTCCGCAGAGTCCTTGGTGCTTGGGAAGCTCTGCCTACGAGCTCCCCTGCGTGTGTCCCTGCAAGGGGTTAACTTTTCAGCCCGGCGAAGGAGGAGGCGGGCCTTCAGGCACGAAAACCCTCGGAAGCGCGGAGCGCGCGGAGTCCGCAGAGTCCTTGGTGCTTGGGAAGCTCTGCCTACGAGCTCCCCTGCGTGTGTCCCTGCAAGGGGTTAACTTTTCAGCCCGGCGAAGGAGGAGGCGGGCCTTCAGGCACGAAAACCCTCGGAAGCGCGGAGCGCACGGAGTCCTTGGTGTCCTTTGTGGCATTTTGTGGGGGAAGCAGTCTACTTTTGCTGCCGGCGCTGCCCTGGACTGTGTTGCCGACTTCAGCCCTGTGCTCACGGTTTTATTCAAACCTGTATGCACGCAAGGTATGGTGTCTGCTGTTAATTTTGTGTCTTTACTTGTCCTTTATCTAAGGCTTGCTGGAGGGGCGGGGGGGGAGAGACGGACTACGGCAGCTCCTTGAGCTGTCGGGCGTTCCCCGCCCTCCAGCTCCTGTGACTTTTGTCTAGTGCACCTGTGAGCTTCCCGGACCTTGAACCGGTTTTATATCCCCTGCCTTTGCATTCACACGCTTTGTTTACATATATTTACATATATTTCTGGAAACTTTATTTGTTTCTGACTTGGAGAAGGAAGGAGGAAGAAAAAGTTGGGCCATAACCGCCTGCCATTGACTGCCATTGACTGCCATTGACTCATGTAAGGGTGGTGCTTACATACCCCTATCCCTATCCGTGTATGGTTCTCGTACTACCCACCGCCCTTATACTTATTAATTGTGAACCCCCGTGCTCTAGTTAGCACAATTTTAATTTTTATTCCATGGTTTTAATGTCCGTATAATATTTGCTGTATTTAACCCATTTTACATTCACATATATACAGATATACATATTTTATATGGGGCTTTTTATTAGAGTGTAATTTTTTTTTAACATTATATAGTATTTAGTGCCTAATTTTGTAGAGAGTGTGAGGGGGCTGCGAGATTTCTTTTTTCTCTCCCCCTCATCTCCTACCGTTACCCTACTTTCGGCTTATACAGGCTTGTCCGGTTTTCTTTGTTTCCCGCATAATATTACCCATTTAAGTATCTAATTTATGGGGAAGAGAAAAGCTGGAGAGGGAGGGGTTGGGGTTGGTGCTGGGGTGGTCAGTAAAAGTGCGAAAAAACTTAAAAATGTCACTTCTACCCATACCACCAAACCCCCTAAAGCAGTAACTAAAGCTAAAACCCTTCCGAAAGTTGGTGTAACACCATCCCAGAGATCGTTGGACTTTTATATGGATGCCATGGCAAATAAAATAGTTAACTGTATGAATGCGGTTGAACCTGCCTCTAGAGAGGTTGTCCCCCGGGGGGAGGGATTGGGTTTGGCGGATATGCAGGGACAGGGGATTGTTGATAGGGGTGTTGTGCCTAGGGGGGATGTGTCTGTCTTTGGTTTGGTGACGCCTCCTCATTTACTGTCGCAACCGACGCACCCCGTGGAGGGGGCACCCAGTATTAATGGTAGGATTTTGGCTGAAAGAGAATCTGGGTTACTAGACTGTTCTGCCGCCAGTGAGAGCGACAAAGAATGGTTGGAGGCCTTACTGGAGGAGAAGCTTAAGCCATTACAGTTGATGTTAAATTCTTTAAAGGGGCTTAAAGAGGGGGTTTCGACCACCTTGGCTATTATGGATGACTCCATTAGGGCAATATCTCTTAAATTGTCTGACCTGGCCGTTATTGTTGAGGAAAGGGGCCCAGAGGACTGGCGGTGTAAGTGTCCACCAACCACCCCCTTACCTAGGAAAACCGCTTCTAATGGTAAGAAAGATATACCTCCGCAAGGGTGCAGTCAGGAGGTGGTGATCATTGAAGATCAGGACGATATACCAGGGGCCAACAAGAAATCAAATGGGCCTGTGAGGGATAGGGAGAGTGACGAACATGGGAAAACAGAAAGTGAAAAGGGGTCGGGGAGTGGGTCAGGGACCAATAAAATCCTGAACCTACCCCCGGAAGCGGTCCCCTTTGTGGGGATTATTACTGGTCTGCCCGGGCTGCCAACTGGAAGTTTTGAATCCACTCTTTCCCTGATTAATAAGGCCTCGCACTGGGTCAACTCGAATCTGATGGGACCTAAGATCGATCCCAAAATGATTCGTATGGCCAGGCGTGTGGGATGGGTGGGAAATAGACCTAAGAACCTAAGGGGAGACTGTGTGGTAATCACCTTTTCTGATGCTCAGATCACGAATTATCTTTTGAATACCAACCTAGCCCGGGGCCTTAAGCCCAATGGTACTAAACTGTCCAGTAAATTACTCCCTCTGGATTATTTCTATATCCCTGGCGGGGGAAGGAAGTTGCCGACCCTAATATCAGGTAGCAGGCAAGTTGGAGGTTTTGGAAATCCTAATATTAACCTGGATAGAATGTTACAGATCAATAGCCCCCTGGTCGGTTGGAGTACAACCGTATCCAATAAGGGTCAGCGTAATGCCCCGGCAGAAAATGTTCCGACACCCTTGCCTCTGGAAAACCATTTCGAGATCTTGACGTCCTGTGAGGATGTGGATTGACAAGAGGCTGCAATCGAGGCTGGGGCAATGGTGTCGACCCCTCTAGTATCCCATAGGAGTCTGGCCATAGATAATCTGCAATTGCGCCTGCTTTCTTGGAATATAGCAGGCGCAACAAGGAAATTAAAGCTGGGTCCAGTGATGGAACTTCTTCAAGCTAACTCTATAGTCCTACTTCAATAAACTTGGGCCCTAGAACCCCCACACTTAGATGGTTTTATTTCGTTTGATATCCCAGCCAACAAAAAACCGAGAGGTAGACTCTTTGGTGGTTTGTGCATTTTGATTAAGGGTGCTCTGGAATGTGGGATTGAGTTGATCCCAACAGGGCTGGATTTTTTGCAGGTTGCATCTCTAACAACTAGGATGGGGAAGGTAATCTGCATCATCAATTTTTATAATAGCCCTCATTTTTCTGATTTGGAGAGACTGTCCAAGGTCAAAAGGTTCATTGAGAACCTCTTGTCCAAGGAAGGCAGGAAGTTCACCTCCTGCATCTTGGGTGGGGATTTCAATCTAAAAATGGGGGGGGGGGCTGGACCTGGGTGCTCTTGACCCCCTTGAGGATCTGGTAGAGAACATCCCGCCTAGGTGTATGAGAGATGCGAGAGTTTGCCCGAAGAGTCTTCAGTTTAACTCCTGGTTGCTGGAATGGGGGTTCCGTATTGTTAATGGCCGAAAGGCCCCAGACATCCCAGGGGAGGGAACGTTTAAGAACCATCAAGGCTGTTCAACTATTGATTACTTTTGCATTTCAGTAAACCTCTGGGAATGTGTTGTGAGTTTTGAGGTGCAGGCGGATACTCATAGTGACCATTTGCCCATCTGTCTTACGCTAAAGGGTTTGTTGGGGGAACGGGAATCTCTGGCCATAGCCCCTAGTCCGCGGCTGGGGGTACTCGCAGGTTCCACAAGAGTCAAATGGGGTACCATCTTAGAGGAGGGGCTACACCATTTTTCCTTAAGGGAGAATAACTCGCTTGTGCTGGATATATTGGGCAATCATCAATCTGCACATATAATTGTAGAGACATTTGTAGAATTATTGGCTGCATTAACTTCAAAATTCTCTAAAACTGCTAAGTCCAATGGTAAAGTATTAAAGAGAGGATGGTTTGATGAGGCCTGCAAAAATGCAAAGAAATCGCTGATGAGAACCCTTAAGGACCCAACTAGTTCTAGATCGAAGATTGCACAAGACAGGAAAACCTACCAACATGAGTTAAAGAGAAGGAAAATGGAGATAGAACAGGGAGCCTGAGAAGGTTTTTTGAATGCCGCCATGAAGAGGGACCAGAAGGCTTTTTGGGCATTTGTAAAAAGTGGTCCGGAGGGATGTTGGTCCAACGTGGGGAGTGGCACCCATGTGGAAGAAGGGGCATGGTTGGTGCACTTTGGTAGCCTATTTGGATCTGAACATTCAGAGGTCGAGTCAGACTTTAGTGGCCCCTGCCTGACGTTTGAAGTGGAGGAGATTGCTAAGGCAATCAGGCTTCAAGCACACAACCGCGCCCCTGGCCCGGATATGATACCCTCAGATTTGTTCCAGGACCCAGTTGATTTGTGGGCCCCACTTCTGACTGTGGCATTTAATGCTTGTCTAAAATCGAGGAAATATCCTTCCTCGTGGAAGAGGGCAATAATATTCCCTATTTTTAAAAAGGGAGACATGTCTAGCCCCGGTGCTTATAGGCCAATTTCCCTACTAGACTCATCGTTCAAAATTTTTGGGAGAATAATGCTGGCCCGTATAGAATCCTGGCTCGGGGCACAGTCAGTTCTTTCTGACATTCAATTTGGGTTTCGTCCTGGAGTGGGCACCACAGAACAGAGTCTTAATTTGTATTTGCTGGTGGCTAATTCTGTGTTTTGTAGGGGCGAGGCTGTCTATATAGCTTTTATGGACCTAAGCACCGCCTTTGATAAAGTAGATAGAGCTAAGCTCTGGGCAGTGCTTGGGTCCTTAGGGTGCCCAGGGGAAATCTTACAGGCTTTGGTTGACCTCCATACGAATAATGAGGCCTGTGTACGCAGTGGCTCTGGGGGGCACTGCACGGCTTGCTTTCAGGTGGGGTGTGGTGTGAGGCAGGGTTGTGTACTGGCCCCCATCTGCTTCTGCCTCTACATTAATGGCCTTTCACAGTGTGACTGCATAAGCTGTCGAACCCTTTCGTCTTCCCGTCCCTCCACACTCTCCTCACCTGAGTCTTCAGAGTGGCCTGTGCTCCGTAGATTCCGCCGGCTCAGATAGTCCCGTTCTTTTTTAGGTAGCACTTGCCTGTCTCGGTGAGAAGCCACAGTGACTGCTGATAATACAGCCGTCCTGGGGCCCCTTTTCCGGGATCAGGCCGGACAAAGGGAAAAAAAACCCACACGTGGGAAAAAACCCTTAGGATACTTCTGGTAATGAGGTAGGTGGAGATCCAAGATTGAAATCAGTAGGACTGAAAGCAGATGCGAGGTCCGCAGGGTTGAACACGGGAGGGAAGCCCAGTGCGACACCAATGAGAGGTGAAGGGAGCCTAAACAACTACCGGCCCAAGGACCTTAAAGGCATGGGGAGAAACTAAAGAAGAGAAAAACCAGCAACAGACGGAAAAAAGGGAAAACTGGAGAGCCGCGGGTAAAAAAGCGGCAAAGAGGAGAGAAGAAAAAACGCCCGCCGCCGGAGCAGCGAGACTAGAAGGAGAAGCGTGAAAGTGCCGAGAGATCGGCAAAGAAGAGGCTTTGAAAAGAGAGGCCGCTGCTGAAAACAAAAACGGCCAACAGGTACGTAGAAGAAGCTTTATCCCCAGGGTCGGGGACGAGCAGACAGAGAAGACCCGCCGCACACCGAGGCAAGCAGAGGGCAAGACGCTGGGGGAGCGCAAGAACCAGAGCCGCTGGAGCGAGGGCCAGCAATAGGTTGAAACGCAGCGACTGCCGGGCTTGAAGGGCAGGTAAACTCCCGGCACTGCTGTGATTGGCCACGAATCAATACTAGACACAAAGAAGGGACTATACCGCTCTACCTTCCGGTTAGCCTCCAACGTGGAAGGAGCCGCCACCCGCGGTAGCAATTGCGGATGACAGTATGACCCCCTCCCCACCTAACCGCCCCAGGCTTCCCTGGATAGCGGCGGTGAAAAGTCACCAACAACCTTGGAGCATGAACCTGAGAAGCCGGTTCCCATGAGTCCTCCGACTCAGGGTACCCCTTCCAGGACAAGAGGTACTCAAGACGTCCGCGATAATACCTGGAATCACGGACCTGAGATACCTCATACTCATCAGGCTCCGAGGACCGTGCCAGGATAGCTCTGGGAATGGTTCTATGGTGAAGGTCAGGATAGTAAGGTTTGAGAAGAGAGGAATGAAAAACTGGGTGAATGCGGCGAAGAGAGGAGGGAAGCCTAAGGCGAAAAGTGACAGGATTGACCTTAGAGAGAATAGTGAAAGGTCCCAAAAAACGAGGAGACAGTTTAGAAGGCCTTGTCCATCTGGGAAGAAACCGGGTGGACAACCACACCTGATCACCTGGCTTCCATACCGGACATTCCCTCCGATGTTGATCAGCACATGATTTTGTCCGTTTTCTGCTGACCTCTAAACTCCGCATAGCTGAAGTCTGGGCTTCCTTAATATTCCCTAACACCTCTTCCACTGTTGGGGAGTTGGTGTAACTGGGGACCTCCGGAAACACGGCACAAGGGTGAACCCCATAAGAGCAGAAGAAAGGAGAGAGTCCCGTGGCGGAATGCCTGGTGTTGTTATACGAGAACTCTGCCGTGGGAAGCAGCGAGACCCAATTTTCTTGTTGTTGAGATATGTAACACCTTAAGTATTGTTCCAGGGTCGCATTCAGGCGTTCCGTCTGACCGTTGGTCTCCGGGTGAAACCCTGAAGAGAGAGCTCTTTCAATGCCCAAACGGTTGCAGAAGGCAGTCCAAAATTTTGAGATATATTGACTTCCCCGATCCGAGATTATCTTATCGGGGAGACCGTGTAGCTTGAAAATGTCTCGAGAGAAAACCTCTGCCATCTTAGCCGCAGTGGGCAGCCCTGGAAGGGGAGAAAAATGTGCCAACTTCGAAAAGGCGTCTACCGTGACCATGATGCAGGTACAGGATTCCGATACCGGCAGATCGACAATGAAATCGGTAGATATAAGACCCCAGGGGCGTGTTGGAAGTTCGACCTGAGTGAGCAGACCCAAAGGTTTTCCCAGGCGATATTTGGCTCTGGCACAAATTGGACAAGCCTTGACATACTCGTATGTCTCTTTTCTAGCGTTTGGCCAAAGAAACGTTCTAGAGAGAAGCTCAAGTGTATTCTCGGCCCCTCTATGGCCTGCCGAGCGAGAGTCGTGACTCCACTTCAGGATTCTAGCACGAAGAGAACCTTTGGGAATGTACAATTTCTGTTTGTAGAAAAGCCAGTTTCCTCTTTGTTGAAAAGGAGAGGTAACGTAGGGGTAGTTGGTGCTTTTCCTGAAGGAGAGCAGTTTTCACCTCTTTAAGAAAAGAACCAACAAAGGCCAGGATTTGGTTGCGTTTGAACATGGACTCCCTTTTGGTCTCCAGGTGTTCCTTGGTGGAGTCTTTGCGCGATAAGGCATCAGTCAGACTATTCTGTGATCCCGGGATATACGAGACTTGGAATTCAAACTGTGCAAAATGATGGGCCCACCTGGCCTGCCTGGAATTGGAACACTCCAATTCTTGTAGTCTCTTGAGGTTCTTATGGTCGGTCCTAATCAGAAATGGATGTCTGGCTCCTAGTAGGAGATGACGCCACTCTTCACAGGCAAGTTTCATGGCCAGAATTTCTTTCTCCAGGACTGAATAGTTGAGTTGGCTAGGAGAAAGGGTTTTTGACATGTATGCCACAGGGTGTTCCACTCCTTGGATGGTCTGGAGCAATACCGCTACCGCAGAAGCGTCGGTCTCCAAAATAAATGGCTGTGATTGATCAGGATGCTGGAGAATGGGGGCAGTACAGAACAATCTCTTGAGAAATTCGAAACTCTTCTCTGCCTCGTCAGACCAAAAAAACGGAACTGCCTCCTTCTTGAGTAGGCGTGTAATCGGGTATACTACCTCCGAAAAGTTTGAGATAAATCTGCGGTAGTAATTTGCTAATCCCAAAAATCTCTGGACTTCTCGGACTGAAGTGGGAACTGGCCAATCAAGAATAGCATCAACCTTGGTTTGGTCCATGGCCACCCCTTCTTTGGAAAGAATGAATCCGAGATAGTGAACCGAGGATACCGCAAATTTGCACTTCTCGCCCTTGACCAGCAACTGGCTTTCCTGAAGGCGAGACAGAACCTGGGTGACATGTTGGATATGTTCCTCCATGTTAGGGGAGAAAATCAGAATGTCGTCGAGGTATATTATAACCGAGACTGACAGCAGATCTGAAAATAGCCTATCCATGAATCTCTGGAATGCAGCCGGTGCGTTCACTAAGCCGAATGGCATCACTCTGTACTCAAAAAGACCGTCTGGAGTTCGAAAAGCCGTTTTCCATTCGTCCCCATCAGTGATGCGAAGCAGATGATATGCGTTCCTGAGATCCAATTTGGTGAAGGTTCGAGCCCCTTGTACTGCCTCAATAATGTCGGTTATGAGTGGCATGGGATACCGATCACGGATTGTAACCTTATTGAGGCCCCGGTAATCGATACAGGGTCTGAGGTCAGTCGTGTCTTTTTTCTTGATGAAGAACAGAGAGGCGCCAGCTGGTGACCTTGAAGGTCGAATAAGACCATTCTCCAAGTTGGTATCCAGACAGACTCTTAATACTTTCTTTTCGGCCTGAGAGAGAGAGAACATGCGCCCAAATGGAACCAGTGCATTAGGCTCGAGATCGATTGAGCAGTCTTCTGGCCGATGAGGAGGTAGCCGGGCATGGAGATTCTCTTGGAACACCCCGGAGAATTTTGCACAAAAATTAGGAAGCACGTGGATACCCACATGATCCTTGGAGAGAACCCTAACCGACTGTTGATCCTGCCTAGTATCGGGAGGAAGACAGTTGACTGAACAGTACGTGGAACAAAAACTTAGTCGATTTTCCGTCCAGTTGATATATGGGTTATGCTTGCGCAGCCAAGGAATGCCTAGAATTATGGGGAAATGTGCGGCTCTAATAATGTCGAACTGCAGGGCTTCTGTGTGTTGGTTGATGACCACGGAGAGTTGTTCAGTGGTATGAGTGATTAGTCCAGACGATAAGGGTGTACCGTCCACTCCTTCCACCTTTTGACCCACCTTGCGAACTATTCGAGTGAGTCCCATCTTGTCAGCCCACAGAGTGTCCACGAAATTCCTGAGCAATCCTTCAGTACATGTTGATCGGAACCACAATAGGCGCACAACCCTCTTTCTCTTCTTCGCCGTCTCTCCGCTGATGAGAGAGGTGCCCTGGTAGCTCCGATTTGCATCGGTTCTTCGCTCTGAATAGAGGAGAAATGTCCAGAGGGAGAGCGTGAAGGAGGGTTCATGGGATTTCCTGATCCTCTTTGCTTCCGGCGTTCTGCCCTTCTCTCTTGGAGGCGGTACTCGATGTGGAGAGCGGCAGTAAGTAAGTCTGGAAATGTGGGGGAGCGTGGAGATCTGGCTAGCTCGTCTTTGATCTCATCTCTCAACCCTCTCCGGAATACAGCATATTGTGCTTGTTCGGACCATCCCGCTCCTGCTGCCAATGTCTTAAAGGAGGAGATGTATGACAGCACGTCTAGAGCACCCTGTCGTGCATCCAGCAGGTCCTCACCTGCAGTGAAAGATAATTCAGGTCGCTCGAAAGTCTGCTTCAGTAGGTTCCGGAACCCCGAAAAATCTTGTAAGATAGCATTACTGTTTGTAACTAGCGGAGTAGCCCAGGCTAAAGCATTCCCTGTCATATTTGAAATCATAAACCCTACTCTGGCTTGGTCCGTGGAGAAAGTATGTGGTCTGAAGGTGAAGTGCACATTGCAGGCCTCCAGGAATTCCTTTACCCTCTTAGGTGAGCCATCAAATCTTCCTGAAGATAGAGCCATGGGAGGCAATTCCGGGGGATGTGAGGGTTCCCGGACCGCTACCATCTGTTTTAGAAGGGCATTCTCAGTCTTTACCCCATGTAATTCCAATGACATGGCCTGAAAAGCCTTCCATAACTCCTGCACTTGTTCTTCGGCTGACATCTTGGCCTTTCTTGGCGTTTCAATCTGTGACTGCATAAGCTGTCGAACCCTTTCGTCTTCCCGTCCCTCCACACTCTCCTCACCTGAGTCTTCAGAGTGGCCTGTGTTCCGTAGATTCCGCCGGCTCAGATAGTCCCGTTCTTTTTTAGGTAGCACTTGCCTGTCTCGGTGAGAAGCCACAGTGACTGCTGATAATACAGCCGTCCTGGGGCCCCTTTTCCGGGATCAGGCCGGACAAAGGGAAAAAAAACCCACACGTGGGAAAAAACCCTTAGGATACTTCTGGTAACGAGGTAGGTGGAGATCCAAGATTGAAATCAGTAGGACTGAAAGCAGATGCGAGGTCCGCAGGGTTGAACACGGGAGGGAAGCCCAGTGCGACACCAATGAGAGGTGAAGGGAGCCTAAACAACTACCGGCCCAAGGACCTTAAAGGCATGGGGAGAAACTAAAGAAGAGAAAAACCAGCAACAGACGGAAAAAAGGGAAAACTGGAGAGCGGCGGGTAAAAAAGCGGCAAAGAGGAGAGAAGAAAAAACGCCCGCCGCCGGAGCGGCGAGACTAGAAGGAGAAGCGTGAAAGTGCCGAGGGATCGGCAAAGAAGAGGCTTTGAAGAGAGAGGCCGCTGCTGAAAACAAAAACGGCCAACAGGTACGTAGAAGAAGCTTTATCCCCAGGGTCGGGGACGAGCAGACAGAGAAGACCCGCCGCACGCCGAGGCGAGCAGAGGGCAAGACGCTGGGGGAGCACAAGAACCAGAGCCGCTGGAGCGAGGGCCAGCAATAGGTTGAAACGCAGCGACTGCCGGGCTTGAAGGGCAGGTAAACTCCCGGCAGTGCTGTGATTGGCCACGTTCAATACTAGACACAAAGAAGGGACTATACCGCTCTACCTGCCGGTTAGCCTCCAACGTGGAAGGAGCCGCCACCCGCGGTAGCGATTGTGGATGACACACAGGACCCGATTGGAGTATTGGCCGATTTTCTAGTTTTGGGAGGAAGGGGGTTTCCAGTATTGGCCTATGCTGATGACACTGTCCTTCTCGCAAGAACACCTAGGGCCCTACAGATATTGATTAATGCTTATTCAAGGTTCATGGATAATCTGGGCTTAAAAATTAATTCTAAGAAATCTGCAGTAATGGCGTGCGTTGGTAGAAAACGTCCTGTGCCCATGAAACCCATGCTATGTGCAGATGAAATTATCCCCAGAGTTAGGACTTTTGATTACCTTGGAATAAGTTTTTCGGAGGCCTTAAATGGTAAAGACCACGTGGCCAAACAATCTGTTAAGATGAGCCAACAGATAGGCGGAATCTTTAGATTTATGTCGAAGTGTAGGGGCCGGCCTTTGGATGTGATCCTTAAGATCTATGGTACCCAAACTGTGGCTTCCACTCTGTATGGTGCAGCTATCTGGGGCTTCCAGAATACAGTGGAAATACAGAGTAAGGAGAGTAAATTTTTTAAAAACCTGCTTGGGCTCCCGTCCAGTGTATCTGGAATAGCCGTCCATAGGGAGCTGGGTGTGGAGTTTTGGGAAGATCAGTGGGAGTTGGCCCCTCTTTTATTTTGGGTCAGGCTGTGGGCTAATGAGCATGCTTCCTTGTGCCATACTATTATTCGTACTGTGTTGGGTAAATGTGGCTGGAAAAAAATTCCATGGCTAGCGTATGTTTTTTCAATTCTGGGTGAAGCCAATTTAGGCGCCCTTTTTCCGCCTGATATTATTTTGACCAAAAGTGAGGGGTCTGTTTACAAAGCCATGCTGGGTGAATTCATAGCAAGTAAAAGAACTTTGCTAGAGTGTGGCCATAGCAATGGTGAATTTCACTCAAGCATTAGCTGCCTAACGGGAATCCAACCTTACTTGCTTTGGAGTACGTTAAAAAAGGACAGGTGGCTGATTACGAGGGCACGGTTCGATTGCCTTCGGTTGCAAGGCAACACCTATAAATGGAAGGGTTTTCCCGACTCAGCGGGTTGCCCGGTTTGTGGACATGGTAGAGAGGATCTCTCTCATTTGTTATTCTTCTGCATAGGGTATGCAGGTATACGTAAAGTGTCCCTGATTCCTGCCCTTAAGAAGTCGATGATCCGCACACACAGGGCTGCTCTTGTGTTTCTCTTGAGCGCCGAATCAGTTTACACCGCTTGGGCTCTTTTGACGTTCCTGAGAAGAGCGATGTATTTTAGAAATCGTATTTTGAAACTGCAAGGTGGTGAGGGCCCGTAAGAAAACTTTATAGCACTCGTAATGGGTTAAAGCATTTTGTATTGTCTTTTAAATGAATCATTACTAAAATATCCTTTAATGTAGTTCATGACGAGGCAACCGTCCGATTGCCAAATGTATTTGTCTGCTGCCTTTGGCAATGTTTTTTAACTCTATTTTTTATGGAAGTGTAATTTTAAGATTTTGTAACTTGATTTAGTGTAATAATTGTGTTTATTTGTCGTTTAATGGTTGCTTTATACAACCGAATAAACCTGTTTGACTGACTGACTGACTGATTAAACCAACAAGAGTCGTTTTGGATAGATCGCCTTGACTCCCTGAGACCAGGGGGTATCAATGAGGAGATAAACTTTATGTGTTTCTTGTAGTTTCTAGTTGAAATGTGAGCAATAAATTTGATGGAATACCGCAAGTAACTTAGACATATCCAATGTGCCACCAGCAGAAGATCCGCGATATGTCCTGCAGGGAATCAACCCCCTGTGGGACGTAAGGCAGTGTTTCACTGCCAACCAGTGGATCTTTGCTAATGGACAACTGAAATGAATGTGTAAATGAGGCTGTAAATATAGGTATAGACAGTGTGTATACCCAATGAGTGAGATGTGAATTTGGTAAGAAGAAAGTGCAACATAATAGAAAATGACACTATGACATTTGGAGGATTTAGCACCATCAAACCCCATAGAATTGAGGTGGGGATTGAGAGGATTTCAACCCCAGAGGTAACTTGTGAATCTCTCATGAGGCTACGTTGAATGAAACAATGTAATTCCCTACGGACGTTTATAAACATAAATAACACTTGTTTATGTGAGGAGGTACTGTGACATCCCTTGATTTGCATTATATACACTTGCTCATCAGGAATTACAAAAATGAAGAGAAACACTACCTTTAGGATACATGCGCATGCGCGGGATACGAAAATGTAGTGTACAACAGACACGCATGCGCGGAAAGGGTACGTTCCGCATCTCACGTATAAACTTTATACATTTTTCTAATTCATAGATGCTAAATTATTATTAAAGTTTACGCGAGTGTCCATAATAGAAACATATATGGTATGTCCACTTCGAAGGAATGGTCACGTAAACAGTGGGACAAAAAGCTACGCGCATGCGCAGAAAGATTAGCGCTTATATACGCAACTAGTGACGGCGGCAGCTCCTTTTGGGCAGCCAGTGCGAATATATAGTACGGAGAGAGAAAGGTAAGAAATAAGCGAATGAGGGTGATGGCAGTATGGGCTATAATGGTAGAGAAATAGAACCACACGGGGATCTAATTGCAAGTTCTTGACCCCACAGGGAAAGCGTGCTGCTCAGGAAAATATATGCAGAGTGAAACAATACTCTGAGTGATAGAAGTCGAACAGGTGGCGAATTTAAGTCACAAGTATATGGTTGTACAACAGTGGACAGTTAACAAAATAATGTATTACAATGAATTTTCTTTTGTTGTTTTTTTCTAATTTTCACCTTGGACCACAACAATTATCTGGTATGTGTAATTTAATTTTTGTTCACTTTTTGTTGACTTTTTGTTGGATTTTACTCAATGATGACTGAATTGGGAATGTATTGCACTAATGAACAATGTTGTGATGATGGGATCTTTACTGGTAAATAAGTAGCAGTGTTTATAGCCCTGACGATGGACGGAAGTCCGAAATGCATTGGCTAATATTATGTGACACTGATGAGTCAGGAATAAATGAAGATACTCAAAAAATCATACAACGAATTGTGAATTTATGATTAAGAATCATATATACTGCAAGAGAGCGAGCTAATTGATTCAAGCATTGATTGAAACCCCGGATAGGGTTTTGTGAGTGAGCTCATCCAGGAACTGAAGTAGTCTGTTCCTACTTTTTGGGATATTGCTTTAACCTTGTGCCTAGGCTAAAGGGTGAGCTCCCATAAAAAACTGTGAAAAATAATTAAAATGGTGAATTAATTAAAGATAAGCGGTGCCTACCCTACCTGCTACTCTTGAAGAGAATGTATGAACATTACAGAAACTGATGACGAAGTTAAGAATCGAGTAAACTTTCATATGCGAAGAGAAGATTGTACATGTGCGAAGCACTGCAGAAAAAGCAAGCCGTTCAATAACTGTACAGATGCTGTAATGCAATAGATTAAGTAATCTTAGAAGCTGGCTGTACGTAGTGAATAGACTGCAGGCAAAGCCGCAGTACAGAAACTGGACATCAGTGTCAAGAATTTAGTAAGCCAGGATCCATGGAGAGGAAAGGCAGAGAACTGTGTTGCAGCAAGAATTAGCTGAGATCGTTGAAATTAATGGCGAGGCTGTCTAGCCTGGTGTCATTGCTGTAGCAGCCAAGGCCGGTTATCTATTCTTAAAGGCAGTGAATGTGAAATGCTGAATCATCCCTTGTAAAGGTGCAAAGCAACAATACCAAGTGTGCCAAGCTGTATTCATTGAAGACATTTAAATGTTGCAAAATGGACCAAATCGTGGTCTCCTGTCACGTGAGCCAAGGATGGAAATAGAGTTGAGCGTGGAGTTCTAGAACAACGATAGTGAAAGCCTGTACTCCCATATATTCACATAGACAAGGATACTTTGCAAGGCCAAGTTCAAAGACAATCTTCATGGCAGAAGGCATAGGTGATGCGAGATGTTGGGCTAATTGGGTGGGGAGGTAAAGTCAAGTCCAACTCCTGGCACCTGGGTCTGAGCTTACGTTCTGCTAAGTGAACAGAATGTTCCAGAATGACACGAGTGTGCCAACAAATTATAGAGGGCCGTATAATGAAGGGCCTTCTAGTTTGAGAGCCAATGATATACTGTGTACTTGATAGTGTTAAAGATTACATGTTTTAGAGGTAGGCATGAGTTGTCCACCTGACAGTAGATAGCCAATCACAATCCCACCGTCTATAGACAGTATACTTAGATGTTCCCCTTGAACCTATCACAACCCCTCGCAGGTTTTACTTATTTGCCACGTAGGATGACATCAAGACAGACATATTTTCTGAATATAAGGATGTTTTTTTGAGAAATGTATTGAGAGCTTGAGTGAACGTCCATTGTAACTGTCATGATCTCTGCTTCCAAAAGATCAGGACTTGCCCGACTCCCTTGGAAGCAGACCCATAACCCCGGTTCCGAGTGCCAGCCAGTCCCAATTGGGACCTTTTGGACCCTGTCCTGGCGCCAGTGGCACCAGGCTCATAAAGATGCCCAGTCCCAGCGCTGGAAGCGCCCGGCTCATAATGCTTGGGTGGACTTACCTGCAGCAGACCATGCTGCTTACTTACCTGCCAGTTGAACCCCTGATCCTCTTCTGTTTGGGACTACTTTTCCTGTTGGGTGGGGCAGGAGCCACTCCCTAGGTTCAGAACACTGGAACTCTTCTGGAAAGCAGGAACTCTTTTCTTACCTAGGCATGGCTGTGGAAGGAGACACCTAAGCACTACAGGAGGCTATTTAAACCACACCCGATGGATGAATCTTGCTTTGCGTTATTCTGCATTCTCTGCAGCAGAACGCTCATCGTGTCTTCTGCTTCTGATCCTGGGCCTAAGGGAACAAAGGCTTACCATCCTGGAATCCAGTCTTCAGCAGCACCTGTAAAGACAAAGAAAGAACAGCTTAGCACTACGGTCTTCAGTGGCAGCGCATCTCTTACCTGGTCCATCGGCTGTCACCAACGCCTTGCGCTGCATTCCGGCATCTGAAAGACAAAGGCTTACCTACTCTTCACATGCTCCGGAGGTCTTCGCACTGCATTCCGGCATCTGAAAGACAAAAGCTTACCAGCTCTTCGCACGCTCCGGAGGCCTTCGGCGCTGCATCCCGCATCTGAAAGACAAAAGAAGGTGCGTTTAAAGACATTGGGCAGCTTTATTACTCACATGCCATTACTCCTTCCCACGCCGAATCCAGTGGGTATTCCAGCACCCTTCAGCTTCTCTAAAGCTCCGAACTTGTACCTGCAAGATAAAAGGGACAGTTAGTGCGCATCGTGAAGCAGGCTACAAGCGCTTACTTACGTGCTTCCAGGCGCTTCTGTTCCTCACGCGGGTTCGATCCTCAACTCTCATCAGCCCGCCATCCGCCATCGCCGGAACCCTGCAAAACAAGAGATATCATTACAAAAGACTTTTAAGACATTTGAAGTGCCTAGAACTTACCGTTCGTGCAGTTAACGACGGACAGCAGTCCTCTGAGGTCAAGAGGCCTGCACCCTTATCCAGTGAAGAAACTGGTTACGGCACCCTGCCCCGAGGCAGATGGAGAGCTCGGCGTTCACTTACCTAAGGTGAGGGTGTTAACCTTTGGGGTTCTACAGGAGAAGAGAAAGGGAAGAGGAGAGAGGCACCCAATAACCCCAGTTCATTAATCCCATATTTTCTATCTGCAGACATCTTACTCTTCGAGTCAGACATACAGTGCACAGAGGTCCAGCCCAAAGAGCCAACCGTGTGTTACACATCACCTTTGAAGATACAGCATTCACCCAGTCAAGACCGGCGCCTCTGCGGGAATCAGGTGAGCGTTACAGAACGCAAAGCCTATCGCAAAACTCCCACCCAGGCGCTATGGAAACCTCGGATACCAACCAGCTAGCCCAGTTACTGGGGGAACTAAGAGCAGAAGTGCATGCAGCCCGTCAGGAAACGAATGCTCTAAGAAGGGAACTGATTATTTCTAAGGAGCGAACAGACGATCTCGCTAGACAATTGCTACAGTCACAAGCCGGACAAACTCCGTTACCCGCATCAGGGGCAAATCTTCCTTCAACATCCTCTACGAACCCAGTGCAGATCAACCTACCTGGGAAAGTACCTCTGGCTCCGCCCGAACGATTTTCTGGTGACCCAAAGAGGTTTGCAGTATTTATTAATCAGTGCCGGTTGCACTTCTTATGCCGGCCAGCAGCCTTTCCAACTGATCAAGCTAAGGTAGCTTTCGTACCTTAGTGGCAATGCGGCAGACTGGTCGATCCCTCTAGTTAATCAAGATGATCCGGTTCTCCATGATTTTCAAGCTTTTCAGCTCAGTATGGAAACTGTTTGCAAGACATTCACAGGGGCAGGCCTTGGACAATGAGCTCCTTTCATTGCGACAGGGTAATCAAGACCTTTTGGCTTATATTGCGTCTTTCAACAGACTGATAGTGGAAACTCGATGGCCTGAGGACAAAAGGATTATGCTGTTTTATAGAGGTCTACGTGGAGAGCTCAAAGATGTGTTAGCCCAAGTAGTGAATCCCCCGCAAGACTGTTCGGACTATATTGACTTAGTCGTTCAAATTGACCACAGACTGCAGAACAGGAAGGCCGATCGTTCCAAGTTTGATGCTCGAGTATTTTCCAAACCACCAACTCTTACCAAAGGAGTAGACTCCGGGGAACCCATGCAAATAGGGGGCCTGAAAGGACCACTAACACAAAAGGAGCGGGAAAGGAGAAAACAGCTGCAATTATGCCTCTATTGCGGAAACTCGGGGCACTTTCTTCGAGACTGTCCGGTGAAACCAGCCAAGAAGGCAGTAGGAGCTGCAGTTACCAGGGTCACAAACTCTGAGCAGGGAAACGACCTCGCCCGACAAGAATAGAGGTCCTCTTGCCGAGCGTTAAAACCAGTTCCGTGACGTCGCATTTCGTGATACCTATGGTCCTCATTAGCCCTGAACATCCGGATCGATTTCATGAGATTGAAGCTTACGTCGACAGCGGTGCCATCGGCAATTATGTGGATCATGAAATGGTTTTGAGGATGAATCTGACTCTTTGTCCAAAGGCTGTAAAGGACGTCATTACTACGGTGGATGGTACGGAGATAGCCTCCGGACCAGTAACGCATACCACCCAAGAAGTGACGCTAGTAAGTCAAGATGGACACCATGAGAAGATCGTGTTCGATGTGATCAAGGCCCCTCAGTTCCAGATTATTCTAGGAATTCCTTGGTTAGAGAAGCACAATCCTCAGATCGATTGGCGAGCAAGAACGGTTCAGTTTCCAGAATGTGTCTCTACTTGTCACCCTCGACCTGGTGTTGCACTGGCAGCAATTTCCTCGGAGGCTCCTCAGTTACCTCCTGAATACCTAGAATTCCAAGATGTTTTCCAGAAGGATCAGGCTAACTCTCTACCTCCTCATAGGTCTTATGACTGCCAGATAGACCTGATACCTGGATCTACTCCTCCTTGTAGTAGAATTTATGCCCTCACCGAGCCTGAGAATCTTAACCTCCGACAATACCTGGATCAATACCTAGCGAATGGGTTTATTCGTCCTTCCAAGTCCCCTGCTTCCTCAGCTTTGTTCTTCGTTCCAAAAAAAGAAGGGGACCTTAGAACTTGTATAGATTATCGCGCCCTGAACCAGATCACCGTTAAGAATAGATATCCGTTACCTTTGATCCCTGAACTCCTGGACCAAGTCAGAAAAGCATGCATATATACAAAGCTGGATCTTAGAGGAGCCTACCACTTGGTACGAGTAAAAGAGGGCGATGAATGGAAGACGGCCTTCCGCACCAAGTATGGTCTATTTGAATATCAGGTCATGCCCTTCGGACTTTGCAATGCCCCGGCCGCCTTTCAATATTTTATGAACGATGTCCTCAGAGAGCTCATAGATGTGTGTGTTGTTGTTTACATTGACGACATCCTTGTTTATTCTTCATCGAAAACTGAACATCGGAAACACGTGAAAATGGTCCTCGAGAGATTGCGTCAACACAAACTTTTCGCTAAGTTGGAAAAATGTGTTTTCAACGTGACTGAAGTTGAATTCTTGGGATTCATATTATCACCTAGCGGAGTGCGTATGGATTCAAAGAAGGTCGATGCAATTCTCAAATGGCCATCGCCATCCTCCGTAAAAGGTGTTCAAAGCATGTTAGGCTTCGCTAACTTTTACCGCAGGTTTATCCCCGAATTCTCTCGAATAGTCCAGCCCATCACCGCCTTGTTAAAGAAAAACAAACGTTTTGAATGGTCTACCGAGGCGGAACAAGCTTTCCAGAATTTGAAGACTAGATTTATCTCTGCACCGATCTTAAAACATCCTCGCCCAGAACTCCCCTACATCGTTGAAACTGATGCTTCGAGCCTTGCCATGGGGGCAGTTCTATCACAAAAGGACCCAGTAACCAATCAGTTGCATCCCGTGGCATTTTGGTCCCGCAAATTCTCGCCTCCTGAAATCAATTACACTATTACTGATAAGGAACTTCTAGCTATCAAGTCCGCCTTTAAGGCTTGGCGGCATTATCTTCTGGGGGCCCGACACACCGTTACTGTGATTACAGATCACCGAAACCTGCAATATTTGAAAACCGCAAAAGCTCAATCCTCTAGGAAACTCCGTTGGGCACTATTCTTTGCCTAGTTTGACTTCATAATTACCTATCGACCTGGTACAAAAAACGGTAAAGCTGATGCCCTTTCTCGGATGGGAGTGGAAGAACATTTGATCAATCCTAAACCTGTACCTATCATTCCCGAACAAAGAATTCTAGGTGTAATCGCCACACAATCCATAGAGGAAGTTAAGGATAAAGCCAGGCTACTGGTAACTCCAGCAGACATACAGAATTGGCATCTGCAGGGAAAGGACTTTACGGTGAAGGACAACCTATTATATTTCCAAGAACGGTTATACCTGCCCAGCACAGATTTACAGAAAAAGGTAATCTCTTGTTATCACGATTCTTTAATGGAAGGACATCCCGGTATGACCAAGACCTCGGAAAAGATCAAGCGCTACTTCTGGTGGCCGTCTTGGAAAAAAGATATCAGAGACTTTATAATGTCCTGTGGAGTATGCGCCCAAAACAAGAGTCAAAAGGAAAAACCAGCCGGCCTCTTACGCCCTATTGACATCCCGCCTCGCCCTTGGCATACGCTTTCTATGGACTTCATCACCGATCTACCTCCATGCTCCGGATACAATACGATCCTAGTAATCGTGGACCTATTCTCCAAGATGGCGCATTTCATTCCACTCAAAGGCTTACCAACAGCAGCAACTCTGGCCCGAGAATTTCTCGAAAACATCGTCCGACTGCACGGTTTTCCTTCAGTTCTAATTTCGGATCGAGGTAGTCAATTTATTTCTCATTTTTGGCGAAGTTGCTGTCGGTCGGCTCAAATTGATGTGAGACTTTCGACCAGCCACCACCCTCAAACCGACGGACAAACCGAGAGGACCAATCAAACTCTGGAACAGTATTTGCACTGCATGCTACAACAAACTGAAAAAACTTGGAAAGATATCCTTTGGATAGCCGAATATGCCTACAATAACTCTGTCCACTCGGGAACTGGGAAGACCCCGTTTTTTCTTTTATACGGTAGTCAGCCTCGAACCTCGGAGTTGGATCCACTCCAAGATCTTGGAACACCAGCAGTAGACCACCTGCATTCCACAATCACCCAAGCCTTTAAGGAAGCCGTTTCTCACCTTCAAAGGGCTAAAGAACAATACAAGAAAGGAGCAGACCAACATCGGAAGGAAGCCCCCCAATATCAAGTAGGAGATCAAGTCTGGTTATCCACCAAATATCTACCTCTAAAAGGACCACGCACATTCAACCCAAGATACCTTGGTCCCTATTCCATCACTACCATAGTAAATCCAGTAGCGGTCAAGTTGGACTTGCCCCCTCACATGAAGATACAACCGGTCTTCCACGTCTCTCTATTAAAACCCGTGCAACCTCAAACCCGACTAACAAAACCTATTCTAGTTGATGGAGAACTCGAGTTTGAAGTCAAAAGCATCCTGGATTCCAAGATCTCCAAATCTAAACTATTTTACCTGATTGACTGGAAAGGCTACGGTCCCCAAGAAAGATCCTGGGAACCTGCAGAATATGTCCACGCGCCTTGTCTAATCAAAAGATTTCATCGAACATTTCCTAACAAGCCCAAACCCCCGGAGAAGCCCGGTTTGGGAGGGGCCTTGAGGGGGGGTGCTGTCATGATCTCTGCTTCCAAAAGATCAGGACTTGCCCGACTCCCTTGGAAGCAGACCCATAACCCCGGTTCCGAGTGCCAGCCAGTCCCAATTGGGACCTTTTGGACCCCGTCCTGGCGCCAGTGGCACCAGGCTCATAAAGATGCCCAGTCCAAGCGCTGGAAGCGCCGGGCTCATAATGCTTGGGTGGACTTACCTGCAGCAGACCATGCTGCTTACTTACCTGCCAGTTGAACCCCTGATCCTCTTCTGTTTGGGACTACTTTTCCTGTTGGGTGGGGCAGGAGCCACTCCCTAGGTTCAGAACACTGGAACTCTTCTGGAAAGCAGGAACTCTTTTCTTACCTAGGCGTGGCTGTGGAAGGAGACACCTAAGCACTACAGGAGGCTATTTAAACCACACCCGATGGATGAATCTTGCTTTGCGTTATTCTGCATTCTCTGCAGCAGAACGCTCATCGTGTCTTCTGCTTCTGATCCTGGGCCTAAGGGAACAAAGGCTTACCATCCTGGAATCCAGTCTTCAGCAGCACCTGTAAAGACAAAGAAAGAACAGCTTAGCACTACGGTCTTCAGTGGCAGCGCATCTCTTACCTGATCCATCGGCTTTCACCAACGCCTCGCGCTGCATTCCGGCATCTGAAAGACAAAGGCTTACCTACTCTTCGTATGCTCCGGAGGTTTTCGCACTGCATTCTGGCATCTGAAAGACAAAAGCTTACCAGCACTTCGCACGCTCCAGAGGCCTTCGGCGCTGCATCCCGCATCTGAAAGACAAAAGAAGGTGCGTTTAAAGACATTGGGCAACTTTATTACTCACGTGCCATTACTCCTTCCCACGCCGAATCCAGTGGGTATTCCAGCACCCTTCAGCTTCTCTAAAGCTCCGAACTTGTACCTGCAAGATAAAAGGGACAGTTAGTGCGCATCGTGAAGCAGGCTACAAGCGCTTACTTACGTGCTTCCAGGCGCTTCTATTCCTCACGCGGGTTCGATCCTCAACTCTCATCAGCCCGCCATCTGCCATCGCCGGAACCCTGCAAAACAAGAGATATCATTACAAAAGACTTTTAAGACATTTGAAGTGCCCAGAACTTACCGTTCGTGCAGTTAACAAATGGACAGCAGTCCTCTGAGGTCAAGAGGCCTGCACCCTTATCCAGTGAAGAAACTGGTTACGGCACCCTGCCCCGAGGCAGATGGAGAGCTCGGCGTTCACTTACCTAAGGTGAGGGTGTTAACCTTTGGGGTTCTACAGGAGAAGAGAAAGGGAAGAGGAGAGAGGCACCCAATAACCCCAGTTCATTAATCCCATATTTTCTATCTGCAGACATCTTACTCTTCGAGTCAGACATACAGTGCACAGAGGTCCAGCCCAAAGAGCCAACCGTGTGTTACACATCACCTTTGAAGATACGGCATTCACCCAGTCAAGACCGGCGCCTCTGCGGGAATCAGGTGAGCGTTACAGTAACTCCCTGTTTTAGATAATAGTTTATAAAACAGCACCTTTGCCATCTTTCTTAGTTGGTTCCATTATTTGTTGTCAGAGTTATTCTGCATCCCCATCCATTGCATGCACAATACCCAAAGGGCCCTACGCTCACCCTGAACACCCTCCCACCCAACCTCCACTTTCCCTCCCCCTGCACTAGCCTGGCTGGGTCTTACCCCTATTGAGCCCATCCAGACCCTTCCTTCCCACTTAGCACACGGACCTTCCTTCCCCTGCACTCTCTGCTTTCCCCTAGGAATGTCCACCTGGCCTCCCCTTAGCACTCGCCTAGCCCTCGGGCCCTCTTCCCCCTTTTGCCCTCCCCAGCAATTGTGCGCTCCCAACTCCGACCTGTACTTTCTTTCCCCCCTTAGCATTAGCGCATTCCACTCTGACTGGCACTTCCCTCCCACCCCACTCCCCTGCACCACTTGTTACTGCACTTGAAGGATCTAAATGACACAAGGCCTAGTAGGACAATTTTTTGTTATTCTTCCCTGTTCCCCCCCACCCTCTTTGTCTTGTTGCGCTTTGAAACACTATTTGCTGAATAGGTGCATTATAAATACCCAATAAATAAATAAATGTGCTTGAACCAATTCCCCTGCTCCACTCTTAAAAATTAGATTTGGTATAAGAAATTGTGTTACGGCAGCCGGAGGATTTGCTCATATGCATAACCAATGAAGCCCTACTTCTATCCTTGTTTCATCTCGCAAATAGGGCATTCCAAGTTCCTTGTGTACCGAGAAATTCAGGGCTTTATTTCGGTAGACTCAATAATCTCCTGAAAAAGAGATTTCCCACAATTTTCAGCTGTTGGGTATAATACCCCAAATAGAAGCATTGTACTTAGCAGCCGCTTTGCATTTTACCGTTTAAGCCTTAGATATTATTTTGCTAGCTTGCGTTTGAATTTTTTTTAAGAGCTGAAAAATTCCACCTATACCTTGTCTCAGTCTCACCACTGGTCTATCCAAACGGGCCTCTGAAGTCAAGGATCTGGAGAATTGTATGCCAAGGTAGTCAAAATGATCAGTCCTTTCTATTGTGCAGCCATTATTGATCATGGTTGGGGTTGTTTCTTTTTCTTATCCCTTGTACAGACCATGAATGCTGAATTGGCCGTGTTGACATGGCAAACTAGTACATTCATAAATGCTGTATTTGTATCTGTCAATGTTTGCAAAGCTCTAGGCGGGCATTCAATCAACACAATATCATCCGCGTACGCAAGTCCCGGCATAAACATTCGTCCAATCCTGGATACGTCAGCTTTGCATTCCAGGATAATGTAATCCAAGGCATTAATATATAACGAAAATAATAGTGGGGGTAAAGGGGTGCTCCAGAGCTTGCAAAAAAGATGGTCACTGTTTACTGAGCTTTGAGCGTGTGGACCAAGAGGAGGAGGCCCAGGTCTGCTTTGGCCCAAAAGTGTTTATACTGGACGGCGGAGTGTGAGGCTGGCTGCAGTTTGGCTCCTGTGCTCTAAGCTGGTGACTGTCTGGTACACCCTCAGCGAGTTATCACCTGGCGAGTGAGGATTATGGTGGTGATGCGAGGAGGGGCGGCCTCAGGCCGACAGCACAAAAGACGGAGTGGCAACTGAAGCCAGACCGGAGGAGAGTCGGACCCCACTGTCTAGAGGCGGGCTCAGACTGTGGGCGGTTTTGCAGCAGGCAAGGAGGTGTGGGCCTGTGGGTTTGCAGATTGGCCCCAGAGGATACTGGTGCAGGCGCCCCAAGCCCACCCCTTGCTGTTGATGAAGGGGTGTAAGGCGGTCAACCTGGATCTGGTGGAGTCAGGTAGAGACCGGCACATTGCGCCTCCATCAAACGCACCAACGATACAGTGCTGCAGGGGATTAGAGCGCTGCAGGTGCTTGGAGCGCGATTTCACTTTGCTGGTGTGAGGACCCCCGGCTGGATCTGCACTGCCGGGAGCGATGCAGGAGATATTGCAAACAGCTGCAGGGGGAAGCCTTGCTACAACACCCTGTGGTGCAGTGCCAAGTGGTGGCTGGAGATTCCTGTGGATTGTTGCCATTACACCGGTGGTGAGGAGAGGATTTGACCTAGTGGGCCATGTACTACTGACCTGGAGGGGTGGCAGCCCGCACCCTGAGTACATCATTGCAGGGCTGGATGGACTGGGGCTGCCTTGTCTAGGAGTGGCGTAACAGTCCTGTTGGCCGGTTGGAGGTGACCTCTGCAAGTACTAGAGGGGGATGCTGATGTGCTATAACCTTTGAGTCATGCTGCTGCTGGGGGGCACCCTGGTCTGAGCTCTTCTCAGAGGGGCCTGGCTTCTAGAGACGTGGGCTGGGATACCGCTGATTCTGGATGGTCGCGGATGCTGTCAGTCGGTGGAGGGGCCCGTTGAGGTGACACTGGAGCGGTCCCCCCTCCCTCCTGTTGGAGGGAGTTGATTTTCCTCCTTGCATAACGCACTGGGCTGAATTGGTCAACAGGTCTGCCTATAGGGGTTGGTGGCCACTGAGTAGGGGTGCTGGTTGTTAGTGTTCAGGGGCCTTGGAGCCCCAGTGGAACCCCCCCCACAGTCCTCCCCAGCAGTGGGCCCTTCTGCTTGGGCAGAGCAGAGGAGACAAGCATCACCTGAGGGGGTAAGCAAGCAGCTAGTGGATGGCCAATGGGAACAAGAAGCAGGGTCGCCTGCAGTTTATGTAGAAGGAAGGATTAGCTCTGTGTAGAGGCACTATGGCTTCATCCTATCGACTGGGCCAGAGGAGGCAGCGTCTCCAACTACAACTGGAGGGTCCGCGAGTCAGGCCTCGGACCTGAGCTTAATACTGGCAGAAATGAAAAGCGACTTTCCATCAGTGAATACTAAGTTGGATAGTATGGAGTACAAGATGGACTGCATGCAGGAGAGCATTGAAAAGGAGAGCAGTCGCCTTCACGAGGCCGAGCACAGAGTATGCGTGCTGTAAGGTACAAGCAGCAAGGTGACCCAGGCCATCCGTGGACTGCAGAGGGAGGTCAAAGAAATCTGGGACAAGAATGAAGACCTGTAAGCGAGATCTCGACTTAATAATATAAGAGTGGTCGGAATCTCGGAGGCAGTACCTTTGCAAAATATGAAACAGTTCATGGAGTCCTTTATTAAGGAGGTCCTGGACGATCCCCCACTCTCCTAACAATTCTTGATTGAACAAGCTCACTGTGTGTCAGTGCAGAAGCCCAGACCGGGCCAGAATCTGCGTCTGATCATTGCAAGACTTTTGAACTATTGTGACAGTGATACCATCTTAAGCAGGGCGCGAGAGCTTGGGGACTTGCACTATAAGGAATCTAAAGTGTCGTTCTACCAAGATTTTACCCCATCTGTGCAGCAGGTTCAACTCCCATTCCTGGCAACGAAACGCTTGTTGAGGGAAAGGGGGTTACAATACGCTATGCTGTACCCCTCTAAACTGCGTGTTATTCATGACGACCTATTTTTTCAGCGATCCAGCTGATGTCATATCTTTGGTTGTGTCCCTGCCTAGGGGTTGAGGGGTTGGTGTTCTGGGAGTGGGTAGCTTTGTGATGGTGTGATATCCCAGCAGTGTTTGACTTCACATGCAATTTAGACAGAATAGTTACATTTGTGACCTAAAGATGGGAGAGTTTATTGGAATGTGGCTTTTGGGAAGGGACCCACGTTGTCATTCCTCTTGTTTGGTTATGTAACGAATTGAGTCAGTTGCTGTTTATCCTGGAATGCATGGACCTCCTCCCTTTTTAGCGGTCGCTCACAGTGGTTAAACCAACAAAAGTCGCTGAGTCCGGTGCCCCAATTAGGGTTGTGGGTGGGGGCATCACTGCAGGTTGGGGTTAGGCAGTGGGGGAGGGGGAGGTGGGACTGTGCCATGCTGAAGCAGGGAGAGGGGGTGAAGAGCTGGGTGGGTGGTGGGCAGGCGTAAGTTACACGATGTCAGATGATGACTAAGGCATTGCCATGTGAGCGCTGCATCCTTCTCTGCTGGAACGCAAGAGGGCTGAATAACCATGCTAAAATGGTTAAGATTGTGGCTTACGGGGAGGACATGGTGCCAAGATCCTGTTTCTTCAGGAAACACATTTCAGGGGTAAGCTGAATGAGGGGCTGGCAAAGTCCTGGGGGAAGTTTTATACCTCGTATTCTTCATATGTACGTGGCGTCTCGATTATTGTTCATAAATCATTGGGGTTTAGGCCAGTACATCAAGAAAGCGACCCTGATAGGAGGTTTGTTAATGTGTTGGGGGCCCTGGCTCGGAACCTGGTTACTTTAGTCAATGTGTACGGCCCTAATGTGGACGATCCTAGATTTTATGACCCTCTGGGTGAAGTGCTTAGCATAGTCACATACTCTGTTAATTGTAGCTGGGGATTTCAACACAATTCTACATTGCTGAGCGGGATACATCCACGATTGGCACAAGGTCACATTCCTCGGCAGCTAGAGCAATACAGGGGGGACTAGCGGATCTTGGGCTGGTGGATTTGCAGAGAACGCTGCACCCAGATGAGAGGGGATTATTCTTTTTATTCCTCGGTGCACAAAATGCGGTCCCACATTGATTATAAAATGGTGGGGGCGGGTCTGTTTCGTAGTACAGACAGCTGCATTATGCTTCAGAGAACATTGTCAGATCATTCCCTGATTCTGTGGCAATGTCAAGTTGAGAATCTTATGTTGGTTAGGCCCCAACAGCGGTTCAAAGGCCAAGCGCTGCTGGATGTGGTGTATCAGAGTGACGTGCAAGAGATTATTACATCCTTCTTTGATTGCAATGTGGGATCAGTGGCCTCAACTGGGACCCTGTGGGAGGCAGTCAAGGTGTGCCTGAGAGGGCGCTGCATCTCAACTGAAAGTGGGCTGCTTAAGGGGATACAGAGGAAGCTGGGCAAGCTACAAGATGAGCTAAAACAATTGCAGTCCGGGGGAGGAGGGCAGCCCCCTGATGAATCTCTGGCGGCGGAGCGTTCTGTTCTTGATCACTTTAGAGAGGAGGCAGACTACGAAGTGTGTTTTCTTGCGTCCCCTCAATTGGCGCGTATGTATTGGGAAGAGGCAAGGCCGGGTAGGTACTGAGCTGGGCTGGTGAGGGGCGCGAGTTGTCAAACGGACATCCTGGAAATTAGGCGTGTGGATGGCACATTGGTCTCAGAACCCGATTTAATACTTGCAGAATTCTTGGACTTTTACTTGTATGCAGTCAGAGGCAGGGCAGAGTTGGGTATCTTGCAGCTGTTTGTGGGAGAGGCTGTAGTGGAAGAGTTGGACACGCAGGCTAATGCAGTTTTGTGCGTTCCCATTACGGTAGAAGACATTCTAAGACCTCGGGTTCGGACGGGATTACCTCAGAATTCTTCGAGCAATTTGGCCCCATTGTTGCTGAGTATTTACTTCAGCTCTTGCCCCCTACGATGCGTCAGGGAATAATCTCTCTGATCCTAAAGCCTGATAAAGACCCATTAGACTGTGCCTCCTACATGCCAATATCCCTCATTAACATGGATACGAAAATCTTCTCCAAAATATTAGCTGAAAGACTTCTTCCCTTCCTCCCCTCTATTGTGCATTCGGAGCAGGCTGGTTTTATCGCGGGTCGATCCGCAGCTCTCAATTTACAGACTATTTGTAGTGCTGGCCCAGATTGATAACTCGGTGCAGGCGATTGGAGCACTTTTAGACATGGAGAAGGTGTTTGATTCTGTCGCCTGGGATAACCTGTTTGCGGTTCTTGAGAGGGTCGGGATACCAGCGTACTACTTGTAGTGTGTTAAGATCTTGTATTCTGGAGTGACTGCGAGGATTAGTCTCTTTGGTAAGCACTCAGGAGCGTTTGCGTTGGGTGGGGGGCACGTCAGGGGTGCCCGTTGTCCCTGCTTTTGTTTTTCAATCATCATGAAGCTGCTGGCGGTACGCTTGCGGGTGGCTCACAGACATCAGGGGCTTGCATTGGGAGGGGCTCAGGAGCTGAATACACCCTAGGCGGATAAAGTCATCCTTTATGTCAAGGACCCAGGTAGTAATTTGCAACCAGTTTCTCAAGAATGTTTTTGGCGAACAAGACTCGACACAGTATTTGGGTATACTAGTAAGTAGAGGTCTCTCTCAAATACTTAAGGATAATCATGGGGCCCATCTCGAGATGCTCCGGTGCAAAGTTGACTGGTGGGTATCGATCCCCATTTCTCTCATGGGTAAAGAAGCGATAATAAATATGGTCATCCTACAAAAATTATTATATTTATTTCTTAACATTTCGGTGTGGCCCAGTGCCTAGTGTCTTGCATGATCAAACTGGTGTGGAGGCAGAAGAAACCCAGAATTAAGTGGGAGGTGCTTACAGGGTCATGGGAACAAAGGGTCTAAATGTATCCAATCTGGAACTGTATTACTTTTCTGCGCAGGTGTCGTTTGTGTCATACTGGATGCCAGGATCCCAGTCCTTCCTGCATGTCAGGATTGAAAGGAGGTCGGCCCACCCGTACTCGTTGCAGAGCACCCTGATATCCAGGTAGATTAATGATAAGTGCACATTTTACCCTGCTGCGTGCACAGTCCATGCATGGCGGAGGCTGTGCCAGAGAATGCAAGTGTCCCTCCCATATACCCTTGAAATTTCAGTCTGGGATATCCAAAGCTTGGCCCCGACATGCGATGGCAGGATCAAGAGGGAATGGTATCGTTTCAGGGTAAATAATATGTTCCATTTCTATGCTAAAGCATTTTGGGCTTGGTCGCCAACCTTTCTTACTGAGCAGCAGGGTTTTCCTATTTTGAACTACTTAATTAATGCAGCAAATCCATAAAGGCTAGTCTCAATAATCTACAAGATGGCACTGGGCATGGCTGCAAAGGTGGCACCAGCATGCAGGTCCCTGTGTGCGGCAGATATTTGATCAGACCTAGGGGATAAGAGAGCAAATTATATATGCTAATACACTATGAGGGTCAGGGCGGAGGAAGCAGGAGGGACAGAGGTATCCACCTGCCTGGGTGTGCTGCCTGTAAATGAGTTATGCTGCACATATATGGGGGCTGAGGAACAGGGTGATGATATGAGCGAGCGGGGCCCCCAAGGAAAATTGGTGCAGCTTGCTGCCCCCAGCGATGTCCAGATGGTCCCCACAATACCCGTCATTAATTGTTTTGATGGACTGAGCAGGGAGGTGGATCTTGAAGAAAACCCTGCCCCATGGACAAAAGTTGGGAAAAAGCATAGGAGAAAGAGAGCCCCTAACACCAATTTAATATATCCCTGCATAAAGGCAAAAAGGGGTAATCCTGCAAGGAGGGTGGATGGGGAGGATGTTGAGACAGGGTTCTATGTTCTTTCATCGCCAGTAATTACAACACCTGGCTTTTAAACATGTACAGAATTACAAAAATGGTAATCAAATTTCCTTTTGGGGGGGTACCCCCAAACTCCCTCTCCCCCATCTGTTTTGACCTATTCCCTACCCCAACCCCTTATCTGCCCTTTCCCACCCTCCCCTAAAAATCTCGTTACCATTTTTGTAATTCTGTACACGTTTAAAAGCCAGGTGTTGTAATTACTGCCGACGAAAGGACGTTATACCGTTGAGACAGATGATCTGACAGTTGTGAGCTACTGTAATTGCCTGCGTGCTATGCTGGCTGTCCTCTCAAAAATAATGGCAGTGGTAACTCAGTTAAAAACACGGTTGTCAAATTGACCAAGCAGATTGAGGTTGGGGGCGGGGCAACTAAGCGGGACTAGACCAGACCTAAGCAGTGCATTGCACCTGAACGATCCTGTATACTGTGTGCCGGGGGTAAATTCACTACCTGACCTGCAGATACCTGGGAACAAGGCTATAGATCAAAGGCCTGAGAGGGGGGCTAATTCTGCAACCAACCCTCAGGGACCCATACGTATACTACTCCCCACGGTCACACTGCAGACCTGTTGCATCCTGTGTCAACCATTCCTAGTGACTTTATCTATCGAAGTAAAAACAATGTGCACCCCAGACACAAATCAGTGGGTTCCATAACTGTGCAGGGCACGGAGCAAGCTAGGGCAAGGATGCCTGCAGCAGCAGGGAGGCATTGTAGTAGGAGGACAGGATGTGAAGTTTACTAACATGATGTGCATAACCTCAGGAAGGGTAATTATGAAGTGTAATCAGCTCTGGTTAACAAATGTATTCATTGGCTGCATTTAGTGAAGGGCTGAAATCTGTAATTCGTGAAGATATTCTGTATGCTGTATGGGGTAGAATGCTGGATAGAGAAAGAGACTTTATCCAAATTACATTGAAGGACCCAGACTTGGTGGAGGCCCTGCTGTCAATAGAGATGAGAAGGTACCCACCACCAAACAGCACTGTTTCAATTCGCCCTGTGCCCTCATCTCGAGCTCTATGTATAGGAAGCCCACATAACAGGACTGGGGCGCCCTTCCCATTTGCCAGCTTGAACGGGGAGGGGATGGATGGGGCTGAATGGTATATTGGCTGTTTGGGGGATTCTTTAGCTCCCTCAGCCGGTTAAGGCCTTCAGACTGTGGGAAGAAGTACACATACTAATTTAAAAATACTTTCCTGGAATGTGGTATTCTCAATCGGTTATCGCAAGACTGGGTGTGTTTTCTTCATTGTATACCAATTAGTATGTCTCCAAGAAACATGGGCAACTGAACCTCTTGTGGTGCAGGGGTTCAGCTCTCACAGCATAACCATGTCTAAAGGCCCGAGAGGTAGGCCCAAAGGAGGACTGGCCATTTTAGTTGGGCCGGATTTCGATGTGCTCTCTGAGATGATTCCCACTAGGACTGGGGACCGTATGTGTTTAAAACTGACCAGCAGTAATGGGGCATGTTTGCTGGCATTTAACGTCTATAACATAGTTGGCGGCAAAGATCATCTAGCAGGCATGAAGGCTATGAGTCAACTGGATAAGGGGTTGGAGTAATCATCCAGTAATCCCCCTCCATAGTACTGGTAATGGGGGATTTTAATGTTCAGTATGAGCCTGTGGAGGCTCTTGATGGCCTTTGGGGTGATCAAGATGTATCATATGGGATTCCATTATTGGAGACTGCTAGACCGGCTTGATCCCACTTGGCAGCTTTTGAAGTAGCTAGGATCATGTTTGAGCTTGGCTTAAGATCATGCAATGGGAGAATCATACCCGATAAGCGGGGGACTTCACTTTTGTAAGTCATCAGAGAAGCTCTCGTATTGACTACATCGCAATTAGTATGCTAGATTGGCCTTGGGTCTAAAGTATGAAGGTGATAGTACGCAGTAAGAGCGATCACTGCCCGTTGTGCTGCACTGTCTCTCTGGATACATTTGGGAGTAATAACCAGCGGGGCTTGAGGGTTGGTAGTCCTATTATGGTATAAGGTTTGGCTAAGAGGCCAACAAAGTGGGCTTCTCTTGATTTCCACCCAATTAAACCTAGAATGTATGACTGTATAATTGAGCCTATTGAGGGAATATGCTCGAACCGTGAAACACTCACCGAAGTTGAAGAGCTGTACACAAGTATGACAAATGCCTTGTATCCCTTCTTCACCAAAGAACGTGGAATGTAAAAAAACAGGGGCTGGGTAACCGGGGGTGGTTTGGCAAGGACTGTACAACAGCTAAGAATAAACTTGCTAAATATCTAAAGAAGCGAACACAGATTGACAGACTACATCTATGGAACTTGAGGGCTGCCTATAAGGCAGTGCAGAAAAAGAAAAAGTTTTAATTTAATAAGACACAATGGGATGCTCTCCTAACCTGTTGTAGAAATGGAGATCAGATCAACTTCTGGAGATCTATAGCGGGGGAAGACAATATGGCAGGTAACCGGCTGCCATGTTCCATTCCTCAATTTGCTTGGTTTCAGTATTTTAGTTCATTGTATGAAGTTGGCCACGTAGATACATCCAACCTATTGCTGTATAGCACTACTGGGGGAGATAGAGCAGTTTCAACCTCCTTTTCGATAGTGAAGGAGGCACTGGAGAGTCTATGTGGAGGTAAAGCCCTGGGTCTAGACAGGTTGAAGATCGATTTGTTTAGGGATGAGCCCAATGTATGGGCACCCGTTTTAAAGCAGGTGTTTGATTGTATCGCCATGATGGGGAATGTGCCGCAATCTTGGCGTAGTGCAATAATAGTTCCTATCTATAAAAAGGGGGACCATAAGCTGCCATGTAATCGCAAACCGATATCTTTACTTGATGCCCCAGGTAAAGTTTATGCGAAAGTATTGACTACACAGCTTCAGAAAAGGTCCTCTGAGAAAGGCATTTTGAATCACTTTCAAGCAGGGTTTCTCCCAGGTATTAGCACCTTGGATCAGTGCATACTCCTGAATGCCATCATTTCTAAGAATGTAATGCTAAAAATACTCAGGGTTTAATCAGTTCTTGTGGACTTACGAACAGCGTTTGATAGCGTATGTCATATCAAACTATGGCACGTTCTGAGAGAAAAAGGAATCCTGTGGCTCTTTGCGAAAACATTTAAACTCTATATTGTCACATCAGGGCAGCTGTGAGGTGGGGGAAGAATGGTGAGATTACGGACTACTTGACTGTAGATAAAGGGGTTCGGCAGGGGTGTGTGCTGGTCCCCATCCTTTTTTGTTTATACATCAACGTCATCATAAAGGCACTGCTGGTGGCATATCTTGACCCTCCAAGGTTGGTTCCAAGCACTCTTCTATGCTGATGATGCAGTTCTCTTATAGACAACCCTGAGGAGGCTAAAACATAACTTAAAATGTTTTCTGGAGAAGTGCCAAGAATTGTCTATGTCACTTAACCTTGAGCTAGACCAAGGTGATGGTCTTCGGTAGAAGTAAGTAACCAGAAGTAATTTAAACTAACCATCGCTGTAGGTGATTATGTGCTAGAGCAGGTGCAGCATTACGACTATCTGAGGATTAGATTTTCAGAGGATCTCACATGGGCAGCTCATCTTGTTAAAGCTGCAGCTACTCTGGAAAAATAAAGTGGGGAAATCGCCTTTATAACAAAATGGGAAGGGGCAGTGTTACCCCTGGTATTAAACAGTATCAAAAGCAGGGGAGGGCTGTGACCCTGTATGGAGCAGAAATTTGGGGCCACTGCTCCTCAGGGGAGCTGCATCTGGTGGACAATGGCTTCCTAAGGAGTCTTCTTATGCAATCCAAGGGAGCGCCTATGGCAAGTCTAAGGTGGGAGTGTACCCTAAAACCCATTGGTGAAGTCATAGCCATGAAGCCACTGATGTACTGGCCAACGCTCTGGAGTACTCCGGAACTCACCAAATATTGTGAAGCAATGACACAGCAGGCTCAAGCTCTTTGCCTTGGCTGTGATTTGTCAAGAGTGGCTTAGAGAAGTTGGGTATGGGGCTTCTCTGGACTAGCCCAGAGAGTTTAACCCAGAGGGATAAGGCTGGGCTGAGGAGTAAGTGCCACAATGTCATACTTAATCAGATGAGAATTTCTTGTGAGGCCTTAAGCACTAGGGCGCCCTACATAATGTTGAAACAGGACTATGGCTTTGAACCTTATCTTGATTTGGTAGCTCCTGCTCATGCCCGGTGCTTATATATCCAATTACGCACCAACACTCTTAAACTGGCAAGCTACACGGCAGGGTGGTCTTCTATACGAGAGTTGGGCTGTAAGGTTTGTGGCAACCCTGACGAGTCTATCATGCATTGTTTACTATTTTGCCCAAGATATTTATTTGAGGAAGTGTTATCTGCTCCCAGTTCTACACTTAAAGCGTGTCAGATCGTCTACTGTGGTCGTGACCCTGTGTAAGAACTCCACAGACCTGAATTTGTTTTACTATATTGCAAAATGTGTACACAGAGCTTGGCTGTATAGGGCTAATTATTGAATATTGGATATACAATGGAACTAGATGGTGAAAATCTTTGTTCCTGTAACTGATGTACCTTATATTCTTCTGGATCATGGCTTTTATTAATTGCAATTTTACTCATTTCGATAACTGTGATTCAATGAATTTGCTTATGATGATATGTATGTGATAGTTTTTATGTTTGGATGGCTTTTTGACCAATAAAGTTATGTTTAACACACATGCTAGGAAGGTGCGATCAACTCCTGGTTTAAGCTCATTCAATTTAAAATTCTTCATCAAGCTTATATGTCACCTCGGGACCAGAAGAAATTTGATCGCTCTAGTGATGGTCGGTGCCCCAGATGTAAAAGCGATAATGCCGGATTTATTCATGTCCTGTGTAACTGTACTTCTCTGATTACTTTTTTGCAGCAGATAACAGAAATGACTGGTTGTATGATATATCACAAAGTCCCTCAGGAGATCATTTGCTGTATGTTTGCGTGGCTTCTGGAGGTTTCCAAGGGGAGGAGGACATTATTGTCTATATGTATGCTTTTGGTGAAACGCTGCAGCTTAATGCTTTGGTCAAGTGCTGTGGCTCCCACAGCAGTAAAGTCGCTGAAAGACCTAATGTGGTGTTGCGACATTGAGCAGTACTGTAGAATGCAGTCTGCCGGATCTAGGCCTGGTGATATATGGGACCCGGTATGTGCTTTATTGCAGTTTAGTAAAGCTGTGAACACTGTTACGGTGGACGGAGAAGGGGCATCTGAGGCCTGAGAAAAGTAATCTTTAGCGTAAACATGCAATCTTCGCCGAAATGAGGGAGCAGGGTAAAATAGTAGTCCCAGTATGTGTGTTTTGCTTTGCCCTGGGGGTGGGTGTATCTGACACTTTATCCATTGCAAGCTGGGGGTGGCTTCATGAAATTTCCTTGCAGGACTGAAGAGGACTGGGGTTCCACCAAGTCCGGTTGTTTCTATTCATCTTTTGCAAGACCTGGTGAACTGCTGTTTCTGCATTGCCCTAATCTGTACCTATATTGTTTACCCTCTGCAAGGTGCTATTTATTTATGATTCTATGTACTCTACAAACACTGTATGTAACGTGAAGTTAGTTATAAATAAAGTGTTAAAACATTTTTAACAAAAAAATCATAATAATAGTGGGGCTAGGGCATTTATTTATTTATTTATTTATTCATATTTGTTGAGCGCACAGCAGCACGTGGGCATCGTGGTGCTTGTTACATTGGTGTTTACAGCTTGGTTACATACATAGATACATTCAACGGATGAATGACATCGTAGGGGTCATACAGTGGGGGTAATAGCATAACTGCTTATACTTCCTATAGGCATGTAGGAATAGGGTAGTTAGTATAAGGGAGAAAGAGAGTTAATTGAAGAGAGCCGTTTTGAGATTTTTGCAAAAGGCATGGTGAGATCTTTCGGCTCTGAGGGCCGTAGGGAGTGCGTTCCAGAGTTTGGGGCGAGGTAGGGAAATCCAATACCTCCAGCCTTGGCCCAGTTGATGTGCGGTACAGTGAGTTGGTTAGAGTAGTGTAGTCTAGTAGGCCTGGTGGATTGAGCTATGGTAAGCATGTCTGATAAGTATGTGGGTGCTGAATGGTTGATGCATTTGTGTGTGGTTGTGAGGATTTTTAATGTGATGCGGTCTTTGACTGGGAGCCAATGAACAGTCTTTCTTGCTTGTGAGATGTGGTCTCTTTTAGGTATACTGAGAGCAGCTCTGAGTGTGTTATTTTGGGTGGTTTGGAGTCTTGCTATGTTTATTTTGGAGGTGCCGGCTAGGAGAGCATTGCAGTAATCCAGCTAGGCTCCTATGGTGGCCCTGGCAACGGAGAGGCGGTTGTTCATTGCTAGAAATGGTTTTATCGCATTGATCAGCTTTGTACTCAGGGCAGAAGCTGAGACAATGGCGCTAACTTGTTGGTCCATGGATAGCTTAGCATCAATGTGTACACCGAGAGTTTTAACAGAGGTTAGTACAGGGATGACACTGTCGTCGATACGGAAGTTTAGGTATGTCAAGTCAAGATTGGCTAATGTGGACTTTTGCCCAAGAATGAGGATTTCGGTCTTGTCCCCATTGAGACATAGACCGTTCCTCGCCATCCATGATTGTATGGTGGAGTAAATTTTCTGTAGGGTAATGGTGTCATGTTTGTAGTTCCAGTAAGGGGGAGGAGCACTTGGGTGTCATCAGCATAGTTCGTATATGTGATCCCAAGTGCATCCAGTTCATCGAAGAGAGGCTTGGTAAAAAGATTATAAAGTGTGGGGGCCATAAAGGATCCTTGGGGCACACCACAGTGAATGATAATGGGTTCTGCATTTGCTATGTCTGAGAACACTTTCATAACCCTGCCTTCTAGGAATGATGTGTCCCAATGTTGCAGCATGCTTGGAGAATTATGCAGCATGCGTGAGGTGATTTGTGAGGGTATTATGATCAACCAGGTCAAACGCTGCTGAAAGGTCAAGGAGTAGGAGAAAAACGTGTTTGCCTTTGTCGAGGATGTTGGTGATTTGATTTTTTAGATCTAGTAGAGCGGTTTCAGTTCCATGCCCCTTGCAGAACCCCAATTGTCACTTGCCTAGGATGGAGTTGGTTTCGAGGTATTGTTGGATTTGTCTATGGGCGGCTTTATCTAGTATTTTAAGGAGAAATGGGACGGTTGTTATTGGTCTGTAATTATTCGGTTGAGAGGGGTCTAAGGTTGTTTTTTTTTAGAAGTGGGCATACCCCTGCCTTACCCCTGATTTTATTGGGAACCAGGGAGTCGAGTATCCAGTACTACTAGTTCTCACGCAAGCCTTGTTGTTCTCATGTAGTACAGTTCTCATGTATTTTGGGGAAACTTTAGAGACCTGAGCACAGACCATAAATGTCCATATTGACTTGCCATGCTCAGGTCCGTGAAAGCCAGATACATATTCTCCTTCTTAATGTATAACAAGTGTGTTGCTAAAAGATGTAGGTTGAAAGATGTAGGTTGAAGCCTTGTTGTAATGTACCCAGGGTTGACCGAAAGCCTAGTTGTATTGTCGAGAGCACACCATTAATCAACAACCCATTTTCCCATATTGTTTAAGAGACATCTGCCGAATATTTTAAAATTTGTGTTCAAGAGAGATAGTGGTCTATATGCTTTTGGGCAGCTCCTATTTCCCTTTTAAAAAATTGGTATGATGGGGCGTGGCTTGGTGCCGTGGCGAGCGACATGGTGCTGTGAGAGCTCCTGGCCCGAGTCCTGCTGCCGATTCCACGCTACAAGACAGAAACAGGAGAGGTAGATATTTGGAGGCTTGCTAATGAAGGTGCCCGCGATTACACATTCTACTCACACGTTCACAAGGGACACTCTAGAATAGACCTGATCCTGATGTCCAGTGCCCTCTTCCCCTGTGTAGGAGACATCCAAATTCACCCTAGAGAATTGTCAGACCATGCCCCTTTAGTGGACAGTGTAAGAATGCAAAGCCTCCCAGAACCCCCCCCCAAAGGCACTGGAATCTGCAAGATTCCACGCTACAAGACATAGCAATCGGAACTGAAGCATCAGAAGCACTCCCCTGTTACTTTAGGGATAACACTGCAATGGGGTGCTGTGAAGCAACTGTCTGGGACGCAATGAAGCCAGTGAAACGAGGAGTACTAATTAATTGCACTGTAGCACAAAGAAGAAGAGGGCAATTACAACAAACCAAACTAGAGGCGAGGATGGCAGAGCTGGAAAAAAGCTTCAAAAACACCAATCTGTTAAAACAGGGAGATAGCTTAAGCAAGCAAAATCCATTCTGGAAATGCACTTAGCTGATAAATTGGCCCGTGCACTAGCATACACCAAACAATTTTACTATATGAACAGCTACAAGGCAAACCGACTGCAAGTATACAAATTAAAAAAAATAGAAATAACATCCAGAAGCTCAAAAGTCCAGATGGGCGGACCTGGTACGCGGAGGGAGACAAGGTGGAGGTAATGACAAACCCCCACCGGGAAATCATGTCAGGAACCCCAACAGAGAAAATAGCACAAACCCACTATCTGGGAGTCACTCAGAAAAAGGTTCCCCAACCCCAATTAGGATCCCTTGAGCTCCCGATTACAATAGAGGAAATAGGGCAAGCAATACAAGGCCAGAAAAATGCAGCCGCGGTACCCGATAGGCTCACGGCTCGATTCTACAAAACATTTGCCGACATCCTAGCCACCCAACTTGCGACATTATTTAACTGCTTACTAACGACAGGTAGCATTACTCCTTCTATGGAAGAATCCCTAACAGTGCTGATCCCAAAACCGGGTAAGGACCCAGAGCAATGCGCCTTGTACCAGCCTATAGCTTAAATGAACAATGACGTCAAGATCTTTTCTAAGATTTTAGCAATTAGATTGGCAAGAATTCTCCCCGAGTTAATCCACCCAGATCAAACAGGGTTCATTCCGGGGCGCAACACACATGACAACATCAGACGGACCCTAAACCTAATAGAAAGCGCAACCGGAACAGGGACAGAACTAGCGGTTATCTCACTCGACGCGCATACAGCGTTTGACCTACTAGACTGGGGGTACATAAGCAAAATATTAATCCACTTCGGGTGTGGCCCGAGATTTTAGACAGCATCCAACCACCTCCCTGAGAATAAACATCATAGGATCACCAGAAATTAATACCTCCAGAGGCACGCGCCAGGGATGCCCCCTCTCGCCATTAGTATTTGCACTTTCCCTGTGGTAAGAGATAGAGGCATTCGGTAAAGCATCAGGGTTCAGGGTCAACTACGCTAAATCCAATGCCCTAGGTGTTAATATCTTGCAAAAACACATAGAAACACTGGCAAGTAGGCATCTCGTCCCGTGGATCAAATCCCACATTAACTACTTGGGGGTTCAACTTCCAAATGAAATAGAACGCATCTATCAGGCCAACTTCCAATAATTATTCAGGGAGATGCGCAAAGACTAAGAGCAATGGCACAAACAAGAGGTATCATGGCTAGGGAGAATTCCAGCCCTGAAAATTAACTTGGTCCCAAGACTAATCTACCACAGTCTGGCCCTTGCAGTCACGATCCCCGAGAGAGAACTCCAACACTTACAAAAAGAGTTACCGAAATATGTATGGGGCACGAAAAAAACGCGAGTAGCTAAGCGAGTCATGCTCTGAGGTGTGGGCAAGGGCGGTCTGGGAGTGCCGGATGTCTCCAGATACTGCCTTGCAGCGCAACTATCACAAGCCTTCCAGTGGCAGTTGACCACCAACCAGCCACGCTGGAAACATCTAGAGAAAGGCTGGAGTACGGCACCCCTCTCAGCCCTCCCGCACATCACAAAACCCAGGGACTCCACGAACGCAGGCCCACTAACAGCCACCAAAAACACAGTGGAATGCGGGAGAAGGGCGGCCGGCAAGCGGGGCTGCAAGGGCACCCTGGGACCTCTCTCCTAGATATGGAACAACCCAGAGTTCACTTCTGGGATAGCCCTGGGAAGCTTTGACAAATGGAGGAAAGGGGGACTAAGCAAATTAGCAAACCTTTTCACTGATGCCATCCCGCTAACATTTGAAGAGTGCAAAACGAAATTTAAAGTCACAGAGGCCGAAAGATTCTGATATGCGCAACTTAGGCACTAGATGTCATAGAGCAGCACTAAAACACAGGGGAGCAGGGAAGGAACAGCGTTAGAGCGCACCCTAACATCAGCAGCCCCCCAAAGGGAACATTTCAACCCTCTACAGACTAATCGACCAATCCGACCCCGGCAAAAAATAAAACTATATGCTCAAATGGGAGAGGGACCTGGGCCGAGAACTGGAACTGGAGGCCTGGGGACGGATTTGGTCTTGAATGCATAAGAGTTTGAAGTGCATCACGAACAAGGAGGGGCAGTAAAGGTGTGCTATAGGTGGTATTTAACCCCAGAAATTTTAAACAAAAGCAACCCAACAATTTCACCACAATGCTGGAGGGGATGTGATGCCACAGGCTCACAACTCCATCTACTTCATGCCCGAAGTCAACCCGATTCTGGCGAGAGGTACTGGAATAGATTTGACTAATCACAGGGCTGACAATCCCATGGGACCTGGGGATAGTTCTGCTAGGGGACACAGGCGAAGGTGCATTCCTGTTAACTGGACGCTTAGCGGACCTATGTACACATCTACTCACAGCAGCCAAAATAACCATAGAGCGGTTATGGAAGCAGCCTGAAGGCCCGGCGCTCCCCATGTGGTGGTCGAAATGCTGGGACACGTAAGTGGCTGAAAGAATAACCACCGCGCGAGGGGGAAATGTGAGCAGATTCGACAGCACATGGGCTCCCTTTCTGGACTACGCGGAACAATTCCTGGGAGTGGTGCGCCAACCCCCAGCTCTCCAGTGATTCATGAAACATAACCAGGGGGAAACCCCAGCGCCACAACTACTGCAGGACCCTGCCCCGTAATAGGCCCAGAGTGGACCAGAGACTGGGCCTATTGCAACCTACTAACGTCCCCCTGTTGGGCAGAATCCTGTGCAGTTCCCCTAGGGACCACTGCAAAAAGATTAAGACTACAGGAGTAAGCAGTAAACCCAATTGGTAGCAGTCTGCACCACCCAGATTTACCTGGTAGCTGTGGCTGAGCAGTCAGACGTCTCTCAAGAAGAGTAGGGCAGTATATAGAGCATACACAATAGGCCTAACAATACAGTAGAACAAGCAAACACTGACGAGAGCTTTGGTATTAAAAGTATATAATTATTTATTTAAAACACACTTTATGAAAATACACTGGCACTAATATATCAAGCAAGTTCAAACACAGTCACTATAAGTATATACATCTCTCTAATTAATTATTCGACAAGTCTAGGTTAAAACACCACTTATTAGCAAAACAGAGGTGAGCACGTAACCTAGATGGCACTCCAATAATTCGTTAAAAAGAGAGAGAAAAGGCAGAGCATGGAAATAACACAGTACCAACACTTTTAAGAAACCACAGCAAGTCAGGAAAGGCAGGGTCTACTGTAGAGCCAAAGTTCATAGGCCAGGCCCACTCTTAGAGAGAGCAAGGCTGGATGTGCCCAAGATCACACAGTGGAAATGCACTCAAAGGCCCTCATTACGACCCTTGCGGAAATCGGAAAACGATGGCGGAAATGCAATACCGCCATCGAATAGCGCTCGGTGCGACTATGACCCGTCACCGCAAAGTACGAAGCCATTAGCGACACCGTAGTGAACGCCAACGCTAACTGCACCAAGCACGCGCGCGCGCGCCATGCGAAACCGCAAACACCACCATGGCGCAACGGTACGCCAATTCCGACCCTAGCGGACATGTACCTAACGCCATCAGGCATGGCGTAATGTACCATTCCGCCATGGTGAGAAGTACGGCATCGCGAATCAACCGTAAACGGCCCCACTGAGTGCCTGTACACCGCTCCCTGGCCACAAAGTACAACTCCCCGTAGGTGCAATGAAGCCACAATGCAACCATTGAAATGTACAAGTCACCCATGCATGGCAACGAACAAAAGAAACACAAGAGGGGCCAATGGGAGCTGCAGGGCACAGATGGCACGAATACAGAAGCCATCCCAATGGACATGACCACAGTCCCCCACCAAGAAACGCACGCAAACACAGGCACCTGTGACCAGCCATATTCCGAGAATCACATCATTCCACCAGTCCACCTGGCTGACCGGCATCTGTTACACAAAACCCAATCCCCCGCCCCTGAGCATGACAACATTCAAACTGTCATATTGGCAGCCCCCATCCCTGACCTCACGGGCTTAGTAGGCAAACGCGCCCAGTACAGTACCACGCAACTAAACTCCGAAGCTGGAACCCAATGCAGATCTCCTCACAATACATCGCCCCCCAAATAGGCATATGCCACATCACTTGCAAAGAAAAACGCTACACGGGCCAAATCAGAATAGAAATTTAATGCACATCAAAGTCACCAAGCCCATACAGCCATCAGGCCATGAACTCCTAAACACCAATCACCATTGTGGGCTGCATCCGCAAGAAATGACCAGCCACTACTTGTGTGTCGTCCTGTTCCCTCATGGTACACAGAGCCACATTCACGTACGAAAAGGCAACATGGAAGCGCACAGAACCGCAGGGCCGTCCCAATGGGGAGGCACTAGTCCAGCTGAAAGGCCGAAATGTTGCTCCGAGCCACCAGTACTGCGTAAGGGCATGTGGGCCATTGGCGATCGTCCCATAAGATCGTAATGCTGCTCCACTGATTAACACGAAGCAGCAGGTGTCGGGAGTAAAACCCATCTGCAGGAGTGGCATACAGATGGCAGTGGCAAAAGGGGAGGAGATACCTGTCAACCAAAAGAAAAGAAAAAGAACAGAATGGCCATCACAACTACATTCCAACAACTCACTTCAATGATCACACGAAATCCACAGCCATATGCATGCTACCCCACTCCAAAGGATCATCACCACCCCAAAACCACTTGCGACTCCTAACCATCTATATCGAGGTGCAAACACCATCACAAACGAGTGTACCTGTGCATGCGTCTGTCAAAACAGAATCCATCAGATGGGAATGTTAATGTGCATGGACACAAGTGTCTGAGGGCGTGTCGAGACAGGGAGGGCTCAACAAGGCCAGATAGACGATGGTCCCACCATGGCAGCCCTGCATCACATAGCGTAGGGGAGGCGGATAGATCCCAAGAAGCCCTGTACATGGCAAACTCTGTATCAAATCACCTGCCCATGCATCCATTCATCATTCCCTCATCCCGGAATCAAAACGCCTGAATAATTACTCACATAACATTAGAAACATCCATTGAGTCTGTGCGTTATGCAGCCTGCAAAATCCACAGTGCCCCAGCCCGTAATTCCAGTGTTGTGAAGTAACATGTATTTGGGAACGGCCGGCCTCATCGCCCACGTAGCAATTGCGCATCCCAAACTATTCATATCAATCATTGCTTCCTCGCCATGGGCCCTGTCTCAAGGACATTGAACAACAGAACGTTATATTTGCAGTCAGACCTGTGGGCATCTCCTCGCCGCTAGCTGGAAACCGAAAGCGCCGCCCTTCGAATTCCACATTTGCAACATCACGCCGAAAAGGCATCTGTGGCCGTTTGAAATCACTAATTATTCCATCGAGTGCGGCTGTGTGTGAAAATGGCAACTGCCTTCACCCACAAATGGGACGCCCCGCCCGTCATTGCAACTCGGTACAGTGATGCATGAGGGCCCACCGTTACTCGAGTACTACGTTCCACTGACCCTTCACAAGTCTGTTCGCGACTGCACAGATAGTATGTGCAACAATGGGACCACAGCAGAATGAACATGTCAACCAATGTAACACGGCCATCGGGTACAAATACATGATTGCAATAGCAAGATGCCATTCCCAGATTTGCAGCGTTGTGCGCGGGACGTGCTCGGCCAAAGGGGAGAGCAGCTTGCACAGGTGGAATTAATCACCACAGGTGGAGGCCATACAGCCTGAAAACACATAAATTGCACAGCCAGTCTCCTCCCACAACCACACCGAAATGCTACCGGCAGGACTCGCGATGTTGGCCCTGGGGGACCTGATAGCACTGCAACTACTCCAACTCCAAGAAGAAGACGAACACCAACTGCTACCGGCCGCACGAAGGAGACGCAGGAGGAGGAGGAGGCCAAGGCAGGGCCAGCAAGGGCCGCCAGCACAGCCACTACCACCACGCAGGCAGCCCGCAATCCCACGCCTCCGAGCACATCCGTTCAACCTCACTGATGAGCAGATCCACACCCTCTACCGTCTGGACCGGGACACCATAGCCGCCATTGTGGACATGACACAGGCTGACCTTGTCAGCATGATAGATAGCCCAACCGCCATCCCACCCCTACTGAAGGTGGTGTCTGTACTCCACTTCCTGGCCACAGGCACCTACCAGCACACAGTCGGACAGTTGCATGGCATTTCTCAGCCACTGTTCTCACGGACACTATTGCAAGTGCTCGATGCCCTCCTGCAGCACGCAGACGACTACATCTCTCTACCACGCTCGGAGCAGGAAATTACCAACACAAAAGTGGGATTCCATGCACTTGCCGGCATACCGGGTTGCATTGGTGCCATCGACTGCACCCATGTGGAATTGGTCGTCCCACATGCCATGGAGGCCCAGTACCGCAACAGAAAACAATTTCATTCCCTGAATGTACAAATGGTGTGTGACTCCAACAGGATCATTACACATTGTTGTGCCCGATTCCCTGGATCAACCCATGATTCTATGGTCTTGAGGAACTCTACAATACCACGCTACATGGAGCGACACGCAGGGAACAGATCCTGGCTACTCGGTGAGTCTCATTACATGCATGATTATGTGGGGAATGTGATTTGGCAATGACCTGGCAGGAAGGGGGGGGGTGTGCGTACGTAGCAATGGCATTCCACATCATACGTTTCTCGTCCACATACAGGTGATGCTGGATATCCACTGAAGAGATGGCTCCTCACACCAGTCCGGAACCCACGGGACCAGCATGAGGAGGACTACAACCATGCCCACTCACGTACCCGTGTAGTCATTGAACAGGCATTCGGCCTACTGAAGACTCGTTTCCGCTGCCTCAGCAGGTCTGGCGGGGCACTCCTGTACCGCCATGAGAAGGTTGCAAAGATGGTCATGGCATGTGTCATGCTCCACAACATGTGCGTACGTAGAAATGTGCCCATGCCCCCTGACGCAGAACTGCAAGCACATGATGATGGTCATGATGAGGGTGGGGATGTGGCAGCACCTCATGGAGTCTGCGAGGCACCGGAGGCCCGTGACATTCGTCAGCATCTCATTGATGTATGCTTCTAGCACTCACGCCTGGTGGCTGATACATGGACACGGGACTCGTGGCACTGTGCGTGTCTGGGACATGCACAATATGGACTGTACGCCTATGATGGCCTAGTACACAGAAATCAATGTCCACACATCTCATTGGTTGATCGTGCACTTTTTATGGCATATGTGATGTCATGTTGAACACCCTATCGACCCGCCACCCAAGTGAGCCCAACACACCCCCTCCACCCTCCTACCTCCCCCACGAACCCCAGTGTCCAAAGATGCTCATTGTCAGTGGGCTGTCGCTATTGCAAGCCCCCTCTGCGGGTATCAGGGGCACCCCTGCCTGTGGAGCGCAGGTTCCTTCCAGATCTACGTTGGGGGCTGCCCTGGACGGAACTTGCAACGGATGATGTGTCTGCCTGCTCACGTCCATGCATGTCCCTAAGGGTTTGCGAGAGCTCAGTGAGCACACGGCGCACTGCGGCAAGTTCGGCACATACGTCTTTGGACGTCGCATGCAGTTCCCCCCTCAGGCTCTCGGTGCTTCTCTCCATTTGGACTCTCAGGCTCTCGGTGCTACTCTCCATTTGTGCCCTCAGCGTCTCTGTGCCTCTCTCCATTTCTGCCCTAAGTGTCTCAGTTGATGTTTCTATGTCTGCCTTAGTGCCCCCACATTCATCGGCATGGTCCTTGAGGAGCGTGGCCATTTGCTGCTGTTGCACGATTAACTGGTCGAGGGACTGTTGCCTCTGCTGGGCCATGCCCATTTGCGGGGGTGTCACAGAGGGGCTGTTGTCCTCATGTTGCCTTGCCACAGGGCTTGTGGGGGATGGCCAGTCGTTGTCTTGTGGGTGCCCCTGCGTGGTATCCTCATGTTGTACGGGATGGGACAGACAGGGGGATTGGGACAGGTCATGGATGGATCTGACTTCGACATCCCCGTTTTCTGTGTCGGAGCATGCTGCCATCAATGGGGTGTCACCTATGGTGCTGCTGCCACCAGAGGCAGTGCCTTCTGTGGCATCCATTGGGGGGACCTGTGGTGGTGGTGTTGTGGGCATGCTGGCTGCTGGGGTGCCTGTTGATGTTCCCTCCTCTGTGCTGCCACCTGATTTGTGCTGCTGCCGTGTCTTGATGCGTGCAGCTGAGGTGGAGGGTCTCTGGCCGTTGGTCTTGGCCCTCTTTGCAGGTGTGCTGGTAGGGGTGTCCTGTAGCTCGTCGTTTGGATCGGACCCTGTGGTGGAGTAAAGGAGGGCGAGGGTTAATGATGGGTCTGTGGGAATTGGAATGGCATTGTATCACATGCTCTGGGGTGGTACCTGAGGGTGATTTGGGTCGGGTCCTTGGAGGTGCTTTGATTTGTGTGTGGAGTGAGGGTGCAGTTGTTTGGCAGCCTGCAGTTAGGGTGTGCCTGCTGCACGTGTAGTGCGTGTATTAGGGGTTTTTAATTATTTATGTATTTATTGTGGGTTTTAACGTGCGCTATCAGGCCGATGTGTGTGGCCGTTCTCCTGGACATGTGTTTCTGTTGCACTATGTGGACGCATGGTACTTCACATGGTTGGACTGTGTGGATTTGGCATTGTTTTATCTGGTACACCTACCTGAATCTTCGGATGTCTGCACTCCTTTCTCCATCCCTCCGACTCCCTCTATGCTCTCCATTCCGATGGTGGAGGCACAGATTTCTTCTCAGGGGGTCAACTTGATGGGTGATTCAGGACCTCCCCCGGTGGCTGTGGCAATGTTGCGGTTGGCAGAGAGTATGCTGCGGACGCGTATCCGCAGGTCGTCCCATCGCTTGCGGCATTGCTGTGGGGTGCGGGGTGCGGTCCCCACCGCACTTACCCGCTGTGCCACCAGAGCCCATATGGTCTTCTTGTTTGCAAGTGCCGTTCTGGTCATTTGCGTGGAGAAGACGACGGCAGCATTCTCCTGGAGGGTCTCTGTTAGCACGGTGAGTTCCTCGCGGGAGAAGTGGACCTGCCGCTTGCGGTCGCACGCTTTCTTCGCTACTTTTCCCATTTGTCTTGGTTTCGCTAGGGTGGGTGACGGGTTGGGGTGTGTTTCAGGGTAGTGATTTTAGTGGTTGTGTGGTTTTAGTGGTTTTATAGGTGTACGCCGGGATGTTTCCCGTTCCGGGCCCATGTTTTTACTTCCGTTTCCGTATATTTCCGGTCACCGTACTTTCCGGTAGGCGCACACTGCGGTGACCGCTAAGAGGGGTGGCGGTATTGCACCTAGGGCGCCGTACGGCGGCGGTGTGGGCCGTTTTGGGGTCATTTCCGCCATCGCGGACTTTGCACTTCCGCCGTGGCGTGGTGCTCGTGCCCGATGGGTCGGAATGGGCCGCACTTTGCTCCTTCGTGCAATGGCGGAAACGCTATTTACGCTGTGGCGCTCCGGTCAGTCGCTTTCCGCCAGGGTCGTAATGAGGGCCAAAGTCTTTGCAGAAAATGTCAAAAAGAGGTTGGACCAGTTCAGAAAGGCAAAGTTAGAAGGTCTGGGGCCAACCCAGTTGGAAAGTCAAGGATTTACGGGACACCTTGGACAGTCCGTTGCAAGGGAGGCCAGGTGGGACACAGTACCTTAAATGGTGAGAAAGCTCCAGCGGTGGCAGTTGTTCCTGGCAGCGGGTGTAAGTCGTGGCTTTGACCAGAGGAAGAGACTATCTCGACGAAGAAGAAAGCTGGAAGTCGTTGCACTGCCAGGGATGAAACCAGCCGCGGAGTTCCCGATTAAAAGGTGCATCCCTTTTTTTTCGCTGTCAGTGGTGAAGCGTGGCTATCCGACCACCAGGGTGCTTGGCACGGGCGATTCGACCACAAGACGTCCTGAAAGGCGAAAAAGGCGAACTGGTTGGTCCCACCAGCTCAAATGGAAGAAGACTCTCCTGGAAGAAGATCTCCTCTGTCGTTGGGGAAGTGGTGAGTTCGTTACAGCAGGGCTCCACCGGTGGTGTCGTCGTTGTAGATGGCCCAGCTTCTCCCCTCTTTGGATTCTTTAGGTCCTGTGGCGACTTCTGAAGTTCCAGTCTCCAAAGCCCTGCTTTTATGCAGAAAAAAAAAACCCTTTCAACAGCCTAGCTGTCACTCAAACATGCTAAGTGGTGAGCCGGGCAGCTCAACACTGGGCCAATCAAACAAGAGTGCGACTTGAGTTGCTCAGGCAATGCAGTCCAGGGTGCCTCATCCCCCTCCCACACATCCTGTAGACCCCAGACAGAGTGGCACCATTTGGAGGGCTTCTGTGCAGAAGCCCGCCAAAAAGTGGAACAAAGGGCTCGACTTGGGTTAGAGTTTCAGAGGCGAACACAAACGCCATTTTAAAACCGAGTCCTGGCAAAAAAAAACAACCGGGGAATTAATATTAAATAAATAACCCAGCGGTATCTTTAACATTGCACCAAAAAGTGGTGCGTTGAAAATGAATGGGAAAATCCCATGAGAAATATTCCGGTGGAATATTTCGCGTGGTATCCACTGCCACCAGCCAGAAACTCGACATGGGGGGACTGGACAGTGCCCCCTTGGAAAACAGACCCAGGGGCAATCAAATTACCCCTACCAGTACTTCCACAATATAATGGTTTGTACTGGTTCTGTTCACAATTTGAGACTGGTAAAGCCAATGGTGACTTTACATGCCCTGGGAGACAGTAGTCAGTCCCAGTGTATGGAGTCTATGTTTGGGGGTCTCTATGACACCCCTGTGTTACTGCACAGAGGGTGCTGTGTAACACACATACCAAAAACACATGAAGCCCTATGGAGTAAAAGACCCCATAGCCCATAAAACACATTCACAGTCAAAGGACATTCTCAAATCATGCCTAAGAGGGGGAGAAAAAGAATCTCACTCTTAGCAGGAGAAAAAAATAAACCCCAAAAATCCAGCAAAGCTGCTGGGGGAACTCACTATGTTTGGGAAATTAGCCTTAACAGAGAATTCTCCCTAACACCCCCTCCATTAAAGCCTGTAGTACTGCCCTTGCCAGTAATACTGCCTCTATGCTGACAAACTGTATATGTGTCTCTTGCTGTTCTTTTATGCAATTCCCTCGACTTTTGGTTTGATTCTGTTGTTGACTTTGTTTGTTTCTGACAGTTTATGTTGTAAAAATCCCAATAAAATGACTACTTGAAAATATATATATATTGGTATGCTAGTGGCTTTTTCCCATAAATCGGGCACAGTATATGTAGACAGGATAGCATTGAATAGTGTTGTCAGGATTGACGCCCAGACTTCCTATAGATCTTGGAATAGGTCCACTGGGATTCCATCAGGGCCGGGTGAGCGATTATGTGCCTGAGCATTAATAGCAGATATTACCTCCTTTAATGAAAAGGAAAGAGGTGAGGTAGCGGTGTGTCTTTCAGGCGATGTACTATTTGGGCCTAAATTAGAGAGAGTCCAAGCAAAGTCGATAGCTATATCGGGGACTTTATATAAAGATGAAAAATGATCCACCCAGATTTGGTCTGGTATAATTTTCTCCAGATCTGTGGTACAATGTTCGTATAGGGGGCCCTTAGCAATAATTCCCCAGAACATCGTTGAGTTGTCCTCCGCTGAAGTTGCCTCAAACTACAGCCATGCTATATCTTCTAGCTCATTTTTCGATTGCTTTCTTGTAGGCAGCTCAGCCATTTCCAATTTGACTTTTTGCTTAGGTCTTGTGCCTTTAATGAGTTCAGCAAATCTTTTTTGCCTTTCAACATTGAAGGCCGAACCAACCGTTGTGCCTCTTTTTACTTTGGGATAGTTTATGTCAGGATTGACGCCCAGACTTCCTATAGATCTTGGAATAGGTCCACTGGGATTCCATCAGGGCCGGGTGAGCGATTATGTGCCTGAGCATTAATAGCAGATATTACCTCCTTTAATGAAAAGGAAAGAGGTGAGGTAGCGGTGTGTCTTTCAGGCGATGTACTATTTGGGCCTAAATTAGAGAGAGTCCAAGCAAAGTCGATAGCTATATCGGGGACTTTATATAAAGATGAAAAATGATCCACCCAGATTTGGTCTGGTATAATTTTCTCCAGATCTGTGGTACAATGTTCGTATAGGGGGCCCTTAGCAATAATTCCCCAGAACATCGTTGAGTTGTCCTCCGCTGAAGTTGCCTCAAACTACAGCCATGCTATATCTTCTAGCTCATTTTTCGATTGCTTTCTTGTAGGCAGCTCAGCCATTTCCAATTTGACTTTTTGCTTAGGTCTTGTTCCTTTAATGAGTTCAGCAAATCTTTTTTGCCTTTCAACATTGAAGGCCGAACCAACCGTTGTGCCTCTTTTTACTTTGGGATAGTTTAGTGGTATAAACAAAGACTTCTGTGAGATTAGGGAGTCGAGTACTAAAGCTGGTTACATTTCTGACAGGGTCAGCACCTTCCTCCAACAACGTTTTAAACAGGTGAAGATTGGGTACTATTATCTCCCAGTGATTCATGTTTATTTATAGAATCCCACTTGAGTCTTTTTATTGTATTGTTTGATAACTTATGTTCCTTAAGTGCCCAAGATTATTATTAGTCCCTCTGTCATGTGAATGGCACTTGATTATCAATTTCAGACCATGATGGTCACTAAAATGATCTGCCAATAACATGAAATGTTCTATAATGTTCCAATAGGTCTTCATAACTAGAAAGTAATCGATTGTCGAACTCCTGTGCTGGCTTTTGAACGTGAGTGCCCCCGGGCGGTCATGCAATGCTCACCCATTAAATTGGCATAAACCCCATTCTAGTAGCCAGTTGTGGAACATTAGGCCCTCGTTACAAACACGAGGGTCCAACATACCCAGTTCAGGTACACCCCTTGCTGAATCCTCCACTGGATTAGTCAGACTGTGGGTTATACCATTGCCTAATTTGACATGTAAATCTCCTCTACATATGATTATGTGCTCTTGGGTAGAATTTCTGAATATTGTATCATCAATGGCAGATTTGATAATGGGGAGACTGTTTGATATGTGGACTTTAAGCGGGCTATTATATATATTAAATAAATATACTGATTGCCCCGTTGGAAAACCAAGGTTAAATAGTTGGATGTAGAGGGTGTCATTTTCTGAACAAGGCATTGTTTTTACATTTAAATGTGTTTTGAAAAAAAAAGCTGCCATATCCGCATAATATCGCCCTCTGGCCTTTTTGTTTGCTTTAATTTGATAATTAAAATAACCATCAAGAATGAGTTACACCCCAGCCCAGGTTTACTGTAAAAGTATTACATCACACATTTTAAAAACAGATATTACATCATTGTTACCAAATTTCCCCTACGCCTCCCGCAATGTTCCAGGAAAGGATAGAAAGAGAGAAGGGGTTCAAAGTGTCAGCTGAAGTAAACTCATTTTCACAAATTTGTGAAATGTCTTTCATACGTAAACCAGATGCACAGTTGGGGCTCGGTGGTGTATCATTATTGGATGGCCTTGCTTTTACAGATTGTTATAGTCAATTTCCCCTAAGGAAGAGAGCGATGTAAATCTGTTTTGTGCCCTGATAACCCCATTATTATGTGTGGGTTTTGTTCGGCCACTTTGGATCCTTTCTACTTCCTTCTGTGAGAAACCTGACAGCATTCTTCCACCTTCTCCATCGAGATCTTCCATTAAGGTGGCCTTGGAAGGGCCATCATTTTGGGATTCCGACCCTGGGGATGGACAAGGGAGGGAGGATCAACTGAGTGGAGGGTCATGGGGGTTTGGGAGGAGAATACCAAGGGCGAGACATGGGGCCTCATCACAAGTTGGGCGGTAGCACTTAAATGCGGTGGTAATTATATTACTGCCGCATTTAAGGGTCCGCCCAATCGTGAGTTTGGTGGAAAATGTGAGTTTTACCTCTAGCTTTTTGCTGGGGGTAAAGAACAGCATTTAGCACCACCCCAAATGGGGCAGCGCTACTGTTGAGAGAAACTCAGTAGCGTGCGTGTGGCTGGAGCATTGCTGAAAGAAGAGCCCGGTGAGCGAAAGCGGGGCGAAAGAAAGCAAAAGCAGGAAAGCAGTAAAAGAAAGCAAAGTGAAGCAAGAGAAAGGTAAAAGCATAACGAAGCACGCAAGACTTGGAAAGCAGTGAAACAAAAGCCAAGTGGAATGACAGAAAAGGCGCGCTACAGGCGCAGAAGTAATGAAAGACAGCAAAGTGCGCTGGCAACGCTGAAACAACCAAAAGTGGGTGTGAGAGAGACCCGAAAGTAAGAAGGCTGTAAGCAACCTGAAAGTGAGAAAGAGGGTGCAAGCGACCCGAAAGAAATATAGAGAGTGCAAGAGGCACGTAAAAAAGGCAAATGAAGATGCAAGAGAACATTGTGTGAAGGTGCAAGAGAGCACAGTGAAAAGTAAGGAGAAGTGTGCAAAGGGCACCTTCTAACACATTATCACTTTCCTCACCTTTTTCACCCCACTGTTCTCTCCTTATCCTTCTACACTCATTAGATCATCACCCTTCTCTACGCCACTACCTCTCCCAAACTCTTCACCTCTGTGAGCACTGCTGCCACTGTCCTTATCTTCAACACTGTTATCACCAACACCAATCCCTGCATCGGTCACATTTGAACTCTGCATCCCTGTGGCCTATTCTGTCCCTACTCTTGTAAACCATACAGAGAATGCAAAGGGGGATTCACAAATGTTCTACACAATAGCGCTTGTTGCCACAAGATTTTTGCATTCAGGGAGGTCATGCTTAACTCAAACCGAATTACAGACATAGAGATTGATTGAGGAAGGGACAGCATAACTCTCCAAAACAGATCTTCTATGAAGTCAAAATCCAGATGAGCCACCTGATATATTTCAAAACCGGACCGTAGCAATCTCTTTTGGAAATGCTTCATTTGTGGAAGTAAAAATGTTACTTTCTCTTTCAATTTACAAATCAGAGTGTTTTTGTTCCACTGTGCATGCAGAAAAAAACCTAAATATTTCAACTCATTCACCACTTCAAATGGCTGCCGCCACCCATCAAGCTTGTTTGCCCAACTTAGTTACTGCACTGAATACTATTATCTTGGGTTTCTTCATGTTTATAGTTAACTCATTTCCCCCAGAGTATCATTCAAAGGTTGGTCGAGAAGCATTAAGTCGGCCGCGTAAGTGAGCCAAGATATTTTATGCCCATATACCATTGGAGATACAAATGATCCATTCCACAATGCATCATCCATCTCTGCCAGGTACAGATTAAATACATCAGTGCCAATATGAACATGTGGTTTGGCCCAGCAGATTCAAGGACATTTCTATGTCATGTGTATGAAATCTGCACTTGATGTATTGCACTTAGTGCTAGGGCATTCAGTAGTTCGACTGTTATACAATGTTGATACCCAGTTCAGAATATATTATACTTTGTTAAGAATTTTAAACTGAATTAATCAGAAAAGCAAATTGAGGGCTATCTCCTTGATTAACAAACAGCAAAATGTTCAGGTTTCATCAGGTATTTCTAAACTAAGCCTTTCCCTCTATTTCTTAGTGAATGAAGTGGATGAGGCTGCATGTAACTGAATAGTGGTGTAGAGAGATGGTAGCTGAGTGCATAATAAATTGAAGGATAAGATACGCTTGTAGTTCCATAGGGAAAGAGGAACACTTAAGTTTAAATGCTGCTAGCATACAATTATATTGTAGAGTTACAAGTGGGTCTCCAATACGTTTCACTTGAAATCTGCTAAGTAAACAAATGTATCCTTAGAAAATATATCCCCAGTGTAAATCTCTTCTCTCGATCCCACCTATCAGAAATGTTCTTATGTAGCGTAGGGTTAAGGTCCATAATCGCAAATATCTACTATAGGGTGTTATAAGTAAACTATGATAAATGTTGAACCTAGAATTAACAGAATTGTACACCAGGTTTTATGAGCATGTCTGAGCATTTTTTACCATTTATCTAAAATAAATTAGCTGGGTAAACTCCTCTTCACTCAATTTGCACATGAGGTAGGTCAGGAAGAGAACACCAATAAGAAGCAAACTGTGCAAGAGCAACTAAATCCATACCTCTCTTCCCCCCATACCCCTGCCCCCCATTCCCTTCCCCTCCCCACACCCCCTCCGCCCGATGACCTCAAATTGGCTAGTTCAACCACCATAGTGAGTAGGAGGTCACCTGCGGGCTCCGCCCCCCTTCCCCTCCCTCCCCCCTCCCTCTTCTGAGCAAATTGTTCTAATTACTGTACCACTGGTTTGTTTCATGTTGTAAATTATGCTTCATTCATTACTGTACCTGTTGTTATTCTGTAAAGTGCTTTGGTGTAAAGCGCTATATAAACTCAATAAACATAACATAACATAAATAATACAACTGAAATGTGGGTGCTGATATACCACCCAGAGCATAGGGCTTAACCATCTCTACCCACTGCAAACTGACACATCAATTTCCCCAGATAAGCGACATAGTGGCACCCCAGGGAATCAAAAAAGTATTTCCATGGCCATAAAAGGTTACTTGTAAAATAATATGATTGTTTAGGCAGACCAATCATCTTTTGTAAAGATATTCACACATATATAGACAAGCAAATTGTGAAACATGACTTCAAAGTATCGACAAAAGGGGCAAAATACTTTACAAGATTAAAAGAAAAAAGTTCCCCCTGTGTCAGGGAAATATATGAATTCCAAGATACAGGATACTTTCTTCAGCCCATTAAAACCCACACAAATCACCCAAAGGAGCCACATAACTAGCAGGGGAAACAGAAATGACTTTGTGGGTTCACCTGTAATGCAGAATATCTTTTAAATCACACACATCCATCATTATATAGTGCAAATTATGTGACGGATCGCTTCATAAGCATGACCTTAGGATAGGCGAATACCTCTATGTTGAGTTTTCCACGCCAGATAAGCGTCTAAGATTCAAAGCCATACATCTCTGAAGAATGAAGTCAAAATGATCTTGAAGAATCAAGAAAGTTATAGCTGGAAGAGTTCTAGTGGCAAGCAGTCTTGTAAAAATCTTTGCATCTATATTGATGAATGAAAGAGGGTGATCGGAACCACAATGCAATGGAAACTTAAAAGGTTTCAATAGCACCTTGATAACAGCCTAACACAAAGATCACTCCCAGATCCTAAGCAGATGCAGCTCCAGAACCAATTTGATTTCTTCATACAATCGGGCCCTAATCCAATCAGTGCCCAGAGCTATACCAGGTGGTAAGTCATCTATGGCATTCAAGACCTCTTCGACAGAGAGTGGTATATCTGGCATTTGTGCTTCCTCAGAGGTCATACTGGGTAAGGGGATCTCTCAACTGATCAAGTAGCTCTGCTGGAATGATGACATATGTAAATGTTCATAAATATTCTTGTATATCTCTGTTACAATATAAAAGCTGTCCATCAAGGGAATTATCTCCCTTATCAAAGTGCTTCCTTGTTCCCTTTGTACCAATCTACCAATCTGTGTTCATATCTGTCTGTCGCTCCATACCTCGTTGCAGTTGCTGGCCTACCTATGAGGGCAACCTCACGGTCAGCCAATTCACAAACTTTCTGTAGTTTAACCCTAATATTATGCAATAATGAATTGGTAGTACTAGAGGAGGATTGTATTTGTAAGTGCCAAAGGTCCATTTCTGAGTCATTTATTTCAAAACGGACATCCCTAAGGATTCCACTTGAGCTATCCCTATAATTGTCATAGATGCCCTCAAGAACATACCGACTCTGAGATAAGGTTCAACGGTTTTTATTGATTTTGTTTCAACAGGCCTAATCGCCTTACCTCTCTCACTAAACTAGAGATGGGCAATCCGACTGTCGCACAGGCTTCCCTCAAACTGCCAGACTGGTTCTAGTGATCAGTAACCCCTACTATCTAAAAAACTGTCTATCTTCTTACAATGGCCTAAAGGCAAATGCCTTATCTGTCTATTCTGCCTAAGGTAATAATCTAGGGTTCCAATCTAGGAAGTGCCACTTTCTCTCACTAACCAATACCTTGCCTTTTCTAAAATTCGCTTCCACACTCCTCAACACCACACTTCATCCTTCTGGTCTGTTGGTCTGCCACCTCTTCTTCCTCTGACCTCAACCAAACAACCCACATCTTCCTCTTTCCTGTCTCTCCCTATTTCCTCACCCTTATGCCCCCATTGGTCTCCCCTTTCTGGTTTCTCTGGACAATTCGGTCTACTGCCCGAGAGGGGTTACAAACAGTTGTAGTTGTCAGTTGTCTTTCAGGCTGACCATGGATTGACAATTGCGGCCCGCTATTACAATAGTTCCAGTATGTTTCGTTTGGGTGAATCGGCTCAGTACCTCTGGTGTAAATATTCAATGTCTCTGATGGAGCATGGTTATGAGAGCCACATAGGTACAAGTGCTGTGTGGTCAGTGCATTGAGTGTCACTGGCTCAGTTTGTAAGCGGGTGTTGCGCAGAACCAAATGCGGTATTGACCGTTCTGCAGGCTCGCATTAGTGAGGCTGGTTGAATGTGGAAAGTCTGACGGTTTTCTTTTCACTGGCATCGGGGCTTGCAGCTGCCTCTGTTTCTCCATATCAGTGCAGGGCTGCTTTTTTTTACCACTGTGGATCTTGGTAGTTGTAGTTCTCTACACAAAATAGAAAATACTTGGCCAGCATCATGTGAGGCAGATATTGGGTGATCCAGAATGGTACTAATAGCAATCAAATTAGGCATAAAGAGAAGGGACAAGGACTGGGGACAAGGACTGGGGCTCTCCCAACTAACACCTTCCCCATCTGAAAAATTGCTGTGGCTTCTACCCTTGTAGGCATCCCACTCCAGGCTAAGAGCGTGCCCATCCCTTCTTGTCAGGGCCAGATTATAGACCTGTCACAGAAAAAACAGCTTAATTACATCAGAAAGCATATAAGGATACAGATACTGTGTTTGTCTCAAAATAATGTTTAATTTCAACCAGTAAAATAGCATTTAGTCTATGGTCCAATAATTCAGCAGCTGGAAAATGCCATATTGACTTTGGAGGAGGATCGTTCCATAACGCCAATGACAAGATAATGGAGGAGTGATCTGAAAAAGTGTGCAGCAGTATTGTACATCCTACAGCTCCAAACACAAAGGCTGAGATAAACGCCAAGTCAATACTTTTTTTATTTTCTTTTTTTTTATGAGTTAGTTTGATCTCAAACTTTACATTATTACATCTTCCAGTTATCACAGTTAAATAAAAGCATATTCAGAAAAGTTTAAAAAATAAAATAAAACAGAGTTTAAAATTAGTTTTATCTCTCAGTTCTTGATGATCTTTAAGCATTCCTTGCTTATTAATGTTCAGGTTCATTTCCTGTCACTTAGGTGTATGCTAGCTTCACAGGTCACTGTTTAGTGATCGTCTTCAGGTTTCATGATTGAATACCAAAACTGTAGTATTCTATATGTTAGTGGTTTATCCTTTCCTGTGACAATGTGTGCCCATTTCTCGATACCATTTAGTTGTATGGTCGATTGTGGCAACCTGTTCGCAAATGTTTGATGTTTGTCATTGATTGCTGTGCATTCCATAAAGATGTGAAAGAGCGTTTCAGGTTGTGTTTGTCGCTTGCAGAATCTGCAATATGCGTCCTCTGGAGTTATTTGTTTAGTGTGGTTGAAGTATTCCCTCTTCGGCAAGATGTTCAGTCTGAGTCTCAGGAAAGTATCTCTCATCCATTGGTCTGGGAAGCGTTCTAGATATGTTGGTAATTGACTCAAGGCTCTTACTTCAAACATTGAATGGATATCCATTTGATATTCCTTTTTTTTCCTTAACGTGGATATCCAATCCTTTTGTTGAATATTTTCCTTCGCTTTAGTTGGGCGATTGATTAACATATCGATTGTTATTTTGGCCTCCGCTATGCGCTGTTTGCATGTGTTTTTCCATATTGTTAGTACGGAGTTGTTTGTTGTTTGTTGCTTGTCTCTCAGAATGTCAATGGATGGAATCTTCTCAGTTGATATTCTTTTTCTATACAAGTCTAGTGACTTCCAGATCACTATGCTTTCTATGGATTGCAGCGCCAGCTCAAATCTAATACGGGGCATAGGGTAGGCCTTTGGTGGTTCTAAAATTTTCCTCCAAAAAATGCGCTCAATTTGTGTCCAAATTTGATGAGGAATATTCAATGCTGCTTCGTTTCCATTTGTAAGAATAGCTACTGTGTTTTGCCGCTAGAAACTCACAATAGGTTTAAATGAATATTTCCCATACTTTTTGGGTATGGCTAGTCCTTGACAGGCTAATGATAGGGATTTGGTTTTGAGATGTTGCAGCCATGTTGTCTCTATTTCATTTTGATTTATCCAAACTCCTAGATATTTGACCACAGTTGCTGGCGCAATTTGATCTCCTTTTATATGGATAACTAGTTGTTTTATTTTCAGATTGTGGCTTTGTGTTAACCGCATCACTTGTATTTTTTTAAAATGGATACACAAGTTGTTATCTGTATATTGAACAAGTGCTGAAAATAGGGTTTGGAGCCCATGTTGAGTCTTGTCAAGCAAAATAATATCATCTGCAAATAACATATATGGAATTTTGGTGCCATTTATTTTTGGGGGATATCCCGTTGTTGCAACCTCACTTGTTTTTAAATCTATTATAATTAATATAAATAATGTGGCTCCTAACGGGCATCCCTGTTTTAGGCCACTGGTGGTTGTAATGTCCGTTGACATCGCACCTTCTTGGGATAATCATACCCTTATTGAAGTCTGATTATAATGCTTTGATTCGTTCCAGTAGAGATTTTGGGTAATTCCATGCCTTCAGTTTCTCCCACAATCTGTGCCGATTTATGTCAAATGCTGATTTTAGGTCTACAAAGGTTGCACATGTTGGCACTTGGTTTTTCTGTGCTTCATGTTTTAGTATATTCAGTAAACAAAGGTTCATATTTGTGCCAACATTTTTGGTAAATCCTGTTTGTCTGTCGTCCATAAGGTCAATTTCTTTTGCCCATTTTGTTAGTTGTTTTTGAATGAACCCTGCGAAGATTTTTCCTCTTAGGTCCAAAAGGGCGATTGGATGGTAGTTTGATGGTGTTGTCCTATCTCCTTGCTTGTGGATTGGAATCAGTGTCGCAGTTTTCCATGTTTGTGATACTTCAGCAGATGTGTTGATAATGTTGAACTAATCAAGGCATATATCTGCCCACAGATCAGGCTGTTTTTAATAAGCGCATTACTCAACCCGTCTGGGCCTGGGGCTCTTGATCTATTCAGATGAATCATATGGTAAATGATATCGGTTTTGTCCCATCGTAGGTCCCAAGTTGTTGACTTTCTCTGGTCTCTCTCTTCTGTCTTTTCTCTGGTCTAGTTATATAGGGTTGCAAAATGTACTTTCCATGCTTCTTCTGTTACACCAGATTTTAGTTTAGAGGTTCTTCCATCATCATTGTTAATTCATTTCCAGAGATCTTTCATATTTCTGTTGTGTAATGCTCTGAGCATTTTTCGGCTTCATTTTGGGAGACCTGCAGCCTATTGTTTTTCGTCCAGTTCCTGTGTTGTTGTTTTAAGATGTGGATGGCTCTTTCGCGCTGTTCTTTTGGCAAACCACTCGTCTTTCTTTTTTTTTTTAATTTCGGGATTGAATGCATGTTTATGGTTAACTTTCTGGATGTTCAGACCAGTTTTTTTCCTCCTGTGTGGCATAAGCATCCATGGATAATTTAGTTTTCGACTATCTGTTATCTTAGTGTTTGAAAAGGCTGCTTTTATCGCTGTTACTTGCTTGTCGGAAATGCGCATTCTTTAGCCATTAACCAGTTCTAAAGTTGGTAGTTTATGGTTAAATAATTGATTGTGGCTCATGTTCCACTGTATCGTGACCTTATGGTGATCGCTTTGGTTAGTGGGAATCACTTCCACTTTATGAATTCTTGATTTCATGATCTCTGTTGTGTAGATGTAATCCAGTACAGCTGTCAAATTATGACTCACCAATGTGGGTGCAATGTTTGTAACTACAACATCTAAATTATTTATCTGATGGATGTTCCTTTTTTACATTTCTTTTTCCCATAGGCTTGCCTTCGTCGATAAGTTGTTCTGAGGGATTTTCACTCCATTCCGATCAAACAGATGAATATTCAGATCTCTGCATAAAATTAGTTCAATTTGTTCGAATTATGTTAGTAGATCATCGATCTGTGTCAAAACGGTGTCAATGAAAATCATTTCTTGTATCCCTGCAGTACTCCACCATAGATTTATTAGTGCCAATTTAGGTTGATTTCCAATTGCTGGACTGTCAATGGTATTTGGCTCTAGTATGGTGATTTGTGTAATGGAGTTTGGGTTTTTAGTTTCAATGATTTTCCTGTTTGCTTCAGCCTTGATCAGTGTTGAAAGGCCTGCAGATGGCTGTCCTTTTGTATTGTTATCGCTGGATTTAGCAATGTTGTAAATCCGTCACATGTGGGTTGTTGACTTATTCAAGTCTCTTGTAAACAGATTATTTCAAAGGACTGTAGGTCCAAGATGTTGTTTCCGCAAAGATGTGCAAACCCTCTAGTGTTCCATGAGCAGAGTGATATCCACTGCTTGTTTTGGAATTGTGGTTGTTATTTCTGTACATCTCATTGCGTAGTCAAGCTGTTATGTTCTATGGTTAGCTCCCCTGTTGTTCTTTTTTTGGTTTCAATTTACCTGTTCTTGTCGATTCATTCTTTTCAGCTGTAACATTTCTTTCGCTGTATGACCTAAACTGTGTGATGTTTATCGTAGTCTCATAGGTCTCGTTGCATTTATGATTTTGGTTTATTTTTCTTATTTTTGCTTTGTGTTGTTTGAATTGATAGCCATTGGTAAGACATCTGAATCCCAATTTTCAGAAGTTTTCTTTATTGGACATCACTAGATCATGCACCTCTTCTTGTGTGGTGAAGGGGATGTCAGCTATGTCTGTTTCCTCATCGATAGGGATTTCCACCCATTTTATATCCTGTGATCAAATGTTCCTTAATTTCCATATTGCATTTATCAGTCGCAATGTGTTTGTTCTATTCAAGATTAAGTTGTCTTTATTTCTCTTGGTCTGTTCATACCTCGCTCTATATATGTCTAGATTCCCTCTCGGATTAGTGAACATTGTCATTTTCAATTCCTTCTGAATGGGTGATTGTGTAGTGTCAGTTCCCTCATCTTCACTTTGCCATTGAAAGGGTCCTCGCTCTGGTTGTTTTGAGTTAAGCTCATGATGAGGTGTGTGAGTTGACAATCGTTTCCTTTGTTGATTTGAGTCTTCTAACGATCTTCTGTCACTTCTTGTGTCTACCAACTCACAATCAGAAATATCCTCATATATAGTCTCCGATTCACTATCTGATATATCTTCTATTGACAAGATCTCGCCCTCTGATATAATAGTGTTTCCTTCTTCATATTTGTCAACAATATATAGCGAGTCATTGTCTTTATTGATTGTGAGATCTTCCACTACTAAATTTGGTTGTTCGATCTCTTTTTGTTCACTGTATGTTGATAGGTTTACTAGGAGATCTACCATTTGTAGGTCCCTTGTGTCCAAAATTGGAAGATTCCCGTTGTCAGAATTGTTTCATTTCGTAGTTTCATTCTTTAGATTCTTCTATTGTTATGTATGTTTGTTTTGTCTTCATTTTGGTCGGCAGAGGGTGCGTTGCTGGTAGTGTCAAGTTGCGTAGAAAGGCTCTGCATACTCTATTCGCAAATATCCCTTTTTTTCCTACATTTTTATTAGAGGCTGTTGTTTTTTTGCTTTGATGGTCTGTTTGCCTTGTATCTTGCTTTGGCTTAGTGTCAAATATGGAAAAGCTTTCTATGTTTTGCTGTGAACCTTTTATTGAATGTTTTGGTTGGGTGTTTTCTTCTTCTTTGTTTTGTCCTTCTGTTGTTGTTTTGCTAAATTAGTTAGTTTTCTTGAATGTGCATGTTCTTTTTCTGTCGTTGATTCAAGGTTCATAATATAATCAGTTTGAATCGCTTGTTCTTGTACGTTTGCCACTCGCCCTGCGTTCTCTTGAGGTTTGGAAATATCTCTTGAGTTTTGCTGTTCTTTTGGTTGGGTTTGGTGTAATCCTTGATTTATAAGTTTTGTCTGGAACAAAAGATTATCTTTATGAGTTATTACCATCAGTTCCGTTAGTGTGGTTGCCATATTAGCTTTCTCAGCTCTATCGTTTCTAGCTATTTCACATAGTCGTTCCTGACATTGTTTTGTCTTATCCGCTTCTTTGTCAAGTCTTTGTTGAACTTTCATCGTGAAAGCTTGTAAGTATATCTGCTTCATGTGGATTAAAGCTAATAGGGTTGCCTGGTCTTTTAGGGTATCCGCCACTGACTCGTAGAGTTTCATAAAGGGTATAAGCGCATGTGTCGAGACTGCTGTCAGTGCATTTTGCAGGTCCAACATGGTTGTTGGAATTGCTGGATAAGCATTATTTTCTCGTTGTGAGAATGCCTCCTTGGTCGCACTCAGTTTGTTTACCTGTGTCTGGTTAAGTTGCTCTGTGGTAGAGCCCCTTGTCGGTTTTTCATATTGTGTGGTAATCTGAGGTACATTTTACTTATGTTTTTGATCTAAACGCTATTCCCTTTGTCTTTGGTTCTGGAAGATAGTCCTTTTACTAATATTGTTCAAAGGCGTTGATGTCATTTCTTTCGGGCGTTGTATTGTTGACATTATTCCTTCTGACTTAAAGATCATGTGTCTTTTTTCATGGTTCTTCATTAATGACTCTATTTCCGTAATGTCTAGAGAGAGTCTGGCAGCTCTCCGTTTTGTGTCATTATAGTTGTTTGAATGGGTTTCATCGATGATTTCGCCCTCGGCGAAGTTCTGTTGCCATTGCCTTTTAGCTTCCTCAACTTTCTCTCGTTGGGTCAACTGTCTGGAGGTAATTCCGTCATTGTAAAAGGATCTCGTTGGGTGAGTTCTATTCTCATGTGATGCATTGGTAGATTGTAACTCAGCCCGCTTTGTTCTTTGTGTTGTATCTGTTATGTCAGAGAATGAGTGTACATTCTTAATAATTTCTGCCTGAAATATTGTGTGTGTGTAGCTTGTTTTTTTTCTCTAGCTCAATGTCTTCATGTTCACTAATCAGTTGTTCCTTTGTGTATTTTTGTTAATTTCACCACTTCCTCATACTTTTTCAGTTAGTTGTCCACTTTGTCATATAGAGTTATTGTCTGTCATCTTAGTTGTAGTCAATATGTTCAACAAGTGTTCCTTTGTTGTATCCGATGGTCCCCTGCATATTGGTCTCGCTGTCTCACTCGAGGTCGGGTTGGAATCTTATCGTATGAACTTTGTGAGTTTTCGAAGTTCTTCCTCATTCAGGTTTTTCTTGTCATGATGATCCAAAGTCACAATTAGATCTAAATCGATTTCTTTCAATAGTGGTTCTGTTTTATCTTTCGATCTTTGTTGAGTCTGTTGACTTAACTGTGGATCTGCTCCTCACATCATTTCGATTCTTGATCTTTGTCTTGTGTTTGGACCAGATGTAACGTCCATTTCTTTTTAGAACTCTTCGGGGTTTGTTAAGCTCTCGCTCGTTGGTTAGCCTGCCACAATATTACTTGCAAAGAGTCAAATTAAGTTATGTAAAAGTTGTCTACTGTTGACATCAGAGAGTAGGTCAAAGGCAAATGCCCACAGTCCCCTCTCGATCTGACTAGTGCTCAGGTTTGTGAACCAGCCGCACCGCGTCTCAGTTGTTCGCATGGCACTTTCTTCTCACACCAATATCAGCCGGGAGGGTCAAAGGTATTCACCCGCAGTCCCCACCCGTTCGGCGTCCCTAATGTTGATGGAACGCGTGCTCTAGTAGGTATCTCACGAAACGTTAAGCGTATGTGTTTGATGTAGGACCAAGGGGGCCGAAGGGGTCTTAAATTGGGAGTCAATTAAATATCTTTTATATATTGGATGGTGATTGAAAAGGAGTTACATTCAAGCTATTCGGTGTCAACACAAATGTTTGTATCATTACCTTAAGTTGATATTTTGTTCTGTGCATCGTGCTCGTAGATCTCGTCTGCCACACTCAGCTTTAGATGAAGTCGGTCGGAAATCAATCGTGTTCTTTCCCAACAGAAAAAAAGCTTTTCATCAGGCGAGGGAGCGGGTAACCCCTTTCCTGCACCCGTCACACGAAACACAGAAACACTCTGCTCGCTCCGTGTAAGTAAGCTCTTATGAGTCGGTTTGTGTGTGGCAGCCATACCTCCCACAGTTGAAAGTGAAGAAATCCAAAACGTTACTTAACAGCATGGCGCAGCAGACTCCAGCAGAACACAGAAACGCTCTACTAACTCCACTCGCTCCGCATAAGTAAGCCCTTATGAGTTCGTTCGTGTGTGGCAGCCACGTCTCCCACAGTTGAAAGTGAAGAAATTCAAAACTTTACTTCACAGCACGGTGCAGCAAAGACTCCAGCAGAACACAGAAACACTCTGCTCACTCTCTCCTAAACTCTTGAATCGCATGAATCGACCCGACAGCAGCAATCGTCTTGGTCAACGCAAAGTCAATATGCCACGAGATGTCATGCACTGTAGAATACTATGAAAATGCACACGTACTGGAGTGCTTAATTCGACATGCATTAATTAAGTTGGAATTATCCATCACACGGTGTATAGACTGCGAGCACAAGAATGATGATCTAGGTTTAACTCCAGTATGAGTCAGTATAACATAAATAATTGTATTAAAATTACCTCCCCAAATGACTAGTGCAGTACATGCGCAAGGACCTCCCCAAATGACTAGTGCAGTACATGTGCAAGGTGCCTGGGAATCTACCTGATTTCATTGTTCACACCTAATGATGAATATATAAGAAGCCCTATTGCTTCATGCCTTGATGCAATCCAGCAGGAGGGATAGCGTTTACCAGTGACCAACAAGGATCTAACTTCATGGCAATACTATAGGTCAAACAAATTCAAAAACTCGCTTGCACCCATAGGGAAACACAATCATATCTTTATATTGCCTTGAAAACTAAACACGTATTGGTTGCAATCAGATCCTACTATCTGGACTACTATTGTCATAAACACAGCCCAGCACAGGGGCTCATCCTGTTTTCGCCACACTAGGGTCTCCCTGTATTTCTGCCGTTGCCAATTGCCATGGCAACTGGATAGACGCTATGCACAGAAGCATCACGCTGCGGTGGTCATGTTTCCCCGTCGAACGACGTATGGATCATTACAGTCATCTGACCGGCAAAGCAACATCATCAAGTCGAGTCGGTTTTCTCCGGCTCCATAAAGAACTGCCGGGCAGGAGTTCAGGCACTTCTGATTGAAGTTAGTACCCGTGTTTTTGCTAACAGTCTGAATACTTATGTTTTTGTTCTCTGACCCTGTTTCCTCGTCACTGACTGCCTTGCCTCTCGATTCTGTTTGGGTTCTGCTTCTGATTACATGGTAACGATCATTTTGCTTTGCTTTTTGGATTGCATCTGGATTGCCCCTGTGTATTTTTTGACTAGTTGCTCTCTGAATTTGTGGGATTGGATTCTGCCTGTTGTACTTGGGAATTTGTTTAGTGCACTGACCTTAGGACGCTTTGCTGAAATCCAACTGTGCACCATCCCGTTGTTTGTACGTCCTTGTGTCGTCCTTACTGCGCCTTCTACCCTCCGGCCCCCCTTCCAATTCCGCTCTCGTTTTCCTTGTGGATTATCGTGGATTCTCTTCTCTGGTTTCTCTTTAGTTTCTCACTATTCCTATAGGTAAGAAGACCTTTATTAAGAAATACTCTCTGTTTAGGAAAGTCAATCAGGTGACTTATGTACTCTTCTCCCTCTGTCCCATACAGTGAGAAAAAAGTTTTGTTTTTACACCATCAGACAACCAATTGAAATCTCAAGTGTGCCAAACTATAAGGTTAGTGTTACATTTCTCCCTTGTTTATTTGGTCAGTTTTCTCGATTCAGCACTAAGACCTGTCCTTATTCTTACAGTATGGCGCACACCTGGTGGTGATTTTTCTTTGCTCTTTCATTTGAATGATACCTCTGTTTATATACACGTAAACGAACAGAAGGCTGTATCAAGAGAAAGGTTGCCCTCATTGAGGAGACTCGGTCCTTTTGGTCTGGGTTACGCAGCAGTATAGACCCCGAGTTCAGTCTCTAGGGGTTTCTCCTTGGTGTGTACTGACAGAATAGGAAACCTACAAAACAATAACATGGGAGCGTCTGATACGCTCGCAACTCTCATGCAGCTGGTGTCTGATCTCCGGAATGATATAACAGCCGCTCATGAAGCCATGAATCTCTGGATGGAGTCTCTACAAGACCTGGCACAATCTCAGCCAGAGGTTGATGGTCAGGCCAGTGCCGCTACAGCAGGCCCAGCTTTTCCTCTACCTAGACAAAATCCGGTACCAGTCCTAATGGACAACCAATTTTCACCAGCGCCTCTGGAGAGGTTCAATGGTGACCCAAAGACATACCACACCTTCATAAATCAATGTAAGCTGCATTTCCTATGCCGTCCTGCTTCTTTTCCTGATTCCACCATAAAAGCAGCTTTCTGCCTTTCGTATCTTGGAGGCGCTGCTGCCGCTTGGGCTAGCCATCTACTGGAGACGAATAGCTATGTTCTTTATGATTGTGACGCCTTTATTACTGCAATGAATCGGGTCTTTGATATCCGGTACAAAACGCAAGCTACAGATCTGGAATTTCTAAATCTCAAACAAGAGGATACGCCATTGCTTTCTTACCTCGCAAAGTTAAAGCAATTGGCAGCTGAAACCGGTTGGCCGGAGGGCAAGAAGGCAACCATTTTTTATATGGGGCTGTCGGGTGACTTAAATGATACACTGGCTATAGTGCCTGTGGTTCCCATGGGTTTTTCTGAACGACTAGATTTGGTCCTACAAATCGATGCTCGGAAAGCAGAGAGAAAGAGCGAGAAAAGACTGATACCCCCTGCGTCCTCAAAACCTGATCTCTCATTGATGAATCACACAGATGCTGAGCCCATGCAGATTGGGGCTGTCGTGGTCCGCTCACCGCTGCAGAAAGAGAACATCGGCGTAAATCTAAACTGTGCATGTATTGTGGGTCTGCAGACCATTTCTTTAGCAATTACCCAAAGAGATTGGTTCGAAAACGGGGAAACTCCAAGTCTCAGCAGTAGATGGCGTCCCTTGGCCAGGTAGTGTTCCCTTGGACTCCCAAATCATATCTGAATTACCCCCAGTGTGTTTATCTGTTCTATTCCTCTTGACCCATGACAAACCTTTGCAATCCCGTGCTGTCATCGACTCAGGTGCTACAGATAATTATATGGACATTCAGTATGCCTGTAATTCAGGAGTACCTATTGTTACAAAACAGGAACCTGAGATCATCCACGCTGTTGACGGAACAGCTCTTGTCTTAGGGTTGGTAACCGAACAAAGAATACTACTTCAGATGGCCACTGATAATGGACATTATGAGTGCATTTCCTTCGATCTTATAGCAGCACCCAAATACCGAGTGATCCTTGGTCTACCTAGGTTGCAGATGCATAATCCCCTGATTGATTGTGAAAGGCGTGATGTACAATTCCCATCAGACTACTGTGATGCACATTGTATACATTTAGATACTTCTACGAGAAACACCCCTTCCAAAGCTATCCTGGAGGCAATGCCATTGATCAGAGTCTTTTCCTCGAGCCCTACTGTCAGTATTCCCAGTGTACATCAATCATATGTCGATGTCTTTGCTAAGGAGAAAGCGGAACAACTGCCACCCCATCGACCCTATGATTGTCCCATAGACTTGGTTTTTGGGTCCAAAGTCTCCACCGGCCGGGTGTATTCTCTTACTGTCAAGGAGGACAAAGTATTGAAGGAATACATTGACAAAGCCAAAGCGTCTGGGTTTATTCGTCCTTCCCGCTCTCGGGCCGCTTCACCCTTGTTTTTCGTACCTAAGAAGGAGGGAGATCGGAGGCCATGTATTGATTACAGGGCTCTCAACGCCATTACCCCTTGCCACTCATCTCAGTTTTATTTACAAAATTGGATCTACGATGGGCCTAAACCCTGGTTTGTATCAGAGATGGAGACGAGTGGAAAACGGTGTTCAAAACATGTTATTGCCTGTACGAATATCTTATGACGTTTCAGTATTTCGTGAACAATGTCTTCCAAGACATGCTGGACTATTACGTTGTCATCTATCTCGATGACATCTTGATCTACTCGCCTTCCTATGACCAACATGTAATACATGTCCTTTCTGTTCTACAGTGGTTGCGGGAACATCAGCTGTTCGGCAAGGCCGAGAAATGTGTTTTGAACACGACTTAGGTCGCGTTCTTGGGATATGATCTGACGAATAAGGGGTCAAAATTAATCAATCCAAAGTGAAAGCAGTACTCAATTGGCCTGTTGCTAATTCAGTGAAGTCCCTGCAATCTTGTCTTGGCTTTGCCAACTTCTATCGCAGATTTGTGTGTTCTTCATCTTCTTCTGTCACAGCACCTTTGACTGCGTTTGCCAGCACCAAAGTACCTTTTCAGTGGAATGCTGCCGCTCAAGATGCCTTTGATTCGCTTAAAACGGCCTTTACATCTGCGCCTGTCCTGCAACATCCTAATCCGCAGCAGCCATTTCTGGCGGAGGCTTATGCCTCGAGTGTGGCGGTGGAAGCCATTCTATCCCAGAAGTGCCCTGCTACCTGTTATCTGGATTGCCCCTGTGTATTTTCCGACTAGTTGCTCTCTGAATTCGTGGGATTGGATTCTGCTTATTGTTCCTTGGGAATTTGTTAGGTGCACTGAACTTAGGACGCCTTGCTGAAATCCAACTGTGCACCATCCTGTTGTTAGTGCGTCCTCGTACCGCCTGGAGTGCAGGTCCTTATTAATTATTCTAACCCCCCTTTCCAATTCCGCTCTCGTTTTCCTTGTGGATTATCGTGGGTTCTCTTCTCTGGTTTCTCTTCAGTTTTTCACTATTCCTATAGGTAAGAAGACCTTTATTAAGAAATATTCTCTGTTTAGGAAAGTCAATCAGGTGACTTATTTACTCTTCTCTTTCTGTCCCATACAGTGAGAACAGAGTTTTGTTTTTACACTATCAGACGACCATTTGAAATCTCAAGTGTGCCAAACTATAAGGTTAGTATTACATTTCTCCCTTGTCTATTTGCTCGGTTTTCTTTGCTCTTTCATTTTAATTACAACTCTGTTAATATACAAGTAAACGAACAGAGTGGTGTATCAAGAGAAAGGTTTCCCTCAATGAGGAGACTCGGGCATTTCAGTCTGGTTTATGCAGCAGTATAGACCCCGAGTTCAGTCTCTAGGCGTATCTCCTTGATGAGTACTGACAACTAGAATAAATTAAGTTTGTGACAAATTGTGAAGTGATCCGACGAATTCTAGATATACACTCCCAAGCAGTAGACATTTCCTGTGGCCAAGCGCGACTCACCAGCATACCTAGATAATCGAAATGACTAGTGAGTTTTCAGAAATATCTAAATAACGTGCCATGTTCTTAAAGAGTTTGGGGTAATCCAAGATCGGCCATAGATATTTATTAGTACGATAGATTGAAAAGGCTAAGCGTATGGGTAACTGTGTTCTTTTTCATTTGAAAGGCATATTTGTATCAGATGGAATGTGAGGTATGCGTGGTATAAGGAACAGTATTTAAGTTCCACCGATTCAGGCTTCTATGATGTGTCTTTGTAGATGTGTAATTGTTAACCTTGTCCAATGCAGAGTCACCGTGATGACATAAGATTGCGTAGTAGCATAATGAAAGCACTTACTTTCAGTTTTAGCTTGTGAGGAGGCATGCGTCCTACAGCGTTTTGCTCTTTAGAGACTGCAACTTTGAGCTGGTAATTAACAGTTCATTGACACTGGAACCACCATACCAGGTGTGAAGAGAAGTCGGGTTGTAAAGAATTAACTTGAAATTATTCTGAAGGTTTGCGATAGTGGAAGGTGAAGGTGACTGTGTAGAACCATGCTCATTCTGTTTGTTAAAAAAAATGATAGCTGTTTTGAAGTGGAAGGGCACGAGTAGAGGTGCATGTTGTTTTTTTTGTCACATCGCAACAATGGTCTGTATGGAGACGATGGCAGCTAGTCAACGCGAGTGTGCCGGCACGTCGTTTTCCTAAGATCGCTTAGCGGTCTAGTCTTTTCCAAGATGGTGACCACCATTTTATCAGTGCAAGTCAGCTAGCGTTCATCGCGTTGCAACTCTTTCCTCAGATTCCGGGTTAATACTGTGTGTACACTAGGTCTTCAGCTTGTGTGCTTTTTCCTTTTTTCATTGCCTATCCTTCCACCTTGTTCTGCCAGTGCCTGCTTTAGCCTTCCATTTTTTGTCTCCTGCCTGCTTCTGTTTCGTCTGTGATGCCTTGCTGTTCCTTCTATATGTTTTTACTTTCTTCCCTTCACTGTCTTTAATGCTACTCCAGATTCCATCTTTTGAGCAACGTCCATTTTTTCTGACTTACCCTGTGGATAACTGGACATTACAACTTCTAGGGGGGTTTTGTGCCGATTGGGGCTTTTCCCCCATGGGGGTAATTTCCCTGGTGGTAATTTGCCTCAAACTGTTTCCATTAGGTGAGCACTGTGGCCTCCAAAGGAAGTCAAACCTATATCTTTAAGGATCGACAGACTTCTCGAGAAAAAAGGGAGCATAAGAAGAAAGATAAGAGATCGGAAGCTACCAAAGAGAATCCGGGTGAGCCACATACTGAGGAACATGAGAGATTTGAGACATTTGGACAGGAGAGGGCAACCTAGCACTGATGAATTGCATCAGTTGAGTATTGTATTGTATTGTATTGTATTTATTTATTTATTTATATAGCGCTCTTTCCACACTTGTGTGGCCTCAATGTGCTTTTTCCTTGGTTAAACGCCCTTGGTGACCACAGTCAACATGGATGGAAAATTGTAGGGGGTTTAGCTTAGGGGATGCGTGTGTGCATGTAGCCGTTCTAGGACTTGGGTGGCTGGCAATGCTCGACTTAAGCCGCCAAAGAGAGGCCAGACAGGTGGGTGCTGTTGAGGGTTAGAGATAGATTGCTATTGTTGAGAGAGTCTATGTGAGGCCAGCTATACCAGATTCCTTTTGGGTGGTGGTCGTTGTATGCTAGGGGCAGAAGTGTTGAGGTACGTCAGGTGTTTCAGTCTGGATGGCTATGTGTGCACTAGGCCTGATGTGCCTAGCCATAGGCGTATTCTATCGTGCATGGATGCTTGGCTGTGCCTGCGGCCTGTGTCCACGCTAGTGGTGTGAGCTATACCTACCGTAGGCTGCGAGCTTGCTCGGCTGGGGAAATATATATCCAGTTCTAGAAAAAAGAGGCCTTTACCAGTGGGCCTAACCTTCATAATGTAGCAGGTATCAGCATATACCAAGCAGAGGTGGAGGCTACACCCAGATTCAAGAGTCCTGTATAGTGGGAGAGAGGGCTACACCTAACAGTGCAGTTTGAGTCCAAGACTAAAAACAGCTAGATTTGAGAGTCCTGCATAGTGGGATAAAAGCCTGCACCTGACAATGCAATTTGAGTATAAGACTAAACACAGCTAGATTTGAGAGCCCTACATAGTGGGATAAAGGCCTATACCTGACAATGCAATTTGAGTGTAAGGCTAAATAAAGCTAAAACGTACACCTAACAGTGAAATTTGGATACAAGAGTAAACACAGCTAGATTTGAGAGTCCTGCGTAGTGGGATAAAGGCCTACACCCAACAGTGCAATTTGAATACAAGACTAAACACATATAGTAGAAAGAGATGGAGGCTACACCTAGATATGAGGGCCCTGCAGAGTGGATGCAACGCTGGCAAATGGTCACAATTCTGACTCAGTGCAGCACATACCGATATTCACAGTTTTGAGTGTGGGACTTACTAACATTCACAGTCCCATCTAGTTGCGACGCAGGATTGAGTTCACAACATGACCAAAATAAACATTTCTTCTGTCCCGAAGAAGAGATAATAGGACCGGGACTCACGACCAACAAAGATGGGGAACAGGCAATAGCTGTTGGAAAGAAAACAAAGTTTTCACACATACAAGATGAATTCTCTGGAGAGAACCCGAGGTGATACCAACAGTTTGGTATGAGGTTGAAATTTGAGGGGAAGCCGCGGGCGTGGAGCTGTATACTGGACATCCTATTGGTGCTGCCTAAAGCACCCATAACGACAATGATAGGGCAATCAAGATGTCAACGTTTTTTCCATAGGAAAACTACTCTAATAAAGTTACTGAGGTTTCCCAGCCTGACGGGGAAATATTCACACCATGTGAATCCATGAAAAATCCAATGCAGGAGAAGTAAACTTGCGCTTCGTCCAGTAATTGGTTATTTTCTACGTGTTCCACTGTTTGTTCGTAGACATAAGTCTCTAGTAGTTTTGCTGGAGAGGGAATGCTTGAGAACGTCTGTAGTTTGAGAGATCTTCCGCATCGCCCGTTGTGTCCTTAAGAAGTGGTTTGATGTAGGAAACATACAGAGGCGTTTTATATATATAGATGTTTTCCTTGCCTGCCCCTCCCTCACTGCTGTCCCCAACATTACAGTACTTCCCAAAAAGCTAATTATTTTGCAATCCATGCCAATTGGCTACTGCAAACAGTTTTTCAATCTCCCCCAACCTAGTAAGTCTTTCATTACAATTGCAGGTAGAAACTGTGGAATTTGTAAACGAAACTCAAACAGATAGAGTTTTATTACATATTCACTCAGTGGCCCTCAAGGATAAGAGTATGGAGAATGGAACAGTCCTGAACCAACTGGGCTTTGCAATCACCGAAATGTCAACAGATAAGGATCTTGTGCGAGGCCGCTTGAATTCAAACACCTTCGACCCTGGCGCAAAATGTCTCAAAGATAGTGATTCAAAAAAGCCATCACAAAAAGAAAAACTCTGATCATACTTGGAAGTTAATTCTAAAGCTTAAATGGACCTATGGACGAACATGTACGAGAAGATGATCTGATGTTAGGATCGAAAATAAAAATAAAAATTACAATATATCAAGACCATAACGCTTACATTAACGCAAGAGAAACAACAGAGTATGAAACAGATGAACCCTGTGAAAATTAGAACTGGTTAGCGGGAGTACTAAACACAAATAAATCCAGCTAGTGCTCAAGGAGTAACCATGTTGACGTCATACAATTTGGGTCACCAGAGGACATATTCACCTTTTTCAAGACCAACCAAAGGAGCTAATTGAAATGGACTTTTTGTGTCTTCACGAAATATGGCTGTCGAAAAAACACCTATTGCAGCAGATTATGACATCGTAATGAACACTGATATCAAATCAAACAAGGGTCGTCCTAAATCTGGGATGATATTTTTGGTCCAAAAAAGCAGTGGATACCATATCTTAGACTCATGCAATAAATCGCCATACATTCAAACCTCAGCAATAAGCCATGATAGTATCCGATCAGGTCTACAACTAAAGCTACATATAATAAACATATACTGGCAGCATAAAGCTACGGGGACTTGGGCTTTTATTGACGAGCTATGCGAGATAATCGATGACATAATGTCAACGATTGACAGACCAAACATCATCATATGTGGTGACTGGAACGCTGATTTTGTGAACATGACTTCCAAAAGAAATGATCTCAATAAATCGAATCAAAAAAACAAACAAGACAACTTAGAGAAAATTGCAGATTATTAGAAACGAGAAATATGTCTGAGAGATTTAAGAAGACTTAACGTAAACATCCGAGGAGACATCCCCCCTAAACCAACCTGGACTCGAGACAATCAACATTCTGTGCTGGATTACTTTTTCATCTCAAGTGGGATAGCAGATAATACAACAGAACTAAAAGTGATAGAAATGAAACAGAGCGACCATAATATGGTCATAATCGAGATAAGAACTCCCTCACTCACAAACAGTAGAGACATCATCCCGTACGCTGTTGAGGTAGAACCTGGCCAGAACACATTGAGATGAAACGCTAAAAAAAATTCTGACATCACAAAGAACGTTGAAGAAAACTATGACATGAATTACATTCCGTTACTAGAGCAATATAAAGACTCCTGTACTAACACGGGTAAGTCTCACTTTAAGCCATGCACAGTTTCGACGTGGAAATTGCAACTAAGAAAACGTGAATTACGCAAAAACATGCGACTTGTGAAATCACAGAAAAACATCTTCAATAAAGAAAAGATGAAGAATCTGAGAAACACCTACAACAACTGGATAACATCTCACAATGCACTTATGTAAAAAAGACACTGAAATCATGCAACAAAGAATGATAAACAAAACCTCAAGATTTTTGGGCTATAATAAACAACACAGAAACACAACAACAAGCCACAACCAGTGTCATGATTAGTGAAACTCAACGGATAGACCATTACACTGATTTGTTTAAAAAACAGGGTGCACATGCCAAAGAAAACTTCGACACAATTGATGCCTGGAACATCAACATTACGCATGAAGACATTGCGGACAAGATCAAACGATTAAACATTAAACTCCTCGAGGGCCCCTGGCCCGGATGGGCAGACAAATTACATACTTAAACAGAACTCAGATGAGTGGTCAGCCTTCTGTGAAGCACTGTTTTGTGTCCTACTTGGTGAGAAAAAAATACCAACTTCCTGGAAATTTGCTATAATCGTTCCCATTTTTAAAAAAGGAACGCGATCCAAGACAAAAAACTACAGACCGATTGCGTTACTTGACGTAGTCGGAAAGATCTTTGCGACCCAGCTCCAAATTCAATTAACAGCGTAGATCAAGGAGTCAGGAAGCTATAACGTAAGACAAAATGGGTTTATAAAAGGTGTTGGATGTAACTTGAATCTAATAATCATTAACCTACTCAAAATGGAGGCCATCAAAAAAAAGAAACCTATTTATCTAGCATTTGTGGACCTAGCACACGCTTTCGACGATGTAGATTGCAATCTCTTGTGGAAAAAACTAAGAGAGCGAAATTGTCGAGAAGGCCTTGTTAGCGCAATAAGAGAACTATACTCCAGTACCAACATAAAAATTAATCTGGATCGCAATAGCACCCTATCTAAATCCATGACATCTGCACGGGGTGTGAAACAGGGCTGCCCCCTTGGCGCGGTCCTGTTTCACTTCTTTATATCAGAGGTGGGCTCTGCGCTGAGAGAAATTAACTCATTTCTCCCGAAAATCAACAGTACCAGGATTGATTGGATGCTATATGCTGACGATATTGTCCCTGCTGATCTCACCCTGATAGGACTTCAACGAAAACTTACTGCGTTGCAGGAATTCATTGACAAAAACGGGCTTAAGATTAACATCTTAAAAACAGAGATCCTAGTCATGAAGAATCTATGTGGCCAAAAAAGATGGGGAAAAAAAATCCAATTGAAAGTCGGTGGTGAGAATGTGAAGCGTGTGAACCAGACAAGATATCTTGGAGTGGTGATAAGTGCAAGTATTAATGACGCCCCAATGGCAGACGCAATTAAATCTAAAAACAAACATCTTATCTCACAGGGTGCAATGATAAATAACAAATATGGGAAATTTAGTCTAAAACCAGTCCCAAATTTGTATAAAACAAAGGTGGTCCCGGCTCTGATTGTCATGACCCTTGCCCCTGGCCCTCACTGGCAAGTTAGCCTTCCAGTTAGGGCCAGGTGAAAGGCCTTAAAACCTCATCCAAGACTCTCTTGGGAGACAGCAGGCTCATAACCATCATGAAGACCAACATTAGAATGGGACTATTTACTTGAGACTATTTAACTTGGGGGGGTTCAGCCAACATGAAGGCACACACATAGCTCAGTTACAAGGAACTGAGCTATGTGGTCTAGTCTTTTGGGTGTGGCAGGCCTGGGACTACTTTAACTGGACTACTTTGGGTGTGGCAGGCCTGGGACTATTTTATCAGGACTACTTTACCTGAGACTATTTAAACCACACCAAAACAGTAGAACATGCTTTGCGTTATTCTGATGTGGGCAGCATAAAACTCACCATGTCCAGTTCTTTGATGCCAGCTTACCTGAAACCAAGGATCTGCAGAGAGAGAAAGAACACTACGAAACTTACCTGGAACAGTATCCTGTCTTCAATCCATCGCTGACTTCAGTTCCACTCACCTGAAGGTACAAACTCCATCATCCGGCACTGCATGCATCCTGGAATACCATAACCTGAAAAGAGGAGAAAGAAAGACAACATTAGTAAGCGTTTACTCACATTTCCTCCCGAATGAAGAAAGCCACACAATTCTTACTTGGGTAGTCATCTCCTGGTCAGTATCATTGCTGGAACATTACCGCGCTCGGCGAGGAACACTGCAACCTGCAAGAAGAGAAAAGACCCAGGTTAGCAATATAAAAGGCGAAACAGCACCGCGCATTACTCACCGGACAGCATCGCGCACACCGCGCTTTCACCTACCGGCCCATGCTCATCTTCAAACTGCATGACAACACCAAAATACCTTTCCATACCTAAAAGGAAAGAGCCAAGACATTCGAACTAAGAGGAACATAATAACTGCATATAAAGACTGTAAAGCAGCAAACCTACAGAGTCGCAGCAGGCCTGGAGTCCCACAGGGGGGCTTGCACCAGTGAAGTAACTTGGTCGCTGCTCGCCCTCCACATCTACGCGCCCCTGCCACGAGGAGCAGGACGGAGAGGCCACCTTTTACAATATTAAGGTAAGGAGAAGGCCCAAGGGGGAGGAAGGAGTTGAGGCCAAGGGAGGTGGGAAAACATAAAGACAATCTGGTATTGAATCCAGCTCTCCTATATTGCAGACCCATCTTTAACCAGAGACCTTACCAAGAGACCGGGAGAGGGTTTGAGAGTGCAAATCATCCAACCAGGGCTGGGTGGCGTCCCCGTGGATACCAGGTGAGCGTAACACTGATCCATAGAGCTTAGGCTATGTTCGGATGCTCCTACAGGGTCTGGGAAGCATGTGAATACACATTCTGGAAAAAAATACTCCACTTACCAAATGGAACCCCAATGGCATGCATAACATTCGAGCTTGGATTGACATCTATAACAGCTAAAATTATATGAAACTCACTTTGCCTATATAGGAAAATGTACGGTACAGACAACATACCGCAGTTCAAGATACTGGAAAAATCTCACGACAAAGAAGAGCGATCAATCCAAGGTTTGTGGGAGCAAAACTGTTTGGGAACAATACAAACGCTAAACACAACAAAGGAAACCCTATGGACAAATCCAAACAAAGTAAAGAAAAGATTATGGCAATAGGATTGGCTAGAAACAATACAGCAAAGAGGTTTACACAAATGTATGCAGTTGGTTCCTTTTAAAGCCAAAGCAAATAAACTCCCTTGCCAAATTCATGGCTAAATTTCCAAACAAAATTATGCACAATGTCTTTTTGAGATTTATATTAAATCAACTGGAAACTAAAGAAATTCTAAATCTAAGAAACAAAACTGAAGGAAACGACACCACATGTAGACTCTGTAATTTGAAAGAAGAAAATTTGAAACATTTGGTATTATTCTGCCCTTCTTTACGGGACTTACGGACGTCACTCCTGCGAACAGAAATTTTAAAACGGTTCACTTGGAGCAGTGAACAATGGTGGTCTGCCATCTTTGAGGGCTCAAACAACAAACTAAGCGCGCCTTGATTTTCTTTCTGCAAAAAATAATGTCACGCCTACAATCTGAAGGAATTGTCATCAGCACTAATAATGAACTTAAACACAATTGTTGAGCATAAAAGCACCACTCGAGGCTGTGAAAAGAGTAGCTTACGCTGGGCATGATTGAGACACTAAGTGCCCAAATGTTGAAAATAACTGAAATCAATTATAAACTGATAGTTGATGACTGGTTTGAGTGATAGGAATTTGATTTAACAGACAATCTGAAAGCTGCTTAACTGTTGTCTAACTTGTTTTGAACTGTTTCTTTCTGTTCTGTGGTGATCTCTTACTTTCTTTTTTCAGCTTTTTAAAAAAATTTGTAATAAACTGTATAAAAATAAAACATAAAAAAAATTGCAGGTAACACAGTGACACTACTATAAGGCCCATCAGTCAACTTGCATAGTCAAACTGTTTTGTTTTGAATCTTTTCATTGATAACAGGGTATTAACACAGAAGGAGGAACAATACAATGTGAGAGAATAATCAAAGCGAAGGTCAGGGGGGCCCTTCTTCAGTAATACAAGTCAAAAAACAAAATTCCAGCATTCCACAAATAAGATTCACAGGCTCTTGTGTTAGGTAAGAATTAATGTGAGACTACACAATACTTGTCCTCTTGTTATTAGGTAACCCACCTATAGGCGGACCTATAGCCTTTAACAAATATTCTCAGAAAACTCTACAATTTAAGAGCAAATTACCAGTTCATCAAGCTACACTAATACAAGAGGTATTACGTGAACATGTTTATTTTTTCAAATTTGAAAACCTGAAATTAAGGAATTTGTATTGTACGGATTAACCCGATTTAAGGGTACAATACCAATTATTGTTTATTGACAAATCTTTACTGATGAACCATTTAGGACTGTCTATGGTGAAACACGTGTTGAGAGTCAAAACTTTGAGACCTTGAATATTAAAATTCTTTTGTGACCAACAAAAACTATCGATCAGTGAAAGTTATTTCTACCTGTGAACTGGCCAACAACCAGAAACTAAATATAAAGTTGGCTCAAACAATGTTTATCCCCACCTCTATACATCACCTTTTGGTATAGACCTGTACTACACAAGTTGGTAGTGTGACTGAGCAGCCAGGCGTATCTCAACAGGGGTAAATGTGAGCTGTAGAGCTGTAGCAACAAACTCCACCAATACAAGTAGCCAAGTAACACACTCGAGGTTTTTGTTATAAATAATTATTGATTTAATAAGCATTCTTTAAAAAGGGCAATATATGTAACAATCAAATATACTTTAAAATACTACTCCAGATTCAACGCATTCTTTAAAAAGGGCAATATATGTAACAATCAAATATACTTTAAAATACTACTCCAGATTCAACGCAAAGCTAGTAGATACTCTTAGAGATGCTTCATACAGGCTTCCTACACCCAGAGGTGACTTGACTAACTAGGACAGTAATGGCATTTATTTATCACTAGTACGCTTTTTTAGATTCTGAGGTTACGCAGAAAGGAAAGGTTAGAGGAGGGAAAAGGGTTAAACAGGTTCTCAGAGCACGTGAGCACTTAAATCTTCCAATGAAGTCAAGAGAAAAACCTTTTCCAGCAATAATAGTTAAAAAACAAGTTATTACCTCTGAGGGACAGTAAATATCAAAGTCAAATGGACTAGAAGAGAAGAGTCTGCAGGGAGCCAGGACAGCCAAAGTCAATTGGAGCACAGTCTATGGAGCTGAGGGACTTCTTAGATAACAAAGCCTTGCACAAAGTTAGAGAGTTTGTGGAAGAAAAATCACTGTAGGGTCACACGCTGTTACACTTGTGAAGGGTTGAACTCTAGCAAGGCCACTACTGCAAGTCTCAACTGAGAAGAGCAAAGCTAAAGACACTGAGGTAAGTACCCCAAGTCGGAACAGTAATTTGGTTAGAAAAAGAGTAGTCCACCTGGCTTCTGTCGGGTTGCACTGATGTAGATCCTGGGTTCCTGGTCCTCAGTTGTGGGGACAAGAGGGAGGGCGTCTGGAGGACTCCTGCGGCAGCAATTTGGCAGTCCGCGGCAGCTACGGACTCTTTTCAGGTCAGCAGCACTTTGCTTGCCTGAGTCCTGCACTCTGGTGAGGGGACTCGAGCTGTGGTCGTCCTGCTTCTGGAGGGTCCTGAGGAGACTCCTGGAGCTTCTGGCTGGATCACAGACGTTGCACTCGACTATGGATTTCTCGACCCCTGCTACTTGGTTCCTGCAGCAACAAAGAAGTACAGCCAGTCGGGGAAGATGGTCCAGTGGAGTTCGTCTTGGGGTTAGTTGGTCCCACTGACCCAAGGGAAGAAGCTGTCCCTTAGAAAAAGGAGTTCAGCACAGTAGCAGGGCTTCACCGGGCAATTCAAAGGTCCAGGAGGATGCAGCAAGCTTTGTTCACGGTTTCCTTGTCAGGTTGTTCTTCCCACTGGTCGACTCTGTCTTCAGTCCCAAAACCCTCACCTTTCAGCAGGTCTCTCCCATTCACGCACAGCCTAGTTGTCACTCAAACAGCAGGGTGGTTGTCCTAAAAGGACAGCCAGCCAGCCAATCCGGACTGGGCGCATTCAGGCATTCCTAAAGACAAAGGACATGGGAGTTTCGGGAACCTCCCTCACTTCCTGCCCTTCCAGACCTACTGGAGCCAGAGGCGGGTTTCAGTACTGAAGCCCGCCAAAGGCAAAATGCACAAAGGGCTCAAACCTAAATTGGCGCGCAGAGTAAAACCCAAGAAAGACCTCACAAACAGAATATGGCGAAAAAAGAAGACCGGGCCATTTTGACAAAATGGTCACCCATAGGTGCTATACTGCAGCTGAGGATTCAGCATGTGGTAGAAAAGCACAATGGTAGGAAAATTAAACCACCAGCCATTTAAAGTAGTGAGAGTAGCATGAACAAATGTTACATGAGTAGGTAGGATAAGGAGCTGCTAAGTAACCCCCAGCACTCCACATAAAATGGTGTGTGCTGGACCCACAAAGAGAAAAGGTGAGTAAAATCAATTGCACTTTACTATTCTTGGGAACAGTAGAAACAGTAGACAAGGCATTTAAACCTAAAGGATTTCTCTGTGACACTGTACTGAAGGTGCTGTGTATCACCATACAAAAAGTAGATGCCTATGGAGTTTGTCAGACTCCAAAAACAAGGAAACGTATAAACCAAATCAGGTCAAAACACATGAGAGAGGGAGAAAAAGGGCTCACTCACTCCACGGTTAAAATTTAAAAGTCCTAAAGTCGAGCAAAAGATCTGGGGGTCTCTAAGGTGGGAGAAATTTAGCACTAAAATGAAAATTCTCCCAAACATCTTGCCCGCCCCAGCCCCCGCCCAGTTTCCTCTCAACGGATTCCAAACAACTCTCTCTCTTCCTAAACCCTCACCCCCAAATCAACCCCATAAAATTAATCAAACATGTTCATTGCTGCATGGGAACGGAAAAATAACACAATAAAATAATATAATACAAGGCAATACAGAATATAATAGGTAGTTCAAATGTTTCCACCCTTAACATTGCTCACTATTAACATGTCCATTAATCTCCGATGGTGGAAATTATAGTGCCGACCTTACCCCCGAGACTTCGTGCCCTCAGATGAATTGTTCAAATGACTCCATAGTCCCACTGTTCCATCGGTCCCTCGCCGATGTACCAATGATGTCCTCTTGTGTCCGCACATACTGGATACCAGTCCCTCCCATATCCTAACATTTGGTTCCTCCAGAGATTTCCACTTGACAAAGAAGACCTTTTTCTTAGTGCAAACAACATTATATGCAAGAGTCAAATAACGTTGTTGTCATCATGCCCTATCCATTACAAACAACATGGCTGTAGGACTTAGCATCGGGGACGCCCCCCGAATCTTTCTTATCAGAGCCTCTGGGCAATCGGGCATGACCAAACCATATGACTGAAGGTTCCCCGTTCCCCACATCCCCTCCAGCACAATGGGGATGTAGATAATTTAATTGCTGCTATCCTAACTGGGTGTAACAGTATTGCTGAATAATTTTATATTGTATTTACCGGTTTACAATATTATACGATACATCATTAATCCATGAGAAGTGTATATGTCAGCGCTATCCAATTGGATATCAAAATCCACCACCCATTGTTCAGCTATAGCCGAGTAATGCCACAGATTATTCGGAATACTAAGTAAATAAAAAGATTTCAGGGAAGTCATATATTTGTTTCCAACTCTAATTCACAGTCTAATGAGCTACGGGAAAATCTTGCATCTGTTACTTGGGTCCTAATCCGTGAGATCACCATCCAATGTTCTAGCCAGGCCGTCCTTTCCAGACGCAGCATTGCTCTAACCTCTGCAAAGGGTAGCAGGACCTCACCCTCAAGAGGTCAAGAATGCATATTTGACGTCAGGCCTTTAACCGAGCCCAACGCTCCCCATCCCTTGGATACGCCAGAAAGAGCGCTCTAAAGCTAAACCATGATGGTAGTACTCTTGTGACTACCCATACCTTCCTTAAAAATTGCGACCGATACCACAGAGATGACCCAACAATGTGATGGCAATTAATGTGACGTGGGAGGCAGGCTGGCGGAAGCGAGACAGCCTCCTAAGGCATGAGGGGAGACTTGCCAATTAAGTTTGATGCCAACTGGCTTCCTCATCCAGATTGAACTACTTCTTGATCAAACATGCCTTAGCCGCTAGGAAATAAGCATACCATGAGGGAAGGGCGAGACCACCATCTTGTTTGGCGCATATAGCCAATCCATTTTAAGTCTAGCTCTCCTATGTCTCCAAATGAATTTTCGTGTATGTCTATCTAATACCTATGTCATGTGCAGCGACATCGGGCCAGGATCACCTGCTCCAAATATACCATTCAGGGAGGGCAATTATGTTTACTGCATTGACTCTCCCAGACAAGGACAAGGGCAGGACGTTATACCCAAGCAGATCTGCGTGACTCTTAGATAGCAGTGGAGGGTAATTACTATGAACCAGATCTTCAGTTCGAGCACTAACGTGAATTCCCAAATATTTTATAGTATGCTTTTGTAGCCTAAACGGGGACACCGCCCCCACTCTACCTCGGATACCTTCTGAGAAACCGGCAAGGTATCAAGAGAGAGAGACACACTCAAGCATGTTAATTTCAAAACCTTTGTTTACTAAGGTTCCTGGGTTTTTGTAATGCCCAACTGGCCCTAACTCTAAAGGGATAGTTCCCTCAACTGATGTAATAGTCCAAAGTAAAAGTCTGTCTGTTTCTAAACCTATGTTTGCCCTCACTCTTTACAAAAATGTGATAGGAAGTCTTTAAAAAGAAAAAACAGTGTTTCAACAGAAAATAGGAAACCAAGGTTGGTTTCAGGTGGTCTTCTCGCCAGGGGTAGTTTGGTCAATGTCACAAATATGAAATCGATCAAAGGGGCTGTTCGTAAGACCTTCTCCGTAGAGCCCTTGCAATGTTCTCAAATACTTTCAGTGTCTTTGGTTCCTTGGAGATCCCACCCACAAGCTGCAATCCTTTCAACAACACAAAACAACAAGACTCCAACTTTGCTTAGGCCTCTCAGGGTTCCCTTCCCCAGGCTCAGGCCCCTTTCAGTTTCCAACACAAATTCAGTTTTGTCAGGATGTACTTTGCTTCTCCTTCCTTCAATATCATGAAATAATAGGTATTCCACTTTGTTAGTCCTCTAAGGGTTCCTTTCCCCAAGCTTAGTCCCGTCTTTGTTTCAAACACAAGTTCAGCTTGTCAGGATGTGCCTTTTCTTTTATATATAGTTCTTTCACACACACTTCACTTGTGGGTTACAATCAGAGACTTTCGAAACCAGATGGTTCTTTGCTCCTCCTAGGCGTGACCACTCTGATATGTGACCTCTCTCATTATTCCTTGTTCCTCTTTCTAAACCTTTCACCTTCAGGTGCTCCCGGCACCCCTTCTTGTTCTTCTTTACTTCTTCCTTGTGCACGCTTGCACCTTCCATTTACTGTCTTACTGTGCCTCTTGTGCACCTTACATGCTTTCTTTCTCCTTAACGTGCACCCTTACACGTGTCCGTTTCTTTCTCGTGCTTCCTGCACATTTGACACACTGTCCTCTCTTTGCTGTGCATGCTTTGCTCTCTGTAAGTCTTTCTTTCACTTAACTTTTCTTCCGCGCCGCTAGCACAACTTCCTCCTTTTCTGTTCCTGTTATTCTGATTATTTCTTACGCTTTTCTGTCCTTTGTACACTTTATCTCATTTTCCGGTCCGTGACGCTTTAAATTGTGTCTTTCTTCCGCCCGCTTCAGTCAAATGCACATTCCCGGGTTTCTCACTTTCACTCACTGGGTAGCGTGGCATTGACAAGTGGTTCCTCTGGATGCAGAGGGTTGAGATCAGGGTCTTATCACCTGCCCCTCAGGCACCCATGGGACCGGCACACATCCCAAGGGAACAAGCATTGCACCGAACGACACCAGCAGGAGACAGGCTGCCTTACTCCGGCTCCTTGGAGGCATGGCTCTCTAGCCACACTGCAGCCCCTCACAAACACGGGGCCAGCACCTCTGCACGTCGTTATCTATCCTCCTTGCTTCAACTTCTACTGTAATCTGGCTTCTCTGGTTCGGACAGCATCCCCAGCTTGCTCTCCTCCTTGTGAAAAACCACACCTGTTATAGCTGGAAAAAACAGTCAATTGGAGTCAGGTGTGAGTGGTCATTATTGAATGCCTGACGATGCCTGACTCCATTAGTGGGGCAACTTCTTTCTATAGTAGGTTTCCTTTACTTTCCTTATGTTATTTCTATGGTTATTCTTCACTGACCTTAGTTGCTGCCTCCTTGTCTCAGTATTTGTTGGAAATGGGGAGGGGGAGATTGGGTGAGATGGAAAATTCCCCATGGAGGCTGAGGGAGAGTGGGTTGGGGTATAATTGGGAATGGGGGAATACCATGTCTTGCCCTTTACTTTACTTTACTTTATTGCATTTGTACTGCGCAGCAAAGAACCCGTGGGCATGATGGCGCGGACGAGACTAGACAACAAGAAACACATAAGCGCAGAAAGAGCTAGGGGAAGGAACCGAGGAATCAACTGGGCTTTATTCAAACAGCCATGTTTTTAACTTTCCTTTGAAGGCCTCAAGAGTCGGTTGCAATCTAAGGTCCAGGGGAAGGCGATTCCAGGCAGTAGGGGCTGCTGTGGCAAATGCACCCCTTTCCACTTTCAAAGATTTGCTTTTAGGGATTAAGAGCATATTAGTATCCTGAGACCTGAGAACACGAGGAGAACACTTAGGCAGAATGAGTTTGTTGATGTAACGAGGCATAATGCCCAGGAGGCTCTTGAATGTTAGGAGCATAAGACGATACTGGATTCTAGCCTCTACATGTAGCCAGTGTGACACTCTTCTTGCTGGTGTAACATGGCCCCGCCTGGAGAGGCCTGTGACTACCCTCACAGCACCATTTTGGATAACTTGCAGTCGATTAATCTCCCTTTTGCTGATACCAGTCAGCAGACTGCAGCAGTAATCCATTTTTGCGCCTACTATGGCTCTCGCCAGTGTTTCGGCGTTGGCCTGAGAAATCATGGGTCTAAGGTGAGTGAAGAGTTTAAGATAGTAGGCTGCCCCTGATACAACACTTCCCACGTGAGCATTCAAAGAGAGGTGTTGATCAAGAAACACCCCTAATGACTTAACTTTTTTAAGTGTGTCTAGTTTGACTTCGTCAAGTTTTAAGATCCGATTAGGGGCGGGGATCCCACAACCATGAGCTCCGTTTTAGTTCTGTTAAGCGCCAGTCCATTTTGCACCATCCAATTCTCGATACAGGTGTAGCCTTTGTTTATGCGCTCTTCATCTCGTGTGTGGTCTCCCATAAGGGGAATGATACATTGGGTATCATCTGCAAAATTAGTGAACCCGATATTTTCATGCACCAACATGGAGAAAAAGGGGACAGTAAAGATGTTATAAAAACAGGGCGAAAGACTTGCTCCTTGTGGGACTCCATACTCAATCGGGATTGTGTCTGCTTCAGCTAAGTCTGAGCATACACAACTGACCCTGTTTTTGAGAAAAGAAGCCACCCACTGAGAGGCTTTGGTGGAAAAAGCTGCCACTTGTTCGAGACTGGTGACCAACAACGTGTGGTCAACCAGGTCGAACGCGGCTGAAAGGTCCAGCAACATGAGCATAGTGGATACTCCCTTACCTATGTTGAAAAGCAACCTGGATTTTAGTTCCAGGGGGGCCGTTTCAGTGCTATGACCCGCTCTGAAGCCTGATTGCCGACAGTTAAGAATTGGGTGGCTTTCTATGTGTTTGGCTATTTGTATATAGGCAACTCGGTCCAGGATCTTCATCAAGAAGGCTGAGTTGGTAACAGGCCTATAGTTCAAGGGGTCATCTTTGGCGAGGCCTGGTTTTTTGAGCAATGGAGTGACCCAGGAGCGTTTCAGTTCGTCTGGTACGGCACTCTCTTTAAAGGAGGCATTAACGAATTGCAGGATGGCTTATAACAAAAAAGGGGGACATGCTTCAATTATAATAGCTGAGAAGGGGCCACCCCTGCAACTGGTTGTTTTCAGATGTTTAACCACCTCTGTCAACTCTTCCAGCGTAATTGCTGAGAAGGAAAATTCTGGAATTAGTGGGCTTCTAATGTGCTCCTGAGGTTCTGGGGTGTTACCTTCATTTCGGGCGTTTGCCTTTTTTAGGCTGATGTTGGCTTTGATTCCCTGTGGTTTCGAGGTCATGGCATTCTGGATAGCCTGACACCATTTCTTGTCTTTAACGGCTTCATTGACCTCAAGGGCAGGGGTTGATTCCTGCTCCTTGAGAATTTTGAACAGTTCCTTGGCCTCTGATAGTGCTTCCGGGATCCTGTTGTTAAAGAAATTCTTCTTTGCATCTAGGATGGCCGCTTTATACAATCTCGCTGCCTCTTTGTAGGCCACACGAAAGTGATCAGAATAGTTAATTTTCCATTTAAAATACAGTTTACGCATAGCCACTTTTAGAGTGCGTAGCGCTAGGGTAAACCAGTATTTATTGGGGGTGGCAAGCTTGTGTTTTTTCACTTTCTCTGGGGCTAGACGGTTGGTAATGTTATCAAAGGTTTCCATGAGTATGGTGGAAAGTTCCTGGGCTGCTTCTGGTAGTTTCTTGGGTATCCTCCTCCCAATCCCTCGTAACCCTCCACTCAGGTGATCCTCCCTCGCTTGTCCACCCCCAGGGTCGGGATGCAAAAGCGATTACCCTTCCCTGGCCACCAGAATGGAAGATCCCAAGGGAGTAGGTGTGAGAACACTGTCAGGTTTCTCACACATGGTATATCACTATGTAGAAGTAATATCTCAGACTTAATGGGCCTCATTATGAGGAGTGCGGTAGGGGGTTAACGGCGCCGGTAGAGCTGCCGGCGCTGTTAACCCCCAGCGCACCATTACAAGGTCTGCTCGCTGGACCCGCTAAGGACGCCTGGTAAAACCAGGCGTCCTTAGCGGGTCCAGCGAGCAGACCAGGATGCTAACAACGGGCCCGTCATTAGCGGGCCCGTTGTTAGCATCCTCCCCATTCCCATTGAGCTCTATGGGGGTTCGAATGGGAATGGGGATGTACCTTGGAGGTTCATTGAATGGGGAAATACCGGGCCCTCCAAGGTCGGAATGGCCCGGTATTTCCCCATTCAGGGAACCCGGACCCGGTACCCGGTATGGGGGTAGCCATGCCGCTAGAAGCGGCATGGCTACCTCCATACTCGGAATGAGGCCCATTATAATTAACTTTATATCCGGCGAGCGGGCCACATTCTTGCAAATAGACTGAATCTGCAATAAGTTGTCCCGCCAGTTTGCCAGGTAAAGAAGGACGTTGCCAGCATATAAAGATATATATGCACTTTATATGCTATGTACGATCCCTTCTTGTGATATACCCTCCACTGCCATATCCAATCGAACTCTGGCCCCGAGCAGCTACATTGCCAAAGCATACAGAAGTGGTGGCAGTGGGCAGCCTTGTCGTGTGCCAGAGTATAATGGAAACAGGGATGAAGTAAAACCATTAGTGACCACTGACACCCGAGTATTATCGTACAAGAGTCCCACTAGGTCTAAGAAATATTGCTTGATGCCAAAAACGAGGAACACTGCAAACAAATAATCCCATTTAACTTTATCGAGCGCCTTCTCGGCATCAAGGGATAGCACAATGCCATCTGGATCTGCCTTGTTGGCTATTATAGTTGTCGCCTATTGTCGCACTCGTGTCGAATGCATATGAAGCCGTCTGGTCCGTGTGGACGAGCCTAGGAAGAATATGGTCTAGAAGTTGCGCCAAACACTCAGCCAATATTTTTGCATCCGTATTAATAAGCGATATCCGCCTATATGCGCTGCATTTGTTGGGATCACTTCTGGGTTTGGGAAAGGCTACAATATTTGCAGCAAGCATGGAGCTAGGAAGGGAGCCCACCTCTCTTGCTTTGTTGAAGACAGTGCAGGCCTAGGAGCCACCCTGTCCGCCAGCACCTTGTATAGGTCTATCAAGAGACCATCTGGCCCGGAGGTCTCTGTAATGGTTGCATTTATAGTAAGTATATCTGCTTCAGTTGCGGTCAGTAAATTCAGCCCTTTAAGGAAATGTATAATCCTATCCTTCGAAATTCAACAAAGTGGGCATTGATATCCGTACGCATGGGACAATTGGCCTCCTCGAAAAAAGATTGGATGCTCTTAGAGAAGAACTTCTGTGCCTTGAGAGTAGAACCCTGTTTAATTTCCCTTTGCAGATGCTTAACTTTATCCAAGAGGGAGCATTCTTGAGATATCTTATGTGTACGCTCAATGTCTAGGGACCCCCCCTACAGTTGTTTTTCATGCTGTGTCCATTTCTTTTGCTTAAAGGCACATTTACTAATACATTGCCCCCTTAAAAAGCCTTTATATGCATCCCAGCAACGCAAGGTCGTGATACCCCCAGTCAGGTTTTCTTCTCAAAAGGCATCAGAATTCTGCCAAGTAATCGACAAAGTCCAAATATTGCAAAGTTGCCAAATTTAGCCTCCACGGCGGAGCCTGTTGAAGTACAGCCGGAAAGGAGACCTGGAGCACCACTGGGGCATGATCAGATATCATGATGGTGCAGATTTCACATAGATCCATCATAGAGAGCATAGGTGACACCAATATCCAATAGTCCAGTTGTGCGCAACTCCCATGGTGGTTCGAGTAAGAAGTTAATTCTTTATGCTGTGGATGAAGCTCCCTCCGTACATCACACAATACAACCTCCTTCATCAATAAGGAGGGACCTGTTTTTTTTCTCGGAGGGATGATATGAGCTGGGAGAGGCGGCTGCTTGTCAATCGCTGGTGATAGGGCTACATTAAGGTCTCCGCCCGGAAATGTATTCAGGCCTACATGAGAGGCACATGTTGTAAAGACATGTGAGAAGAAACCTACATTATCTTCCGCCGGATCATAAATATTCAGGAGGGTGACACACTGCTGAAAAAGCACTGCATTCACAAGTAGATACCGGCCATCTGAATAAACTAGAACATCCAATGGAGTAACAGGCAAGAATCTGTGGATTAAAATGGAGACCCCTCTTTTACGTGTAAAGGGCGAGTGGAAAGCCTGACCGACCCACACATACATCAACTTCACGGATTCCACCGTATCCACGTGAGTCTCTTGAAGGAAAACTACATCTCTGCTCTGATCGCACAAGAGGTTTAGCAAACGACAACGCTTAATTGGGTTCCCCAGCCCCTGCATGTTCAGAGTGATGAATCTAATAGTTGTCAAACATTGAGTTCCAAAGCCAGGATCCCAATAAGAACATACTTGAACCAAAGCAGGACATATATGTCAGACCTGTAAAGATCTGCCTGTGTCTCGCAACCATTAACATCCAAAGACCAAAATCAACTCAAAGCCTCATCTAGGTTGGTGAGATGGGCTACTGTTACCGATACTATGTATACATATTTCATCCATAGCTTGTAGAAGTACAGCATCCACCCTAAAGCAGCCCCATATCAGATGTCCTTTTAAGCAATTACAATGAACCGAAGCGATCATCTTGCACCTCAGAGTGCCTCGCCAAGACTGTCCTTCAGTTGCCTTCTCTTGCATCTCCCTTCCAATGGAGGGTGGATGGCCCTTGGGTCGCCTGCCCTTCCTCTGGCAGCGTGCTCTCGACTGGGATGATTGCAATCATGTAGACCCTCTTTAGAGGTAGAGGTCTGTGGAATAACATCAGGGCCTAAGATTTCATGCCGGCCCAGAAATGGCCATGCCTCGGCGGGGGAATCAAACGAATACCATTTCTTATCTAGTTGGAAGCACCAGAAATCTGGAAACTTCTAATATTATCAATGCATTGACCCTTTCACCTTTTCCCCATCCTACCACGTACGATACTCAGAAACTCTAAACCCCCCACCCTTTCGCAACACAAACCCTTTCGCACAACATGAAAGACAACAGACTAGCACCATAGCCGTTTACCTGACATGTCCCAACACAAAGGGTCAGGCAAAGTCAGGCAATTGACCAGAATCACACACACCTGATGGCCCTTTCCCTTCCCCACAGGGATAAAAGGTGGAGCATGAGAGCCCACCATGAGCAAGGCAGACAGAACGACGAGACAGCAATCCCAGGGCAGCAATTCAAGAGGAGGAGAAAGGCGGCGAGAACCGATGGGGTGACCAGGAAAGAAGCGACCTTGCCCTTTCCGACCCAGACCTGCGAAGCCTCTGTGGAAGGAAGCATAAGACCGCAAACAATAGACAGCGTACGTTGCAGCAGATGTCAACGGTACACGGAGCACGCCTATCCTTATAATCAGGACAAGGAGAGATGCTTGCTAACGTGGTACCGTCCTTGACTACAGAGACAAGAAAAGCCAAGCGGTTCATCACAGCCGGTGAGTCGATGGGAGAACCGATAAGAAACCAAACTGTGTTGAACAAAAGTAGCAAATGGCAAATTAAGGGAAGTTCAAAGAACGGGTAACATTTTAGGGGAAAACCAGCTGCAGAGGGGTCTGGACCCACGTGGGTGCTCAAACGAGAGACTCTGGTTGATCACCCCCCGTATGTTGAAACTACCGATACCAGAAGGCCGTAGGAGAGCCGCAAGGAAAAGGTCAAAGTGGCCATAAAGGGGTCTAGCAAAATCCTCTGTACAGTCGAAAGTCTTTGACCGACAAACCATTGGAAAACTAAGGGAAATGAATCCTGCATAGTGAGGAAGTAAAGAACTGTGAGACCAGCAAACGTGAACTCGATGGAGGGATGCCTGCAGAACGGGGCGAGGTATGATGCCCCAAAGAATATTGTGATGACAAGAGTGAACCCGATGGAGGGATGTCCACAGTGGGTTGTTTAAAAAGACATTAAGACTTGTGAATCCGAAAGGAGAAATTGTTCTGGACAGCAAGCTGTAGTGAACCCGACACAGGGAGGCAAACATTCGAGAAGTGTCTGAGCCCGTAAGAAGGGGATCATGGGGTGAAAAGTCATCACCCAACGTACATACGGAAAATAACTTTTTGTTTGTTATATTGAATACATCAGATCCTCGTAGGCAAAAGACTTTTAGTTGAAAAGAGACTTAACAACTGAAGGTCCTGATAGCTGAGAACTTAACTGTCGTGTTTGCTGGGAAAGCTCTAGCGTGTGCTGTGTGCTCAAGAGTCCCGCCTTGTCCCGTGCTCAAAACATGGGGGAGAGAGGCCCCCGGCTACCACATCCTGACTTATCATTTGTGAACACTTCTTTCTTTTTTGTGAAAACTAACCCACACTCCTTTTGTATTTAGTTGTAAGGATTGGCAATAGTTTCTTTTTTAGCATAGGCACTTTTATTTGACAAGACGCCACTAGAATTGCCTTATTATTATTTGATGGTTGTAGCTTGCTCCCATTTTAGATTTAAGTTTAGATAATACACCCTTTAACTGTGATAACTTGTGTCTGTCTTTACTCTTGCCACTATGAGCTCCTTACATATAGTGTCAGTAGTGGGATGGGGCTCAAATGAAACTAATTGGGGAACCCTACAATTTCAAAAACGTAGTCAGAGACCCTCTAGCCCTTCCATCGCCACCAAGGAATCAATAGGGTTTGATATCTGTAGCGGTAGGGAAGCTATTATCCCCCATGGGAAAAGAGGAATGATTCCTACAGACTTGGTTTTGGTACCCCCTCCGTGGTGCTACATACAATTGGTCCCAAAATCTGGCCTAGCGTAGAAATTTGGGAGAGACGTCTTAGCAGGCATTATTGATCCCGACTTCCGGAGGGATGTGAAGGTTCTCTTACAGAATCATGGTGAGGTCCCCTTTGAGGTACGTCGGTGAGATCAAATTGCAGAGGGAATTTTGGAAAGAGCTCTCTATCCTCAGTTTAAAGAAAGTGAACCAGATAAAACAGAAAGAGGTAACTTAGGCTTTTGGGAAGCTGATAAATCTCTTAACATCGAAGAAAGGAAGGGAGAAGAGCCATCTATCCCGGCCTAGCCTTCGCCCAGCAAAATGATCCAGCTCTCACTGAAGCATTTCTACAAGCAATTCGGAAGGAGAAGGCTTAGACAAGGGAAGTCGCTTTTGATTCTTAAAACAAGGATTGCTCTATAGAAGAGAGACATCTACGGAAAGGCTTAGTAAAAACACATTTGGTAATACCCAATAGCCACCTAAAGGTTGTACTGGAGCTTGCGCATTCCCATTTTACCGGGGGGCATTTAGGACAATCTAAAACCCAGGTGCATATAAGTAGGAAGTTTTACTGGTCAGGTATCCACGCCAATATAAAAACCTTCATCCAGAAATATGTCAAAAGACTAGCACGCACATTCCATTACCTGCCCCTCTGAACCCGTTGCCGATCATAGAAGTCCCCTTTTCAGGAATCGGTATGGATATAACTGAACCTCTAGAGACATCCAGGTTAGGCAATAAATATGTCCTTGTGATTATGGATTATGCGACCCGATATCCCGATGCATTCCCAATGTGAAGTAATACCACACAGCAGATCCGTAAAACATCTTCTACTGTATTTCTCGAGGGTCGGTTTTCCCAAGGAAATACTAACAGATCAGGGTTCAAATTTTATGAGTAAGCTTATGGCCGAAGTCAAAGAGCTACTCCACATTACCACCTTGCGAACTTCTGTGTACCCTCCCCAAACCGATGGCTTGGCAGAAAGGTTCAATAAAACCCTGAAACTAATTTTACAAAAATTGGTAGACAAAGACAGGAAAGACTGGCATGAATTATCCTGTGGGCACTATTTGCAGTGAGGAAAACCCCGTAAGCTTCCACAGGTTTCTCTCCCTTTGAACTGCTCCATGGTACAGAGCCCAGAGATGTCTTGGACATGCTCTGGGAAACCTGGAAAGAACGAGAGGAGGCCCCCATTCTCATCTGACAAACCGCCACCAGAATACAAGAACATAAGAAATTGGTTTGAGACTTATTTTGTACTCATATGGAAAAGACCCAGAGCCAACAAAAATCTGCTTATGACAAAAAAGTGAATTTAAGATCATACTACATAGGACAAAAGGTACTGGTCCTCTTACTCACCTCAGAAAAAAACTTGTCTCCAAGTGGAAAGGACCTTATGAGATAGTAGAACGACCGGGACCCTGTACTTATAAAGTAGCCCAACTGGACAGAATACAGAAGGTCCATTTGTATCACGTAAATCTCTTGTAAGACTGGAAAGAGAATTCGTCAGCCACCCACGCCAAAGTACTAGCCTGTCTGGTTCCTGACGACATAGATAACTTTGACTTAATTCCTCCAGAGTTATCGATCCAATAGCAAGAAGATCTAAAAGTTGTAGTGGTCTAATTTCCCGATGCATTGTCAGAAAAACCAGGAAGAGTAAAAGGTACATACCATTATATTACAACACCTAAAGGTAAAGAGGTTCATTTAAAACCGTATAGGCTCCCAGAAGCTCGTAAACAGATAGTGATCGAGGAAATCAACAAACCTAATATTATTGAGCCCTCTTCAAGCCCATGGTCCTCTCCTATCATGTTGGTCACTAAACCAGGCAGTTCCTGGAGATTCTGCATAGACTTCCATCAAGTTAATGCCATTTCGGACTTTGATGCCTATCCCATGCCACGCATCAATGACCTAATTGAAAAACCAGAGCATCCGCCTTTCTATCTACCCTAAATTTAAAGAAAGAGTACTAGCAGGTTCCCGTATATGGGCCAGATAAAGAAAAGACTGTTTCAACGCCTATAGGACTATTCCAATTTAAAGTGCTGCCTTTTGGTATACACGGAGCGCCAGCCACTTTCCAACTCCTCATGGATCAAATCCTGCAACCCTATTCCGATTTCTGTGGAGCTGACATTGACAATATTGTCATTTATAGTAAGACTTGGGAGGACCATTTCTTCCATCTTTATAACACCATGAAAGTCCTCAGAAACACTGGCCTAACTGCTAATCCAGCTAAGTGCAGATTGGCCCAGTCAGCCATAAAATACCTTGGCTTCTTCGGAGGGAATGGGAAGGTACAGCCCCAACATGAGAAGGTAAAAGCCATCTTAGATACACTGACCCCCAACACGAAAAGATATCGTAGAGCTTTTCTCTGGTTTATCCCCAACTTTTTTGACAAAACAGCCGGCAGACAGAAAAACTTAAGAATGCCGAACCCCAGAAACTTCATTGGAATGATGAGGATGAGATATGTTATAACACCTTGAAACAGACTCTGTGCCAGAACCCAATCCTGAAGGTAGTCGACTTCTCTAAAGACTTTGTATTACAGATGGATGCTTCCCTTACAGGGTTATGAGGCGTCCTGTCCCAGGTTTGCGATGAATTGGAGTACCCCATATTATTCACTAGTTGCAAGCTATTCCCACGTGAAAAAAATTACTCTGTGTTGGAACTAGAGGCCCTGGCCAATAAGTGGGCAATTATCCATCTTCGAAACTACCTATAAGGACTATTGTTACAGATAACTCCCTCCTAGTTTGAATTAGCCAACTTAAAGACTCCAACCCTCGGGTCATGCAATGGTTCCCAGACCTACAACCCTATTGTTTCACTGTGGAATACCCAAAAGGAAAAGACCAGGGAAATGTAGATTTTCTTTCCCGGTTCCCCTGTGAAACAAATGTGGCTACTTCGCAGGGAGGTAGGGTATGTGAGAAACCTAAAGGTGTCTCCCTGACTAGTCCCCGGGGATCTGTCATCCAGGTGGCCAGGAAACGGCCATCGCTATTGGATCCAGTTCCTCGGGGTGGACCAGTGAGGGAGGATCACCTGGATGGGGGTCCTCGGGAAGTGGAAGTGGGACATCGACGGGTGAGATGCGGTGTTCCCCTTCTTCCAACACCTTTTCCCCATCCTACCACGTAGGATACTCAGAAACTCTCCTCCCACCCCTTTCCTGACATGAACACTTTCGCACAACACAAAAGACAATGGACTAACACCAGAGCCTTTTACATGACTTGTCCCAACATAAGGGTCAGGCAAAGTCAGGCAATTGACCAGAATCACACACACCTGACGGCCCTTTCCCTTCCCCACAGGGATAAAAGTTGGAGCACGAGAGCACACTACGAGCAAGGCAGACGGCACAATGAGACAGCTATCCCAGGGTGGCAATTCAAGAGGAGGAGAAAGGCGGCCAGAACCAAAGGGGTAACAAGGAGAGAAGCGGCCTTGCCCTTTCCAACCCAGACCCGCGAAGCTTCCATGGAAGGAAGCATATGATCACGAACAATAGCCAGCGTGTGTCACACCACATGTCAACGGTACACGGAGCACGCCTACACTAATAATCAGGACAGGGAGAGACGCTTGCTACCGTGGTACCGTCCTTGACTCCAGATACAAGAAAAGCCAAGAGGTTCCAGCCAGTGAGTTGAGGGGAGAACCGATAAGAAACCGAACTGTGTTGAACAAAAGTACCAAATGGCAAATTAAGGGAAGTTCAAAGAACTGGTTACATTTTAGGGGAAAACCAGCTGCAGAGGGGTCGGCACCACGTGGGTGCTCATACGAGAAAGTCTGGTTGATTCCCCCCGTTTGTTGAAACTACCAATACCAGAAGGCCTTAGGAGAGCCGCAAGGAAAAGGTCAAAGTGGTCATACAGGGGTTTAGCAAAATGCCCTGTACAGTCGAAGGCCTTTGACCGACAAACCATTGGAAAACCAAGGGAACTGAATCCTGCATAGCGAGAAAGTAAAGGAACTGCGAGACTGGCAAACGTGAACCCGACAGAGGGATGCCTGCAGAACGGGGCGAGGTATGATGCCCCAAAGAACATTGTGATGACAAGAGTGAACCCGACGGAGGGATGTTCACAATGGGTTGTTTAAAAAGACATTAAGACTTGTGAATCCAAAAGGTGAAATTGTTTTGGACAGCAAGCCATAGTGAACCCGACACAGGGAGGCATTTTCCGAAGCAGCACAGCTGTGGTGATTACTGTCATAGATATGGAATACGTCGGAGGACCCAATCCCCTCGAACTGAACTTTCATCTCGTGCTGGGAAAGCTTGAGCGTGTGCTGTGCTCAGGAGTCCCGCCTTGTCCCGTGCTCAAAATGTGGGGCACCATCGGCTACCACATCCTGACTTATCATTTGTGAACACTTCTTTCTTTCTTGTGAATCCTATAGGACACTCCTTTTGTATTTAGTTGTAAGAATTGCCAATAGTTCTTTTTAGTATAGGCCCTATTATTTGACAAGACACCACTAGGACTGTCTTATTATTATTTGAAGGTCAGAGCTTGAGCCCATCTTAGATTTAGGTTTAGATTAGGTGTTTTTCCAACCTGCATATACAGTTTAATAAACACCCTTGAACTGTGATCACTTGTGTCTGTCTTTACTGTTGCCACCATGAGTTCCTTACAGTGCTCAGTGACATGTTGTTAAAAAAAACAAGTAGGCCACCCCCTTCTGCACCCTCATGCACTCCGATCAGTTGAACATTGTTGCGGCGAGAGTGATTTTCCTGTTCATCCAGTTTCGCCCGTAGTCATTGAATTTCTTTATTGGCTGCATCAAGCTCTGTTGTTATTTCACAGTGATCATCCTCTACGGCACTATGCGTTGCTCATTGTCTTTGGTTCTTTCGGCCTGGCTATTGAGGCGACTATTTATATCTTTATGCTGCTTCACTACTTCTTGGAACGCCAAATTTGACTCTTTGGTTCACTGATTTAAAGTTTTCATCTCTGCCATAATAGCTTGAAATTTGCTTGCCGGTATCCATGTCCCTGTGCCTGGTAACTGGGGTTGCTACACTGTGCAAACGCGTCTGGTGCTCTCGTGGTCCGGTCGTGCAGGCTTCTGTCCACCTCAAAGACAACCAACCATCATAGAATCACAGTCAAATACAGAGACAGTAAGTCACTGAAGAAATGCTGATCCACTATGTCTGATCTATAATAGCATATATGCAGGGGCTTCATACCACACCCACTGAAGTGCATGTGTCACTTTGATAAGGCAGGTGCCGTTGTTGTGGGCTGCCACAAACCAACGTGAGCTGTCGTCTTTCGACAGAAAATGGCCATGCCTTGGTGTCTCATGATGGGATAGAAATGTGCAATAAAATGCATCCCAGTCGCCTATGCCCAGTCCTGAGTAACAGCCAATATCCCGGATGCACCCAGGGATGTCATTTGGGGGTCGCCAGAGGTCTCCTTTGCGACCTCTGTGGACTCCCTTGCGACCTCTTCAGGCCCCTTAAAAAAAGAAGAAACGTGGCACAAGTCTAACACTCTCAGCACTGACCCTAAATAAGAAAGAATAGGAATGCGAAATAATGTGCCTTTCTCGAATTCTATGCAATAATTGCTAGACTCATAAAGGTTTATTTCAGGCACACTTCAGGGGGAGAGTCACTGATTTAGTCTGTTCTTAAACACCTCCACTCAGCCTTTCATCCTTCTGAGGTCGATAAATGAGTAACAACACAGGTTGGGTGATATTGGGTGTATATTTTTTCTATATAAAGCGCTTAAGCGTTAGTGCTATATAATAACACATCGTTATCATTTGGTCATGGATGTCTACTTGCATTCACAGTAATTTGGTAATATGGGCCTATACACACTGATCTTAACGATACATATGGCAATCCATTCTTGTATGAAATGTACATCACATTATAGTGATATCGTAACCATATTTTTCGCAGCGTACAATGCTATGTGATGCCACTTCCTGTTTTGTCAACGGGTGAAAGGTTGTGTTCCATCGCTTCACGTGATATCACTTTGGGGTGGGGTCAAATTACATCACTTCCTGTGATGTCACTGGGGTCAAGGGTCATGTGATGTCACTTCCGCTACATTGGTGAAATGACGTTCTTGGATGCACCCCCTTTTGTTTCCAGCGATCTTCAATTTTCTGCAGCACAGCCGGACTTTAGGCCCGTCGGTATCAGGGAGAGTGTGCCAGAGAACACCCCAGTCTCTCTGAGCGCCTTCTACTAATTAGCCATATAGCGTTGCCAGTCGCTGTCAGGAGGTCAAAATGCAGGCAGTTCAATAAAGAAATGCTGGGCCCGCAAGCCTGGTAACAGATTATAGTATTCACTAAGCACCGGGGAGAGCAGCACCACCACGCCGCATTCTGCAGGCCACGATGTCTTCCAGCCGCTCAGTAGTCTCCTTCACACGGTCGATGAACCCATCCACCGCAGCGTTCCACCAGGCTCCGTCGGTGATCCACACATGTGGCAACAGCTCCAGCCGCCACATCCAAGCATAGACAAAGGGGCATTCATCGCTCCCGCTGAAACCTCCCGGAGTTGCACAGGTCTCTGGAATCTCAGGGCCGACAGGAGCTTCACGACTCTGCCATCATCAGGCAACATTTGTTTCCGGTCGCTGCAGGAATCTCCACGTGCCACCATGCTCCACATGTTAGCGGGCGCCAAACCCAGAAAGCTCATGTTATGGGCATAGAAAGCATAGAAAGCACAGATCCAAATTTTAAGCAGACTTTAGCAGCTCATGGTGGGCATATCACGCCCACTGTGGCACCTTCTTCTTGGAGCTTCACGCTAAAGCAACCATCTCGCTCTGGCTCTCGAGGGTCCCCTCATTTTCAAAACCTTTTTAAAAATACAAACGGATATACCAGCCCAAATTCTCAAATGAACTAAGAGGTCTAGGAGTTGTTGAAGGAGATAGAGAAAAATAACTATTGACATGTTGTGGGATATTCGATTCTATGAAAGAAATGGCATCAGCTGGTGCTGTGACAAAATAAAAGCACTCGTTAAAGTGCATTCTCAATTTAGCTGGAAAAAGTATTCCTCACGGAACCTGCCTATGGTTGCAGATGGCCTTAAGAATACCAATACTCCAGAAGATGGTTCAGAGATTTTTAATTCACAGCACTCAAATGAGGCTAACGTTGGTTGGTATGCAAGGCCAGCAGGACAGACTAAAGGCCAGGTCTCTCGTCTCCCATAGGCTTCCCACCACCAAACCCCAGGCTTTCCAATCCTCTTGGTTGGCAACTAGAGATTATCAACCCCTATTATCTGAAATGCAAACTGAAATGATGACCTAAAGACCTCAGCCTGCTCTCTACTTTCTTACTCCCTCCTCCTCTCATTCTCTATGTTCTCTTTCTCTCTCTCTCCTTCTGCCCCTTTGATGTTCATACAATTCCCAACTATGCTCTTTCTGTCTATCTCTTTCTCTCTGTCTCTCTCTCTCTCTCTCTCTCTCTCTGTCAGCCTCCTTGTCTTGTTTGCTCGGAATGTCCCAACTCCCCTCCTCCTCCTCCTCACCTGTGTTGTCAGAATCTTCTTCCACTGGGCTTAGGGATCGGCGGGCTCTGTAGTCCTTTTCTTTTTTGTTTGCGGCTTGTGTCTCACACAGTGAAGGCTATTGAAAAGCACTCCCTGTGACCCCTTTCCCGGGAGGGACCAAAAGGGGAAAAAGCCAAACTTGGCAGAAAAAACCCCTATGGTGGTAAGGTCACGGCAGAACTCCTTGTAGAAATTGGGCTCGTGACAGTAGACAAAGTGCAATGAAAATAAACCAGAATCCGTGGAAAACAAAGACTCCAATATGATCATAATGGTAGAAGAGAAGCGAGCAACAAGTAATCAAAAGACTTGCCAGCGAGCTAGCACGAAGGAAAATAGGAGGAGCCAGGAGCACGAGCAAAAGAAGGAGGAGAGAGAAGGCACCGAACGGGAGGGATCCGAATGGTGTAAGGCAGAGCGAGAAGAAGAGAAGGCACAAGGAAAATGAAGCGGAATGCAGAAAAATGCAAAGAAAACACAGCTGACCGTAATGGTTGCAACGCAAGTAACGGAAGGGGGCGTGGCTAAAGTAGACCTACGCACATCCAGCATTGGAAAGAACTAGACCGCTGGATGTACGTAGAGAACTAAGCGTAATGGGAGTCAGAAAGTGTGTAAACACACACGGGGCCACAGGCGCCAAGTACGAAGACGGCGCATGACTCTCTCTCTCTCTCTCTCTCTCTCTCTCTCTCTCTCTCTCTCTCTCTGTGGTTTGTCTCTTCCTACTACTCGCCTTCCTTCTCTTCTCTCCTCTCTAGTTGCACTAGATCCAGAGACCTTTCTTTTGCCAGGAAAAGGGGGCCAAGTCCCTGGAGAATTTGGTTGGAAAGGGGGCCGTACATTCCTTTCTAGATTTGAGCAAAAACGATTTCAAGGGATAAAACCTCCAAATCAAAGCCAGATGGGAGATGGACTTAGGGATGTTGGATAAAGGGGATTGGGAGTGTGCTCTAGACTCAGCAAGGGAAATGTATATTAACCGTCAGTACTAGCTGATTCAATATAAAATGGTCCACAGAACATATCATACCCCATAGAGGCTATACAGAATGGGCAGGAGGGAAAACGACAAGTGTCCAAAATGCAGTTGTGACAGGAACGTACATCCACATGGTATGGGCATGTCCCAAGGTACAAGCCTTTTGCAGAGAGGACCTCAACGCTATGAATAACATACTGGAAGGTCAACTGGATGCTGAACCACTACTATCTCTATTAGGGGATTGGAGCGACACTGACCTCTCGGCATACGAAAGAGCACTGATGGTACTTTCCCTGGTCGGTATCAGCAGAGTTTGGGGCTCTGGAGAGATCCCCTCGCAGTCAGAGAGGGAAGCAACTATGAACAGGCACATAGAACTACAAACGTTAGTCTACAAACAGGCTGCCACGATAAACATGGAAAGGTGTGGGGCAAGTGGATACTTCGGAGGGAACCTGACTAACCTGTTTACAATGCACTTGAGGAGGACAGAGGATTAGAACAGTAGTGGTATGGGAGGTCATAGCTCTGGTGTTTGAAGGAGTGAGGGAGATAGTTTCCAATCCTTGAAAAGAAAGGAAGGAGGTTGGGAGAGGAAAAACATAGCGTGAAAGGTTATTAAGTTCTATAGTTACTTATGTTATGTATGTTATCTGTCTACATTTCTTAATTAAAAAAACCTTCAATACCATCCACTCTTTAGTATTCTGTTAAATGTCACCTCATGACCGCAAGGATGAACCCTTGATTTGCCACAGATTGTCAGCCCTTCTCTAACTGCCCGGTACCAAACTCTTCTGTAAATAGCAACCTGTACATGTCCAGTCCCTTCGGACTTCTGTCTGTTTTATGTCTTGTCATTGTCTGTACAATTGTATTGCACTCCCCCAACTGATCAGTTCCATACCACCCTTCCTCTAATGTTCAGTGCCTGTCTCAGGATCACTCAAATTAATCTATCTTCACTTTCTAAGTGTTTCTAAGTATTTTGCGCCTTGAAACACTTGTGTATAGGTGCATAATAAATAACAAATGAAGCAATTAATCAAATCAGATTTTTCCACCAATGCATATATATAGCAAAAAAACATAACATAGGTTCTGCATAAAGTATTTATTTTTTGTGTTGTACTTTGAACTTATACATCGGAATATTCAACATCTAGTTACTGAATGTTAAAACGCATGGTTTATTTTACCTAATCTTTTCTCAAGGGCAGCTTTATGCTCAGTCATCTACCAGGGCCATGTGCCATGATGAGTCGATGTTCTTTCTTTAATGGCTATCGGAGCCTGCCTTTAGAAGTAGACTTAGGTGAGGGGCAACGCGCAAACCTTGGACCGAAGGGCTTAAGGGCTAACAGTCAGTCATCTGATTAAAGGTCAGGAAAGATTCCCTGCGGTGGATATTTCACTGCATTTTACTGCTGTATTTTTATGGGGTTGCCAGCCCCTCCTCTCGCATTGCTACTGTCCCCTTCTTACCTCCCACTCCACATATCTCATATTTCACCCCTACACACACCCCATCTACCTTGGTACCATTCTGTGAAATGCCCCAAACCTAAATGCAGTGAAACGGCCATGAGGAAATGGGAGGATTCTGAAAAAATCACCATAACTTCACTCCTGTATATGTAGTGTCTCCCATTTACTCACTCTCAGATGCTCCTTCACAGCCACTCACATCACACTCACTTGTTCACACCCACATTTCTACTTGTTCACAGGCCCTTATTCAAACATGCATGAATCACAAATATTCACCTTTCAATCCACTAAAAAGACAGAGTTAGTGGTTACAGCTTGCTCTTTTTTTCATGCCTTCTTTCTTTCTGAACCGATACCCTCATATCAAGTCTTAGTGCCAGGCTCTCTTACAACATTCAATGCCCCAATATTGCCTGTTCAAGTGAACCAATACCTGCATTGTGGTGTTCCGTAAACCATCCATGACGCTGATCATGAAATTAATAATGCTCTTGAACTGGTCTTTATTCATGCTGCCGGAACCATCGAAGAGGAACACCAGGTCCACCTTTGGGCATTCTATAAAGGTGAGAATGAGAGATGCAGAGAGTGAGTCAGGTACCATTTACAAGGGTGGTACAAATACATAACATTGGGTTCTGGGATCCCGCGCACAATCTGCCATAATGCAGCCATCCCTGTGGAGGACAATACAGTGCTCTCAGCACTGGGGTGACAATGCAGAAAATAGGGAGGCACCTTCAGAATTCTTACCTGCAGCCACTTTCAAATCTGGTTTATTTATTTATTGTTTGCTTGTTAGGCGCTTATACAATAAGAATATACTGGGCCTCATTACGACCCTGGCGGAGTAGTTTTTTTCTCGGCGCCCGCGAATGGGCTGTTACTGTGGCATTACTGCCCCACAGGACCAGGTAATTGCTGATTCACAGGGAACCGGAAAAAAATGCTCACCATTCCGATTTCAGCACCATAAAACTCAATGGGAATGGTGAGGTCGGATGCACCGGCACCATTCGTGAATGCTCTGCTCGCGGATGCAGTTACGCCCGCCGGGAAGGCACCGCCGAGCAGAACTCGTAGTTTGCTGGTCCGGTAGCAATGGTGCAGGTAGCTTACCGGCACAATTACTACCGAACCGGCAAACTTATAATGAGGCCCACTGCTTCAAAGCACCCACAGTGCAGGAAGGGAGGATGGGTGGGAAATACATTACAACAATACAGCACACAATTTAAGAGCAGTGGGGGAAAAGGGAGAGAGACGAACCAACTATGCCTTGTGAGCATTCAGAACATGCAAGTGCAAAAGGAAGGGGGAAGAGAGGGTAAGTGCTGGGGAGTCCGAGCCCGTGGGTGAGCCATGGACGAAGTGCTAGAAATTCAGAGTGCTACACGGCCTGGGCAGCGGGTCTCCTGAGCAGAGGGTGTGGAAATGCAAAGTGCTGTGGACAGACAGGAGCTGGGAGGAGCCATAGACACCGATTCAGCAACTGTGGGATTAGCAAAGGAGAGAAGGAGGGAAGGCGGGGGAAAAGAGGAAAGTCTTAAGGAGCTTCTGGAATTTGAGAAGATACTGCTCAAGGCTCAGGGGGAGGCTATTCCAGGGGAGGCTATTCCAGAGGAGGGAGCCTGTGGAGGAGAGTGAGAGACCCACTGCCCTCTGTTTAGCAAGATGTTTTACACACAAAGAGTTGGTGCCAGAGGAGCGAAGTGGTCTAGAGGGAGAGTATTTAGTGAGATAAAGTTGACTATAGTGTGGTCCCCGGGCCCAGACAGCCTTGTGGATCATGCAGAGGGATTTGAATTTTATCTGTGCAGCAACCGGGAGCCAGTGAATGCTTTTTAGTGCAGGAGAGTTGTGGTCCTTGGGCTTAAGGCCAAGGATACGTCTTGCTGCCCTATTCTGGATAAGCTGGAGGGGTTGCATAGTGGAAAAGGAAGATTCAGGAGGAGGCTATTACAGTAGTCAAGTCTAGAGAGAACCAGGGCTTGAGTCACATTGAGCCTGTGAGGGAAAGTGAGAAAAGGTATAATTCCTTTGAGACGGAACAGCTGATAGTTGGACTTCCTGGCAATGTCCTGAGTGTGAGGGAGGAAGGAAAGAGAGGAGTCAAAGATGACTCCAAGGTTTCTTGCTTCAGTTGAAGGAGCAGGGGGGGGAGCCCAAGGAGGAAGGCCAGAGTGAAGGGAAGAAGGAGGGAGCAGGGATCCCAATGGGCAGTATCTCAGTTTTACAGGCGTTGAGGCAGAGATCATTGGAGGCGCACCAGGACTGGATGGCAGATAGGCAGTCAGGGATGATGGAGGGTGCAAGAGGGTCAGCAGCGAGTCTGAAGAAGAGCTGTGTGTCGTCTGCATAACACTGGAAGTTGGAGGAGAAAGAAGAGATGAGGCGTGCAAGGAGTGCAAGGTAGATGTTAAAAAGCCAGCGGGATAGTATAGAGCCCTGAGGGACACTACAGGTGGAGATGGTAGAAGGAGAGGAGAAGGGGCGCAGGATGACAGCCAATCCAGTGCCCGTTCCGAGATACCAAGTGCATCGTGGAGCATTTGTATGAGGATGGAATGGTTAACTGTGTCAAATGCAGAGGACAGATCGAGAAGTATAAGGACAGCTGGTGAGTTGAAGTCCAGAGATGTGAGCAGTTCTTCACAGGTGTTCAGAAGAGCAGTTTCCATGCCTCTGGATGCTCGGTAGCCAGATTGATGGTCGTGGAGTCCTCCAACAAGTTCAGTGTGAGAGTTAAGTGGAGGCACGGCTAGCTTCTTAAGCAGCTTTCCCAGGAAGTGGGTGATGGAGATAGGGCGATAGCTGAAAGGGCAGTTAGGGTCAGAGGACGGTATTTTCAGGAGTGGGCACACAAGGGAGTGCTTGAGGGGGGAGGGGAAAGATCCAGTGATAAAGGAGTGATTCAGAAAGCAGCGCGAGCAGGGGCAGGAGAGCCAATGTTATCCTTGATGGTCCTGGATGAGCAAGGGGAGACCTGTTTAGAAGAAACATTCATGGAGCAGACAACTCTGGTAACTTCTTCAGGTGTGACAGGAGAGAAAGAGGAAAAGGAGGCAGGAAGAGGGAGGGCAGAAGTGTGGTGGAGGGGGAGTGGGATGGGTTGTGAGGGAGTACAGAAAGGGTGGCCACAATGTCCTGACTTTTGGTGGCAAAGTGTGAGGCCAGTGCATTGCAGAGAGCCTGGGAAGGAGAAGGGGAGGAGGAGACTGTGGAGGGGTTGGCTAGTTCTCTGCAGATTTTGAAAAGTTCAGCCATGTTATTTGTTGCACCTGAGACCCGTGCCTGAATATGGGCTCTTTTCTTAGCACGAATGGTGAGTCTGTATTGCCTTTGGAACAGGCAGCAGGCCAGTTTGTCAGAGGATGAGCCTGTGGTTTGCCACTTCCGTTCTGCTGCCCTGCACTTTTGTTTCAGGGCTGCAGGTTCGGTGTCATACCAAGTGTTATGTTTTGAGGCAGGTTTCAGATGGATCCTCATGACTGGGGCAAGAGTGTTGTTGGTGGAAAGATGGAGGTTTCTGAAGTCAGTGTCAGAGTTAGAGTCAGAGGTGGGGGGGTAAGTCAGGGTGAAGGTGGAGGCGAAAGGCAGTTGCAGTCACTCGTTTCCTTTGGCGGGTGTTAGTGAGCAAGGTTGGTGTGACTTTTGGGGGGGGCGGTGGTCAGGGGGCCAATGGGACCCAGATGGGAGGAGAGGAGAGAGTGGTCTGGCCAGGAGAGAGGGGTGACTACTGAGAGGGTGAGGTGGGGGGGAGAAATTAGAGTGTATGAGGGCATTAAGAGTGTGTCCAGCTGCGTGGGTTGGCCCAGAAGAGAGAATGGAGAGGGAAATCGAGGAGCAGAGGTCAGTGAAAAGAGTGGATGCAGAGCCAGGGGAGTCCAGTTGAAAGTCGGCCCATTCTGAAAGGAATAGGGAAGTGACGCCTGGAGGCTGATAGATGGTACCAATGGTCAGGGTGGAAGTGGGAGAGGTGACCAATTTACAGACCAGGCTTTCAAAAGAGGAACAAGACTGGGTAAGGTAAGATGGAAGCAGGAACCCACTCAGGGAAGATTAAGGCAACCCCCACCAGTGCAGTGGGGTCGGGGCTTGGAGGTGATCTTGAAGCCATCAGGGAGGAGGGAGTCAAAGGCTGTGACTGAGCTGGCATTGAAAAAAGTCTCAGTAAGAGCAAAAATACAAAGATTATTGTCTTCAAGAAGGAGAAAGATGTCAGAGGAGTTTGATGGCTGAGTGGCCGTTAAGAGGCGCCGGGTGGAGGTGGTCAGTGCTTTTGAAGGCTTTCTGAGGTGGGGTACAGGGGCGTGGTAGACCATTCAGAGAGGGAGAGTAGGAGGAGAAGCAGGTGAAGGAAGAAAGTTAATGAGAGAGGGCAAGATGCGGTCAAAGAGAAGAAGGTTGAGTGGTGGACCCTGAACCAGAATGGTGCCAGTGTGATAGACATTAACGAAGCATCGAGAGGATGCAACGCCAGCCAAGATGACTTCCCACTTGGTTCCACCGTTAATGGAAGGGTGTGAGGAGGGAAAGGGAGTGGAGATGAGATGGGGAGTCCAGAGATCAGGTAAGGGGACAAAGAAAAGGATATCTGTGAAAACCTCTCTAGAGGAAGCACTGACCTAGGAGTCTGCAATGGGAAGTCCAGGGATTGCACTCAGGATATCTTCTTTGTGCTTTTTCCTGCCGGACTTGAAGAGAGATGGGGGATAGGTGATAGTGTAGCAGTTAGAGAATATGGGGGAGATGGAGAGAGCCATCGGAGGGCAGAGGTTTTGGCCAAAGAATGAGGGAGGAGTGGCAGTACTGCACAGTTCTGGCTGAACTCACTAGTTTCCGCTCTTTAAACATATGACACTCAGTTATTGACTACTGAACTGTCCTGTAACCACGAATTTAGTAATCACCCCCTCTGGGTCTTTACGTTTTGGAAACACTATACCCCTGAAGAAGTTCCCATAAACAAATTATCTTTCAGAGGAACGAAACATGTAGGGTTCATGTCAACATTAATACTAGATGTTCTGAACAAGATTAATGCCCTCAAAGGTTGCTTATTAGATCAGTACAAGACAAAAGTACCAACCATAGAGTAACCAGAATTGTTTAGTACTCTACATCTTGGGTTTCCGTTTGTTTTTTCTAGATGTGGTTTTCTAATATGGTTATTAGACCATTGCTTTAAATTGATACCATTGTTGTATCCAAGTATCTGTACCTTGAGTGTGTTGTTAAATAGGTGCGTTCCTATGTATGTTTTGCTCTCGACATTACTTGCACCTTACACCTCGTATAGGTAGACCCCTTGAAGGTTTTCTAACAGTATAAGGTTGCACTTGCACATTGTCACTTTATGAGATTTTTAATGTTTCTTATGATGTTTAATTGTAACTGTTTTTTATGACTATGTATTAAATTTGCTATAGTTTTTGATTAATTTTAGTGTGATTTGGTTGAATTCTCCATACACACAAATACTTGATGTTAAGAGGGTATACATGTGACCCATCCCCTATAAGTCTAGTGATCTGCTTCACTGTACTCTACCTGACTTTAAGAGGTAGGGAGTTTGTTTTTCTTGTGGTAGATATTTCAATATCTGGTTCACTCCCCCCTCCTCGAGACTTACAGTCCCTCAAGTGTTATATAAGTTGTGAGCACGGCCATTGGTCGTGGGACTTCTCATATGCTTCCCATCAATATAAATGTGGATAAGTTAGAGGCATATAAAGACTGTACATCTTTTTGCGAAATAATGGCAGAAGTTAAAGTAAAGAGCTACGATGACAAATATGTGCTTGATCTTCTAGCTCGAGCAACAGCTCTAGACCCAGAGAATGGAACTACATCATTAGGTAATGTCAGCAATCGGGATGAGTTGGCCCAATTAAAAAAGCGATTCATTAGAACCGAACTACACGGAATTATAATGAATGAATACCTCCGCAATGGAACCCTACCACAAGGATTAGTGGTAAGAAACGAACCACTGCTATTGCTTGATAATAAACAGTTCATCCTACAATGGAGCTACATAGCCAATAAATGCGGGAGAGATTGGCTTATCTTAATTATAGATACAGCCAAAGAAATGACAGACAAACTTGCTAAGGAATTGATAACCCTGGAAGACGAAATAAAAAAACTAGTATCCCTCGATATCTACAAAAAAAGACTAGATGAAATCAACAAAGAAATCGATGATTTCAAAGACTATACTACCAGGGATCGAGTAAGGAGAATGAAGAAAGACTTAATTAACTTTATACTCATGAAAAGGCATTCATATATACACAAGACAACTACAAACCGAACACCCAAAGAGATAGAATTCCACCAAGAGGACGTAAAGTACGGTTCGATAATACCTCATACAGTTCACATGGGTCGAGTGACGAAACTATGGATGATGGCGATGACCTGTACCCCACGAATAGAGGAGCTTACAGAGGAAGAAGAGCATCCAACACCAGACGTGGCCAATCCCAGAGACCTCAAAGAAAAAGAGGAAGAGGTAACACACAATCCCAATCTCCTTTTTTAGACCAGGATCAAGCAACATGGGACTTCGAACCCAGACAACTGCGCAGCAAGACACATTAATAGTCAATCTATCTAATTGCCTACTGAACGAAGTGGAAAAATCGGTTTTAGTAAAAGGATTTAGCTTTGTGCCAACTGAAAGCTATGATAAATTCAGGATCAGAACAGTATTGGAACAATTGTTCAGAAAAATACACCTGAAACAGTTCTTCATGGAGAATGCATCGATTAGTGAAGAGAATGAAACAGGTCTACGCAGACACTCGAAATTCAACCCACCAACTGCTAGCTATACTACAGAATCTATAGTGTTCAAAAAAAGAGTGATGAGTGCCTTAGATACACTTGAGACAAAGGATAGAACACAAGGATTCCAAAATGTCTCCAAAAAAGAACTAGAGGCGATCCGATCATTAAAGACGAATCATGAGATCATCCTCAGAAAAGCCGATAAAGGAGGTGCAATCGTGATATTGAACAGACAAGACTACGTTATTGAATGTGATCGTCAATTAAGCGATACCTCTTTCTACGAACATCTACCGGGAGACCCTACACATAGATTGCAAACATTGATCAATACCAAAGTAAAGAAAGCTCTCGACAGGAATTGGATCTCGAAACAGGAAGCAGAATACCTTATGCACCTCAACCGAATGTACCTAAGTTCTACACTCTGCCTAAAATTCACAAAAACCTAGTAAATCCCCCAGGCAGGCCAATAGTGTCAGGAACAGGTTCCCTTTAAGAACCTTCATCCAAATATGCTGACCGTTACTTGAGCCCCTATGTTAAACAAATGGCGTCATATATACAGGATACCACTGAAGTCATCAGACTAATAGAAGGCTTTAAGACTGAAGCACTTGACTCACTAGCAAGTTTAGACGTGGTCTCCCTCTACACTACAATTCCACAAGCTGAAACCCTAAACATGATTGAAGAGAAATTTCTTGAATCCAGACAAACTGGCAGAGTCCCTAACTCCTTCATTCTTTGGTGCACGAAATGGCACTTTGTGAAAATTACTTCGTTTTCAACGGTCAATTTTACAAAGAGATACATGGGACAGCAATGGGGTCAGCAGTGGCCCCTACGTTGGCTAACCTGTATGTTGAAACGATTGAGACAAATGTGATATTGAACCAGATGAACCCTTATCTACAACACATCAAACTATGGAAGAGGTATATCGATGATATCCTCATGGTGTGGTCCGGAGATGATGTTACCTATGATTTGTTTATTGTATGGCTGAATGCACAAAATCCATTCCTTAAATTTACTAACACTAGAAGTCACAATGAAATCAACTTTCTAGATTTGACCATTTATATAAACAAAACCGAATCAGTATTGGAAGTTAGACCTTACCATAAGGAAACTGACAAAAACACCTTACTGTTATTCTCCAGTTTCCACCCCAAACATACCAGACAAAATGTACTGTTTGGACAATTCCTTAGATTAAAGAGGAATAGCAGTAATAAGGAAGATTTTGTACATGAAGCCAACCAACTGCAAGAAAACCTAATCAAAAGAGGCTATCCGAAGAAAGTTGTGAAGTCCTCCAGAAAAAGGGCCACTAATAACAACAGAGAGTCATTGTTGGAATAGAGACACAAGAATGCCCTAGACGACAGCCTAATCTTTGTGAGTACATTCAATCCATTTACTAATGAAATCTCCAAAATAATCAAAAGCAATTGGCACATTCTAGAAGAAGGTGATTATCCACTTCCACAACCCAAGTGTGCATTTAAGAGGAGCAAGAATCTTAAGGAGCTAACAACAAGAAACGTCATTCTCATCAAAGAAAATCAAACCACACTGACTGAACAATGGCGTCTACCCAAACCATGCAGTTGCTGTGCACAAACTAAAAGGTCCAAACTGATAGATTTAGGATTACCTAATTTGTGGGAACAGAGATCTTTTAGCAACTGTAATACCAGTATAGTTGTATATGCAATTTGGTGCACCTGCAATAGACTGTATATTGGCAAAACAGAAAGAAAAATAAAGGTTAGAATTGGTGAACATAAAAGTTGTATTAGAACCAACACACTAAATGCACCCCTAGTAGGCCACTTTAACAGTGTTGCCATAAACCTGAAGATTTGAGATGGACTGTCATAATGAAAATTGGACTCTCAAATAATGAAAACAACAGTAAGCACATGCTCAGTGTACAAGAGCAAAAAATGATTTTCCTCACAAAAAGTCATGTGTCGGGTCTAAACAAAAACATTGATTGGAGTGTGTTTTTGACCCACACATGAATAACATTGCCCTTTTTCCAATACTTAGGCCCTCCATGCATTATATACAACACTATGTGTTGTACTCTGGCACTTGGTTGTATTCTGTTTACCTTACCTACTAAATGTAAGTTATTTCAGTTACCCTTTACATCGATACACATTTTCACCTATAAGATTGGCACACGTATATTGGTGACCTTAGACCCTGATTTGATCTTGGCCATAGGTACCTTATTTTCATTCTCTATTAGATGTGTACCCTATGTTGATTGTACTTGTCGTCGCGCTCCTGTTGTGGCTCGGGTTCCATTTGTTTCATTTTCTACCGGCATCTCTGACACCGTTCCATCATGGCAGATGTACTGCTACGGAGGACACGTAGTCCCCGTGGTCTCTATTTACCCACGTGACATCCAACGCTACGTACAGACAGACGTGCCTTGACTCTCACTTTCCATTTATGGCACTACTTTACCTAAGTGCAGAACACGTCTTTGTGAGCGGTCCTGCGCGAATCTCCAATACCCGCCATGTCTCTCTAGAGCCTTAGGTTTCGGTAAGCCCTTTTTTTACACCTTACTTCGGCTACCCCAGCTACTCTACAATTTCACCCGTGGTGGCTTTTCTACTAACGCCTGCAGTGCGCTCGATCCCATACCATGCCGTTGTGATACTGTTGTAGCGATTTCCAACAGACACACGTATCACTGGACCTCATTACAACCCTGGCGTTAAGGGGTTAACAGCGCCGTAAAAGGCTGCGGCGCCGTTAAACCCTTAACGCCAGATTCCCACTTTAACGCCTGCTTTTTGCAGGCGTTAAAGTCCAAGGCGCTAAGCGACCTTGGTGCTAATTACGGCACCATAATTTACGGCGCCGTAATTAGCGCCTGCCCCATCCCCATTGAGCCCTATGGGGCAAAAATGGGAATGGGGAAGGGGCAATGGTGAATGGGGATTTACCGCCCCGCCAACCTTGGAATGGGGCGGTAAATCCGCCATCCACCATGGCGGAATCCGGCATGGACCATGGTGCTAATAGCACCATGGTCCTACGCCAGGGTTGTAATGAGGCCCACTGTGTTGTGACACTTGCTTCAGAACTACCATAATTAAGCACAGTGTTTTGTGGTTACTGCCAGCTCCACTTTACTTTGTTTACACCTACGACCTGCAAACTCTGATAAGTCCTAAACTCTGCTGCACTTGCTTGGGCTAGGCTGTGACAACAGTCACTGACGCTGTATCTACCCTCTACTTTATACTGCTTGATACAGTCACTCGCTGCTTTTTCACCACTCGCGTCTCTTCAACTTCCATCACCATGACGCTTTTAGCATTCATCCAGATGCGCCTCATGACACAGTGAGGTGTTTTCTTCACTCACTCACGGTTTTTGGACCTTGCGCTATCTGGACCAATATGCTTATATTTATATACTTATATTTATGTACTTCTACCTTTTACAGGTGTACCCAACTTCAATAATCCGCATTAAGCTGCCTGTACACACAATGCTGTACAGTTACACAGTGAGCTGATTAAATCCTACCAACATTGAGTGTCTGTGCTATACCATCTGTTCGATAGACACTTTTACCGACTACCGTCTTTTCGCATCTACAGATGACAGACTACCTATATTCCCCCTTCTTTGTATCCACAGGGTTTATGGTGACTGCCTTGTAGCATTTTTGCCCAGCCACCCCCGGACGCCTTTCCTACTCAACAATACGGTAAGCGCCCATGTTATCCCACAACAAACTATCGCTGTGGCTAATCAGATAGGTGACCCTCATTAATTAGGTCCCTTTCTTGTGTTTTTTTGTACTGGTCTGGTCTAGACGCCCTTACTCTACTAAACAGAGAAGAGAATTGTGAACAAGTTATTTTACAACAGTTCTACTGGGGAATATCATCCTCCATGTTAACCCGCTCTTTAAACATCTGACACTCAGTTATTGACTACTGAACTGTCCTTTAACCTCGAATTTAGTAATCACCCCCTCTGGGTCTTTACGTTTTAGAAATACTATACCCCTGAAGAAGTTCCCATAACCAAATTATCTTTCAGAGGATCGAAACATGTAGGGTTCATGTCAACATTAATACTAAATGTTCTGAACGAGATTAATACCCTCAAAGGTTGCTTATTAGATCAGTACAAGACAAAAGTACCAACCATAGAGTAACAAGAATTGTTTAGTACTCTACATCTTGGGTTTCCGTTTGTTTTTTCTAGATGTGGTTTTCTAATATGGTTATTAGACCATTGCTTTAAATTGACACCATTGATGTATTCAAGTATCTGTACCTTGAGTGTGTTGTTAAATAGGTGCGTTCCTATGTATGATTTACTCTCGACATTACTTGCACCTTACACCTCGTATAGGTAGACCCTTTGGAGGTTTTCTACCAGTATAAGGTTGCACTTGCACATTGTCACTTTATCAGATTTTTAATGTTTCTTATGATGTTTTATTATAACTGTTTTTTATGAATATGCATTAAATATGCTATAGTTTTTGATTAATTCTAGTGTGATTTGGTTGAATTCTCCATACACACAAATACTTGATGTTAAGAGTGTATACATGTGACCCATCCCCTATAACTCTAGTGATCTGCTTCACTGTACTCTACCTGACTTTAAGAGGTAGGGAGTTTGTTTTTCTTGTGGTAGATATTTCAATATCTGGTTCACTCCCCCCTCCTTGAGACTTATAGTCCCTCAAGTGTTATATAAGTGAAACTCACTAGGGGGCCTAGTAGATTGAGTCGGAGAGAATAAGTGAAACACAGCAGGAATAGAATTACATTGTGAGAGTGGCACAGAGATGTAACTATACACATAAAAAATTATTTTACAAATGTAGGCAGCAAAATGCACATGGTGCACAGGAAATGAAAAACACCCAATTCGATTAAGTGCCAAGGACGAGTACGGTATTCCTTTTTGCATAGACTTGCATAATAGCCTGGCACTTAAGGGGTTAAAAGCACACCCCAAATTCAACTTTAAATGTAGGCAGCAAAATGCAGATGGTGCACAGGAAAGGCAAAACACAAGTGAAAGTAATAAATGCAATGAAAGGGAATGAAGTTAATTAGGTGAGTATAGAGTAGCTGAAAAAACACTGACGGTGCCACAGGAGAGATAGCATTGAGGTCAGCCAAACTCAAATTCATGACTGCAGGGATCGTAGGTGGCCTTTGAGACAGTAGCAGTGAAGCAGTCCACGAATTAGTCCGGTGGAGGATCATAGGCCTAGCAATGGTTTCGGCAGTTTACTTGTTTACGTAGCATGCACTTTAATGAGACTATTGGTTATTGGTTGGGTTTGCAAGATTCATTAATTTCCACCTTCATTTTAAGAGAACATTAATTGGTTAGGAATGTATTTCTGCTTCCACTATCCCAATCTTTAAAAAAATTGTGGAGAGTACTGTGGCTGCAGTCACTATCCACTGACACTTTCTATAAAGAAAAGAAGTTTAAAGGGGTGCTTGTCAGGATGTCGTACAAACAAAGAACAAAGTCCTGGATACTATGCTAGCTTTAATTATGTCTCTGCCACGAAAGCAAAAGCCAAAACATAAATTCAACAAAGATAAAATTAGGGAGCTTGCCCAATAAAAGAATGGTAGCTGGTTTTTGACCCCTCACCACCCGGTGTTTCTTGGTCAAAAGAATTACTTTCACACCCAGATACACATTTCAAGTGAGTAGTATGAATGTCTTTTGTCTTCTCTCCCTCTTTGGAATTCCTGGTTCACATGCTAACTCTAGGTTTTCTTCTGATATTCCCCACCAAGGAAAGACCTGGTGCTCTCTCTAGTTTGGTACCTCCTGGTCTGTAGCTCACCTTGGGGTTTTGCGCCTTATAACCCCTCTTGGGGTCACGGCTCTCTCGCCCCACCTTGGGATCTCACTTCTTTCACCCTGGCCGGGACTCATGCTGCCCTCACCCCGCCTTGGCTCCTTTACCCCGCCTCAGGGTTTTGTCACGTTCACCCTGCCTTAGGGTTGTGGTTCTCTAACCCCGCCTTGGGATATTCGTTCTCTCACCCCGCTTTGAGATTTTGCTACTCTTGCCCCGTCTTGGGGTCTTGTTTCTCTTGCCCCGCATTGGGGTCTTGGTTTGCTCACACTGCCCTGGGGTATTCACACTCTCACCCCTCCTTGAGGTCTTGCTTCTCTCGTCCCGCCTTTGGGTCTTGGTTCGCTCACCCTGCCTTAAGGAATTCTCTCTCTGATCCCGCCTTGGGATCTTTGGAGGTATCGTCATTCTCCTCCCGTTTCCCTGGAGCTACCACATACCTTTGGTTTCGTGGTAGTGCTCCTCAATAGAGCTGGCAAGCTGGACTGACTCAGTGCAGCTTCTTTCTCGACAGATATCAGCAGCAGGCATAATCGGCCCTCTCTTCCTGCTGCTTCATTCCGGACCTGGGCCCGTCACTTCTCGTGCGCTGATTGACCGTGCTTTGCTCGGCGTCTGCTCCTGGGCCCTTTTTGCAGTCAAGCGCTTCTGGCTTCCATGTCTCTCTCTCTCACTTTGTCCCTTTTTGATTGGTACTTTATCCTTTACTCTGCTAGGGGGTGAGACCATCCACCGTTCTTCCAACCTAGACAAGGACAGTGTTTACAGTAGGTCAGAAACCATAACAGTCATTCGAACAGGAAGCTTCAAGGTGTCATACATTTTAACTCCCATAGAGCCAATAAAGATATTGGGATCTTCAGAAAAGGGAAGATAAATGGTTTGCCTTATTTTTTGTCGCCGAAGGGGGTTCACCCCCAGTGAGATCCTGCTTGCCCTGTACCCTACAAGGTGTTAATCTCAGCGTTCCTACCTCCCTAGTCACAAAGTGGGTGGCTCCTCCTTGGGGCGAGGGGACAAATTCCTGGTATTCATCACATGGCGTACAAATGGATACAGGCCCAGATGTATACCGGTGCATGTAGCCAAAGACATTTTTGTACTACACATAATACTTTGAATAACTTGACACTTTTCTTTAGATTGAACCAGTGGAAAAATGTATGACCACCAGAACAATATTTGCACTTTCTTAACCCCAGCATCAGCCAGAACAAGACATTTTAAGCAACCAGTTAATCTGTTAGTCATAGACCCTACTAGTGCAGAGGATTCTTCTCTAGAAAAAATAGTAGAATTTGTATCAAATCTTGGGAGTTGAAAATAGCATGATTTTTTTACCCGAATGATGTGAGGCAGGCGATAAATCCAAGAGTCTATTAGAACACCTAGGTGATGAATTGGAGTGGGCAGAAGGGATACTTTGGTCAAAGGACGAGTAGGTGAATAGAGAGAAAAACAGGCTTAGAAATAGAAGGGAGACCAAGAACCAGAATTTCTGTTTTGGCTGTGTTCAGATGAAGCCAGTTGGGTGTTATCCAAGACTGGATGGCTGTAAGGCACACACACAGATGGTAGAGTTGAGAAGCAGGGTGAATGAAAATGTTTAAGAATAATATGTGCATAGTACCATCAGGGTTTGAATAATACCCAATATTAAATCGTTGGATGACGTCAAAGAGGAGCAGTATGTAAAGAATGAATTAGCTAGGGGAAATGGGAGAATACTGCAGGACACCAAAGGGGGTGTTAGAAGATGATGGCGTTACAAGAGCCAATAACAACCTGTTCGGATCTACCCAACAGCAATGATGCAAACCAATCAAGGACATCTAGGGTTACATACAGGAAGGTAGATGTGGATAACCATTGGCAGTCCACCCTCCTATGCATTGTGATTTCTCAAATGAGTATTCAATAGGCGTCTTCTCAAATAAACTAAGCTGAGTAACTGAAGCAGGCTTGCTTTGCATGCTCTGAGCATGCGTACTGATTTCAGGGTAAGCGTCACACAGACAGGATCAGAGCAGCGGGCATTCAGGCACTGCAGACGGCCCTTTGCGGCAAGTGCAATTAAAAAAGAAAGCACATTGCAGGATGACGCTGAGCAGATAATACCGCCAGATTGGCAGCAGCAATGCCTTCCAGTAATGCAGCTGCACTAATCATGGTGGATGTATTATGCCTGAAGCACAGAATAGCATCAGTAGTGGCAGTGGTGTTTGAAGGAGGAAGCAATTGCATTGGCCAATGCAGGGGACCCTGTGACTCCAGTAAGCTAAGGTGGACCTCATCAAATGAAGGGGCTCTGTGTCCAAGGGGAACAATTAACTCAGGCACTCCAGCACATCAGTGAATGGCTTCATTTACCTAATGAAGTTCCACCTGAATAGGATGAGCTGTTTAATCGATATGAGACAATGAATCTATCGTGAAATGTTGTCTCTCTCAGGGTTTGAAGCAGACTTCCCGCCAGGGATCAAGGTGGACTCTTTGGCATGCATCTTAATAGCACCCAGAAGGCCTCCCCATTCCCAAAGCTGTCAGCAAGGACCTTCTAAAGGAAGGAAGGATATAGACAGGTGCTGCTCCCTACTTTCATAGTGAAAAATGATCCGCTCTCAGGGTTTGAAGCAGACTTCCCACCAGGGGCCAACTTGGACTTTTTGGCATGCAATTTAAAAGCATGGACATCAGTCCCTTGCAAAGCCACCTCTCCTTGAGAAACAAAAGATAAAAAGGTTGGAAAAGTGCTGAAAGAGCTTTTTCAGAAGGGATTACTTCCATTAGAACCAGCACACATATGGCATATATTGCTCAGATCCACTTAAGGGAATTTAATGCAGGTAGGAGGAACATTCCTAACCTTTACTAGCTAATATGAAGCAGCAGGTATGTCTTCTTTTGGGTGTTACTTTCAATGCATTATGCAACTCTGCAGCATCTGTGGGCTCTGCTTTGGTGTTTAGGAGGCAGATCTAGATGGGGTCACCGAACCTAGACCACCCAGAAGACCTTGTTGCTACACCTTCCATCTGAGGAAGCTTTGGTCCTTAGATGGAGGAACTGATGAGAAAATGTGCAATCATGCAACCAGCATGGCATCCATTTCCAGCAAAGAGTTCTACAGGACCCAATCTGTTCCAGTAGTGTAGGTAGTCCCATTGAGGGAGACCACAACTCTGAGGGGGGGCTCATTCTCATAGCCTGTGTGTCCCTCACTCCACAGCCATCATAGTCCCAGCCCCAATCACCCCCAAAGGTATGACTAACAGAGGAGGAGAGAGGTAAGGAGGGTGTGAGAGGGGGGGAGAGAGAGAGAGAGAGAGAGAGAGAGAGAGAGAGAGAGAGAGAGAGAGCGAGAGCGAGAGAGAGAGAGAGAGATGAAAGACAGGCATGGCAAACCAACTACTCCATTTAGGTCACTTAGGAAGACCATCAAGGTGTCAGGTAGGCAACGCTATAACGCTATGGCTTCAGGCCTCCCTAGGGAAGTGTGAGGGGTCAGAAATGAGAGGCGGAAACAAGGTTGTAATGTTTTCAACATCACACATCTTTATTAAAATAAATGGGTTGGATGAATGGCCTGTACTATCCCTATCCTAAAGAGAGTTTACTGAATAGGAAACTAAAATTAAAGATCAGTCTGTGTCTTGTTGTCAAAATTATCCGAACTGTCCTTGTGTCCAAAACGTATCTGACCCTCATACGAATAATGAACAATCAAAGGTGCAAGGTAAGTGTCTCTGTTTTTGATTCAGCAAAAAGTGTATACAAATAAAATACGAAAAATCAACAAACAATCCTTGAATCTAGGAGGTGGTTTCCTTCCCCTGGACTATTTCAGGTAGGATAGCAAAAGTGTATTTTCCAAATAATGATTCTTTAAGAGTAGCAGAAATGTCTCTTCCACATAACACTTTCTTAAGAATAACAAAAAGAGTTTTTTCAAATAATGCTTCCTCAAGAACGGTAGAAATGTCTCTACCACATAACACTTTTGTCAGGATGACAAAAAGTGTCTTTTGAAGAATAACAAGTGTCTTTTTTACACAACAACCTTTTAAGGATGGCAAAAGTGTCTTTTCAAATTATGATTCCTCAAGAGTAGTAGAAATGTCTCTTTCACACAACACTTTCTTGAGGATGGCAAAATGTGTTTTTTTTTTACAAACAATGGTTCCTTAAGAATATTAGAAATGTCTCTTTCATACAACACTTTCTTAAGGATGGCCTCCTGGTATACTCTCCTGCCAGGAACCCTTCTAGGTGTTTCAGAACCTCTGGTATACTCTCTAGCCAGGTATCATTTCTCCAAAAGGTTCACTGCCTGATGTGCTTCTTTCATCAGGACCTCTTACAATGTGTTCATTCTCCTATTTTAAATTGATTACCTGGTATACTCTCCTGCCAGGAACCCCCTTGAGGGTTTCGTAGATCCCCTGGTATACCCCCCTGCCAGGTATCTCTCTCCCAAAAGGCTCACTGCCTGATGTGCTTCTTTCACCAGGACTTTCTACAATGTTCTCTTCCAGTATAACACAGTTTTACTCCTTCACTGTTTATACTTCATTGACTTTAGATACTACTTGTTCCACCTTCCCCCATATTGACATCTCATATATGGGGACATGTTGAAGTTCTGTCCGACACCTTCTTCACTGGTATTCATTTGCTTGTGGCAATGCTTGATCCAATTTCCCCTAAATTGACATCTCACATATGGAGACTTGTACAAAGTTTGCATTTCAACTTCTTCATGTTCATTTGCTGGGGATAATATTTACTCCAACTTTCCCCATATTGACTTCTCTTATATGAGGACTTGTCTAAATTCTGTCTTTCTACTTTACTTGGTCAGTTTTCAAATAAGTGTTTCAATTGTACATATGTCTGTCGGCACGCCGCAGGGTCCTCAACACCTATGGGCAGACTCACCAGTGTTTGATGGCGTTGCCGAATCATGGCATGTTGCTGCAGCAAAGTTTTAATTCTGGGAAGGCTTACCCTGCTTTGCAGATGCTCATTCAGTTTCCCCACCGGCTCTGCATTCATCTGCCGGTTGAAATTTGGCTGCTTAACAAGACCGCGTCCCCCAACAGCCTTGCTCTCTGCTGCCGGTCTCTCAGGTGTCCTTCATGTGCACCCACTGCACTTCTCCCGGTTTCACGGCTCTCTGGTAAAGTATGCTCATAAGTTGTTGCTTTTAAGCATTTGTCTCTCACAGCACGGTTCATCTCCACACGTATACTTCTGCATTCGGTCCTGCTTCCCGCTTTGCCCACTCTGCATCTCTCTTCTCCACTCCTCCATTGAAGGTGTTCACCAGGTTTAAATGTCCTGCGTAGCTGGTTTCCTCTGTGATAACTGGTCCACACATTTAACTTGGCATTTCCTTCAATCCACATGAACTCCTTTGTCCTTTTCATTGTCTCAGTACTTGAGGTTTTAAGGGAGTTGAAGTCTATAGGAATTTTAGATCTTTTAAAGTTATTTTGTTTTGGGTCTTTGTTTAAATCACAGATATCGGAGACAGGAGATGTTAATTGAGTATTATCTGTACATACGGTATGAATAGTATTCTGCTCAGGTTGCCTTGCAAGAAGTTTTTTTTGGGATCTTACAATGAGAGGGATTTGTAAAATGACAACCAGCCATCAGGTATTTAGGAATTATAGGGTCTTCTTCATTTGGAAGGGTATAATACTGCGTCTCTCCTACTGTGGTCACCACATCTCCCCGACAGCCATCTCCTCTCATGTGATCCTCCGTCATAATATCACCCCCATGGTCAGGATCAGGTCATGGCTGCCGTCCCCTGGATTCATCACAGCAGGAAGACATTAGACAGTAGGGGTAACCTGGCAAGCCGTTTAGAAATAGGCAGCTGTGGCCATGGAGGTGGTAGCACCTTTAAAGGTTGAAAGAAAGGGTACAGAAACCTCCCCTAAACTAGGAACACCAATAGTTTTGGAATAAAATAAAAGTGAAAAACCTATCTACACTGCCACATGGCTCATTTTGAACATTGTCACACCACTGAAAAGCACCTGAGGGATTGGCTAGGAACACTTGGTGTCCACTAAGTCTGGGGAAAGTGTTCTCATCCAGAGTCTCGCCACTCATCCAATTGGAGGGACCTTTGTGCAATTGAGAGGTCTCACTGGCATTTGCTCCCCATTTGATCTGCCGTTTGGTTCTCCTCAAGATGGGCAAGCAGGTGGTAAGAGCATCAATAAATTGCCAGAAAGAGACTAAATCCTCACAGATCCAACTCAGGAGAATGGCTGCTGGGCAGAGGCCAATCTCATCTCCTTGCCATTGATCTATCTTTCAGGGAGAGAGAATGTGCTAGAGGTCCAGCTCAACAGGTCCTTCGCGTCTTCATCCCTAAACTCTCTCCAGCCTGCCATTTTTCTCTACAGTTATGAACTCCATTTGGGAATCTATGGGTAGACCTGTTTGTCTCCCGTAATTAATCCCTGGAAGCATGGAGATGTGATGTTCTTTCTGTCCTTCGGCCCAAGAACATTGTCACACCAATGACAAGCGCCTGAGGGATTGGCTAAGAACACTTGGTGTCCACTAAGTCTGGGGAAAGTGTTCTCATCCAGAGTCTCGCCACTCATCCAATAGGAGGGACCTTTGTGCAATTGAGAGGTCTCACTGGCATTCTCAAACTTAGGTGGCCTCTCCACTGGGTACCAATTACGCATTACTGTGTTAGTGTGTTCTGATATGTGGTAAACTAGGGCTTGCCGCTCACTCCCTTTCCGCTTGCTCTCGTCTCCCCCCCTCCCTCCTATTCCATGGTGCTCTCTATCTCGCCTATCTTCTCTAACTGCTTCTCCATTGACTATCCTGCTCTCCTCACTAAATCTGGCAGGAAAAAGTTTTAAAAGGACATCCTGGTCTCCAACCCAGCCCTCCCTATTGCTGACACCTACACCAGTGCCTCCTCCAAGGAAACTCTCACTGACATCCTCTTTTTCGTGCCTTCTCCTGACCTATGGACCCTTCATATGGTCTCTGTGCTCTCTCCTTTCTTCTCCCATTAATGGTGGCACCCGTTGGGATGCCCTCTTGGTCTCCTTCCACTCCTCTAAGGCCATTATTAATGTCTACGCTAATGGGACCGTCTTGGTCCAAGGCCCTCAGGCCAACCTTCACCTCTTTGATAGATGCTTCCCACACCTCATCAACTTCCTTTCCTCTCCTGCTGTCCACCCTCCTCTGTCCTCGGCTACCTTGCCTCCACCCTCCCTCCCTGCCACCTCTTGTGCTCCTTCACCTCCGCAGGGCGTACCTCTGATCTGTACCCCTCCCCAGAAGTCCTTCGAGGCTGGCAACCTTCTCCACATTGCCACTCTTAACTCTGGCTCTGCCGTCAAAAATTCCTCTGACATATGTCGCCTTCTTGAGGAACTGGACCTTGACGTCCTCGGTCTCACCGAGACATGGTTCACAGCCAGCTCTGTCACCAGCTTTGACACACTCCTACCTGACGGCTACAAGATCCTCTCCGTGCCCAGGCCCAACAGTACTGGGGGGAGGGTGGCCCTTATCTTCCCTGAGTGGATTCCTGCCACTGTCACTCCTACGCAGACCTACTCCTCTTTTGAATGCCTTGTCTGCCGACTCTCTCTCTCTCCAGCCAGTACCTTAGCGTGGCTATTATCTATCGACCACCTGGTTAAATTTCCTCCTTCCTCGCCAAGTGGGCGGACCTCTCCTCCTCACTCCTGTCCTCACCTACTAAACTCCTCTTTCTTGGAGACTTCAAAATCCACCTGGATGCCTCCTATCCCCCCTCTGGACTCTTCCGCGACCTCTGCGACGCTCTCTCACTCTCTATTCTCCCGTCTGGGCCGACTCATTCTGCAGGGCATACACTTGATGCTCTGATCTTCTGACCTTCCCCTCTCTGTCCCTCTCTCCACTCCTCTCTCCTGGAGTGATCACTTTCTCCTATCCTCCCACCTCACCTTCCCTACCCCACAGACAAAGCCACCCTCATCACTGCCACCCTCCTTCTTGGTCATCCGACCCATGAAGCGCGTGTCAGTTGAGGCTTTCGCTGCCACCTTCTCGCCCCCCCTCTCCCCCTTCAGCTGACTCCCACCCTGACACAGCCCTCTCCACGCTTCACTCTGCTATATCTGATACTCTTGATATCCTTGCCCCTGTCATGAGAATCTGCCTGAAGCCCAAAGCCAAATGTAACTCCTGTTATGACTCGGATCTCGTCACCCTTAAACGCAAGTGCAGGGTGGCAGAGAGGAAATGGCGTGCTACATGTGCATCCTCTGACAAACTGGCCTGCCGCCTGCTCCAAAGGCAATACCGGCTCTCCGTTCTCACCAAGAAGAGAGCCCTTATCCGAGCCCGCATCTCTGCGGCATCTAACAATTCGGCCGAACTCTTTAAAATCTGCAAGGAGCTGGCCAACCCTGCTGCAGTCTCTACCGCTCCTGTCCCCTCCCAGGCACTCTGCACGGCACTGGCCTCTCACTTCATTTCAAAAACTCAGGACATCCTGTCCTCACTCTCCTCCTATCATCTCCACCCCTCTACTCCCTGCTCTTCCTCTGGCCCTTCTGCAGCCACCCCTCCTCCCTCCTTCTCTGCCTTTCCCCTTTTTTTCTGCTGACGAGGTTTCGAGACAAGTCCGATCTATGAAAGTCTCATCAAAACAAGTCCACCCATGCTCCTCCAAAACCATCAAGGACCACATCGACTCCTTGGCTCCTGCCCTGTCTGACTTCTGCAATCACCCCTTCGCCTCTGGAGTCTTCCCATCCCCCCTCAAGCACTCCCTTGTGCACCCCCTTCTTAAGAAACCCTCCTCCGACCCCTCCTGCCCGGCTAACTTTCGCCCTATCTCTATCACTCCCTTCCTGGGCAAGCTCCTGGAGAAATTGGCCATCTCCCATCTTAATCTCCATGCTGAATCTGTTGGCAGTCTTCACGACCATCAGTTCGGCTTCAGAGCTGCCAGAAGCACGGAAACTGCTCTCCTGAACATCAGTGAGAACCTTGACTCAAACACTACTTGTGTTCTCATTTTGCTTGATCTCTCTTCTGCCTTTGATACTGTCAACCATACCATCCTGTCAACCGTCTCCGTGATAACCTGGGTATCACTGGTCAGGCTCTGGCTTGGCTGTCCTCTTTCCTCTCCAATCGACCCTCCCAGGTCCAACTGAGGTCCTTCCTCTCTGACATCTTTTTCTCTACCTGTGGTGTCCCCCAGGGATCTACCTCTCTCCTTGGCTATTCAACCAGTACTTGGCACTTCTTGCCCACCGCATCGCCGCTCTCTGCCCCAACTTTCAGTGCTATGCAGATGATATCCGGCTCATTTTTAGGCTACCCTCGGCCGCCTCTTCTTCTTCCCTCATCTCTGACTGTCTTTCTGCTATCCAGGAATGGTGTGCCGCCAATGACCTCTGCCTTAATGCCAGTAAGACTGATATTCTACTCATCGGCACACCGACTCCCTCCTTCTCTGCAGCTCTCTGGCCGGCCTCTCTTGGCCCTCTTCCTGCTCCAGCTGCAAGGCTAAAAACCTTGGGGTCATCTTCGACTCCACACTCTCTTTCTCTCATCACATATCTGACGTCTCTAAGAAGTCACACTAACAGATACACCTCCTCAGAGGTATCCTTCCTTTCCTCTCCTTCCCCCAGAAGCTCACTGTCTCTAGAGCCCTGGTTCTCTCGAAGCTGGACTACTGTAACAGCCTCTATCTAAATCTGCCTGCCTCTACTCTCCGCCCTTTGCAACTCATCCAGAACAGGACTGCGAGACTTGTCCTTGGCTGCAAGCCCAGGGATCGTATCTCTCCAGGACTAAAATCGCTACTCTGGCTCCCAGTGGCTGCGAGGATTAAGTTCAAAACCCTCTGCATTGTCCACAAGGCCTTCTGGGGCCTCGGGCCAAAATACCTTCAACTCTCTCTTACTAAATATCTTCCTTCTCGAGCTCTTCGCTCATCGGCCTCCAGCTCGCTCAGGGTCAGCCGCTTCTCCAAGCAACGAGCTCGGGGTAGATCTCTCTCCGCAGCAGGGGGCTCCCTCTGGAACAGCCTTCCTGCCTCCCTGAAACTTGAGGAGAACCATCTCCGGTTCTGGAAGCACCTCAAAACCTTCCTCTTTGCCTCCGCTTTCTCTCCCCCTCTCCCCTGTTAATATTACTGAAACTGCACTGAATCTGCAACGGGGCCACTCACCTATCCCGGTCCGTGGCCCAGGCACTCTCTTCTGCACTGCCTCCCTGGCAACCCCTGCACTGCGGGACTGTCTCTGTATCCCTACAGCCCCCCTTCCCAGCACTTTTCTGCACTTACCTTGCACTTGCCACCAGCTGGCCCTTATTATTTATCTTGTTATTCTACTACCCCTGTACTGCACTTCCCCTCTCCCTTTCCCCCTGCACTTTTTCCTTCCCCTCTGCCCATGCACTTGCACGATCTGAATGACACCTGGCCTAGTAGGATCGTTGTCTGTCTTCCCTTTGTTCCCCCTCCCTGCCTCGTCGCGCCTTGAAACACTTGTGTATAGGCGCATTATAAATGCCATATCATATCAAATCATATCATATCATAAGGATCAGATTCTCTATGCCTGTGCTTTGATTCACCTGATCCCGAGGGCGCTTCCGAAGATTCCCAGGGAGGCTGTAGAAGTTCTCATGATTCTCCTGCATTAGCCAAGCACACTGCAGTCACCTGTTACTCCTCCTCGCACAAGGAATCTTCTGCATATTCTACTTTGACCATGGCCTTTGTGTTTTCCACTTCAATAGTTGCCAGTCTTTTGTTGGCTCCAGTAGGTGGCCTGGAGAGTGGGGAAGTTAGGTGCCAAGAGGCTAGGGGGCTCTAAAGGACTAGCGCTCTGTATTCATGGGGCCAGGAAACACGCTAGTGTCCTTGGCAGAATGTACCGAGATGGTGCAAGGATAGGGCACACCCCGTTTAGGGAGTGATCCTTTTCTCATCCTAGATTTTGTCATGGATGGGTTTTTGCTAGAGTTAGCTATAGCTACCTTGTGGGGCCAACAGGCTGCGATAAGGACCTTCCCAAAGAATGGAAGGAAGGTGGCTCAGTGAAGGGGGCTTCGATTTAGACTTTAACAAAAAAGCTATTTTGGCTTTTCTAGCTGCATCAGTTTGTGATCTGGGACTTGTTTCTTTCTTGGAGCTTACCACTGGTCCTTAAAGTGCTCCCGTTAGCTCACTTTGAGTCCTTGACTAAGTGCCATTGAATTTGCTATCCGCCAAGGTAACATATTTGTGGAAATGGCTGAGATGAAGGATTGGGGAGTTGGGTTATTTTCTTTTCTGTACAAGGAGCTTTACATCAGGTTTTTCCCAGATAAGGTAATCCTTAGGCCTGAAGCTGCTTTTTGTCTAAAGATATTTTTGTTTCAGAACAATTAGGCCGGTGGTGACAGAAGGTGGCGGTCGCCTAATTGCAGCCTAACTGCTCATCGGCTTTAATTGCTTAACTGTTCTGGCCAGCCCAAAATTGTGGAACATTGGCTCATATTGATCACAGATCACATTTGGGCAGTTGGGAGCCTGGAAAATGTGCAAGTGGAACTTGGAAACTGGAAAACTCCACCAACTTGGTTCTGGTCTCTCGCGTGAGTAAACGGGCTCGAGGGGTTTGGCCAGGTTCCTCCGGCCTCAGGTCTTCCAGGCACTTGAATCTTGGCACTTGACTTTTGGACTGTTAAGCGGATCGAGGGGAGTGGGGATGTGGGGTAGACGGACTAAGGCAGCCCCTTAAGCCGGTCAGGCATGCCCTAGGTGCTTATTACAGCTTCTCCCTTTTCTTTTCCTTTTTTTTTCCTTCTCTCTCTCCTGCCTCTGAACGATGTTGGGACCTACACTTTTGAAAATCCCCAAACATTGAATTGCTGCTACTACCATCCAGGTCAGGCCCAGCTTGGCTTCTGAGGGCCAGCATTGATTTTAATTTTATTTCTGTTTTTCATAACTGAATGAAATGTAACATTGATTTTATTTTCCAGTATGCATAGCTCCTATGAACATTTATGAACTTTTATCTTGAATTTATATTTGCCACTGCTTTTATTGCCACCTCTGCTTTTTGGGTCGTTGCCTAGTTGCCTTGGCATCACCTGCTGGTTTGCACACGTTTGCATAATTTGCAAATTTTTGTTTAACTCCTGCTTGACCAGACTAACGTGGCATTGTATAAGAACGCTATAGAGGTGCCACGGTCTGTCCTGGCTTATTCTGATGGGCGTGTATTAAGAGTGGGACCAACAATGACCAAACGCAAGGCAAGAGAGTTGTTGCCTGCTGAGAGTAAAACTAAAAAGAGTAAGCAGAGTCAAAATGGTGCCAAGACGCAGGAGGCTTTTATCTCTCAACAACCCACTCTGAATTGATATTTGAAACAGATGGCAGGGAAAATTGAGGAACGAATTTTGAATACTGAAAGGGCAATTGAAGTAGCCTCCAACCGCACAGGTTATATGGAGGGTATATGAACTATTCCATCACGTTCTAACTCTAGCACTCATGGGAGCTCCCTGGTATAAACCTGAGCAGTCCTTCACTTGGGGCTGGTGCAGATCTTTTGTAAAAATCAATCACTGTCTGATCCTGTCCAAAGTAACGATGGCCCTGCAGAGAGGGGTAATGAGAACAGGGGTTCACTACACTCATCGCACCTACAGGGAGATGACAGCATGGTCTCAGAATCCAGTGACTTTAAGATTCTGGAAGAAGTCTTGGACAAGAAACTGGCAAAGGTATTGGATGGTATTTCATTATTAAAAAGTTCCTTTAACATTTCCCTGACCATTTTAGATGATCTCATTAGAGGGATGAAGAACAATCGTCTGGATCTTAAACAGGTGGTGTCCGGTAGTAGCACGGCCATTGGCAGTAGTTTGGCCTTCGGAGCGGCTATTCAGGCACAGGTAAAACCCCAGGGAAGTGTGAAGTCCGCAAGGATAGCAGACATTGTGCATATTCCCCCCAAGAGTGTTGGAACACCTGTGAATGGGGCAACAGAGTCTAACGAACCAAAGCAACATAACATCTTTAAACCGGCATCACACTAAGGCACGGCCACACTGCGGGTGAACCAGGCAGTTACTGACCTCCCACCTGAAGCAGCCCCATTGGTGGGGGTTATCACTGGCATTCCTATTTTGTCAGAAGGGGTGGAGGAGACAACTATCTCACTAATAAGCTAAACAACTCATTGGATTAACACCCACTTATCTAGCAAGATGATCAATCCACGGGGTATCTTAATATCCAGAAGTGCCTCGTGGATTGGCAACACAGTTAAACAGGGAGAGGGTGATTACGTGATTGTCACAGTAGTAGCACCAGCTATGCTGGATTATTTGGTCTCCGCCCTGGATCCTATCCGATACAAAATGAAGGGCTCAAATAGAGTGAGCAAATTAATTCCCTTGGCTGCCTTTTATCCCCCGCATAGTGTTCCTCCACGTTCACAGTGGGATCACTGGAGGGTGGTGGGAGGGAGGGTAGGGGCTAACTGTCCACCTAGTGCAGGTGTTAGGGGGAAGGGTGCCTTCGAACGGGGGTGGGGCAGTGCTCGAATCAAATCGTTTTGATTCCCTCTCAGGGATTGAAGAATTGGACTGACTAGGGGCTTCGGATACAGGAACTACAAATCCTTTGGGGATTGAGGCGGCTTCCCACCCGGCTAGAGAACTGTCTGACCACCTTATAGAGGATGTTGTCACTATTCCCAGCTGGAATATAGCAGGGGCTGTGTCTAAGCTTGAGAGAATGGATATAGCGGCACACATGAATAATTATGACATCATCCTTTTACAGGAAACTTAGGCCTTGGAATCTGTGCGGATGGAGGGATTTGTCTCATTCTCCATCCCGGGACACAAGAACAAAAGAGGTCGCTGTTATGCGGGGCTGACAACTCTGATTAAATCATCCCTGAACTACTGCATTAGAGGGAGGGAATCCAACACCTACTGTATTCAATACGTCATTGCGATGCCTGAGCAGGGAGATAAACTACTGTTGGTTAATTTTTATAATAGCTCCCATGCCTCGGATGTCAATTGGCTCGGGGCATTGAAAGATATGCTCAAATGTTCTATTATTGACCGTCTGGATCAGCACACGGTCCTACATCTGGGAGGGGATTTTAATGTGAAATTGGGCAACGTGATTTCAAGTGACCTTGTTGATTCAGGTGAGCACATTGCCTATGGGATTGTGTGCCTGCAGACGTCTGATGACCGAGTATGCTCCAGGGCCCTACAAGTGAGCATGTGGCTTATGGAATGGGGAATGCGTTCTCTGAACGGACTTATGCACTCTCATGTACCTGGTAAAATGACATTTACAAATGCCCATGGGTCATCAACCATTGAATACTTCTGTATGCACATACAACATTGGAAGATAATCGTGGATTTCAGGGTTGTACAAGGGTTGTACAGGACATGTTTAGTGACCATTTCCCACTGAGGCTGGTGTTAAGAAAAGATTGTTCCAAATTGCCTGCTGTCGCCCACCCACAATCAACCCACATTGCAAACACAGGGTAAAATGGGCAAAGCACGACCCTACAATAACCCAAAATAAAGTGGTGTCCATTAATTTGGGCATATCTTGTCTATCCTTACTCAGGACGCTCACCCGAATCAGATCATTCTGTGGTTTGAGGATTTGTGGAGGTCTCTAACAGAAACATTTCAGTACGATTTCAAACAAAGTAATAGGAGGTTAACTAGCTGGTTTGATGATTCACGCATAATTGTTTAAAGGGGATCTTGAGACAAACGGATTGACGCAGGGCGAGGGCTAATTACAAAAGGGCAGTGGAACTTAGGAAAGATTCCCTGGAGAATGAAGCATAGGAAGAATTTTACTAGCTGTCTCTAACAAAGACATTCTGGGACTTTGTTGCAGGAGGCACGTCTTGTAAAACAGTTAAGACACAGAGGGAAAATCATGTGGTAGCCGAATCCTGGTTTGACCACTATTCGTCCCTATATCTGGGCCAGGTGATCAGGCACGGTGGTGGAGACCGTTGTTCCTCGATACAGCTGTCTTTGCAGGAGGTGGAGATGGCAGTTAACCAACAATCGCACAATCGTGCTCGGGTACCAGATGCAATCCCAGCAGATTTATATACAGGTGAACTGGATTTGTGGGCCTCTCTCTTGACAATTTGTTTTCATTCCTTTTTGAAAATAGGTGTTTCCACGCAATCCTGGAAATGTGCAATTATCCACCCTATTTTTAAAAAAAGGGTGATCCTGGAAGCCCTTTGGCTTACAGGCCAATCTCACTGTTGGACACCTCCTTCAAGGTCTTTGGACGTGTCATATTACAACACCTAGAGGACTGGATTTTGAATAGCCAATTTCTCTCAGAGGTTCAATAAGGCTTTAGGCCAGGCTTGGGCACACGTGATCAAGCCCTCAACTTGTATTTGGTGGGGGCATTTTCTGTCTTTGGCAAGGGCAAAATGATTTACTTGGCCTTTATGAGCCTGAGCACCGCATTTGACAAGGTGGATAGGGCATCATTGTGGCAGGTAATTGGGCCCATGGGTTGCCCGGCTGAGTTATTAAAGGTGCTACGAATTATTCATGAGGATAGCAGCAATGCACAGCCTACTTTGAGGTACCAATGGGAGTCCATCAGGGCTGCGTCTTAGCACCAGTATTGTTGATTCTCTATATTAACAGCCTGTACAAGGCCCTTGTGGACTCAAATGCAGACTATCCTCGGTTGGGTAAGAAAGCACTCCCAGTGTTAGCGTATGCCGATGACACAGTCTTAATTGCTCAGACCGTGAAAGCCCTCCAGAAGTTCTTACATGTTTACGTTGATTTTATGTCTAACCTGAAGCTAACAGTAAATACTACTAAGTCAGCAGTGATGGCATGCAGTTCTGGGAGAGGGAAAACAATAAAAATGCGTAGTATGGTGCCTTCCTGCTTGCCGCTCCTTTTCACCACTTAGCAAGCCCCGCCCACCTGGTGCCTTCCTGCTTGCCGCTCCTTTTCACCACTTAGCAAGCCCCACCCACCTGGTGCCTTCCTGCTTGCCGTTCTTTTCCCTACTTAAGGAGCCCTCCAGCCTCTTTTCCTTTGCAGCTGGGGAGCAGGTGTAAGTGGATCTAGGTCACCTGGCCTAAGCCCCGTCCACCTTCTTAGCTCTGCCTCTTCCTTCCCGCTCTTAACTCTTAGATGAAGGGCGTCTCTCGCCCGGGCATCCAAAGTGAAGGGCAGTCAAAGAAAAGGGCTATTGCTGTTTGGACCTGTTCAGACCAGGAGGATCCAGGGTCCGAACCCCTGCTAAAACAGCAGGATGGCATGCACCACCATGTGTTTACACCCTCTGTCCCAACAGGCCATCCCCACCCTCTCTGGTCCCCCTGTGTTGTTCCCTTGTGCACCCTTCCCTTCCTGCACACAGGAGTCTGTCCTGATACATTCTGGTTTCACCATCACCGTCTTGTGGCCAATGCTGGATTTTACTTTTATGGACTTCATTGATTCACTATGCGTCACCCTTTCTCAGCTCTCATGCTGGACTTCCTTTGCATCTTGTACTCATGGTGGCCCTGAATCATGCTGTTCCATCTTCATCTTGTATCCTGGCTTGCAACATTATGTGTTACTACTGACTTCTGCAATTGTATTCGCTCTTCTCTCTTGCTTCTCCACTCTTTTTGACTGATTACTCTCTGTTCTCTCCTCCCCTCTCCCTTTTCCTATCTCCTCCCCACCTCCCCTTACTTTCTTCAATGCACTTACTCTATCAGAATTGCAATTGTCCCTGGACCTACTATGATAGCAACCTCATCTGTCGCTCCCCTATCCCCTTACTGTTGCCCCCTTTCCCTCCAGCACTATCTGAAATGTCGTCAGGCCTAGTACGATAGTCGCTTGTTTTGTTCCTCCCCTCCCTTTCTGCACCCCTCTCCATCACCGTTTGCTTTCCTCTGGCTCTACCAGAAATGTCATCAGGCCTAGTACGGTAGTCGCCTGTCTGTTTCCATTTCCTTCCCACTCTCCCCCTCCCTTCCTTATCTATGTCTTAGCACTTGCACTATCTGAAATGCCGTCAGGCCGAGTACGATAGTTAATTTCACATCCTTACTGTTCATGGTCTGTAAGAATGTTGTATTTTTCCTTGTTCCCTTCCTTGCCTTGAAGCGCTTTGAAACACATTGTGAATAGGCGCTGTATAAATAAACTATCATATCATATCCTATCATCCCACTGTTGTCAAAATGTGATTACTTGGGCATATGCTTTTCTGAAAACTGGAGAAGGATGGCCCATGTGCAGAGACAAAGCATTAAAATGAAACAGACATTGGGGGCATTTCTCGGTTCACAAATATGTGTCAAGGTCAACCACTTAATCTAATCTTGAAAGTGTATTGAGTACAAGCAAAGGCAGCTACCAACTATGGGGCATCACTGTGGGGGAATTAAAACTTAGTAGCAATTGAGGTCATCGAAAATAACTTTTTGAAAAAGATACTAGGGCTTCCTAGTTCTGCCCCAAACTATGCTGTGCACACAGAACTAGGCATACCCCACATCGGGGATGATTGGTATGCAGCCCCACTCATGCACTGGCTTCGAATATGGTCAAACTCCAGAGCCACTTTGTCTCATGAAATTATGAGACATCTACTTTCAAGTTCCCTTTGGCACCAAAACAGACAGATGAATACCCCAAGTCTGCAGTGTCCAGATGATTTGCTAACTGCAGTAGAGAGTAAGATGTACAAGAAGACTCTACTGGGCTTTCTCTTTAATCAAACAGAAAACGCACACTTCTCACAAAACTGGTTGTGATATAGCCTTACTTGATACATAGTAACAAACGTATAGATCGCTTGGCACTGACTAGGGCGCATTTTAACCTCATGCTGCTAAGAGATAACACAAGGAATTGGCAGGGCTATGAGCAGACCTTGGTCTGCCCATGCTGTAGTGCTGTGAAAGAAGATCTATTACATTTTGTTCTGTTTTGTCCGTTATGATGATATTAGGAAATTGATTATTAGCCCACTTTTAAGAGAAGACAATTTTAATCAGCACCGACCAGCACTTATATTTTTGCTGCAAGCTGAAGCCACAGTCATTGCTTGGTGCTCGCTAGAATTTTTGAGGAAGGCATGGAACAGAAGAAAAAGTATTGTGGATGCTTAATATAACATGTTTTTACTGAATGCTATTAGATTTTAACCAATGAGTGTTTATGGTGATTTTGAATAGTGTATTTTAACATATTGAATTGCATATATTTGCTTTGCTCTGCATTGGTTTATGGATTTTATCTGAATAATTTATATTATGATGATGAATTGAAAGGATGAGAGAAATGCTCGTTATAAAAGTCAAAAGACTGATCATAATATTGAATACCGAACGGAATAAAACCCTTGTGGGCAAAGCTACAAGCCGATGAAAGTTAAAGGGAAAATGCCCATTCAAAGTGAACAAAAGAAATAAAATTATAAATTTGAAAGAGCATGATAGAAAAGTGGGGGATAAATCGGACCACCACAAAGTGAACTTTATGAATGTATACAGTGCAGCAAGGCCAAAGACTGGCAGAGGAGGTGTGGCACATTGTGGCAAAGCCAAGAGGCAAACCCGGAAAGGCCAAGAGAGTCTAAACCTGCACATAAGCCAAGAGACCAGGAAAGAGAAGATAAAGTGAATGTGAATCTGTGTACTGGGGAAATTATAGAGTATCTTGTGTGCGGCTGAAGAGCCACAGGTTTCTGGCTGTGGAACCTGTGATGGTTGGACAGTGTGGTCTGACAACTGCATTTAGACCAGGGAGCTCTAAAATTGTGAAAGCCAAAGACATTGTGAAACAAACCAAGATGGAGCAATATAAGTGAACTGTTGATGCAATCCAGAAGGAGGGTCAAGTTGACCTGGAGTTGTGTTGAACACCGAGAGACTGAAATAAGAGCAAGTTGCTACATTGAAGTATTGGGGAAGGGAACCCTGAAACTTGATGAACTACGAATGTTGTCTTGAGGATGGAGCCTCAAGACCCTTTTCTTTTTAACTGTGTTACCTGGAATCTGGGGAAGGGAACCCTGAGGTGAGGTTTACTTGGAACTGAATTGCCTTGAATTTAGGGAAGGGAGCCTCAGGATTTGTGGAACTTCCTTGAACTTGGGGACGGGAACTCCAAGACTTTGTGGAATTGCTTTGAACTTGGGGAAGGGAACCCGATAGTTTTGTGGAATTGCTTTACACTTTGAAGGGAGGCTGAAAAGGAAGCTAAGAGCTGGACGAAGCTGAGAACTTTGTTTAAATCACTGTTTCTTTGATTATTGACATCCCGACACATGGTTTAGCTTTAGTTGTGAGGGCAAATATAGGTTTTAGACACAGACAGACTTTTAAGTTGAACTCTTGGACTCAGACTTTCCTTAGTTTTGTTCAGGAAGGGAAATCCCACCTTACCAAGGGCAAGTTAGGCCTTCAACCATCCTGACTTTTGATTTAATAAAACATTTTGTTTTGAACTTAGAATCTGTTGTCTGAGTCTTACTTCATGATGCCTTCATAAATGGTGTCAGGAATGGGACACGGCTCAACCGATACAAATTGTAGAACCCTTGAAAGCGACACAGTTACTAGTGCCTCTGATCCACCACTCATTAAAATGAACCCAAATAACAACTGGGAGGGGTTGACACAATCAGGGGAATTAGATGGTGGAATCTCTAACCCTAAGAATAACTCTAGGAGAGTTGAGGCAGTCAATCTAAATTTTTTCGCCCACTAGTGCTTTTCCCAGATGTTAGAGATTAAGCCGCCCACTTTTACTCAGTCCAGGCCACCAGAATCGGGAAGGTCAGGAAAATGTGGGACCCAAACCCTTCTCTGTCCAAGGATGGCAATGCCCTTTCATTCATTAGTAGTGTAAGGAACGCATTGTGGCAATAGTTAGACAGCCACAAGTGAGCACAGTTCAAGGATGTTTATTGAACTTTTGCAAGGGTGTGATAAACGCCTATCTAAACCTAAATCTACAGATTGGAGCAAGCTACGACCATCAAATAATAATAGTGCATCCTAGTGGAGTGCTGTCAAATTAAAAGGGCATATACTAAAAAACCTATTGCCAATCCTTACCAAGTTACAAATAATGTGGGGCAATGTTCATGAAAAAGAAAGAAGTGTTCTCAAAATAATATGTCAGGGTCCTCGGACCGTTGGCCTCCCTTCCCCATGTTTTCAGCACAGAACTAGGCGAGTCACTCGAGCAAAGCACACACAGGGGCTTCTGCGGCACAAGGATGCAGTTCCATTTTCTTCTTTCAGGGCCTTCTGTGTAGAAGTCTATTTACTTCTCGCAAGTCTCTTGATGCAGAGGGCCATAAACAACACATAAATGTTCCTTTCAATATTCAACTTGGGTGTTCACCCTGGATCTCCCTGCGCCAGGCTCAGATCCTTTTCACAAGCAAAAACTTTCAATGTTGGATCCCTCTCTGTCGGTCTCATATCCTTTTCATGTACAAAAAGAGTTCCAATTGGTTTCCCTCAGGCGGGCTCGGACCAATTTGGATTTACGTTAAACTATCAAAGCCTTTCGAATGTGCACTGGGTTTAGCTCGGCCCGTTGCATGACCACTTCGATCTCAATATTTCTCTCACACCCAGCATCAGTTGGATACCTAAAGAGACTTTTGAATGAGCACCCACGTCGTGCCGGGCCACTCTGTGTATGGTATATTTTCCTTGGTTTCCAAAGTTTCGTTACAAAGTTGAACTTATTTTTTTGGCTTTCAATTGTATTTGTGTCGCTTTTGCCAAATGTTTCACACACTGTTCTCTTTATACAATGTTGCCGCTTGCAACCTTGGTTCAAAACACAAGCTGGTTTGGTATCAATCTCTCAGACTCACTAGCTGTGCTTTCTCTTCAGATGCTGCTTTGTTGCAGGAGACAAGGACAGTACCACGGCGGCAATCGCTCCTCCCCGCCTTGGTTATTGATGCAGGAGACACCCGGGAACCTCCGACACTCTGTACAGGTTGGATCAACATTAGTTCCTGGTCTTCGGTTTCTTCCTTTCAGAGGTACATGAAAGTAACTGTCTTTATAGGTCAAGGGTGCTTCCCTCCTTGCACCCCTCTCTGGTCTCACCCCCTTTCTCCTTGTATTAAACTGCCATCTTGGAACTTCTGTTTCTTCAAGTGTTGTGCCTCGCGCAGATCAGAGTGTGCTTTCGTGCTCTGGCTTTTATCTGTGTGGGGAAGTACGATGGAAGTCAGATGTGTGTGTAATGATCCGTAATTGCCTGACCTTGCCTGACCATGGTGCTGGGACATGTCAGGTATACGGCTCTGATGTTAGTCTGTTGTCGCTCATGGTGAACTGTCCATGAGAAAGTGTTTGTGTCGGGAAACGGGGGGAGTTGAGTTCTTAGGTATCCTACCTGGTAGGATAGGGAAAATGTGTTACAAGGAAGGGGATACTGCGTCTCACCCTCCGGTGTCCCACTTCCAATCTCTGAAGACGCCTCATCCATGTGATCCTGCCGCACTGGTCCACCCCCAAGAACTGGATCCAAAAGCGATGGCCGTGTACTGGCTACCTGGATGACAGATCCCCGGGGACTAGCGGGTGAGATACCATCAGGTTTCTCACATACCCTTCCCCTATGCGATGTAGCCGCATCTGTTTCACAGGGGAACCGAGAAAGGAAATCTACGTTCCCTTGGTCTTTACCCTTTCGGTGTTCCACAATGAAACAGTAGGGTTGCAGGTCTAAGAACCATTGCATGAATCGAAGATTAGAGTCTTTTTGTTGGCTAATCCAAACTAGTGGAGAGTGGTCCGCGACGAGCGTGAACTTTCTTCCTAGGAGGTATAATCTGAGATGGATAATGGCCCATTTGATGGCAAGGGCCTCTAATTCCAGCAAAGAGTCATTATTTTCATGTGGGAAAAGTTTACAACTTGTAAACACGATGGGATGTTCCACTCCATCGCAAATTTTTGATAAGACTGCTCCTAACCCTGTAAAGGAGGCGTCTGTCTGCAGTACAAATTCCTTTTTGAAATCCATTACCTTTAGGATTGGGTTTTGGCACAGGGTTTGTTTTAGGTTGTTGTAACATATATCATCTTCATCAGTCCAATGAATTTTCTGGGGTTTGGCGTTCTATACTTTATCTGTCAGCCTATTTGTCCTGTCTGAGATGTTTGGGATAAACCTACGGAAATAGACAATTAACCCTAGAAATGCTCTGAGATCTCTTTTAGTTTTAGGTGTAGGGGTATCTAGCACAGCTTTCACTTTCTCGCGTTAAGGTTGCACACTGCCATTCCCTAACAAGAAGTCAAGGTATTTCACAGCTGATTGGGTCAGTCTGCATTTGGATGGATTGGCAGTTAGGCCAGCTTCTCTGAGTGTTCTCATAATGATAAAGAGATGGAAAATGTGGTCTTCACAAGTTTTACTATAAATGACGATATTGTCAATATAAGCTCCACAATAAATCAGACAAGGGCTGTAGCAATTGGTCCATAAGCCGCTGGAAAGTGGCTGGAGCTCCAGGTAAGCCAAAAGGGAGGACTTTGAATTTAAATAGTCCTAGGAGTGTCGAGAAGGCTGTCTTTTCTTTATCAGGTTCATACACCGGGACCTACCAGTACCCTTTTGTTAAGTCTAAGGTCGATAGAAAGGTGGCATTTCCGAGTTTATCAATTAGGTCATCGATACGTGGCATGGGATAAGCATCAAAGTCGGAAATGGCATTGACCTGGCAGAAATGTATGAAAAACCTCTAGAAATGGTCAGGTTTGGTGACCAATTCGATAGGGGAGGACCATGGGCTGCAAGAGGGTTCGATAATATTCGATCTTAACATTTTATTCACTTCCTCAACTACTATCTGCTTGCAGGCTTCAGGGAGTCTATAGGGTTTTATATGAATCACTTTTCCCTTAGGTGTTCTAATGTAGTGATAGGTGCCTTTCACTCTTCCTGGTTTCTCTGAGAATACATCGGGGAAAGAAAAAATTACATCTTTCAAATCCTCTTGTTGTTGCCTAGATAGTTCTTGAGGAATTATTTCAAAGTTGTCTACCTCTTCTGGTACCAAACAGGATAGTATTGTGGCATTGGTGGCAGACAGATTTTCCTTACACTTTTTTAAGAGATTTATATGATATAGATGTACATTTTGTTTCCTGTCAAGTTGTGCTACCTTATACGTACAGGTTCCTGTTCATTCTAGTATTGTCACGATCGTGCCACTGGCGCACCAATTGGCACCCATCGTGGACTATTTGGGACTCAATTGCTTCCGTAATACTCCCTGGACAACATCAATTCATATTAAAAGGGCTACTACTTCTGCTGTTAACGGGACCCGCAGGGTGAAGCCCGCGGGAGAAAGGGCGCGGGTGTTAGCATCCCGCAGTTTGGCCCAGGAGGGCCTCCATAACGAAGCCACGCCCCCCCCCACTACTTCTGCTGTTAACGGGACCCGCAGGGTGAAGCCCGCAGGAGAAAGGGCGAGGGTGTTAGCATCCCGCAGTTTGGCCCTGGAGGGCCTCCATACCGAAGCCACGCCCCCCCACTACTTCTGCTGTTAACGGGACCCGCAGGGTGAAGCCCGCGGGAGAAAGGGCGCGGGTGTTAGCGTCCCGCAGTTTGGCCCAGGAGGGCCTCCATACCGAAGCCACGCCCCCCCCACTACTTCTGCTGTTAACGGGACCCGCAGGGTGAAGCCCGTGGGAGAAAGGGCGCGGGTGTTAGCGTCCCGCAGTTTGGCCCAGGAGGGCCTCCATACCGAAGCCACGCCCCTCCCACTACTTCTGCTGTTAACGGGACCCGCAGGGTGAAGCCCGCGGGAGAAAGGGCGCGGGTGTTAGCGTCCCGCAGGGTGTTTGCGGACCCGTGGTGGTGTACCTGGACTGTGAGGTGAGACTGAGGCATTTACTGTGGGGAGGGCCAACAAAGCCAACAAGGCCTACAGCGTACTGTGTATTTTGGAGGGCTAGACCTCTATTACCCCCCCGCAGGCGCTTAAGGTCATATCATGGTGGATCTTCCCCAGGATGTCGCCAATGGAGCCATGGAAGGTGGAGACATTTCCTCTCCTTTTTCCCCACTTCACCTCTCTAAATCCTCTCTTCTATCGAGTCTTCAGGGGCCCTCGGCCCCACTGGCGAATCAGAAGCCAATTAAGGGCAGAAGGCTGAGGGGAGGTATGTCGAGCAAAGCACTGGGGGCTATGCAGGCAAAGGGAACTTGCATTGGGAGTCTCTGTGGGAAAGGAGTTCCTGTCCAACTGTCCTCGGTCACTGCTACCACCAAAGAGGGAGCCTCTTCAGAATCCTTGCTCAAGCCACCCTGCCCCCCCCCCAGCTCGCAGGTGGGGCCCCTACTAAGGCCCTCTGGGACCTCCTGTGATCATGTTTCAATCCCTCTTCTTACAACCGGACATATAAGCCCATTTCTGGATGACCTTGGGACCCCTGTCAACCTGTTAACCCCTGGAGGGGGTCTTGACTGTGTGGCTACAGCCGGACTTCTGGATACCTTGGCCAACGGCTGTGAGAGGATCCCAATAGGGTTTTCGAAACTGATCAAAGGGAATGTGTCGCTGGCTCCATCTATGGTCCCACCTCTGTTGCCTTCTCTGGCGCTGGCCCCTCTCCATCCATCTTCCGGCCAAAACCATGAGGTTATAGTTCCTCATACTGAAGCTGAAGCCCATTCCGCCGCCTCCCTTGTGCCCATGTTTGTGGTTCCTGAGGCCTTGGGTCCAGTCGACTTGAGCGGGGGAGAGAAGTCCTGCCCTCCGTCCAGATCTGGTACTAAGCCAACCTCTGATGCTCCCCCAGGGGTTGGCTCTTTGCCCCGTCTTAGCCCTCCCTTGGCCTCTAAATCCACCCCAAAAGGAGAACATTTTCTACCAGCCCAAACTTCCTCTGATTTTGCAAACCTCCCTAGCTGTCCCTGGAACCTCCTGTTATCAGAGATGGTCGAGATCAAAAATCTTTTGTTAGTGTTGATCAAGGGGATGCGGGGGACTAGAGGGGAGGAGGGTACGGGTAGGGAAGGTGAGGGCGCAGTAGGGTCCGGCCCAAGGGGTCCTAATCTTGACTTTGATAAAGGGATATATCCCTCGACCCCCTGTCCGTCCCTGGCTGCCTCCGTGGCTAGGTCTATCCAGTCCCTGAGGAGCCGACCAAAGCTAGGTTTTCCCCCACTGTCACCCCGAAGGAGGGAAACCACTGATCTAGACTCAAGGACTAAGCCCCCATTGTTGCAGCACCGCGTGGGGAGGAGGGCCAGTGCCTCAATCCCCGGTCCGGGCAGGCCGAGGTTGGGGCGCCACACTAATGAAGGCTGTAGTAGCTCCATGGTCCTCCTTCATGGTGTTCTAAAACCCACTTTTGGCATAAGAGAACCAAGGGACGCCCTGCGGAATAAATGTCTACATTGGTTGCGGGCTGTGGGGGAGTGTGGGTTTGTGTCCATGGGCTCTCTGTTGGAGTGCACCAGACTGTCCAATCCTTCAGCCAAAACGGACATCGTCAAACTGGTTTTTGGGAGCGCCCTTCTGGCAAGGGCCTTATTGGAAAAATGTAATGGCCACTGGCTGACAGGGAAAAGTGGTATCACTGTCAGCGCACCCCCTATACCTGCCCTTGTGTGCCCTGCAAGAGCCTCCTCTGGGTTTAGTCCCCTTTCAGGGGCAAATCTAACCGCCTTGGGCCCGAGGCGCTACGGGAGATACCAGAGGGAAGGTGGTTGAGGGCTCCTGATTATTGGCCTAGAGATCTGTGCACTCATGGATGGTTTGGTTCTCTACTTGGGTGTGTTGTCGTTCTTCTTCTTTTTTTTTTTTTTGTGTTTCTCTATGCATTCATGTATTAGAACTGTTTTTTAGGATGCACTTTGATGGCCTTCCAGGCCGAATAAAGTTGTTTGACTGACTGATATTATTGTCTTTACTGTCAATTTGCAAGGCTTTGTAACTTCCGTATTTACTTTTACAAACTACATGTCCCATAATGCACCATGTGGCAGTTCCCATTTCCTGGCTATTCCTATACAGCAGTTCTGGCACTACAATCCCCAGAAGCCTTAGAGAACAGTGCAGCTTTCGTTTTCCCAGGACTAGAGAGGGTGGAGGCCAATTACATTGAGCTGTGCTGCTCCAGGTGCTGCTAATTAGCCTACTTCAGCACAGAGCAGCTCAGTATTTAAGCAGCTGCCTGTCTTGCATTGAGCCTTCTACCAGCCCTTTGTTGCCCTGTTCCTTGGATATCTGCTGTGTCCTGTGGCTTCCAGTTCCTGCTCTTGCTCCAGAGCCCTGTACTTCCTGCCTTGCTGCCCTACGCCATCTCTACCCTGCCTTTTGCCTGCTCCTTTGTGCCTTCCATACTGCAGCCCTGTTTCCTTGTTTGCACCCCCCTGTTCCCTGGCTACAGCCCCCTTGCTCCCTTTCTTATTCAAAGCCCTCTGTTTTCTGGCTACAGCCCCCTTGCTTCCTTTCTTTATTTAGCCCTCTGTTTCCTGGCTACTGCTCTCTTGCTCTTTTCCTTGTCGGCAGCCCTCTGTTCTTGATCCCTGTCCTTCACTTCCTTGAGTCTTCAGTCCTCCACTTAGGTTATCCATTTCAGTTATACTGTTTCCTTCATTTCCTTCTGCTAGCTTTCCCTTGTCTTCCCAGCCCTGCGTTACTGTTCTACTATTCCGTGTACAGGTTCCGGTCGCCATTACCTACATTTAGATACTAGGTTTCTGCCCTTCCTTTCTTCCGGATTCTGTTCTGAACCTTGTTCTCTTTGACTTCCTTTTCCCTGGATTTTTCTGTTCTTGTCTTCACTTTTGTCTTATGTAAATCCTTTGTACAGAGCTTGACTGTTGGATTCCGGCAGGCAATCTCTGCCCCTTCCCTTGACGCGTTTCAGTGTTGTACTTCGTGTCATTGTTTGGTTCCTGCTGGACCCGTACAGGCTTCAGTCTTGTGAGTACTGTTACCTTGTTCGTGCCTTAGGGTTCAGGTACAGACACCCACTGCTGTTGTTCCCAGCCATGAGCATTCAGAGTGGGCCCCTGTTATAGCAATCTGTGCAGAAGGCTGGGGTTTCCAAAGGTCCGTGGAACACTCTTTCTCATTTCTGCATACACCCCAAGAGGGAACCCAGCTTCTTTGTATCTTTGTATTCCCTGACCCTTTTTTGTTCACAGCTTCGGGTTGCATATCCTTTCTTGTCTACAGGACGCCTTCACCCTTAGGCCCTTCCTGGCAGAATGCAAGAGCCACATTATTCTGCTTTCCCAGTAAGGGTAGGCATATTTAAGTCTAAGGTATCTGAATCCCTGCAAAAGAAACCCATGCCTAAGACTGTAGGTTCACGCACCTTTGCTAAGAGAACTACTAATCTTAGGGAGACATATCTTCAAAACAATTACCTTTTGCGTGATGCTTATTACACACACTGGCTCAGTGATCCAACAATGTTAGACTACAATGACATATGTGATTATGACCCTGAGCTACTATCTATAGAGGAATTGCAAGATGAAAACCACTTTTTGCAGACATTAATAGCTCAGCCCATAAGAATTTCACATAACAGCTTTAGAGCTGCCAATGCACATGTCAAGTCAGAACCTTTTGCCAATTCCATACTTACCTCACAGAACCTGCGTTCCACTGAACCTCTCCCAGAGCACACAACTCCCCATTTGAATCTACCATTATCTTCTTCTCCAGGAACTTCTCTTACCTCAGAATGTATACCATAGCAATACATTAAGGGGATCCCTGTTGCCAAGGTAATTTGCTCTAGATCAGCATGGCTAGCTGCACAGTCACTCCAGGTTGCAAAAAACACTGATTCAATAGGACATGTCACTCAGTGTTCTGAGATTAGTGCTGCTGGTCCTGTGTACAAACGACCAATACAGGTCATAGGATTTCTTAATACCTCCCGATGACTACTAACCACAGCAACACAAAGGTTAGTCTTCACATTTCAACACCTTGCTCCTCTGCTCCACCAGAGCCTGACATTGTAGGTCTGGAAGATGTTACAGAAACATATCAGTTAGAGAAACAGCTTGTGTGCCTTAGACGACAAACTGAAGACCTCTATGATGAGTTTGTCTACTTGCTTAACAGGAATCTAGCAAGGGGCCACAACATACCAGACCATGAGGCACTATGTAAAACTCCTGACATTCTGTCTTTGAATATCGACATGGCAAGGTCTGGAATGGTAACACAGAAACGGATACAAACCTACACAGAGCAGATGGAAGACCTGAAATTGGCATATGAATACCAACTACAGCTTTACACAGCTCATACCCTTGCTAACCAGAGTAACTCAGACTGTTCCAAAACAAGTGAAGAATTCACTCCTCCAGTTGGAGAAACAACACAAACTGCCATTTCACTGCGAGCCAAGTGTAACCTTCTGAGTGAAGTTTCCGCTGAATTTAAGGACTTGCCAGATCTTGCCCTTGATGTAAGTCCCTTACTCACACTTACAGCCTCTACTGAAACGACCAAGTCAGATATATACTCTGCTTCTATGGACATTCCAGCACAAGACCATGAGTCAGATATCAAGAACCATCCTGAACTTAACCCAGCACCTGTACGGAGTCCAGTTCTGTCTTCAGTCAATACCCCAGATCCATCAGTCAACCGGAGCACACAAGACCCTGAAAGCCAGCCCTCGCCTGATACTCCCCTAACCAACAGTGAAGACATGAACTTGAACAAGGTGGTCCAAGACCTTTTGATAAGCCCAGTCATTGGTGTCCTGCTTCTTGAAGCTTTTCCTTCCGTTCACAAAGACTATGTGAATCTCCAAGGGAATCCTGATCTACATCCCTCAAATTACCCTTTTGTTGAGACAGCTACTGTTCTAGAGGATACTGTTCCGTTGAAGAAACCTTCCAGGTACATGAATGTTAGTGAAGAAATAAATCTGAACAAGAATGCACCCTTGTTTGTTCATTGCAATGAGTTTCCTGCCTTGCCTGATGTGCCGTCCAATAAGAAAATCACATTGACTATCAGAACACTGGAAGAATTGGAAGAACCCCCTAAGGCAACCAATCCAGCCACATCCCTGGTTCCACCTATCAATGTTGAACCATTGCCAGCCCTACTGAAAATATCTTCCTTCAAGAAAGAAGCAATGGAGCATGCAGCAGAGCTTCACAGGTCCTCAGTCCACGGACGCATTGCAGAATTTTGTACCTCTGAAAACTTGCCTTTCCAGGATTTAAACACCAAGGTTCTACTGGATGTAAAAGTGTCCTCCTTTAAAGACTCTCACCTTGAAGCCTTAAACAGGGTTTGCTTCATCATGATGTGCTATCACAATATAAGACCCTTCTCCAGTGAGACAGGCCTTGGACTTGACCTTCTTTTTGGTCTAACTACATGGGGCCTGGAGAGGGGTATACTGTCACGATCGTGCCACAGGCGCACCAATTGGCACCCATTGTGGACTATTTGGGACTCAATTGCTTCCGTAATGCTCCCTGGACAACATCTATTCATATTATTGTCTTTACTTTCAATTCGCAAGGCTTTGGAACTTCCGTATTTACCTTTACAAACTACATGTCCCATAATGCACCCTGTGGCAGTTCCCATTTCCTGGCTATTCCTATACAGCAGTTCTGGCACTACAATCCCCAGAAGCCTTAGAGAACAGTGCAGCTTTCGCTTTCCCAGGACTAGAGAGGGCGGAGGCCAATTACTATCAGCTGTGCTGCTCCAGGTGCTGCTAATTAGCCTACTTCAGCACAGGGCAGCTCAGTATTTAAGCAGCTGCCTGCAGGAGCACAGGCCTCTTGCATTGAGCCTTCTACCAGCCCTTTGTTTCCCTGTTCCTTGGATATCTGCTGTGTCCTGTGGCTTCCAGTTCCTGCTCTTGTTCCAGAGCCCTGTGCTTCCCGCCTTGCTGCCCTGCGCTATCTCTCCCCTGCCTTTTGCCTGCTCCTTTGTGCCTTCCATACTGCAGCCCTGCTTCCTTGTTTGCAGCCACCTGTTCCCTGGCTACAGCCCCCTTGCTCCCTTTCTTATTCAAAGCCCTCTGTTTTCTGGCTACAGCCCCCTTGCTTCCTTTCTTTATTTAGCCCTCTGTTTCCTGGCTACTGCTCCCTTGCTCTCTTCCTTGTCTGCAGCCCTCTGTTCTTGATCCCTGTCCTTCTCTTCCTTGAGTCTTCAGTCCTCCACTTAGGTTATCCATGTCAGTTAATCTGTTTCCTTCTGCTAGCTTTCTCTTGTCTTTCCAGCCCTGAGTTACTGTTCTACTTTTCCATGCACAGTTTCCGGTCGCCATTTCCTACATTTAGATACTAGGTTTCTGCCCTTCTTTTCTTCCGGATTCTATTCTGAACCTTGTTCTCTTTGACTTCCTTTTCCCTGGATATTTCTGTTCTTGTCTTCACTTGTGTCTTATGTAAATCCTTTGTACAGAGCTTGACTGTTGGATTCCGGCAGGCAATCTCTGCCCCTTCCCTTGTCACGTTTCAGTGTTGTACTTCGTGTCATTGTTTGGTTCCTGCTGTACCCGTACAGGCTTCAGTCTTGTGAACTGTTACCTTGTTCGTGCCTTAGGGTTCAGGTACAGACACCCACTGCTGTTGTTCCCAGCCATGAGCATTCAGAGTGGGCCACTGTTATAGCAATCTGTGCAGAAGGCTGGAGTTTCCAAAGGTCCGTGGAACACTCTTTCCCATTTCTGCGTACACCCCAAGAGGGAACCCAGCTTGTTTGTATCTTTGTATTCCCTGCCCCTTTTTTGTTCACAGCTTCTATTGCCTATGCTTTCTTGTCTACAGGACGCCTTTACTCGTAGGCCCTTCCTGACAAGTATTTCATATGGCCCATGCCACTTAGAAACAAGGTTGTTTTCCGAGGTAGGCAAGATGACCTATACTTTCTATCCTACAGAAAACCATCTTAAGCTCACCTTTTTGTCATAGTTGGATTTTTGCTGGAGTTGGGCCTTTTCCATATGAGTACAAACTAGATATCTAACAAGTTTCATATGCCCTTGCAGTCTGGTAGTGGTCTGCGAAAGGGGAATGGGTGCATTTTTTCGTTCTTCCCAGGTCTCGCGGAGCATGTCCAGGACATCTCTAGGTTTCCTACCATAGAGGAGCTCGAAGGGAGAAAATCCCGTAGATGCCTGAGGCGTTTTCCTTACTGCAAACAAGGCCCATAGTATCATACGTTCCAAGTCCTTGCCGTCCTTATCTATCAGCTTTCTTAGGATCATTTAAAGCATTTTATTGAATCTCTCTACCAAACCATATGTTTGGGGATGGTACACTGAAGTCTGTAAGGTGGTAATATGGAGTAGTTCCTTGACTTCCCCCATGAGCTTGCTCATAAACCTTGAACCTTGATCCGTCAGGATTTCCTTAGGAAAGCCAACCCTGGAAAAATACAGTAGGAGCAGCTTTAGAATTTGCTGAGGGGGTATTGTTCCGCATAGGGAATGCCTCAGGGTATCTGGTCGCGTAATCGACAATCAAGAGGACATATTTGTTACCCAGTCTAGAGGTTTCTAAAGGCCCAATGATGTCTATCCCAATTCTTGAAAAGGGGACTTCTATGATCGGCAAAGGGTTCAGAGGGGCAGGCAAGGGGATGTGAGTACTGATTTTCTGACATATTTCACATGTCTGAATAAATGTTTTTATATCAGCATGGATACCTAGCCAGTAAAACTTCCTGCTGATATGTGCCTGTGTTTTGGATTGTCAGAAGTGTCCCCCGGTCAGATGGGAATGCGCAATCTCTAGCAGGATTTTACAGTGAGTTTTGGGGATTACTAACTGGGTTTTACTCAAGCCTTCTGTAGATGTTTCTTTTCTGTATAGCAGTGCTTGTTTTAAAAAAATAGAAAGGCCTTCCCTTCTCTACACCCTATTATTCTGGCATTGCTTGTAAGAAAGCCTCAGCGAGAGCTGGGTCATTTCGCTGGGTGAAGGCTAGGTCGAGATAGATGGTTGGTTCTTCCCCCTTTTTCTCTTCAGTTTTCGATGGTTCATCGGCTTTCCCAAACCCTAAGGTACCTCTCTCCATTTCTTCTGGTTTACTTTCTTTAAATTGAGGAAATAGAGCTCCTTCGAGAATTCCTTGGGGAATTGTGTCCCCATGATGAACTTCAAATGGGATCTCGCCATGGTTCTGTAAGAGAAATTTTACGTCTCCTCAGAATTCGGGATCTGTGACACCTGCTAGGACATCTATGCCGAACTTCCAGGCCAGGCCTGATTTTAGGGCAATCTTATATAACACCCGGGAAGAGGTATCAAAACTAGGTCTGTAGGAATCTGTCTTCTTTTCCCAGGAGGTATAGTAGCCTCTCTACTGCTACAGATATTGAAGCCTATTGATTGTTTCGTGGCAACCAAGGGGTTGGAGGCTCTATGACTAAGCTTCTGAAATTGTAAGGTTCCCCAGTTTGTTCCAATTGAGTCACACACCACATGTAAAGAACGCATGGTGGTAATAATAAGAAGGACACAAGTCACCACAATTCAAGGGTGTTTACTGAACTTTTAGCAAGGGTGTAATAAGCGCCTATCTAAACCTAAATCTACAGATGGGAGCAAGCTACGACCATCAAATAATAATAAATCAGTCCTAGTGGAGTCAAATTAAAAAGGCCTATAGTAATAAAAATTATTGCCAATATTTACCACTAAGTTACAAATAATGTGGGGTAATTTTCATGATAAAGAAATAAGTGTTTTCAAAATAATATGGCAGGGTCCTCATGCTGTTGGCCTTTCTTCCCCATGTTTTCAGCACGGGACAAGGCTAGTCACTCGAGCAAAGCACACTATCTGGGTTCTGCGGCACAAGGATACAGTTCAATTTTCTCTTTTCAGGCCCTTCTGTGTCGAAGTCTCTTTACTTCTCACGAGTCTTTTGATACAGAGGGCCTGCTATACCATAAACAACACATCAATGTGCCTACTTGGGTGTTCACCCTGGATCCCCCTCCGCCAGGCTCAGATCCTTTTCACAAGCAAAACGTTCAACGTTGGATCCCCCTCTGCTGGGCTCTGATCCTTTTCATGGACAAAAAGAGTTCAATTAGTCTACCTCAGCCGGGCTCAGACCAATTTGGATTTACTTTAGTCTATCAAAGCCTTTTGAATGTGCACAGGGTTTAGCTCCACCGGTTGCATGACCACTTTGATCTCAATATTTCTCTCACACTCAGCATCAGTTGGATACCTAACAGAGACTTTCGAATGAGCACCCACGTGGTGCCGGACCACTCTGTGTAGGGTATATTTTCCTTGGTTTCCCAAAGTTCAGTTACAAAGTTCAACTTATTTATTTTGGCTTTCAATTGTATTTGTGTCGCTTTTTCCAAATATTTCAGCACTGTTCTCTTTATACAATGTTGCTGCATGCAACCTTGGTTCCAAACACAAGCTGGTTTGGTATCAGTCTCTCCGACTCACCGGCTGTGCCTTCTCTTCGGACGCCGCTTTGTTGTAGGAGCCATGGAGAGTACCAGAGCGGCAATCGCTCCTCACTACCTTGGTTATCGACACGGGAGAGACCCGGGTACCTCCGACACACTGTACAGGTTTGATCAACCTTAGTTCCTGGTCTTCGGTTTCTTACTTTCCAAAGTTCATGAAAGTAACGGTCTTTAAAAGTCAAGGGTGCTTGCTTCCCTCCGTGCACCCCTCTCCTGTCTCGTCACCTTTCTCCTTGTATTAAACTGCCATCTTGGAACTGCTGTTTCCGCGGTTGTTGTGCCTCGTTCAGTGTACTTTCGTGCTCCGCCTTTTATCCGTGTGGAGAAGTGTGATGGAAGTCAGGTGTGTGTAATGATTCGTAATTCCCTGACCTTGCCTGACCATGGTGTTGAGACATGTCAGATATACGGCTCTGGTGTTAGTCCGTTGTCGCTCACGGTGAACTGTCTACGAGAAAGTGTTACTGTTGGGAAAGGGGTGGGGTTGAGTTCCTAGGTATCCTACCTAGTAGGATGGGGAAAAGGTGTTACAAGTAAGGGGCATCTCACCCTCTGGTGTCCCAATTTTACTCCCCGAAGAGCCCACATCCAGGTGATCCTCCCGCACTGGTCCACCCCCAGGAACTGGATCCAAAAGCGATGGCCGTGTCCTAGGCCAACTAGATGACAGATCCACAGGGACTAGCAGGTTAGGCACCTTCAGGTTTCTCACAGTAGCCAAGGCCATTCTTCCCATACGGAAAACAGTTGAGGGGAACAGTTACCATCTGTTCTGTCCCCAAGAAGGGGTGGTCCCAGCTAGAGAAAAGATCATAATGTCCTTAGACCTCTGGGTAGAGCTTCCCTCTAACAGGATTATCTATATCATGCCTGGCAGAAGGAAAAATTTGAAGAAATTGCCTCTCCTCTCATGTGAAAATAGACTAGTCTTTATACTATTACATTTTCCCTGCAACCCAATTAAAGGGAGGGGTGATTTGATGGGATGCTTCGTCTTCGAAGCTATAGGGGAAAACCTTCACCAGGCAAGCTCAGAACATTTTTGTAAAATCCAAAAAGTAGAGGGAATGTGGGATCCAGTTAAGAATTACACTCTCAGGGAAACCAACAGCTGTCCCAATTGATTAACATTGAGGGGAAACGTCACTCCCCTTAAAGTAGGACATGAATATATCAGCGTCTTCTTCACAGACCTCAAATTAGGTGAGTCAAAAGGAGAAGTTCAACCCAATTTTCATCATCTGGCTGGGAAACCTATGAGCAGAGAACTTACAACCTTAGGACCACCCAGAGACTTAGACATCCCCAATGAATCCATCAACAAAAATCCAGATGCAGGTAAATCCAGTAGGAGAGAAGGAAATAAAGAGATACCCTCCTTTGAATCCTACTCTCCACTGGAAATCAAAGAACGGGTGCTCTCCACCACAGATCAAAACCCATGTAGGCAAATTGGTGATTCAATACAACAGTGTCCTTTAATTAAGAAGGATCCCCTGTCTTTACCATCTAGGAAGTAACAAATGAGTGAAGAACCAAACCTTTTGTGCCCAATATCCTCTACGTCCAATCTACAGATGTGTTCACAGAGGGAGAAGACATGGGACATTTCCATCTTTAAAAAGAGGATCAAATACAATCCACCCTAAGAATACCCTTCAATAACTCATTAGAACTAGAGCCATTCGATGGTTCTGAAGATAGTGAGCCTGAGGTAAACATTTTGAAGCGAGGGAGAGTCTCTCTTCTTCTCCAAGAGCTCCTGTTATTCATTCAGAGAAGTTAACCACCTAAATGAACCATGCCCCTTACACCTCCAAATGCCTTCTAGTTTTCAAGAGTTGGAGAACTTAGGAAGATCAGGTTCAGACAATCTTGTGATGGGAGTTGTGAAAGGAGAACCTTCATCCTGGGGTAGGTGTGGCTAGCAGCCATGCGATAGAGACATGACTTCTGTGGACTCCCACATGATCAGTGAAAAGATGCGCTTTCCACTTGATATTAAGCAGCACTACTAAACTTACTGTGGTCTGGAGCTCTTGCAGAGCAGCCGGGTGCAGTTTCACGACACCAGAGCTGTTGGTAGCGGGGAGACAGCAGTTGGTCCTCGGAGGACAAGGATTCAACATGGTGCCCGAGGCCTGAGGCAGAGAGGAGCGCAGTGCGCTTTTGCCACCGGGGTTGCTCGGCAGGCGGCCTCGGATACCAGGAATCCCGTCTCCATGCATGCTGGAGCTGCAGTATGATGTTTTCTAGCAGCCAGCTGAGAGAGCACGGACCTGCTGCAGCCCAGGCAAGATCCTTGGAGGCAGAGCAGAGCACGACAGGAGCACCGGCAGCGGGGCAGAGAGGTGGCGGGAGGCGCGCTTGGCAAGGCATGCTGATAGGGGTGTCTCACAAAATGCTTGGTAGCAGTACGAGCGACTGTGAGGCCTCCCCTGTCGCAGTGGGCTTATTAGGGGGTGACTGACAGGGCTGGCCTGAAAAAATGTACTTGTGGGTTGTGACCCCCCCCCCACCCACTGACCAAACGGATCTGGCAAACAAATAGTGCAGTTGGGACCTCTGGAGCCTGTGTGATCCTGCCACAGCATGCACCGACGACAATGAAGCATCAGGGAGGCGCTGGATCTGGTCACATGCATACTTGAGGCACAGTGAGAACAGGGCAGCGCACACCCTTGACCTTGGCTCTTCCTGACCACTGTGATTTTTGATACTATTGGAGTGGGCAGCTGAGGCCCCAGCAGCCTGTGGTTGTTGGTGAGGGGGGCATCAGGAGGCATTTTTGCACAGCAAGTGGAGGCCTCCTCGGTGGTCTAGAGCATTGTAATAGCCGTTGCCAGGGACTGCTTCAGTGGACTTGGTACATATGAGCACAGGTAGTAAAAAGAGGGAGCGAATTTCAACAGGAATTTTGGTGGTACACTAGGTCTGACCTATACCTCCATAACATTTGTGAGGGGATCTGGTGCGCACACCCTCATTCCCTGCTGCGCCTGTCTCCTGCACTTTGATACTATCTGGAGGGCGTCACTGGAGCCAAACGACTGCAGCGACCCAAGGGAGAGGTGGTGAGGTCTTTCTGCCCGGCTAACAACACCTAGTCAAGACGGGCAGGGGTGCCTGGGAGAGTTGGACGTGTGCACGCCCTAGTGCTGGAGGGACAGAGAGAATACTTTCAGTGGCTGGGAACTCTTTGTGGCGTGCAGGGTCTCGCCCCGACATTGCATTCGCTGACTGGGGGTATGGGCAGTGCACTGCATTAAGAGGATAATTCTGGAGCGGGCCGCTGGAGCAACGTGTCCTGCTGCCAGGGGCGACAGTTGAGCAGTGAGAGGTTGGTGGCTTGGGCCCTGGGTGAGGACAGAGCACGTCTGCGACACTGAGCGTGTAGTTACACAGCATCACTGTGTCATCTAGGCGCACTATGCGCACATGCAAGGCATACAGCACAAAGTGAAGTCCAGGCAGACCAGGACCTTTGTGCGCAAGGTTGAGAGGGAGACGCACACTACAGGAGGAGGGGTTGCTGCACAGATGGTTCCACCCCTGGTGGTGCAGACAAAGGAGTGTCACATTACTGTACTCCAGGCCACACTAGAAATTGATGACGTCATAATCAATGTTGGTCTGCTGAGGCAAGATGCCCGGGCTCTGGCGGACAGAGTGCGGGCGGTGAAGACACAGGTGGACGAAAATAGACAAAACATCCCAGGTGCTATGACTGAGGTGCGAGAATTGACAGCGAAAGTAGCAATGCTGGAAACAGGGTGGAGGAAGCCCAAGGACGGGAGCGTAGCAACAACATCCGTCTATTGGGACTGCCCGAGGGGGCAGAGGGGAACGACCCCACAACATATGTAGAGTACATGCTGGTACGGGAGGAGGGGCCCGGCGCCTTGTCGCAGGGTTTCACAGTGGAGCGTGCCCATTGGTCCCTGTCCAGGAGGCCTCTGCCAGGAGCGCCCCCGACATTAATAGCAAGGATCTTAAACTACAGAGACAAGGAGACAGTCCTGGCATTCACCAGGCGAGACAGAGTCATTGAGAGAGGGTTGGTGAAGATGGCAATATACCCTGATTACACACTGAGGGGGCAGAGGGTGGCGTTTGGCCCCACAAAGTAATGGCTCTGGCGTGCTGGGTTGAAATATGATGATTTTCCCGAATTGAAGGTCATCCACAATGGAACTTCCCACTTTTTTGACAATACGGACGGAGCGCATGCCTGGATGTATACAGTGGGGATTGCACCGATTCCAAGATGAACAGTGGCAGGGAACTGAGCATTTGCATGACTGATAGCAAGATTTCCTACTGGCAGATGAGTGGAAGGTGTCATGGTGTTATATAATGGTGGGAGAGAAGCAGGGACACATCACAATGGGACCTGGACAGGGACTGGTCCACATTGGATACCACGGAGTGAGCGGCTCTGTTGTTCATACTGCACGTCTCTAACCTACCCACCTCTTTATTTCTTCCTTTTTGAGTGCTAGACTCTAGTACTTGACCTCTACGCATGCGACCTGGGATCCAAGTTGTGGGACCTGGCTGTGTGGGAAAAGCAGTTGTGTCCTGAATGAGCAAATTATCGTTGGCGGTTGTTGGGGATGTTGTGGGGGGGGGGGTCCTCGATGCATACTACAAAGCTCAGCACCCCTGCCGGAGGCTCTGATGGACTGTGGCAGTACGTCTGAGGGGGATTGTGTGATGGAAAAGGGGGAAGACCCGGATGGAGAGCTTGGGACCCTTGCGTTGGACAGAGGCTGGCTGCTGGATGGGACGCAATTGGCCGAGGGGGAGGTAGGAGGGGTTGATGGAGGGCGAGTGGGACGCCTAGGCAGGTGGGGGCAGCAGAGACGAGATGGGGGACCGTAGGATTGTTTCCTGGAACATCAGGGTGCTCAACAGCTTCATCAAGCGCAATAGAGTGCACATGAAGGGCAAGAAAATACTTATAGCTCTCCTGCAGGAGACGCACCTTATGGAGGTTAGACAGGCCACGATTCCCAGGAAATGGGGGGACAAGTATATGGGTCCGCCTATTCGGCCTATGCCAGGGGCCCCGCCTGTTTCTTTGGTTGTTTGTATGGCGCACCCAACCCAAAGGTATCTGGGCGCCTTTGGCACAAAAGGTTAGAAGTATATTTTCAGCTTAGTTACAGTGGATACAAGAATAAGATACAAAACAGTACAATAGATACAGTGAATTGTATAGCAAAGGTAATGAAATATATACAACAATAAATGTAGGAGCATTACTTAGTGGTCAGGAGAAGTTACTTGGTGACGGCAAAGCAGTCAGATATCATTGTAAGTGCATGACTAGAGCTGCCCATTAGAGTCATTGTTAACAAGCCATTTTATGGTATTGTGTCTAAACATAAAGAAAGGTTGGTTGATGATGATGGAGGTAATGTGTTCCATGCTTGTGCAGCCATAACAGGGAAGCTGCTTCCGCCTGCTTTTTTACGCTTAGACCTAGGCACAACCAGACAAGCTGTGTTGACTGTCCTTGCTCGACGTGAAGTAGATTTTTTTGTGAATCTCTCAGAGGTAGATAGGGGCTGATTGATTAAGGCATTCATGCGTGAGAGATAAGGTTTTGAGCATACTTTTGTCATTAGTAGAGAGCCAATTGATCTGTCTCATCAGGTGCGAGATGTGTTCTCTCCATGGTATGCCATGAGCCACTCTAAGAGCATTATTTTGAAAGATTTGGATTTTATTGATGATGTATTTAATTGCCCACCAATACAAAGCATTGCAGTAATCCAGCTTTGAGAGGATGAGTGCACTAGCTAGGATTGTGCAACTTTCTTTGGACAAAAATAGTTTGCAAGCCCTAATCAACTTGCAGGTGTAAGCGGTAGAGGAAGCAATGGCACTGACTTGTTTGTTGAATGTGAAGGCTGAGTCAAGGTAAAAACATAAAGGTTTTACTTCTTTTGACACTTTATTGGTATTACCATCTATATTGAACGAGGTATAGTTCAAGCTCAATTTGTTGAGGGTGGAAATGGTGCCTAGAATTAGGAGCTCAGTCTTATCATTTAAGCATAGGCTGTGTGCGGCCATCCAGGCCTGGGTGATAAGGTATATTTTATTCACCAGAGCCAGGTCCTTGTCATACTCTCCGGAGAGAGGTATGATGATCTGGGTGTCATCTGCATAGTTAGTGTAGGTGACCCCCAGATGGTCTAAGTCATTGAACAATGGCTTTGTGAATATATTATACATTGTAGGAGAGGCACACCACAGGTTACCGGGATCGGGTCAGCAACTGCTAGTGGCGAGAAGACTCTCATAGTCCTATTGTTCAAGAAGGATTTCATCCAAGTGATGGCGTTTTGTGAGAAGTGTGCCACCGAGACCAAATGTTTACAAAGAACTTGGTGATCCACTAGATTGAAGGCGGCCAAAAGATCAAGGAGTAACAACAAGGCTATATTTTATTTATCTTTCAGTTCATCTATCAGTGTTTTTAAATCTATTAGAGCCGTCTCGGTACCATGACGTGGTCTGAAGCCAGATTGGCAAGCTCCGAGTAGATGGTTCTCCTGAATTTGGATGTACGCCACTTTGTCAAGGATCTTGAGTAAAAATGGTACAGTGCTGATGGGCCTATAGTTGGTCGGAATTGATGGGTCCAGAGACTGTTTTTTCAAAAGGGGTAAAACCCAGTACTCCTTTAGGTTACCGGGGGCTGTGCCAGAAGTGAATGAGGAGTTCATTAGTTTAGTTATAAAAGGCACCAGGTCTCCAGCGGCGTATTTGACTATCTGTGCCGGGCAAATGTCTCCTTGACACCTAGAGAGTTTGAGGGAGGAGATAATTTTTTATACCTCATAAGTCGAGACATGAGAGAAGCTCAACTGATGTGGGGGTTTGCAGAAGAAGCTGTGACTGTACTATGCTTACCTAGAGTAGGAAGGTTTGCTTTTTTATTGCCAATCTTACTTTGGAGGAGGGATATTTTATTCTGTAAGGCGTTCTGAATCCTAGTACACCAGAGTTTGTCCTTGAGACACTCGTCTGCCTGGGGAATAGGAGCTTCCACTTCCCTTAGGATGGTGAACAGTTCCTTAGAACTTGAACTAGCTTTATTGATCCTCTCATTATAGGATTCTTGCTTGGTGTGTATTATTTCCTTTTTGTAGAAGACAGCTAGGTTGAACAAATTAATTTTGTTTTCCTCAGAGGGAAGAATTTTCCACAGGGATTCAAGCTTCCTTTTTTCCGTTCTTAGGATTTTTGGGTAAGGGATGAACCAGGAGTTGATGCGCTTTAGGTTTGCTTTTCCGCATCTTAAGTGGAGCAATAGCATCTAGAGCTTTAATCATGGTGACGTTATAAGCATCTACTAAGTTATCTTTACTGGTAGAGTTTGGCAGTGAGTTTAGAAGTAGGCATGATAAGTGGAATGAGCTTATCTGCTGTAATGTTCTTTTTGTTCCTCGTAGGGAGAGGTGGTGCATTAATATTGATCTTGAAATTAGAGGTATAGCTGACAAGGTAAATGGAAGCAAGGAATGATCTGTCCAGGTTTGGGGTGCGATTGATGTAATAGATGTTGATCCGCTACCCAATCAAGAGTTCTCCCTTTGTTGTGGGTGGCCTGGGTCATTTTTTGGGTAAGCCCCAGTTCTGTTAGAACATTGGAGATAGCTAGGGCATGATGGTCATTGGGATCTTAAATCCTAAATTGAAATCTCCTTGCAGGAGAATTTGAGAGGTCAGTTTAGTATTCTCAGAGAGAATGACCCAACCGGTCCTGGTGGTCTGCATAATAAGTATATTGTTAAGGTGCCAGATTTGGAAATTGGTAATTTAGCTGTGAGTAGCTCACAAGAACTAACAGCAGGAGAAGGCGCTATTCTCATAGCTAGGTAGGATTTGGCAATGAGAGCAATGCCTCCGCCTCTAGAGTCAGTTCTGTCTGCTCTCACGATTTCGTAATTATCAGGTATTGATAGAAGGAGGGCAGGGCCGGTCGCATTGTGAAGCCATGTCTCTGTTACAGCAAGGAAGTCGATGTTCTCAGCTGCGATTAGGTCCGCTATTTCTGTCGGGTGCGCCACTAAAGATCTAACGTTGATTAAGGCGCCTTTGATAAGCGTGGGGTTAGTGACATCAGTCTCTGCATGCAGTTTATTTTGACATGTTTCAATCTGAGGATGGTTAGAGTCATTACTTACGATAGGCGATTTATCCTGGTAAGTATTGATAAGTGCGCCTGGATAAGAAGGTAGGTCAGGTTTTTTAACCCTGTCGTATGTTTTAATGTTGTTGTTGTTACCCCTGAAGGAGTGGTTTAATTTAATGCAGGAATTAGTTGGTAGTTCATGTAATTTAGTTAATCTTGCTCAAAGTCTAGAATTTCTGACTGAAGGAGAGCATGGACGATTGTTTTGACTAATAGGGTCATGAGTCTTTAGGCTAGTAGCTGACACATGCTTAGAGCCCATACTGTTAACGTGTCTTGGCTGAGTAGTGAGGTTCAAAGATGGTGAGGCGCTCGGGCACTGAATGATTAGAGGGAGATGGTCGCCTTTGGACTGGATGTAAAGTATGGGAAGTGTGATTACTATAAAGGGTTTGATGTCCATACTAGTAAAAGTAGACCTATGATGGACATGGTTGTTTAAGGCTGGTACATTCACTTGTGAACTTACAGCCAATGAGGCATACAGTAATTTTAACAGCAGAATAGTGAAAGTGTGCATAATGCTAGTAGTGGGCAGTGGTGTTGAAATCACAGCACTGTTAGACAAAATTGGTAAGACAAATGGTGAGTGGTTACAGATCATATGATAAGCAGATTGGTTTGAATTTGACAATTAGTGGCAAACAGCAGCTATTAATGGTGTCAGCAAAACAGTATCACAATAGGCAATGGAGCAAATCGGTATCACAATAGTCCCTGGAGCTAATATAGGCAATGGAGCAAGTCAGTATCACAATAGGCAGTGGAGCAAATCAGTATCACAATAGGCACTGGAGCAAATATAGGCAATGGAGCAAATCAGTATCACAATAGGCAATGGTGCAAATCAGTATCACAATAGGCACTGGAGCAAATATAGGCAATGGAGCAAGTCAGTATCACAATAGGCACTGGAGCAGATATAGGCAATGGGTCCAATAAGTATCAACATAAGCAATAAAGCAAATCAGTATCACAATAGGCACTGGAGCAAATATAGGCAATGGAGCAAGTCAGTATCACAATAGGTTCATTAAAGCCTTGCAGAACAAAAAAGTGCAAAGGTGGCCATCTAGTCTGAGAGTATGATACTATGCAATAGCGAATTGAGGAGAGCTGCACACATTAGGGTAGGTGTACCATCTGTACAGAGAACACCATGTGATAGTGTAAATTTAAGGCAGAGATATGCAGATGAATATGGCACTGGTGACGTAAAAGACAACAATGATGTAATCCGAATCCAGTGGTGTATGAGTAAAAGCTCAAATACTAGTATAGTCATTTTGACGTGGTCGTATATATAAGACAATTAAATCAAAGAATGAGTTGTAACTTAGTAATACATACATATACTACAGTGAATACAGTAACTTTGTCAATCAGAATCGTGCTCTACTCAAGAATATAAGTGTTCTACCTATGCTAGAGGTTAGGTCGCCGTCGTGCAAGGATTGAGTGCTTGTGCTGACCAGGCCACTTACGTGGTTGAGAGGAAGCCAAGGAATTTTGCATTAAGTGGAGACGCAACTGTTTGGACAAGCCTTGAAGGAAGGCTGGTATGCGAGTAGTTGGTGAGGCGGGGCAGAGGCGTCTTGACTGCGTATATAGGCTCACGGTCGGTAGTCTATAGTGGATCGGTCTGAACTGGCTTACAGGATGACCATTGTGCAAAGGGTTTCTGGAACAACCATGATGCTATCTCCTTTTCCAAGTCCTTGTACCTCAGATTGGCACCGCACCGGGGGGCCTTGTGGATATGGAAGGGGGTTTAATTGTACACTGGGCCCCAGGTGGATAGGTCGGATAGTAAACACAGCAGGACAGTACCCCCAGCAAAGACACTAGGTACCCTGCTGGAGGACTTGGGATTAATAGACATTTGGAGGTGACTGAACAGGGCCAGGAGAGGGTAATCTAATTTCTCCAGCCCTCATGGGGTGCATACATGCACATCTTTACAGGTGCTCAGTCTTCGAGCGAATTCATCGTGGCAGGATACAAAGCTGGAGTGCTTTCTGATCATGTTCCCCTGACGGTCACATGGCAGAATACCACAGGTAGGCCACCAATCGTGACGTGGTGACTGAGAGTGGAAGCACAGCTAGATGTTTCATATAAAGCCGATGTGGGGGATAGAATTGAGGTACTCTTTGCGCTAAACTCAGGAAGTGTGGATAGTGCAGGAACTCTGTGGGAATCCTCCATGGTGGTGATGAGGGGGGAAGTGAAGGGGGGCACACACAGAGATCTAATACGCAGAATCTCTGACAAAGAGACTAAGATTAAGGAGCTGATGGATGG